>NC_092346.1:13498395-14194020 GCF_963676685.1 Mytilus edulis | reverse complement strand
TCAAGTTGGGACAGTGATTCTGTAGATAAACTCGCCTGATCACAACTGGGATTTGACTGTCACAAGATTTTAAATCTTACATGGATAAACTAAAGTCATTTACTAGACTGTAAATACCAGAGACAGCTGAATGCACAAGGCAAAGAGCTGAGGTCCAAGTAAATCAGAGAGGCCTTGTCACAAGAAATGTACAGAACTTGCATGGATTTTTACTTAAGGACATATGACACAAAATTGAGAGATATCAATGAAAATTTCTTTAAATCTTAATAAGGACCAATTCAAAGGTACACTTTTGGAATTTGCAAGAACAAAAATACCTTCATGTTTACTTTTGAATTATAGTTGACAGTTTTCAGCTTAAGGGGGGAACCCTTAAAATGAAGTGGTTTGGTTTATTGAATTTGATTATTTTTTAAAGTAAAAAAATGAATTACTGCTCTTTTATTTCAACATTTGCATTTTTTATTAAAATTATTTACAAGTGCAGCATATCGGTGACATCAGATTATGTTAATGTGTTTGGTTAAGCTACACATATTTCTTTTTACTTAAACTTTCTGTTGCCTTTTCTAATTAATTAAATGCTGAATAATAATTTGAGTGTGGCTCATTTCAGTGTCTTGTATTTGCTGTCAAGATTTTTCCTGTAAGATTTTACATTATTTATAATCGCTTGGTCAAAGGGAGATAACTTTTTGAATCTTCACATTAGATAATCTGCGAAGAGGATTATGTAAAATGTATACGTAAATAGTTGAAAATTAATTTTATGGTTCAATAAAATCAAAATAAGTTATTGCCATTCATTATAAATAAATTTCTATCAAAAATAAGGCTCAAAGAATTTTTTTATTTTATTTATATAAATAATAACAAAGTACACACATCATGCACATGTTGACTTCATAAAATTTGTAAACAAAAAAAATTGAAAATAAAACTAAAAATTTTTAACTAATCAGGAGACAGTCAATACACCAAATATATTTATAAGCATATAAACTTATTATTTTCTTCAATTGTCCAAGTACATATTCAATATTGATAATTTTTTGCTTGACATTACATAATTTTGTTGATAAAAGTTTATTTGTGTGCTATTTTATTAAATTGTACATATTTGAAGTATTTCATTACACCTTATTATTTTTATTCTTGCATACAGCATTTGGAATGAAATTTTAATCAATGTTCGAGCAGCAGGAAGTTTTTTTTTTCGAGCCTGCAACTTTTGTTGCAGAAAGCTCGACATAGGGATAGTGATCGGGCGGCGGCGTTAGCTAACTTTTTTAAAGCTTAATATTTTAGAAGGTGGAAGACCTGGATGCTTCATACTTTGTATATAGATGCCTCATGTTACGAAGTTTCCGTCAGTCACATGTCAAATGTCCTTGACCTCATTTTCATGGTTCAGTGACCACTTGAAAAAAAAAATCAGAGTTTTTGTAATGTTGAATTCTCTCTTATTATAAGTAATAGAATAATTATATTTGGTATGTGCGTACCTTGCAAGGTCCTCATGTCCGTCAGACGGTTTTCACTTGACCTGACCTCATTTCATGGATCAGTGAACAAGGTTAAGTTTTGGTGGTCAAGTCCATATCTCAGATACTATAAGCAATAGGGCTAGTATATTTGGTGTATGGAAGGACTGTAAGGTGTACATGTCCAACTGGCAGGTGTCATCTGACCTTGACCTCATTTTCATGGTTCAGTGGTTATAGTTAAGTTTTTGTGTTTTGGTCTGTTTTTCTCATACTTTATGCAATAGATCTACTATATTTGTTGTATAGAATGATTGTAAGGTGTACATGTCTAGCGAGCAGATGTCATCTGACCTGGACCTTATTTTCATGGTTGAGTGGTCAAAGTTAAGTTTTTGAGTTTTGGTCTTTTTATCTAATACTATATGCCATAGGTCAACTATATTTGGTGTATGGAAATATTTTATGATCTATATGTCAGTCGCGCAGGTTTTATTTGACCTCGACCTCATTTTCACGGTTCATTGCTCAGTGTTAAGTTCTTGTGTTTTGGTCTATTTTTTTAAAACTATAAGTAATAGGTCAACTATATTTGTTGTATGGAAGCATTGTTAGCTGTACATGTCTGCCTGGCATGGTTCATCTGACCTTGACCTCATTTTCATGGTTCATTGGTCTTTGTTTAGTTATCTTGGTTAATGTTAAGTTTATGTGACAGTTGTAATAAAGCTTTATACTTAGGACTATCAACATAATATCAATAATAAGTAAAGAAGGCGAGACATTTCAGTGTGTGCACTCTTGTGAATTTACGAATTATGTTAATCATGTAAATAATGTTATGTTTTTTGTTTTTTGCTTTTTGAAGTTTTTAAAATTGACAAATAATGCTAGCAGGGGAGATTATTCATTAATATTTTTATGATGCCAAACTTGAAATTTAGAGGTGCCTATGTTTGCTTTTTGTTATAACCCAATTGTTATGATTCTTAAGTAATCTATACAAGTAAGCATGTTAATTTGTCAATAACCATTATTTTATTAATTAGTTTGAATTTGATGAGGTTCTTTGATGTAGAACTTGACTTTTTTTAAACAAAAGTGTTTTTTTATTTGTTTTAAATGTTTTTAAAATTGTATAACAAACTTTTTGACATTTTATTTTAATTTATCACCAAAACAACTCTAATTTGTCAGTATCTGAATAAAATTAATTTGTTAGATACTTTGTTTCTTTTATTGAAGTATATACAAAGGGAGATAACTCAAAACTGGTTTTTTTTATTATTCTGACCCGATTAGAAGTGAAAATAACTATGCCCAAGACAGGATGACAATAAGAAAATGCTAGAAATTGTTGTGTATGGTTATGCTTTGTCCAAAAGTTTTTGTTATCTCCTGTATTGTATATTGCTGCCATTGTCAAAATCCAAATCACACATAGATAGCCTTGTCCTATAGTTTATATCTGGTGTTTGTGTTTTTTGTATGTCTTAGATTCTAACTCTTCAAGTTCTTATATAAATTCAGATGCGTTGCAATTCTTTACATATAGGTAAAGGCATATTTACAAAATGGTATTGAGCTTTGCAAATGAGTGACATGTATTCGTTGGATTATTGTTTAAGTTTTATCTGAAAAATACAGTCTTCAATGTTACTGACAAATTATACATTTCCACATTGCCATTTGAAACCACAAATATTATTCTACTGTAAATACACAGAGCAGCAATCCATGCCTTTCAAGTCTAATACTTTGTAAACATGGATCAGAAAAGTTGGAGGATCAATTTTATAAGTACAGTAGCTACAAAGTTATCACCATTAAAAATTCCTGTTTTTCCTAATTTTTGTTTTTTTATTTAATTAGATATTTTCAAACCAGATATTTGGGTTAAAGTAAAAACAAATCCCCAACATCCCTTTTCCAAAAAGCAGAGGGAAAAATTCTGCCTTTTCTTTATTATTCATTTGCACTATTGTTTTGTAAGTAGTTATACAGGATTATATTGACTTTAAATTGCATTAAATTTGATGGAAGTTCTAATTTAAATAAGTCATAAACAAGAAATTTATTTGAATTTACATGTAATTAAATTACATAATTAATTAAATTTAATTTATATTTAAAATTCTTTAAATTTGAAATTTATTGAAATTTAATTTATATTAAAAGATCTTTAAATCTCAAATTTATTCAAATTTAAATTATATCAAAACTTCTTTAAATTTGAAATTTATTCAAATTTAATTTATATTAAAAATTCTTTAAATCTCAAATTTATTCAAATTTAATTTACATAAACATTTCTTTAAATTAGAAATTTATTCAAATTTAGTGTATACTTAAATTCTTTAAATTTGAAATTTATTTAGATTTAAAAATACCTTTAAACTAGGTTGAAATTTGGGAATTTATTTGCAATATTAAATTTAGTTTAAATCTATATTAAATTAGAAATTTTCCAGCAAAGTAAATGCATAATATTTTTTGTAATTTGAAATTTAATATGCATAACATATGCATTTAATTTTATATTAAATGCATCATTTCATGCAGTGCCATTTACTTTAACTAAAGTTATTGTTCGGAAACTAAGTGACTGTGGACTACGCTGACAACGACATCGACATGGCGTGATACCAATATACTAACGCAAATTTTTTTGCAGTAACTGTTGTAAAAGAATTAAGAAAACTAAAAATTTGAACGCTTTAAAGTTATTGGGAAAAAATCCCCCCCCCCCCCAATTTTTTGAATCCCCCCTTGGAGCAATTTTCACCAAACTCAATCTCAGCCTTTCCTATTGGTACAAATGTATGTAACCTTGTACTACAATTTTAGAGACATCCATACAATTAAACACAAGTTATTGTCTTGAGACTAGAAAAATGCTTGTTTTTGGCCCTTTTTTGTCCCTGATTCCTGCATGTTTAGGGCAATAACCCCCAAACTCAATCCCTAAGGCTTTTCTTTGTGATATGGTACCTTGTGGTACAATGTCAGATAGATCCATACACTTACACACAAGTTATTGTCCAGAAACTACAAAAATACTTTTTTTTTTAACTTTTTTTACCATTAATTCCTAAACTGTTAGCACCATAATCCCCCAAATGATTCCTATCTTCTACTTGTAGTATTAAATCTCTTGTTTAAATCCCCCCCCCCTTTATTTTTTGCAAAAAAAAAATAATTTAAAGAAATTTTCTTTTTAATTTCTGCAATCTTGAGGAGAAAAAATTGTCCCCCCTCCCCCCACAATTTCTTTTTTACCAACCCACTCCCCTCACGCATTTTCCAAGAAAAATGTCTTTCCGTCAAGATATCATATGGTCATAATAATTATCCATTTAAATACATCATAAAAGTCTTAAAATAGAAAATGACATACATAATCATAGCTAAAATTAATTTACCTTAAATCAGCAATTTCTATTAACCAGGAAACCTGTGTTTTCCCCTTTTTTTGCCCCTAATTCCTAAACGGTTTGAGCCAACTCCCACCACCCCCACCCCCATTCCCCCAGCCCCACCCTTAGCTCATCTTAACTATCCCTTTGTCATATGGAAACTTCTGGTGTAATTTCAGAGAGATCCATACACCGTTCCACAAGTTATTGTCTGGAAACTAGAAAAATGCTAATTTGGGCCCTTTTTTTGCCCCTAATTCCTAAACTGTTGGGATCATCAGCCTCAAAATCAATCCTAACCTTCCTTTTGTGGTTATCATGGTTATAAACCTTGTGTTTAAATTTCATACTCATAGATTTCTATTTACTTAAAGAAAAGTTATTGTTCGTAAACCAAATGTCTTCCGACGACACTGACCCTGACGACTGAGGCTGAGGGATGACGTGATTCCAGTGTACAACCGCAATTTTTTTGCAGTGGTAAAAAACTGCAAATTTTCTTAAAATAACCAATTTGTTCTGTTCCACTGAAAATTTCAGGGCTGATAGATCTTCACATATTGAACATGCTTATCACTTGTCAGATTTTCTCTAAATGCTTTACTTTTTAAAATACATGTATAAGCCAAGAACTGAATTTGACCCTTTTGTTTCATTTTTAGCCACAGTGGCCATGTTTGTTGATAGATCAATTTTTTTTTACATAACAAAGGTTTTCTGACACAAAATAAATTTTGTCAAAGATCTTGAAATTTGAATGGGACAATAAATTAACCTAGAATGTTATAGGGTCCAATATCCAAAATAGAAATAAAAGGTTAGAAACACCAAAAATTAAGACTTTAAATCAATCTCATTGAAATTGGTTAAAAGATTTGAATTTATTTTCTATTGAAGATTTCTTGCTATTATGCGATACTGTGATATTGTTCAATAGAAGATTTCTAGCTATTGCACAGTGCAATACTCTGCTATTTTTTTTTGCCCCTTATTCCTCAACTTTTTGGGCAATTACCCCAAAACTTAATCCCTGTGCCTTTCCTTTGAGATATGGAACCTTGTGGCACAATTTCAGAGATTCATACTTTAAAACACAAGTTATTCATAATGTACATGTCCAGAAACTATAAAAATGGTTTTTTTTTGCCCCCTTTTGGTTCTTAATTCCTAAACTGTTGGTACCATAACCCCCGAAATCAATCCTGACCTTCCTTTTGTAGTATTTAACATTCAGGTTAAATTACATAGAGATCCATTCACTTAAACTTAAAGTTATTGTTCAGAAACTAAAAGTGTTGTTGGACGTCGTCGACAACAAAGTTTAACATGATAGCAATATATGTGAACTTAATTTTTTGCGGTCAAATAAAAACTGCACAAAATATGCATCTTTACAAGATAGTTCGCAATTTTGCTTTAGCCATTAGGTCAATAAGATGTTTCCAAGTTGTGATGTTATACTATTGTTTCAGTGGCTCATTATTTTATACATATAGTTAGGATGCTAGGCAGTTCAATATGTTGGCGGTTGGTAAAAATAAAAATGAAACTAGAAATAATATAATGCACTTAATGCACTCAACATCTGCCGAACAGAAAGTTTGGATATGATTAGTACATGTATAGATACAGCATGGTTTTGTGTATAATTACTGGAAATCTTTAAAGAAATGTTTTTAATTTAATTTATTTCTACACTTACCAGGCAATCTTGGAAACAGAAGGTTCCACTATGATTGGTTGATTATACGTTTCTTTTTCAAGTCAAGCAATTTGTTCTCCTCTTTCTTTATTGTCGCATCTAAACATTCTGGAGCAAATTCACTATCAAAGAAAGTTCTAGCTGCACGTGGAGAAATTCCTGTTAATAACACTCATTCGAACATAGTTTTCTTCCTCTACAGACAGAGACGCCATAGTAAATGTGTTGTTATTCCTTTGATAATAATAGACAGAATTCTAGCCAGTATAAAATTGTCATTGAAACGGGGAAAACCAACTATAAGTTATATTGTAAATTTCATGACTTTCAAGCTGGCATTATTCTTGGGCACAAGTCTTGGTTGTTTTCTCTTTCATGAAGAAAATCATTATGATGTCTGGTATATTTTCTGAAAAAAAAAAGATATCAAACGAATTTAAATATCTGAACAAGTCAATTGAAATAAACAATTTGATTGGATGCAATTTTGTTGAGATAATTCCTATACTGATATTTTTTTCTTCTAGCTACATTGTAATATCCAATACTGTAAAAATGCGATTTTAATTTTTGCGATATTGAGAAAAATAATATTTATAATTATTCATATTAAAAATTTCAAAATGCTAAATTAATTATTGCGACTATTTAATGAATGGCTATTATCTATTTTGAATTTATTGAACCATAAAACTAATTTTTGACTCTTCACATTGAATAATCCGTGAAGCGGATTATGTAAAATGTGAAGAGTCAAAAATTAGTTTTATGGTTCAATAAAATCAAAATAAATTATTGCCATTCATTATAAATAAATTTCTATCAAAACAGGCTCAAAGAACTTTTTTATATTATGTATATTTATAACAACAACAACGTACACAAATGTTGGCGTATGAATACACAACGTCAAAGTGGGCGTGTCGCCATCAAAATTGACAACATTGAAAATAAAACTAATAATTCTAACCAATCAGAAAACAGTAAAAACACAAAATTTATTTATATCCCTGTGGTGTTTTTTTTTTTTAATAATAAAAATAACTCAATAATGTCTAATTTTACAGTAACACAATTCAAGTGAATGTGATCATTAAAAGGATACGAACTCCTATTATGGATCCAATAAGTGGTTCAGTTATATTTACTGGTAGATCTTATAAAAAAGAAGATGTGCCAATGAGACAACTATCCACAAAAGAATAAAATGACACAGGCATTAACAACTATAGCTCACCGTACGGCCTTCAACAATGAGCAAAGCCCATACCGCATAGTCAGCTATAATAGGTCCTGATAAGACAATGTATTACTTAAGACATATCGTATGAGAGTCAATTCATGGTCTCAGTTTGACATTTTTTGTTGATCTTGCTTATTAGTTTTGCTGCTTACAGTAAATATAAGCCCTCTTTGTTTATACATTTTGGTTTGGCTTTACTCTTGCTCTATCAGCTCTTTTAAATAAAGTTTGGATTTCAAATGTTTTTGTCTTGTGTATCACTGAATTGACATTTAGCATTGAGGGTTTGGTACCAGCAAACACGTTTAACTCCATTTTATTATATATCATTTATATATGTGGTTATCATTGTTTTTTAAAAGTTAGCTAAAGGTGCCTATAATTTATATCATGTGTATATCAGCCAACGAAATTTCAACCTTCAATTTTATGAAGGCGTGTATTAATTTGATCAAACAAGAGGGTCATATAAGGTCATTAAAACAGAAAGTAGAATAGTGTGTTTTTAAATCCTTGTCAGCATTGAAAGCTTCAGTTGGAATACAGGATAATATGATAAACATTCATATAAACATGATAAACAAGCATTCTGACTCTGAGAGTATTACTTGGCAATACATCATGTAGACATGAACATAAATACCTACCAGTTAACAATTCATTGTACTGGAAAAAATGCTTACTTGATCTATAACTTGTCATGGTGTAAAATATATAATAAATAGCATATCTTCAAGCATGACGGTATAAAAAAGTGTGAAAACTGATTATTTGTGTTAACTTTAAAAGTCTATAAGGATTACAACTCTGCAAACAAATTATAGTGGGGGTGATTGGTTGATTTTATAGAGAATCACTAAAGCATATTTGGAGCGGGAAACTTGTTTTGCAGTCAGACTTAACCAAGAAAACTAAACATTAACCAATGAACCATGAAAATGAAGTCAAGGTCAGATGAACCATGCCACACAGACATGTACACTTTACAATCAATCTATATGCATGAAATATAGTTTACTATTTCTTACTATATCTAAGACACAAACTTAACCGTGAAAATGAGGTCAAGGTCAAAAAATCATACAAGACTGACATGTACATCGTAAAATATTTCCATACACCAAATATAGTTGACATCGTGCATATATTGTATTACAAAAAAAGCCCAAATCTCAAAAACTTAACTTTGACCACCTAACCATGAAAATGTGGTCAAGGTCAAATGACATCTGCCAGTTGGACATCACAGTACACCTTATAATCATTCCATACACTAAATATAGTAGATCTGTTCCAGACCGTATGAGTATTTGGACCGTACGCGTACGGTCTGGACCGTATGCGTACTTTTTTCAGTCACAATACTCATACAGTCGGACCGTACGCGTACGATCTGACTAATATTAAGAAGTTGGCAAAGTTAATTAGATGCACATAACAGATCAATATAACTTAATTCTCAAATTGATATAAAACAGTTTAATTGTAATTAAAAAAAAACACTTTTATATTTCATTGATTTAAAAAAAAATCACGCTAATTAAATCTGTTAATCTCTTGTATTTAGCATGTCGATCACTCAGTAAAATAATTGAATTATGAACACTAAAATTGAAAATATTGGAAGTAAATATAATGTGGGAGGACAATTGTTTTAGAATATTTAGCAACTTTACGAAAAATGAAAATGCTAAGGAACATACACGAACTGCAAAAATGTAAATGTAAAAAATATTAGTATGTTACTTGTGGTAGCAAGTATAACATTGGTTGAGAGTACCAAAATAAGGATCAAGATATAAACAATTAAACAAATATTTAATTTCAATTGTTCATTTGTTCATTTTATCCGTGTAATTGTAATAATATTAATTAGTTAACCTAAAAATAAAGATGATTAATGTTAATTTGTTTAAATTTAACCCATATGATCTAATAACATATATAGTTAGCTGGTTAGCTCGTACTGGACCATACGCGTATACTCATACGGTCCGACCGTACGCGTATATTTACTTCCGTACGAGTATATGTATACGGTCCGGACCGTACGCGTACGGTCCAAATACTCATATGGTCTGGAACAGATCTATTGCATACAGTATAAGAAAAACAGACAAAAACACAAACACTTAACTACAACCACTGAACCACGAAAATGAGGTCAAGTTCAGTTGACACATGCCAGTTGAGCATGACACAGCTTACAATCCTTCCATACACCACATATACTAGACTTCTTGCTTATAGTATCTGAGATATGGACTTGACCACCAAAACTTAACCTTGTTCACTGATCCATGAAATGAGGTCGAGGTAACCGTCAAGTGAAAACTGTCTGATGGGCATGAGGACTTTCCAAGGTACACAAATGTACAAATATAGTTATCCTATTACTCATAATAAAAGATTGATTGATTGTTGGTTGCTTAACGTCCAGTGGCCAATACATCATAATAAGGGAGAAATTAACATTACAATTTTTTTTGTTTGCAAATTAGTCACTGAACCATGCAAATGTCATCAAGGACAATGGACATGTGACAGATGGAAACTTCGTAACATAAGGCATGTATATACAAATTATGTAGCCTCCAGTTTTTCCACCTTCTAAAATATGAAGCTTTTTAAGAAGTTAGTTAACGCCGCGCACCGCCCCCGTCGGATCACAATCCCTATGTCGGGCTTTTTGAAACTACAGTCG
This sequence comes from Mytilus edulis, assembly GCF_963676685.1. Taxonomy (NCBI): domain Eukaryota; kingdom Metazoa; phylum Mollusca; class Bivalvia; order Mytilida; family Mytilidae; genus Mytilus; species Mytilus edulis. The sequence continues at coordinate 14,183,468 of NC_092346.1, read as the reverse complement.
CAGGCTCGACAAAAACTTAATGTTAACATTGACCAATGAACCATGCAAATGAGGTCAATGTCAGATGAACCATAAATAGAAGACATATACACCTTACAATTAATATATGCATTAAATATAGTGGACCTATTGCATACAGTGTATAAAAAAACAAAAAAACCCACAAAACTATATATAACTGCTGAATCATGAAAATGAGGTCAAGCTCAGTTGACACATGTCAGTTGAGCATGTACACCTTACAATCCTTCCATACACCAGATGTACTAGACTTATTGCTTATAGAGGGGGGGCAAGGGGTTTAGCTGTTATGCTGTTATGGGGTAATTTAATTCTTTGTTATCTGTTATTCTGAAAATATATTTGCTGTTAGCTGTTATTGTCCTGTTACTTGTTAGCTGTTATAGGACTATTGTTTTTATTGTTATCTGTTATTGTGAAATTGTATTTGCTGTTAACTGTTATTGAAAATTGGAATGTTAGCATTTTGACAGCCAATCTTAACACAGGCACTTGTCTCAGAAAAAAAATCCTATTTACCTTAATATTAGAAAAACAATTCTGAGACTCTCAAGTAGAAATTGAAGATAATTGAACATTGTGAATTTGTGACTTGGATGGAGAGTTGTCTCATTGGCACTCATACCACATCTTCTAAGGTCTTTCCAATGGTGATATGGAGGTCACGTATTTGCAGAAGGATTCCAGTAACATACATCTCATAAACATATAAATATCAGTCGGGTCAGAAGGACCATTCCAGTATACATTATTATTACTCTTTGTAATACATTCCATTGTCTGTGAAAATGTCTTTAGATGTACAATTGTTACATACAAATTATAATTTGTAATAAATGTGTATAAATCATGCAAATCATAGTTTGTATTTTGACTTTGTACACATTTTTCTAACAAATTAAAATTTATGTTTTGACTTTGTACACATTTGTGCTTCAATGTTTTTTTTTTTATATCAAAATTGCTTTTCAGGAAAAAGTGCTCTAAATATCAAATAAATATAATGTGCCACTGGCTTCATTTTCTTGAAAAATTAAAAAAAGAGAAAAGCCCAAAAATTGATCTATCGAATTCCCTTGATTTTTGTTTTAATTATGATCCTCATCAGATATATTCTTGGCCATATTTTTTCATTTTTGTTATTTAAATTTAATATACATGTACACAGGGAGTACAAAGAACAGTATCCCCATACATACGGAATATGTAAATTCAGACAATTATAAATATCACAAAAAAAGGAAAACATATGGCTAGGGATGCCTGGATTAGTCGATTTTTTTTAAGCGTGACATGTGAAAGTCGAATAGTTAAGCGTAAAAACTCAGTGGAAACAAATTCTTGCAGGACACAGGAAATTACTATTATGGCAACGAAAAGCTTGATACAGCTTGATTGTTCTAACTAAACAATAAGCGGGGTCTAGGATGAGACCCCCTCCTCAATGAGACCCCTATGATTTGTACTAAAATATGTAAAAAAATGTAATTTGTACAAAAAATCCATGTACACTCAAAACTGAAAAACTTAAAACTGAACAAAAGTACTAGTTCCTGTTTTTGTTAAAGGAATATTTATATATGTAAGTCTCTGTTAAGGCCTAGCTAGGTCCATAAAACCAGTTATCTAGTAAGATCTAATGTATTGGTCCTGGAACGGACTGATTTTAAGATTTCATTTACTGTTATCAGTTATTATCACTTTTCAATTCCTTGTTATCTGTTTTAAGCCAAATCAATTTACTGTTTTGCTGTTATTGGAACCCCCCTTGCCCCCCCTCCTTATAGTATCTGAGGTATGGACTTGACCACAAAAGCTTAACCTTGTTCACTGATCCATGAAATGACGTCGAGGTCAAGTGAAAACTGTCTGATGGGCATGAGGACTTTAATTTGCAAGGTACACAAATGTACAAATATAGTTATCCTATTACTCATAATAAGAGATTCATTGATTGGTTGCTTAACGTCCAGTGACCAATATATCATAATAAGAGAGAAATTAACATCACAAAAAGTCTTCATTTTTTTTCAATTAGTCACTGAACCATGAAAATGAGGCCAAGAACATTTGACATGTGACAGACGGAAACTTCGTAAAATAAGGCATCTATATACAAAGTATGAAGCATCCAGGTTTTCCACCTTCTAAAATATAAAGCTTTTAAGAAGTTAGTTAACGCCTCGCTGCCGTTGGATCACAGTCCCTATGTCGAGCTTTCTGTGACAAAAGTTACCTGAGTATAACGTGAGTAACCTTTAAGTTTTTCAAATCTTTTAATTACATTAATTTGTTGTTAAGCTAAATACTTTTGACATCAGAAATTATGTTAGCTGGAATTATATTTCTGCATTTTTATATATTCAACTAGAATATGATTTAATTCAAGCGGTGGTACAAGAGACAATACAATGACTTATAAGTATGATACTGAAGTCTTTTCTTTCTTTTTTATGGTTTTATAGATGTGAATTCTATGTAATATGTGCATCATTTTGTTTTGTTGAAAGTAGGACATTTACAGTTAGCGGAGGAAGGAACACGCGAATATGCTAATTCATATATTTTTTTATTAATATTGTATGGCCTCTTTCTTCTGGCCCTCATACTTGTATGTATTGAATCCATGTTATAATTTTGTTCTCGCTTAAGTTATTATGTCTTTCCATTTTGGATGTAGCGGTTTATTAAGTGGTACATATTTAGTTGATGTCTTCTTAGTTGATACAATTATAGCGAACTGTTCATCAATGTTTTTGCTCGGTCAGGGTCGTTTTCTGCTGGTAATTAGAACTGCTTTAGTCTTTAGTGGTAAACGTTGAGAGAGTTCTTTTTTTTATATCTGACCTGGCCCTGTTAGAAAGCTTTGCTCGTCACTTAGTGTTCGTCGTCCGATTTCGTCTTTTTTAACTTTTACAAAATTTCTCTGTCTCTGAAGCTACTAGGCCAAATGTTATTGAACAAATGTCTTTTAGGGAATCGCCTGCTAGTTTTGGTTAAACTTTTCAACAATTATCATTGGTGTATCTAATTTAAAAACTGTGTTGGATAACCCTGACTGTCAGCCAAGTTAGCCGACAAGGTTAAAATAAAAACCCAGGGATAAAATGTAAGTGCTGTTAATCAAAAAACGTAATGAATAACGAAAACCTAATGTGAAAAACATGTCTAATCTGACATTGGACTCGGACTTTAAAATGAGTTTTACTGTATGTACATGTATTGCTTCATATTTGTTTCTTTATTCTACGTTGGCTAGAGGTATAGGGGGGTGGTTGGGATCTCACAAAACATGTTTAACCCAGCCGAATGTTTGCGCCTGTCCCAAGTCAAGAACATCTGGCCTTTGTAAGTCTTTTATCTTTTTTTTTTTATTTAATCTCCTTTATATGTGTTGGAGTTTAGTTTGAAGCCCATTTTCACCAAAGTAGTACACAATTTTATTTAGGGACCAGCTGATACCACCTCGGGTGCGGGATTTTCTCGCTGCGTTGAACAGCCATTGGTGGCCTTCGAAAGGTGTCTGCACTTTGGTCGGGTTGTTGCCCCTTTGACATGTTTCCCGTTTTCATCATCTTATTTTTTTAGAATGTTGAGCTCTACCTTCTGTCCATTCGCGTCAAAACGGTCAGATTACTTCTTATAGGAGTTATCGACCTTATATGGTGAATTTTCTGACTTGCATGTTCGCCTGTTAAATTGAAATATATAATGAATAGATTGAAACTTTTATTACCAAAAATTACCAGCAAGACAAGATCTATTGGTTTTCATAGTTCTTTATTCCCCACTTTAATTCCGTCTATATAAAAATATCTTTCCGTTTCCGTTTCCGTTCCGTTTTCCGTTTCCGCCGTTTAGCAACACCCATATTTGCATTTGTTTTAACCAATATCTAAATTTGTAAAAAAAAATTAACGGAATCATTGCTAGCACTGCATGCAATAATCCTCTATTTATCAAGCATCGAATTGCCAAATATAAGTGTACAAGGGGAAAGGCTGTGGATTTTCTATAAAATGTTTAGCATTGCATCAACACAAGGGTACATAATCCTTAAAAATTAAAAATTAAACTTACCTTTAAAGGGAATATGTATTCCCAGATTAAAACATCGTACTAGGTTTTTGATAAATAAATTTACGGTCAACTTGGCTTTGAGAAATCCATGATCCACGCCGTTTCGTTGCTTGTTCATTTCATGTCGCAATATAACTTGTGTCTAATCCTATTGTCATCATTTTGAACGATAACATGCATTTAAAATTTAAACTAAACAGAGGCCTAGTCACATCAATAGACTTTAACAGTACGTTTTGGGGACACCACAACGTTTCGAATACCTGGAAGGACGTTTGAATTGAAATTGCCACATTCTTTATCATTGGTATGAACAGATTCAGGAAATTGTTAATATTAACACTATTTATATATCTAAATTATAAGTCTAACACTAATTGTACCATTATTTGGAAATATGATTTTCATTTTATCCCTAAAGGCATGCCTCAAATTCAATCTACAATAAAAGAAAAATGTTTACCTTAAAACGTATCAGAAATACATATCGTCTTCCTTTTTATTCAAAAGAAAATATTTAGGACGAAGGTAAATCTAACTGCATTTAAATTCACATTACTTTGCCACGCTTGCGTGATCTCAAATAATATCGTTTCATATTTCAACATATGATATAAAAGTTCAGTTTGTGTTTAAATTGCATCTACTAGGTGTTTCCCCTTTTAATTCAAAATAAGGTAGTATCAAGTTCCCCCTCATTTATTACACACTAGTACAGTTTATCAGTATCACAGTATATGTGCTGCAAAACTTAGATCAGAGTGTATTATTTTTTTACATTTATGTATGTTGTCCGCACGATTGATTATATGTCCAGTGCTAAAAGTTCTTTACCTAGATTGTAAAGGAGTAAGTCCGGTAAGGACTCATTTTGGCCTCAAATTTCAGTTTCATCTGACGAAAGATTTTGACCACTTTTTAAACACTAAAGTGTCTATTTCACTTGATTCAATTAGTTTTTGTGAAAGATTTTAACTAATTTAGTCATTAAAAACGACTTGATTCAAGCTCAAATATGGAAAATCCCTCAAATATGCCAAAAGACGTCACTTTTCAGATGGTTTTTGTCAAAAATGAAAGTGGCCGCATCCGTGTTCATCCACAACCTTTATTTATGTTATGTATTATTATAAAATACAACTTACATTTCAATATTAAGGATGAACACGAATGCGGCCACTTTCGTTTTACACGGAAACCGTCTAAAATTTAACTAAAATAATAGAATTTTGAAAATTTCAGTAATTTAGCATGACTTAGGGATGACATCAAAAGATCGATGTAGGATAAAAAACTTAAATCAAATAGTTTGGGGGTGGGGAGGGGGTTAAAATTCTGCAAGTTTTGTATATAAAAAATCGATTTTTACATATATTCCTATTGGTAAATCAATTTTTCCCAAATTAAGTTAAGAGGGGGGTGGGGGTCAGTGAAAAAACTATGTGAATTAAGTTTTTTATCCTACATTGAACTTTTGATGTCGTCCCTTAATGGTGCTACAACACGATATATGTGCATTGTATTGTCAAAAACAGCCCATATTTATGTAGCAGAAGCATTCAACTGTCCAATAAATAACTAAAAGTTTACATTTTAACAATTTTGTAAAACTGTTATATTTTGGGGCCAAAAAGGGATCTTACCGGACCTACTCCTTTGTTGTTTTAAATCTGTTCAACCTTTAATATTTACCCAAACAAATTTTTTGTGAGAAGTAAGAATTTAAAGTAGTTTGAATTTAAGTCGATTCCTTTGATCTATGGATATTTTTTGTTTATTAATGAAATTTCCGCTCTCCTCGTTAATGACGTGAATCGGACGAGGCACTTCAGTTGAAAGCGAGATAACTGGAATTCTTCTGTGCATACTTTGCGCTTGGAATAGAAGAATATTTGGTTCGATTGCTAATGAGACAACTCTCCAGCAGATACCACATTACATAGAAGTTAACATATATAGTCCACCGTAGGACCTTTAACAATGTCCAAAGCCCATAACCTTAAGGTCAGCTATAATAGACCTCGAAATGACATAAAAGTTCAAACAAGAAAACTAACGGCCTTATTTATGTACGATAGTAGTGAACGAAAAACAAATATGTACCACAGCAACAAACAACAAACACTTAATAACTGGCTCCTGACATAGAACAGGCACATACAGAATGTGGCGGTGTAAAACTAGTTTGAAGGTGAAATCACTCCTTTTACCTTGGACAGTGGTATAACAGAAGAAAAGAACAAACTATAAAAATAGAAATACGTCTAACAAAAACACAGAGTGGATGTACTTGTACATTCCAACAACAACAAAAAACCATCTATGCTGTATTTGGTTAAACCTTTCGAAATTTTGGGTCCTAAAGGCTCTTCAACTTCACACAATATGTGGATAATTTTTTTTTCGAGCGTAAATGATGAATCTTTAGTAGACAAAATGCGCGTCTCGAAATAGAATTTTTTAAATCCTGTTTAAAGTTTATGAGTACTAAGTCTAGTATATTGTATACCTACTGTAGGATTTATGATCATCTAAAATTGCATTATTATGCATGTTGGTAAGTAGTCTAGATCAGCATCCAATTGACAAAAAACTATCAGTATGACGTAAAGTTCACATGATTCACAGTTACTTTCGGTTGAGTTTTCACATCGAAGTTCATATCTGATCCTAAAGAATCATCTGATGTCATAAGTATGTTCTTTTGAAGGAAGGTAACATCCAAGTGAAACTAGTTTGCAGTGATTGATATTTAATGATTGACTGAGTTCTTCATCGAAATTTATACCTCCGATACTGTATGATGTGAGACCTTGTTATCTTACATTTAAATATAGCCTCAGGCAGCACGTCAGCATTTGAAGAGTCCATCATTATACATGTAGCCAATGTGAGACAATATACGAGCTCCTTAAAGATTTTCAACAAAATGACATTAATTTACCCGACATAACCAACATATTTGAACGTATCCCGTGATATTGCATTACAGCATAATGGAGGGGAGCATTAAATTATACTGAATGGATATGTTTCTTGTTGAATACACATACTTTGTTAGATTAAGTGTCATTTGAAGACTCGCCATGGTTAAAGGGCTGCAATGCAGGTTTGGTCGATTGATTGTTATTGGCTGATGATTGAAATAATCTATATGCATATTCAGGACAAGAAAAATAGGTATGAAGAGTGGGTCGACCTCGAACAGCAAACATTTCATCCTGTCTATGAAAAATCAGCAATTATGGAGTTATATCATTGAACATGTTGAATGACAGTATATTCCAGTGCGCATTAAATTAATACAATCATTGTAATGAAACTGCTGATCAAACGTTTTATTCTCAGTATTCAATTTCGGACATGTACTGGTCAAAACAAATATAATATTTATATCATATGTATGACCTCCTATTAAATGCTTTTGTACACATTTTGTGAAACCAAAGGTTAAGATCCACTTGATTTCTTAACTCTTAACGTTATAGGGGTTTTGCAAAGATCAATGGATTATGATAATTGGGAGAATTTTCAATATACTTTCCATATGATCGCTTTCTGTATTTCACATGCCTATTATTTTCATTGTCTGATGTTTTTTTCTTTTATTATTATCTATATTTCTATTTTATTTATATTTTGTGTGGGGAAAGATTTTTGAGAAGGATATATTTTCTGGAAATTTCAGAAATGTTAAAATCAGTGTTTTCAAAATGTTTATCTTGATGTTCCTATGCAATATATTGCATTTCCCTTGTAGTACATTAACTTATAGTCTTTTGTCCATTTTATTGATAAACAAAAACGTTTCTTGCTCATGTAAATTATATGTAAAAGCTTCCAATTATTATTGGAAAGTCATTTTTGGTATCTGACAAAAAAAAACATGACTTTTGTGTTTTAAAATAATGATAGTACAGGTGAGGATCCACAAGAAAGATATGTAGTTATCTGTCACAATCATCGAACTGCATCGGCAATAAATAGCAAATAAACCACTAATTTTGAAATAACAACCATATATTGTACTTTGAATAAGTATTTTCATAGCTAATTACCGATGGAGTTCGTTTTGTCTCTTATGCCTTTTTTACGCATATCTTAAAACGGCCACTAAAGGGTTGAATATGTATAACTGTTTTAATTGAAAAAAAAACAATACAAGTAAGACGGTGTCAGCTATAGAACGTTATGGATTATTTGAAAAAAATGTTTGATTGATACTTATTAGTTCTTTTTGTCCCTATACTGTTTATGCATATAAAAAAACGGTCATTACAAGGTTGAATATGTATAACAGTTCTAAACTAATAATTAAGAAGACGTCAGCTATAGAACTGTATGGAACGTTTCACGAAACGTTAGTTGGGTATAACCAGTAATGGTAAACGAAAAATATAAATATATGCATCACCCAAAAACTACGGAAGCGTATTAGCGCCACACAACTTTTTTTTAATATTTCTCCCTATGTTTGCGTTTTAACGCAATGGTTTACGAAATAACGCATATATCTTGATTTCAATTATTCATTAAGTTTTGTATAATATATGGTCGTCTGTCATTCAATTCGGTTGTGATTTACTAGTAGATAAAACTAGAGGCTCTAAAGAGCCTGTGTCGCTCACCTTGGTCTGTGTGAATATTAAACAAAGGATGCAGATGGATTCATGACAAACCTGTGTTTTGGTGATGGTGATGTGTTTGTACATCTTACTTTGCTGAACATTCTTGCTACTTACAATTATCTGTATCTATAATGAACTAGGCCCAGTTAAGTTTCAGTTGAAAATGTTAGTAAAAATTTACAAATTTTATGAAAATTGTTAAAAATTGACTATAAAGGGCAATAACTCCTAAAGGGGTCAACCGACCATTTCAGTCATGTTGACTTATTTGTGAAGCTTACTTTGCTGAACATAATTGCTGTTTACAGTTTATCTCTATCTATACTAATATTCAAGATAATAACCAAAAACAGCAAAATTTCCTTCAATTACCAATTCAGGGGCAGCAACCCAACAATTGGTTGTCCGCTTCATTTGAAAATTTCATAGCAGATAGATGTTAACCTGATAAACAATTTAACCCCATGTCAGATTTGCTCTAAATGCTTTGGTTTTTGAGTTATAAGCCAAAAACTGCATTTTACCCCTATGTTCTATTTTTAGCCATGGTGGCCATCTTGAGTGGTTGGCCAGGTCACCAGACACATTTTTTTTAACAAGATACCCCAATGATGATTCATGTGGCCAAGTTTGGTTTAATTTGGACCATTAGTTTCAGAGGAGAAGATTTTTGTAAAAGATAATTAAGATTTACGAAAAATGATTAAAAATTGACTATAAAGGGTAATAACTCCTAAAGGGGTCAACTGACCATTTCAGTCATGTTGACTTATTTGTAAATCTTACTTTGCTGAACATTATTGCTGTTTACAGTTCATCTCTCTCTATAATAATATTCAAGATAATAACCAAAAACAGCAAAATTTCCTTAAAATTACAAATTATAAATTCAGGGGCAGCCATCCAACAATAGGTTCTCCCATTGATCTGAAAATTTCAGGTCAGATAGATCTTGACCTGATAAACATAATGATCCCATGTCAGATTTGCTCTAAATGCTTTGGTTTTGGAGTTATAAGCCAAAAACTGCATTTTACCCCTATGTTCTTTTTTTAGCCATGGCGGCCATCTTGGTTAGTTGGCCGGGTCACCAGACACATTTTTTAAACCAGAAGATTTTTGTAAAAGATAATTAAGATTTACGAAAAATGATTAAAAATTGACTATAAAGGGCAAAAACTCCTAAAGGGGTCAACTGATCATTTCAGTCATGTTGACTTATTTGTAGATCTTACTTTGCTGAACATTATTGCTGTTTACAGTTTATCTCTATCTATAATAATATTCAAGATAATAACCATATAACGGCAAAATTTCCTTAAAATTGCCAATTCAGGGGCAGCAACCCAACAACCGGTTTTCCGATTCGTCCTTAAATTTCAGGGCAGATAGATCTTGACTTAATAAACAATTTAACCCAGTCAGATTTGCTCTAAATTCTTAGGTTTCAGAGTTATAAGCCAAAAACTGCATTTGACCCCTATGTTCTATTTTTAGCCATGGCGGCCATCTTGGTTGGTTGGCTGGGTCACCGAACACTTTTTTTTAAACTAGATACCCCAATGATGATTGTGACCAAGTTTGGTTAAATTTGGCCAAGTAGTTTCAGAGGAGAAGATTTTTGTAAAAGTTAACGACGACGGACGACGGACGACGACGCCGGACGACGCCGGACGCCGGACGCCAAGTGATGAGAAAAGCTCACTTGGCCCTGTGGGCCAGGTGAGCTAAAAAAGAAACATACATACAAGGCCAAATCATTATAATAAATATGCATAGGAATACGGTAATAGTTGAAGTGCAATTATACATAAATTGAGAATGATTTGTGCATCAGAAAAGTATATAATTTAACAAGAAAATAGATATAGTATAGTATTAATTGAAAGATAAAAAATAATGTCGTACAATTGTAAAACTTTACAAATAGACAAAATGATCTTTCTGCTTTAAAATGAATTATTAATAAACATTTGTTTTTAATTTTGAGGCAAGAAATCGTTTTTTAAAATCTCAGAATATGATAAAGATTCTTTAATAGAAAGTCATTGAGTTTTCATTTCAATAAAGTGAAGTATTTTTAAGATGCTTGGGTAGTAATCTGAATGGAGAGAACATAATTTTATTAATAAAAAATCTTCATTCTATACGTTTATTGCCAAAGGGTAGCTTGTTTGAATCTAACCAACTTTACATAGTCCTCAAACGAGAGCTTACTTTGGAAGTATATTTATATTCGGTTGTAGCTATATTAGCAGGGTTGATTTTTTATTTTCGTCGGTATAACTTCAAGTTACTCAATTTATAATTATAACGCAAAATGTTTGGGTTACAACGCAAACATATGGCGAAATATTAAACAAAAAAGTTGTGTGGCGCTGATACGCTTTCGTTAAGAACATAACCAAGATATCCATTTACTTTAATGGGAAAAGGAGTAGGTTCAGTAAGACCCCTTTTTGGCCCCACAATTAAGCAGTTTTGCAAAATTGTGAAAATGTAATCTTTTAGCTATTTTTTGGAAAGTAGAATGCTTCTGCTACATAAATATGTGCTGTTTTTGACAATACAATGCACATATATCGTGTACTAGCATCATAAAGTCATGCTAAATTACTGAAATCTTCACAATTATAGCATTTTAGTTAAATTTTAGACGGTTTCCGTCTTAAATGAAAGTGGCCGCATTCGTGTTCATTCATTATATTGAAATGTAAGTTGTATTTGATGATAATACAGAACATATATAAAGGTTGAGGATGAACACGGATGCGGCCACTTTCATTTTTGACGAAAACCATCTGAAAAGTGACGTTTTTTGGCATATTTGATAGATTTTTCATATTTAAGCTTCCATCGGAGCGTTTTTAATGACTGAATCAGTTAAAATCTTTAACATAAACTAATCGAATCAATTGAAATAGACACTTAAGTGTTTAAAAAGTGTCCTAAATATCTCGTTAGATGAAACTGAAATTTGGGGCCAAAATCGGCCCTTACCGGACCTACTCCTTTGACAAAGTTGTGTTATCATTTTGGTTATATCTAAGGGATACCACCTTAGGAATAAAATTTAATCAACTCATTGCTAATAAGATAATGTAATGTTAATCTGGCACATAGTGCTAGCTTGATGTATGCCATCACTTCCTTCTATTATTTGCTGTAACCATATTTTGACTATTTTACCGATTATGTCTGTTTTGTTCACGCATCATTGTAAAAATAACGGAATATGATTCGACTGTCATACAAGTGAGAGGTTTGGCGCTATAAAACCAGATTCAATCCACCATTTTCTACATTTGAAAATGCCTGTACCAAGTCAGGAATATGACAGTTGTTGTCCATTCGTTTGATGTGTTTTATCATTTGGTTTTGCCATTTGATTAGGGAATTTCCGTTTTGAATGTTCCTCGGAGTATTTTTGTGATTATACTTTTGGCTTACATTTAAAAGCATTTTTTTAATTACAACAAAAAAGAATGAAGATACACTACACTCGGCTGAATGCTACCTATAAAAACCTTTATAGATGTGTTTATTTTAAGGCGGCCTGATCAGTGTTATCAATCAAAGATCGGTGTGAATTTGAATCTAACCGCCTATGATGATCCAAGTTAACATTGTAACCAAATTGGGAAAAAAAGTATTTTCTGGAAAAAACGATGAGATGAAAAGACATATCTTGCCGATATGCTATAAAGGAAGTACTGGCTATATTCTAATGCTGTAACAATCTCTTGATTTATGAATATATTATATTCATTGTAATTCGGTACACTTTCATCATATTTTATAATTAAAGATGCAACCGGGTAATCGTGTGTTGTATTAATTACGTGAAGGCATTCTTCGCAATTGGTATGGCTTTTGATTTCTAATCCTTGTGAAAGGTTAATTGTGCGTTGTATTTTCCGTCACTGTAACCTGTTTAGTAGAATAACCATTGTGGGTTGTATGTATGCTAAGGGATCCTTTACAAAAGGATGATATCAAAACATTGTGAATGACTATATTTGTACCCTTAAAAAAGGCTGACCTCAGGAGATTGTATGTTGAACAAGTGTCTAAAAAAACTTACGTAAGGTCATTGCATTTTGTAATACTGTAAAAAGAAATCTCATATAAAGGGATAACATCAACATGTTATGAGTAGTATTAAAGGCAGGACCTATATATGAAAACTTTTATTCAATTTTAAAGGATGACGTCAGCATGTTGTGCATGTTTGTCGATATAAATTGATTGATTGAATGTTAATCGTCAAATATTTCATGCATGTTCAATTATTACATTTGGAAGGTCTTGTAATTCTGATCTGTTTTATGTAATTTCTATCTGTTATAGATGTTGAATAAATTGCCAAAAAATAAAAATCCGTCAACATTTTTCGGAAGACCACAACTCATTAAGGAGTCATCAAATTATTTCAGTGTTGAACACTTTTGCAGTTTAACACTTCTATTCAAGTTTTGTTTAGATAATAGGTAATTTTCTTGTTTGAATTGATTTTTTTTTTGTCATTTTAAGGCCTTTTATAGCTGACTGCGGTATGGGTTTTGCTAATTGTTGAAGGCAGTGCGGGTACACATAGTTGTCAACTATTATGCCATTTGGTTTCTGGTTTAGAGTTGTCTCATTGGCAATCATACCATCTTCTTATTTTTTTTTAATAAAATACCCCAAAAATATACAAAAATCATTATTTATTGGTTATAACTCATTAAAGAGTCATCCATTGGTTTCAATTATACAGGTATTTTTGTTGATAATTTTTGCATTTAACAGTTTCTAAATGGGAATCAACTGTGCTCCTCATCTTGCCAACTTGTTCCTTTATTCGTATGAGACTGACTTCGTTTATGACTACTGAACAGAGGTATACTACTGTTTTCTTTTTTATTCATACAAGAGCTTCTTAGGGGAAAAAAAAGAACCCAGCATTATTCTTCAGCTTCATTTTCCGCTAAATCGATACTGTTTTCTCACTAAATAGTTCCAATTTTGTTGACTATGTTGTACACATCTACCCCATCGAACTTGACACAAAGGATAAATCAAATAATCTTAAGTCTGACTCATATCTTGACACAGATCTAGAAATTGACAATGATGGTCGGTTGAGAACAAAACTTTACGACAATAGAGATGAACGAGATCAGCTTCACAATCGTGAATTTTCCATTTCTATGAAGCAAAATTTCAGCAGCACCTGCATATGGAGTATATATCTCGTAGTATAAGCGATATTCAAGAGCTTGCGATTCCTATCAAGACTTCCTTGAAAGAGGACTGCTTCTCACAAGGACGCTATTAAACAAATACTTCCAAGTGGTGAAGCTGAAATCATTACTTCGCGAAAACTTTACTGACGCCATCACGAGTTGGTTGACCATTATGGAACATCTGTTTCACAGATGACAACGGATATGTTCCGATTGCAGTTACCACAATCCTGTCTTCCTTTTGCACCGAATTTGACTAATTATCAACGGGAATGTAATTACATGAGCAACACAACGAGTGCCACATGTGCAGCAGATGCTGCACATCATTCCCAATTTTGGTGGGTTTTCTTGTTTCTTAGTATGTAATTTTCTTTTTTATGGTTATGTATACTGCTGTTTGTCTTAGGGTCTTTTTTTGGCCATGGCGTTGTCAGTTTATTTTCGGCTGACGAGTTTAAATGTACCTTTGGTATCGTTCGCCTTTTTCTACCTATCTAATATAGTTTTGGAATTAAAAAGCAAAAACATAAAATAAGCACAAAATTGTCGTTAAAGGAAAATAGCTGCCGAAGGAGTCATCTGGTATAATGTTGCTGCGAACCAAAAGTAGGAAGATATTGACTTTCTACGCTTTTTGCCCAAATCAGACTTTTTCTACCTTTTTTAGTTTTCGAGATATAAGAAAATTATTGCATTTTATCCTTATGTTCTATTTTTAGTCCTGGTGGCAATGAGTTTATTGACTGACTAGGAAAAAATATAAACTTTATCATATATATATATACTACATACCCCCAGTTTTGGTTGAAACTCGTTAATTGGTTTTAGAGACAAAAACCTTTGATAAAAGTTTACGAGGACAAAAATAAGGGATGGCCATACCTTATATGGACCTATATGATTCATAAACAAGAATGTGTCCAAAGTACACGGATGCCCCACTCGCACTATCCTTTTCCATGTTCCATGGACCGTGAAATTGGGTAATAATCTAATTTGGTATTAAAATTAGAAAGATTATACTATAGGGAACATATGTACTAAGTTTCAAGTTGATAGGACTTCAATTTTATCAAAAACTACCTTGACCAACAACTTTAACCTGAAACTCCCACTTTCATTTTCTATGTTTAGTGGATCGTGAAATTGGGGTCAAAAGTCTAATTTGGCTTTAAAATTAGAAAGATCATATCATAAGCAACAAGTCTACTAAGTTTCAAGTTGATTGGACTTAAGCTTCATCAAAAACTACCTTGACCAAAAACTTTAACCTGAACGGACGGACGCACAAACGGACGCACAGACGAACGGAGCCACAGACCAGAAAACATAATGCCCCTCTACTATCGTAGGTGGGGCATAAAAAATAGGCTTCACAATGTCAGTTTATAAATTTTACTTACAAAGTGTTGTTAATAGTGAAATGGATAATTCTTTCAATACTGCATGATCATGAATGAAAATAGAACATAACATTAACAATGAAATGTACTGCCAATTATGGACTCCTTCTACTTTTGTTTTTATTTGTTATATTGCAAATCAAATAATTCATATTGGCCATGACCATGAGTAATTATAGAAGTTATAGGATTTTTTTATAAAAAAACCTTTGTATTATAAGAAAAATATCAAATATAAAGATGTGGAGGCCTTCAACCCCTGAATCAGCTTTTGCACATTTAATGGCATGCAACAATGTACTGACAGATAGAAAATACTTATCGACCTGTAATGTTTTAAAGATTTAAAGCTATTGTGAATCAAAACCAGAATACAAAATTTCGAAAATTGTGCCAACTTATTAGAATTATAAATGACAAACTGGATTCTCTCTGATGTTTTAGCTGTCGGCAGTGCTGCTACCTTTTTTTTTATGTAACTCTTATTTATGTTTCATCAACAAATGAACAACGCAATGTAATATAAATAAATATTTTTCTGTATAACTTCGGCCAATTTGGGAGATAACCAGATAAATGACATACAACGTTGATGCAAAATTTTGCCTTCTAGGAGACTATCTCCTTGTACTTATCTTACAAATAATATGTAAACAAAAATGTACAGTTAATCCCAACAGGATAATATAGGGAAAAAGGCAACTGCTTTGGATCCGAGCAGAAATAAAAGCTGAATTTCAAAAACATCTGGTCAAACTTGCAGGTTGATATGAATAAAATATCATGCAGTTTATCCCAATTGATACGATATTCCCGTGCTTGCATTTACTATCATGATTTTCTTGATAGAGGTTTGCTGCTCACAAGGAAGCTATTAAACCAAGAGTTCCAAATGGTGAAGTTGAAATCATCCCTTCGTAAATTTTACGGACGCCATCACGAGTTGGTTGACCGTTATGGAATAACCGTTTCACAAATGATATCGGATATGTTCCTTACGTCGTAACTACAATCCCCTTCCCTTTCATGAATATGACCTACCGAATTAGACTATTTACCGGATTTGTAATCACTTAAGCAACACGACGGGTGCCACATGTGGAGCAGGATCTGCTTACCCTTCCGGAGCACCTGAGATCACCCCTAGTTTTTGGTGGGGTTCGTGTTGTTTATTCTTTAGTTTTCTATGTTGTGTCGTGTGTACTATTGTTTTTCTGTTTGTCTTTTTTATTTTTAGCCATGGCGTTGTCAGTTTGTTTTAGATTTATGAGTTTGACTGTCCCTTTGGTATCTATCGTCCCTCTTTTATCCCAGTAAGTTAATGTAAATAAAACAAGTCTTTTAGAATTAAAAAAAATAAAACCTGTGGTAGATTCCAATAGGAAACGATGAACTTGTTATTTTTAAATGATAGTAAACCGGTGCAAATGTACTTAATAATTATAAAGATGTATAAAATAATTTCCCAGAAAATTTGACCACAAAAAATGGGCGCAAAAATGACAAAACTTTTCGAAAAATGCAATAGATTAATTAGACAAATTAACATAAATTAAAAAAAAATAGGCGAATGCAAAAATGTGTATATTATTTGATTAGGATTTAATTATTAAGATATGCTTCAACTTTTAATAAATAAATATATTAACATAAAAAAATCCTAGACTACATGTATATGAAATTTAATGACATAGTTTCTAACCTAAATTAATTTTTGTTTATTAACTAAAATTTAGCACCAAAAATAGAATTCAAATTCTTCACTTGTCATATAACTGTTTTTATTCTAAAATTTCTACTGTTTCTTTTTTTTTAAGAAGGAATTACTTCTTTAATTATAAAATATTATTTTATAATGTGGCCAATAAGGAAGAAATATATTTCAGATTTTTTGAAAAATAAACATAGGTAGATCAGATCTGCAATTCTTAATATACATCTCTACTTGTCTTTTTATAAAGATCAATCTAAAATTTCATTCAATTTATTTGATTATGAAATCTATATTAAATACATATACTTGAATTCTGATAGACTTTCACAAAATGGCCAACATATATATAAAAAGGAAGATGTGGTATGATTGCCAATGAGACAACTCTCCACAAGAGACCAAATGACACAAAAATAAACAACATTGGGTCACCGTACAGCCTTCACCATGTATGTCATTGAATAGGTTAATGTCACAGTTTTAACATAAATATTCATGCAAATGACTTCATTCCTATATATGATTAAAGGTACGCATTCAAGTCATAATACTTTTATACAATATTTTTGGAATCAATAAAGTAATTGATCTGATTAAAGACTCATTATGGCATAGTGGTCCTGTGTAATGTCCTGCTTCCTAAAATAATAAACATATTTTCTCTTCAATTTGTGTTAAGAAGGTTATCATGTTATATTTGAAGTATCTCTCTATAAGTAAGAATTTTCTCTCTAGTTTAAATAATAAAATAGTTTATTTTTCAGATTCAGCGTTTTTATAATAGTTTGTATCTAAATGAAGAACAAGTTTGCATTTGAAGGTTGAAAAATATCCTAAATAACCTTTTTTGAAAATTGTAATTATATCTTTTCATACACATTTTTGAATAAGTTTTTGTCCTATCAACATTACTCCAGACCTGTGATCGATATTCTGTGTTAGACCCGCATTGTCGTAGACTAATAGTACAGCAAAAAGCTGAAAGCATAGTTTTACTAGGCCTACCCTTCTAGTCATTTTAAGTTTTGGGAAACAGAAAAGTGTGTGTCCAGCTTACCCACTAAAAAATTTCAGCACAACACTTTCAAATATAGAGTCATTTTTTTCTGTAGTTTCTGAGAAAAATATGACGAGAATATTTGTTGGACGAAATGAATAACATACAAATGAAAAACTGAAATGGTGATTGCAATGTAATCCAAACACTTCTTAGGTTTGGGGTGTTAAAACTATGACAGACACCGTCTGTCTATTCTCTAATTGATGGTATGTTTGGTCACTTCAATACAGGAAAAATCACTTAAAGTAGTAGTGATATTCTATTTTGTCTGCAAAATTCTGATGTGGGATTGAAGTTTCTGAAATAGATAATATGTAATTGCATTTAATTATGTATTATAATGTAATTGATCTATATTAAAACAAGAATGTGTCCCCAGTATACGGATGCCCCATCCGCACTATCATTTTCTATGTTCAGTGGACCGTAAAAATTTTGGAAATATCTAGTTTGGCATACAACTTAGAAAGGTCATATCCTAGGGAACATGTATAATAAGTTTTAAGTTAATTGGACTTCAACTTCATCAAAAACTACCTCGACCAAAAACTTTGTCCTGAAGCAGGACGAACGGACAGGCGGGCGCACCGACCAGAAAACATAATGCCCATAAATGGGACAAATAAAAATATTTATAATATCTCTGTTACAGATTGACTGTTAAACTCTTAGGAAATACCCTTGCCTCATTCAATCAAAATATGTTGTAGGTAAAGTACATTTTTATTGTAATGTTTGTTATTTTATGAAGCATGCAATTCTGAATCTTATTAAACTTGGGTTATAAATCATTCAAACAAGTTCTTATATGAATATGTATGCTATGTGTTCATCCCTTTGGAAAAGATGCCTTTGAATGTTATTTTGTTGGCTTTTCGTGTTTGTTGTTGTTTTAAGTAATGTTTTACATTGTGAGTGTTTTGTATCATGTTTAAATTACAATGTGGTGTTTTGAACTTTCTTCAAATTTAATGTTTTATCTCATTGTTGAAGTTCAGTTTCTGTCAAATTAGTGGCACCTCCACCAACGGTTTTTGGTATTTCATCTATATTTGTTTGTTTTTTTTCATAAATATTTGTGTTTCATACTTTTCTAGTTCTCTTAAAAATTGAGGGACTTTCCATTTTTTTTTACTTTCTCCCTTTCTATCATATCCATAAAATCGTAAAGGATAAATATCATTAAACCGGTTAAGAAATACCTGTCTGAACTCGTGCTATCATCTCTTCGAGATCCTTTGGCTTCAATTCCATTTTCCTTATCTCCTTCAACCTATTGACATAGGAGTCCCCTGATGGATTATTACGCTGGTCAAACCGATCCAACATATCCTGAATAATAGTAATCAGTATATGGTACCGTGCATCATCTAATGCAAACGTTCCAGAATGCTGCATTTCATTTCTTATCAAACGGATCCTCTCAATGTCATCACCAATGCATGTATCGCTTGGAAAGACATAGTCAACTGTTTGACCACCTCCCCAGCCTCTGCTTGGAATAGTTTTATTGAGCGCACGAAGTTCTCTGTACAGTCTTGTTATGTCATACTGCACACGTGTTTGAAGTATTTTTCCAATATTTTTATCAAGGTCTAAACGATCATACAAAACACTCCCGAATATTTCAAGAACTACCATTGACAGTCTGGCAAAATTACGTTGTTCATCACTTGATCTGTCAGAATCCTGAAAAATACAATAAATATGTTTGAAAAAAGAGGCTCTAAAAGAGCCTGTATCGCTCTCAACGATATAGGGATCAATCAGATATATTTATTTGTTGATTATTTAGCATGTTAAAGTTACTCTCTGTGTATTATAGTTTTCAAGATAATAGGCAAAATGAGAAAACAAATGGTAAAACTTGTCATTCAAGTGCAATAACACTTATGAGAAGTCGTTTGACAGTTTTGACGTATACAGTATTGGTAATCGGGAAATTGATTGCTGTTCTGCTTAAATTTTTTGTCTTGCCTTGACGGAGTCAAAAATCGAGACATATGTATGCTGTTTCCTGCGGCAGACGCGTCAACGTCAGCAATGTAATTAGTTTGTGATGATGTAATTTATGGTGTACAACTTGTAGTAGGTCAATTATTTTTAGTATGCTGTTGTATTAGCATTAGTTCATCTCATAACTATGGATATTATTTGACACAACTTCATCAGGCATGGTCTATTGACTTTAAAACGTTTGCTTGGTTGCTTGGTTTTCGTGTATTAGTTAGTGATTAGGTCAGCTTATGGGGAACCACTAGTAGTGGGTCAATGAAACTGAGTGTGCAGTTGTATCAGCATTGACATTGGCACCATCTCTTTGTTATAAATATTATTTGGGGCCCCTCAGTCATGGTCTATTGACTTTGAAACGTTTGATTGGTTTTCATGTATTAGTTTGTGATTATGTCAGCGTATGGGGAACCACTAGTAGTGGGTCAATGATATGTATTGTGCAGTTGTATAAGCATTGGTACATCTGTCATCTGCATGATCTACCGAACTGATTTCCAATGGGATTAGATAACATCACCTCTTCAGTTATGGTATATTGACTTTGAAATTTGCTTATTGTACATGTAATAGTTTGTGTTTAGGTTTGTTTAATATGAACGACTTACGATAAGTTAATGGTATTTAGTATGCAGTTTTATTAGCATTGGCACATCTCATTAACATGGAGATTGTTTAGTCATGTACCTTTAGTCAATTGACTTTAAGTATTGGCATTACTTACATGTTAAAGTGCTGCCTGTTTAATTTCAACATTTGCTTTATCGAAATTACAACCAGATACTTCGCAGGGCGCAGCTTTATACGACCGCAGAGGTTGAACCCTGAACGGTTGGGGCAAGTATGGACACAACATTCAAGCTGGATTCAGCTCTAAATTTGGATTGTGATTAAATAGTTGACACAGCATAGGTTTCTGACACAGAATGAATGTGGTCTAATGAACTTAAAATATTTTTTTTGCCTTTGAGCAATTCACTATGCTGTTGAATATTAATCCTCTCAATAAAATGTTTGAAGAAATTTTTTTTATTTATGAAATCTGAAATGAGAAAAATTTAACCCCCCACCCCCATTTGTTTTCACATCCCCCTTTCCCTTTTTCCAAAACTGATCTCAATTCAAATTTCTAATGGAGTTTGCAACAATAACTACACATTTAAAAACATCATAAAATATTAAAATGTAAAATAAAGTGCTTGTTATCACTGAATGGTAAAGATTGTTTTAATTTATCAGATGGTAGAAAAAGTGAATATACATTGTATATTGTATAAAACAATGATTTAAGTTGATTCAACTACTATTCTGGACAAAGAAAGATAACTCCAATTGAAATTGCAATTAGATATTTCTTGCTATTGCGCAATACTGAGTAATTGAAAATATTTACTGTGGCACAATACTGTGCAATTGAAGATTTCTTGCTATTGCGCAATACTGTGCAATTGAAAATTTCTTGCTATTGCACAATACTGTGCAATTGAAGATTTCTTGCTATTGGTGAATACTGTGCAATTGAAAATTTCTTGCTATTGCACAAAACTTAATATAATAATTTTGGATCCTGATTTGAACCAACTTGAAAACTGGGCCCATAATCAAAAATCTAAGTACAAGTTTAGATTCAGCACACCAAAAAAGCCAAAGAATTCAATTTTTGTTAAAATCAAACTTAGTTTAATTTTGGACCCTTTGGACTTTAATGTAGACCAATTTGATAACGGGACCAAAAATTAAGAATCTACATACACAGTTAGATTTGGCATATCAAAGAATTTTTGATGAAATCAAACAAAGTTTAATTTTGGACCCCGATTTGGACCAACTTGAAAACTGGGCCAATAATAAAAATCTGAGTACATTTTTAGATTCAGCATATCAAAGAACCCCAAGGATTCAATTTTTGTTAAAATCAAACTAAGTTTAATTTTGGACCCTTTGGACCTTAATGTAGACCAATTTGAAAACGGGACCAAAAATTAAGAATCTACATACACAGTTAGATTCGGCATATCAAAGAACCCCAATTATTCAATTTTTGATGAAATCAAACAAAGTTCAATTTTGGACCCTTTGGGCCCCTTATTCCTAAACTGTTGGGACCAAAACTGCCAAATTCAAACCCAACCTTCCCTTTATGGTCATAAACCTTGTGTTTAAATTTCATAGATTTCTATTTACTTATACTAAAGTTATTGCGCGAAAACCAAGAATAATGCTTATTTGGGCCCTTTTTTGACCCCTAATTCCTAAACTGTAGGAACCAAAACTCCCAAAATCAATCCCAACCAATCTTTTGTGGTCATAAACCTTGTGTCAAAATTGCATAGATTTCTATTCACTTAAACTTAAGTTATAGTGCGAAAACCAAGAAAATGCTTATTTTGGCCCTTTTTGGCCCCTAATTCCTAAAATGTTGGGACCAAAAACTCCCAAAATAAATCCCAACCTTCCTTTTGTGATCATAAACCTTGTGTTAAAATTTCATTGATTTCTATTCACTTTTACTAAAGTTAGAGTGCGAAAACTAAAAGTATTCGGACGACGATGACGATGACGACGCAGGACGTCGACGCCAACGTGATAGCAATATACGACGAAAAATTAAAATTTTTGCGTTCGTATAAAAAGGTGAGACATATATCTGTGTTAACAGTTTATTTCTGTTTAAACGTTATTCCAAATCATAGATAAAACATGCATTTTACCCCTATGTTATACTTTTAGCCATGTCAGCCATCTTGGTAAGAAGTGCACAAAAATACCCTTTTGATGATTGCGGCCATGTTTGGTTAGTTTAATCAAGTAGTTTAAGATAAGAAGATTTTTTGTAAATGGAAACGAACAACGAAGACACTGACAACGACAGGGACACCATGTGGTGAGAAAAGCTTGTCCCTTTGGGTCAGAAGCTAAAAAGGATAAATATCGTCATTAAATACATGTTCACTACAATAAACATATTTTTGAAAGGACTATAAACAACCTAAGTATAATGTCATTCAAAAAAACTTCTTTTTTTATTATTATAATCCCTTCTATATTTTATATACCTTAGATGTCTCACAAAACCAGTCATCTTTATATCTATGATTAACTGCATGTTCCTGACACAAGAATGTTTCTCCATCTGTCTTCTTTCCAAATTCTTCAAAGCTATTCTCACAGGTATAGTTTGTTAAGCTGCATTTCCATTTCTTTTTAAAGGACACATTTGTCATTCTATATCTAGTGGTCAAAATTCTGTTGATTTCTCCTTCAATAAAATTGAATATTTCATTATACTGACAAGGTTTGTCTTTATTGCTTTGCCAAATTTGTAGCTGTATCATATTACCGAACTTCACCAGAAGCAACTTTATACATCTACAGTCAGAAACATCAAATACACAGCAATCTTTAAAGAGTCCTTCCTGTTGTTGAACAGATGCTACTGAAAACTTTCTTATACATGAGACAATGAGATGGCTAATAAGATAAGGTGGCAGAAAGTTGAATATAAAGCATAGACATGTTGATTTATAATCATCTTCTACTTTGAATAATTTATCAATTGTTTCTATCTTTTGCAACTGCATCATGCATGGTATGTAGAAATAAGACTCTTCATCACTGTTTACTGGACTTGTGATTGTCTGCACCCAAGGATTTATTATAATGTCAAACTTTTCCATTACAGCAAGTAAATGGTCTTGATGTTCCCTAATGTTAGCTGGTTGTGAATTAAATATTGCTTTAATCAATTTAAAACTTATCTTTCCAGTTTCCTTTACTTTTTTCCACTCGCTGAAATAAGGTAATTCTTCCTGAAACTGTGTTGCAGTTACAATGCATTTGAAGGCGTCTGCCAGCCATTGTGCGTCAAGTATGATGTACTCTGGGATATCATGGAAGAACACTAAGTTGCCAATTTCATGTTGATATCTTAAAAAAAGACTTAGTTCTTCTTCTTCTGTTATTGGAATAGATATATTAGAAGCTAATTCTTTGACTGTCTTGAAAGAAAGGATCCGTATGCGTTTTTCTGATGTATATTCAGCATGTAAAACTCTCTCTAGTTGTATAAATTTTACAGGATATTCCTTCTCTGCTGTTTTGGTTTTGATTCCTAGGGACAATATATCGTCTCTAATTTTTTGAAACTCATCATTACCATCATTTTTGTTGGAAATTTGATGACATTTTCTCAAATGTAGACTTGTATCTTTGCAAAGTTTATCCATGTGAGATGTTAATTGCTTTGAACATTCATTTCGGTCCTATTAATTGAAACAAAAAACGTAAGGTTTATATTAAAACTGTCAGAGGTGAATAGCAATAATAAAACACAACATGACATATAAAATAACATATTTGGTTTCTTTTCTTTCACAGTAAGATACTGTAATCCAACTTATTTTTCTTATATACTTTTTACATAAATGTGCCTTTCTATTCTTATTGGCTACGATTTATGTTTTCTATTTTCTAATGTTGTTGGTGTACTCAAAAGAAGAAAATTAAGAGATAACTGTATTGTATTTGAAGCTTTGCGGACGTCCATCGGTAGTTTTACTGTCGCAAATTTAGATTACCTGGTGACGCGTAGCAGAGACAGGTAAACGGGTATTTGCGACAGTAAAACTACCGATGGACGTCCACAAAGCTTCAAATACAATACAGTTATCTCTATTCTAATGCAAAACAAGTTCATAATTAAATTTCAATCATTATTTAAGTGTAAAGAAAATTCCGCGAAAAGACGAGATCTTCTTTGGTCCCTACACTAGGTGACGTCATAGGTATGCTTCCGGCGTCAAACATAAACACCGGGCATTTTCTGGTTTCTGTGTCGCTTCAGACTGTAATAAAATTTGATAAAAAGAAGATTTTTTGGTGCAACATGTGAGTTTTTTGGCTTTTTATTGTGGAAATTACATGTCAATACATTCAGCAATTCAAAATGTCGGCTTCCTTAGTTACAGACAAAATTACCATGCAGCAACCAAACAATGGGTTGTATAACAGGTTTGAAAATTTCATGACAGATAGATTTTCACCCGATGAACATTTAAACACCATGTCAGATTTGCTCTAAATGGTTTAGTTATAAGCGAAAAACTGCATTTTTACCCCAATTTCCTATTCTTAGCCATGTCGGTCTTCTTGGTTGATCCAGGCTAGGTCATTGGACACATGTTTTTAAACTGGATATCCCAATTAAGATTGTGGCCCAGTTTGGTTAAATTTGCCCAGTAGTTTCAGAGGAGAAAATTTTTGTAAAAGTTAACCAACGACAGATGACGACAGACGTCAAGTGATGAGAAAAGCTAACCTGGCCCATTGGGCCAGGTGAGCTAAAAATAACAACGTGTGGTTGAAGGTGCATTTTTTTAAAGTCATATAGAAATGAGAAAATTATAAATTCATCAATTAAAGGTAATAACTCTTGAAACTAGAGGCTCTAAAGAGCCTGTGTCGCTCACCTTGGTATATGTGAATATTAAACAAAGGACGCAGATAGATTCATGACAAAATTGTGTTTTGGTGATGGTGATGTGTTTGTACATCTTACTTTACTGAACATTCTTGCTGCTTACAATTATCTCTATCTATAATGAACTTGGCCAAGTAGTTTCAGTGGAAAATGTTAGTAAAAATTTACAAATTTTATGAAAATTTTTAAAAATTGACTATAAAGGACAATAACTCCTTAGGGGGTCAATTGACCATTTCAGTCACTTATTTGTTAATCTTACTTTTCTGAACATTAATGCTGTTTATAGGTTATCTCTATCTATAATAGTATTCAAGATAATAACCAAAAACAGCAAAATTTACGATAAAGGGCAATAATTCCTTAAGGGGTCAATTGACCATTTTTATCATGTTGACTTATTTGTAGATTTTAGTTTGCTGAACATTATTGCTGTTCACAGTTTACCTCTATCTATAATAATATTCAAGATAATAACCAAAAACAGCAAAATTTCCTAAAAATTTCAGGGGCAGCAACCAGTTGTCCAATTCATCTGAAAATTTTAGAGCAGATAGATCTGGACTTGATAAACAATTTCTCCCACTGTCAGATTTGCTCTAAATGCTTTGGTTTTTAAGTTATAAGCCCAAAACTGCATTTTACCCCTATGTTCTATTTTTAGCCATGGCGGCCATCTTGGTTGGTTGGCCGGGTCACTGGACACAATTTTTAAACTAAATACCCCAATGATGATTGTGGCCAAGTTTGATTTTATTTGGCCCAGTAGTTTCAGAGAAGAAGATTTTTGTAAAAGATAACTAAGATTTACGAAAAATGGTTAAAAATTGACTATAAAGGGCAATAACTCCTAAAGGGGTCAACTGACCATTTTGGACATTTTGACTTATTTGTAAATCTTACTTTGCTGAACATTTTTTCTATTTACAGTTTATCTCTATCTATAATAATATTCAAGATAATAACCAAAAATAGCAAAAATTTCCTTAAAATTACCAATTCAGGGGCAGCAACCTAACAACGGGTTGTCTGATTCATCTGAAAATTTCAGGGCAGTTAGATCTTGAACTAATAAACAATTTTATACCTGTCAGATTTGCTCTAATTGCTTTGGTTTTTGAGTTATAAGCCAAAAACTGCATTTTACCCCTATGTTCTATTTTTAGCCATGGCGGCCAACTCAGTTGGTTGGCCAGGTCACCGGACACAATTTTTAAACAAGATACCCTTATTATGATTTTGGCTATATTTGGTAAAATTTGCCCCAGTAGTTTCAGAGGAGAAGATTTTTGTAAAAGATAACTAAGATTTACGAAAAATGGTTAAAAATTGACTATAAAGGGCAATAACTCCTAAAGGGGTCAACTGACCATTTTGGACCTGTTGACTTATTTGTAAATCTTACTTTGCTGAACATTTTTTCTATTTACAGTTTATCTCTATCTATAATAATATTCAAGATAATAACCAAAAAGAGCAAACATTTCCTTAAAATTACAAATTCAGGGACAGCAACCTAACAACCAATTGTCCGATTCATCTGAAAATTTCAGGGCAGTTAGATCCTGACCTGATAAACAATTTACCCCATGTCAGATTTGCTCTAAATGCTTTGGTTTTCGAGTTATAAGCCAAAAACTGCATTTTACCCCTATGTTCTATTTTTAGCCATGGCGGCCATCTTGGTTGGTTGGCCGGGTCACCGGACACAATATATAAACTAGATACCCTAATAATGATTTTGGCAATGTTTGGTTAAATTTGGCCCAGCAGTTTCAGAGGAGAAGATTTTTGTAAAAGTTAACGACGACGGACGCCGGACGACATACGACGACGGACGCCAAGTGATGAGAAAAGCTCACTTGGCCCTTCGGGCAGATTTGATTTAAATGGATAGTATGTTAACCTCAAAATAGCCCTTACCTTAGACAAAAAATGATTTGTACTCCTATGTTTTCTTTTGCAATCTCAAAAATTATATGAAAATAACCTTTTCCAACCTTTAATAAAGTTAAGAGCTGTAAATGTGAAAACAAAAAGATAAATAATGAAACTGATCATTGAGGATAAATCTTGACTGATTGATTTTGAAACACAAAAGCCCTGGTCTAAATATTCTTAAGTGTCAAATTTAAAAGGAAGTGAGTAGTAAATTATATCAAACAAAAAAGAGAACTGTACTTTGATGTATTATACCTGTAACTCATCTGTGTGTGTGCCAACAAAAACCACTGGTGGGTCAAGTAGAGTATCTTGTTTAATAGGACCAACTTCATTTTTGTCTGCTCTGCATCCATAACAGTGTATTGTGTCCATCCAAAATTTGAAAGTAGCTATTAAAAAATCATATTTTATATTGATTAAAACAAAATTCGCCGAACCCTGTGTCTTTCCATCAGCTGTCAATATAAAAGAGTTATGATATCTGTAGTAAAATACTTCGCTGAGCGCAGCCTGATATGCCTGCAGAGGTCAAACTCTGAACAGTTGGGACAAATTTGGACACAATATTCAAGCTTGATACTACCTGAATGTGAATTGTCATCAAAGTTTTGACATAATATAGGTTTAATACTGAAACAAAACAAGCATTCTGAGAGTATTGCATGACAATGCATAGTCCCCTACCGGGGAAAAAATCATTATACTGGAACAAATGCTAACTTGTTTTATAACTTGTCATGGTGTAAACAAAAGGAAAATATCAAGTCAATATCTTCAAGCATGAATAAACTAGAGGCTCTAAAGAGCCTGTGTCGCTCACCTTGGTCTATGTGAATACTTAACAAAGGACACAGATGGATTCATAACAAAATTGTGTTTTTGTGATGGTGATATGTTTGTAGATCTTACTTTACTGAACATTCTTGCTGCTTTCAATTATCTCTATAATGAACTTGGCCCAGTAGTTACAGTAGATAATGTTAGTGAAAATTTACAAATTTTAAATTGTTAAAAATTTACTATAAAGGGCAATAACTCCATAAGGGGTCAATTAACCTTTTTGGTCATGATGACTTATTTAGGTTTTACTTTGCTGTACATTATTACTGTTTATAGTTTATATCTATCTATAATAATATTCAAGATAATAACCAAAAACAGCGAAATTTCCTTAATATTACCAATTCAGGGGCAGCAACCCAACAATGGGTTGTCCGATTCATCTGAAAATTTCAGGGCAGATAGATCTTGACCTGATAAACCATTTAACCTCATGTCAGATTTGCTCTAAATGCTTTGGTTTTTGAGTTATAAGCCAAAAACTGATTTTACCCCTATGTTCTATTTTTAGCCATGGTGGCCATCTTGGTTGGTTGGCCGGGTCACCGGACACAATTTTTAAACTAGATACCCCAATGATGATTGTGGCCCAGTAGTTTCAGAGGAGAAGATTTTTGTAAAAGATAACTAAGAATTACGAAAAATGGTTAAAAATTTTCTATAAAGGGCAATAACTCCTAAAGGAGTCAACTGACCATTTCGGTCATGTTGACTTATTTGTAAATCTTATTTTGCTGAACATTTTTGCTGTTCACAGTTTATCTCTATCTATAATAATATTCATGATAATAACCAAAAACAGCAAAATTTCCTTAAAATTACCAATTCAGGTGCAGCAACCTAACAACGGGTTGTCGGATTCATCTGGAAATTTAGATCTTGACCTGATAAACAATTTTACCCATGTCAGATTTGCTCTAAATGCTTTGGGTTTTTGAGTTATAAGCTTAAAACTGCATTTTACCCCTATGTTCTATTTTTAGCCATGGCGGCCATCTTGATTGTTTGGCCATGTCGCCGGACACAATTTTTAAACTAGATACCCTAATAATGATTTTTGCCATGTTTGGTTAAATTTGGCCTAGTAGTTTCAAAGGAGAAGATTTTTGTTAAAGTTTACAGACGACGGACGCCGGACGCCAAGTGATGGGCCAGGTGAGCTAAAAAAGTGTGGAAAACTGATTATATGAGTGAATTTTTCAAGTCCAATGACCATAACTTTGCACAAAATTATCAAACTAAAACAAAAATTTAAACTTGATCTGTAACTTGTCATCATAAAACTATATATCAATTATCAATAAATATCTTCAAGCATTATGAAAAGTGTGGAAAACACTCTAACATTAGATATGATTAATAGTTCTCTAAAATTAGATATGATGTAAAACAATGTATATCTATTTTCAAATTATAATCAAATATAATATAGATTTGTAACTTATCTATAAAATGTAAACAACTTTCATCAATACACAATGTACAGTAATGAAATGTATACCTTAATAAAAATAGATTTTTATCTTATTAAAGTATTTCACTTCATAATTATATATATATATATATATATCTGTAACAATAAGATCTCCATGCCTTATATATCATGTACTGTAGTACGCCGCTAGATTAAAACTGACGAGGAAAGGTAACACACGGCCAACGAAAGCTTTATTATTGTGAGTCCCAGGTGGTCGTGTGGTCTAGCGGGACGGCTGCAGTGCAGGCGATTTGGTGTCACGATATCTCAGTAGCATGGGTTCGAATCCCGGCGAGGGAAGAACAAAAAATTTGCGAAAGCAAATTTACAGATCTAACATTGTTGGGTTGATGTTTAGACGAGTTGTCTATATATATATATATATATATATATATCATTCAGAAAAAAATTAGTTTATACAAAACAAACAAACCTGCAAAAAATTCTTCAAACAATTTTCCAAAGAATGTCTTTTAAAAAAATGAGTTATCTTCCTTTAAACAGAAATATGGTTTTACATACAATATGTAGTACTCTAACGTTAGATATGGACCATGTTAACTCTGGACTAAATCATTAGACCAGAACAAAATTCAAACTTGATCTATAACTATATACATGATAAAACTATATACCAAATGTCAAATCAATATCTTCAAGAATGAAGAAAAAGTGTGGAAAGCTGATTTGCCGGACTGACGGATGGACAGACAGACAGAGTGCAAACCTAAAAGTCCCCTTCGACTTCGTCGGTAGGGGACTAATAAATATGGTCAAAGATCTTACTAATCTAATGCGCAATACTGTGCAATTGAAGATTTCTTCTTGAAACTTTTCACCGAATGTGTCTTCGGACGCAGACGACGACGGCATCATAGCATTATACAAACCCAAGAAAATGTTCGTGGTCGTATAAAAGTAAGTCTATTTATCAGAAAATTCCAGAATTTGAAACATGAGTGCATACACTGAAATGTCCCATCTGCTGTACTTAAATTGATTTAAAATTGATCAATGACAATAAGGTCAAGATTAGAGGAATACTGACAGACATATATGTAAACCTTAAAAGCATTCCCTTAGGACCATACTCCAAACGAAGTTGACCTTTTGTGCATGGTATCAAAGAAACAAACCAAACTGTGAAAACACAGTTTGGGATAGTTTTTTTTTGGAAACAAACTATTAAATAAATTCAAAATTGTAACGTTTTTGAATAGTTTGGGGTTTTTGTTTGTCAACAGTCATTATGTATAAATGTTTATTATTTGTATTCAACTTTATTTTAACGGTACTTAATAATCCCTAAATCTTAAATTTTCAAAGGCTACTTTTTTCACCTATTCAGGCAAAATGTTATTTTGACTGTTACCATGACAACGCACATTTTACATGAAAAATAAAGACAAAGTTTTAGTCATGTACCATAGTTCTTATGATAAAGGGGAAAAAATACTTTTGTGACATGTCATGAATCACCCTCTGAATGATTCTTACAAAGACAGGTACTAAACATCTGTGAACAGTAGAATTTGTAGACCCAAGAACAAAAATTTCATTCTGCGATAACTTATTCACAAATGATAAACCCCCGCTATAAGAATTCGGTAAACTGGAAGTTATGAATGGGAGATGAATCTGAAAAAGCATCATTATGTACAGCATAATGATAACATGAAGAGTGATACAAAATTTTAGGAAGTTAAGATGTGTTGATTATTAGACATTTATGGGATGAACCGACTTACAGACATGCTATAATGACTTGTATGAATACTTTTCTTTTGTCTAAAATGAGATTATTCAAACCATTATTTTTTTGTTAACTGATAAATTTACAGAATGTTCTTATACAGGTAATAATCATTTAAAACTTTGAGGATACAAACATAACTTGTATGATACTACCCCTGACTGAAGGTTGAAGTTATAAAATGTTTTTGGTATTTTGGAGAACAGTTTTATATTGACCAAATATGTGCAAACAGAAAGTGATAGAACACCACTACTATCCTGTTTTTTTTTTGTCCCATCTACTAATTATATAATAGTTGTAGATGCAATTTGTAAGCAAAACACAGATATTAAATGTCAAACAGAATGACCCCATCTTCAGCTTATAAAAGCATGAAATGTAAACTGCATATTATTTTAAAACGAAGGAGAACTTTTTATACATTAACATGACGTACTATACACTCCTATTTCAAACTACTAACTTAATTTATGATTTTAAATTTGACATACCATGTTTATGGTTTTCATTATCGTTGTCTTTGTCATTTAAATTTGCTACCAAAATGTAAACAGCATCTGGATTAAGAAAAGTTTGATGTGTTGCATAAAATTCTTCATCACCTGCAAAATCCCATAAAGTTAATGTAGTGTAGTTTTCATCTTTATCATTCAAAACTACACCAGACTTGAATAAGGCTGAAAGCTCTTCAGATGCAATTTGTTTAGATGTTTTTTGCCTGTCATCCCATTCTGATGAAGGTGGTTGATGTGGTTCTGTTTCCGATAGATGAACAGGACTATCTAATTCTGTTGTGTTAATTCCAATCCTGACAGTAACTACATCATCTTGGTGTTCAACCCTTTTATCAATAACATCTTCTTTGTGTTCAAATCTTTCATTAAGAATTTCTTCTTTGTCTAATGATTTTGATATATTAAGGTATTCATTTTGTCTCTCTAAAATTCCATGTGAAGACACTGATGTGCTTTGAACTTTGCTATTTATGTGGAATTGTTGAACAACTGACTCCATTATTCTGTTGTTAATATCAGATTCTTTGTCTTTGTCTTTTTCTGCAGATATAAGTAATGTTGCAAGTAAGATGTGTTGACTTTGAAACGAGAATTTATTTATACACAATAGTATTTCACTTACGATTACATATATATTTCCCTGCCAATATCCTTTCAATTTCCCAATCACTAACCTCCGCCAACCCCCGAAAAAAAAGATGTGTGCCCATTTTCAAACTGCTTTGAGATATTGCTGATGTCAACTTTAAATGTTATTAATCTCTTATCAGAAATGCAGGTTTTATTGACTCTATATTTTGTCTGAGATATTGCTGCTACAAACCTTTGACATAGATTTCATAGATATTCAGATGAGAAATGACAGCATGAGATTACTTCTGATGTCTGGCTGACTGACATGGATTGACATAAGCATTTCATTATTCTGCCCTCAAGTAAGCGGTATAGGAGGAAGGTTTGATAAGTTGTTTTTTGCATGGTTTTTGAGTGTGTCAACAATAAAGTCAAAAAATAATTTGTCATTGCAGTGCCGCGTTCACAATAATTAATCAATTGAAAATATGGAATCCACCACTACAACAAGTGTGTTACGATATTTCTCCACTCGAGACAGTTAAATTTTGATATTTAAAGCGCGAGACTTGCCAAGCTTTTTAAATAATTAAAAATTAACTGGTGAGAGTGGAGAAATATCGAAATACACGATTCATAGTGGTGGAATCTGTTTCTCTAATGATTTGTATCCTTCCCTTTCAAAGATTTGCAAACAGTTGTGTTCTTTATATGTGATATCATCAGGCATGGTCGCCTTTTTTTTCTTGACGTCACAATATGAAAATTGAGAAGAAACCAAGAAAATTTGATGTCATAATTTAATTTCGACCAATCATTTGCCAAGAACAGATAATTCACTAGTGAGAAGAAATGTTTTTCTCATACCTATCTAGAAATGTGAAAATAGCACAAAAAATAGAGAATAAATATGTCACCAAGGTCCATCCCTCACGTTATCCACATTACTAGCACCACAGACAGAAAACCAAATGGGTTTCCAACCCATCCCTAGATTTTCCATCATCTATCATGGAAAACTGCATGGAATTCCATGGAATATTTTTCCATGGAATTCCATGGAGTATTGGAACCTGTTTTCCATGGAAATCCATGGAAAATAAAAAGAGAAAAAAAGCAATTAATAAAATTTCCATGTGAAACATTTTCCATGGAATTCCATGGAAAATATTTTCCATGAAGTTTTTCCATGGAATTCCATGGAAATATTTCCATCATTTCCTTTTAAAATGAATTGCTCAAATTAACCTTTTGACAATATACCCTGTTTAACAATATCTGTAATAATGAAGATAAAAAAAAACTAGGTGCCATGCTTTTTTCGGTTTGGTAAGGTCTTTTGAGTCTTACAATGGTCAGTAATAAGCAATAGACTCAAACATCATTTTAACCTTTAATTCAAACTCATTTAATGTATTATAATAAATACAACAAACAAGAAAAACTTTCAATACTATTATATGTTTGCACTGCCTTTATATCAAGAAATTAAGGTTATAAATGTCACTTATGTCTTCAGTAGATCCATCTTGTAGAACAGCATTAACCATTTTATTGGAGTTTCATTTCTTCCTCATGATACCTAAAAATAATTTTACTGTTATAAATAAAGAGATATTCTTTAAATAATGACATTATTAATAATGGTTAAGAACTTTAGTCTTTGTCCTAAATATCTTTTTCCATAATTATTGTATATAAATGTCTTCATTGGTATTTTCCATATATTTAGAACTTAGTGTTGATCTGCAGTTTGCTGTAAAGATACACTTTTTTTTTACTTTTATGGATCTATTTCTCATTGGCAACCAATTTCAACAGATCTTAAATTTTATAACCAAATTACTTCATTAGTGGATTATTAGTTATTATAATACACCATATACAGTTTGTCTTGTCTTAATACCCAATCATTATAATTATAAGTGAAAAATCTACTATAGGTGTTTTCATGATGTTTTTATGTTGAACTAAAGGAGCTTGCACACACTTAAAATGGTAGAATCTAATTCAGTGTACTTACCAAAAAATATGCTCTAAATCCAACAGTCAATGCAAGTCATCAGAGAATAAATCTGCACTATTCGATGTCAAGAACTATTTGGAACTATTTAATCTAAGTCCAATATAAATTTTGCATTTTGTTCAGGAGAGAAGACATCTTTATTTGTTGCCTGCATATCCATTGCAAGTTCAAATTTTCAATGTGTTGGGGGATGTATGAGGAGTTATCTGATTTCTTTTAAAAGAGTCACAATTGAATACTGTTTTTTACCAAAATCTTGGATATTTTATATATATTTTAATAAAAGATTGTCCATTTATTGTTTATTTACCATTTTTATGTTTTAAGTAATAATAATTGCACAAAAATGTATAAATCCATGTTCTACCCTACATTTGGCCTCACACTGTATGGTCATATCATTTCCTGTCTTCTACACAAAGACCAATGCAAACCAGATGGCACTTTACATTTCTTTCACTGTCTAATTGATGATAAAGAATTAATGTATGTAATTTGTGTACATTTTTTCCATGACTTTCCATCTCAAAAATATTCTAAGTTAAGAATCTATAATTTTTCCATGTTAAAAATATTCTAAGTCAAGATTCCATCCTCTTTTCCATCTCAAAAATATTCTAAGTCCACTTTCCATCCTCTTTTCCATCTACAAAGTTTTATTAGTCTACTTTCCATCCCATTTTCCATCCAAAAAGTATTTTTTCCATGAAATTCCATGGAAAGTTTTCCATCTTATCATGGAAAATGATGGAATAAGTAACACATATAAGTTTTCCATCTGACATGAATTATTTTTCCATGAAATTCCATGGAAAATCATGGAAAAAAACAAAATTTCCATCATTTTCCATCATTTTATCATGGAAAAAGTTGAACTGCATGGAAAATCTAGGGATGGGCAGTAGTCTTAACAGAATTATCCACAAATAAAATTGTTTTCTCTATTTATCATTGTTTACAAGTAATTCAATATAATATACCATTTAAAAGGCTATCTCAAAATCATCAATAAAAGGTATTAATGATGATATGGATTTTAATGGTTATTGTTAGGGATGTCAACTCGGTGAAGATTTACTAATCGAGTACTCGTTGGATTTACCGAGCGATACTTGAGTACCCGCTCGAAAAAAAACATTTACAAATGAAAACACATAATTATACCCATTTTATGTATTGTTGGTCGTTGCTCTATGAACATAAAACCCTCAGCATTATTACCTAGGACTAGATAATAGTCTAAGGAATTTTACATCATAATATATAGCCCATTTACTCAATGTACTAATTATGGACAATAATCTAATTAAGTAATTAATTAATATCTATATAGAAAACAGTATTAGGGAACCGCAAAAAAAGACGTGGCACGGTACTTGTCTATCCCAAATTCATGTATTTGGTTTTGATGTTATATTTGTTATTCTCGTGGTTTTTTGTATGATGCTTGGTCCGTTTCTGTGTGTGTTGCGTTTCGGTGTTGTGTCGTTGTTCTCCTCTTATATTCAATGCGTTTCCCTCGGTTTTAGTTTGTTGCCGATTTTGTTTTTTGTCCATGATTTTATGAGTTTTGAACAGCGGTATACTACTGTTGCCTTTATTTAACAGAACATTCCCATATTAAACTCTATATCATTGTAAGTCTAAACAACTAAGATAAATAATAACAAGGTCAGAGTAGGCAGACATGTTTCTAATAAAGAATGAAAAGTTGACAAAACTCTAATAAGATAATAATAAGATATCTCATAAAAAAATACAGGATATCTTAAATACTCTTGTGAAATTAATACCGCTTTATTGAAATTGAAAAATATAAAAATCGCTTGCCAAAGTGGTGATAGAACACAAAGAAGTGGTAGCCTACAAATCTGCCAATTTTTTTTTATCAATTATACAAAATTTGAAAGTTAATTGATCTTATATTTATTTTAAAAACAAAATGATGGAAGTCAAACCCTTATATTATGCCCACTTTTGATATGATTATTTATTCTACAAACAAGAATGCGTCCATGGTAAACGGATGCCCCATTCGCACTATCATTTTCCATGTTCAATGGACCGTAAAATTGGGATAAAAACTTAAATTTGGCATTCAAATTAGAAAGATCATATCATAGGGAACATAAGTACTAAGTTTCAAGTTGATTGGACTTCAACGTCATCAAAAAACAACCTTGACCAAAAACTTTAATCAAAAACTTAAATTTGAACTTTTTTCTATAATTTTCTATGTTCAGTGGACCGTAAAATTTGGGTCAAAACTCTAATTTGGCAATAACATCAGAAATATCATATCATCGGGAACATGTGTTCTAAGTTTCAAGTTGATATACATTCAACTTCATCAAAACCATCTTGACCAAAAACTTCGACCTGAAGCGGGACTAAGGGATGGACGGACGGATGAACGAACGAATGGACGGACGGACGATCGGATGCACAGACCAGAAAGCATAGTGCCCTATCGTAGGTGTGGCATACAAATCAATACTGCTTACCTCCTATTCTG
This sequence comes from Mytilus edulis, assembly GCF_963676685.1. NCBI lineage: Eukaryota > Metazoa > Mollusca > Bivalvia > Mytilida > Mytilidae > Mytilus > Mytilus edulis. The sequence continues at coordinate 14,146,193 of NC_092346.1, read as the reverse complement.
GTCCACTCATCTGATTTGATTTTGCATTGTCTGCGATGGATTTCTATACCATTTGTACTTTCCAAATTAGCGAATTTCTCTCCAAAAAGTCTGTGAACTAACGATGTTTTCCCTGCACCTTTTTTACCCACTATTACTAAGTTTATGTCCCTTCTCTTTTCAGAACCAGACTTCAAGGCCTTTAAGTAAATATCTATTGAATGATGATTCATGTTCCTAATCTCTACTGGAATTTTCCCATCTGAAAAAAATATTAAAATAAATATGTAAGGCCAAGTTTTTTTTAATTGGTTGGTTTCATCAATTTTGAAGTGTTAGATTTTAAAACTCGTTTGGTCGAGAAAAAAAATAAAAACATAAATATGTAAGGAATTACTGTTATGTCAGCTTTATAACAATATTTGTGTTCCTTCAAACCTACAATGCAACGTCACGATTTTATTGAAATTAGATAAAATTGGGGTATGTCCATTTACAAATAGGACATAAATAGTCATTTTACGATGAATGAAAAATAACTGAAATGCTCCCAAAGGCACAGCTTGATACAACCGCAGAGGTCAAACCCTGAACTGTTATGGCAAGTATGGACACAACATCTGAGCTTGATACAGCTCTGATTTTGGATTGCAATAAAATATCTGACACATCATAGGTTGCTGACTGAATGAATGTGTTTTACGAACTTTTAAAAAAAATTTGAACATTTACAAATTATTTTCCAAACATCTTAAATCTAAATACATGGCTGGATACAGCATATCAAAGAACCCCAGGAATTCGATTTTTGATAAAATCAAACAATATTTTTTTGGACACTTTGAACCTCAATGTGAACCAATTTGATAACAGGTTTAAATCCAAAATCTTAATACAGTAAGATTCAGTATATCAAAGAATCCCATACATTCTTGTTTTGTTGAAATCAAATAAAGTTAAACCTTAATGTGGACCAATTTGAAAACTGGGCCAAAAATTTATAAAAAAAGATTATTCATGTCAAAAAAGGTTAAATTAAGCATATCAAAGAACCACAATAATTCAATTTTTGTAGAAATCAAACAAAGTCTACTGTTGGACCCCCTTTGACTTTAATGTGGACCAGTTTGAAAAAAGGGCCCAAAACTAAAAATGTAAATACAGGGTTAAGATTCAGAAGTTCAAAGAACCCTAGCTACTTATAATTCTTTTTTGTTGATAACTAACAAAGTTTAATTTGGAATCCTTTAGATCTCAAAGTGGACTACTTTATAAACCAAAAAAACAAATCTTAAATACATTGTTTGATTCAGCATGATATAAAATAACCAAGAATTCAAGACTTTGAGTTAGACCCCATTGAATTTGGTTAAGAAATAAGTAATTTATACAAAATATAAGAAAAGTATTGCTTTTTCTACCCTTTCTCAATCGGTAACAATTTAGGCCATAACCCCCAAAATCAATAACAACCTTCCTTTTGAGGTATGGAACCTTGTGGTACAAAAATTGAATAGATATCTATAGACTAATGCTCAAGTAATTGTCCTGAAACCAGAAAATCCTCGTTTTTGAACCCTATCCTAGCTTTCTTGTTGTGGTCGCAATGAAACAACTATGGATTATTCTCCATCAATTTTTGTTTTAAAAAAAAAATACACGAGATAATGAGCTTCAAGCAAAACAGACCGATCCAATGTGAAAGAATGAAATATTGTTGTCAGTCCTTTTTGAAGGTACTGTGGATTCATTTTCGTTGTTATCAATGTTCGTGGATTGAATAAAACTTGCATTTTCGTGGATAAATGATTTCGTGGTTTAGATATCTCTGCATACAAAGACTATAGAAAAATTGACGAATATATAATTCCACAGTAACAAGAGTGCACACGCTGGAATGTCTTGCCTTCTTTACTAATCATTGCTTTTATGTTGATAGTCCTCAATATAAAGCTTCACTACAAGTATCACATAAATTAAACATGATCCAAGCAAATGAGGCCAAGGTCAGATAAAGCAACCAAGAAATACATGTACACCTTACATTATTCAATTCATTAAATATAGTTGATCTATGGCTTATAATTTCTAAGAAATAGACTTAATCAAGAAACTGAACATTGACCAATGAACCATAAAAATTAGGTCAAATCAGATGAGGCATGCCAAACAGACATGTACACCTTACAATCAATCTATGCATTCAATATAGTTGACCTATTGCTTACAGTATCTTAGAAACCAACTTAACCATAGAAACTTAATATTGACCACTGAACTATGAAAATGAGGTCAAGGTGACTTAGGTCACCCTTCAAGACAGACATATACACCTGTCAATCATTCCATACAACAAATACAGTTTCCTTATCGCTTATAGTTTAACATGTTTAAGAACAAACAGACCAAATCACAAAATTTAAATACTAAGCAATGAACAATGCAAATGAGGTCAGGGTCAAATAAAACCTGCGAGACTGAATTGAACATCATTAAATATTTCCATATATCAAATGCAGTTGACCTATTGCATACAGTATTAGAAAAAAAAGACAAAAACTCAAAAATTTAACTTTCACCATTGAAACATGAAAACGGGGTAAAGGTCAGATGACACTTGCAAGTTGGACATATACACCTAACAATCATTCAATACAGAAAATACAAAATATCTATTGCTGCCACTGCCGGATCACTAACCCTTTGTCGAGCTTTCTGCGACTAAAGTAGCAGGCTCGACAAAAATTGAGCATAACAGTGCTGACAAACAGACATACAAATATACACAGTAATTACAAAAGGGCAGCACCAACTAGTCAATTGAGCCTTTATAACAAAAGAAAATATTCTTTTATGCATCCGAACCACTTTTATGGATTTATCTTCAAAGCCAAGGATACATAAGCAATAAACAAGTAAAGAGCTTTATATGACAAAGAGCTACAATAATAATCAGCATTTTATCAAAGTTAAACCAAACCACAAGATTTACTTTGATTTATATCAATAACCGAATTCCAATAAAATTTTACCAAGTTCACAAACCTTCATTATGGGTGACTTACCATTGTTGTCACATTCGATATAGTCTGCTCTGCTGTCTAATAACTTCTTTACTATTTCTGTATGACCATGATTTGATGCTTTCATTATTGGTGACTGACCATTATTGTCACATTTATCACAGGTTGCTCTTTTGCCTAATAAGGTCTTTACTGTTTCTGTATGCCCATGTTCACCAGCCTTCATCAGAGGTGACTGACCATTATTGTCACCTTTATTATGTTCTACTCCTCTGTTTAGCAACATCTTCACTATGTCTGTATGCCCATGTTCACCAGCCTTCATCATAGGTGTCTGACCATTAATGTCACATTTATTACATTCTGCTCCTACGTTTAACAATATCTTCACTATTTCTGTATGCCCATGTTCACAAGCCTTCATCAGAGGTGACTGACCATAATTGTCACATTTATTATATTCTACTCCTCTATTAAGCAAAATCTTCACTATTTCTGTATGCCCATGCTCACAAGCCTTCATTATAGGTGACTGGCCATCTTTGTCACTTTTATGATAGTCTGCTCCTCTGTATAACAAGGTGTTGACTATTTCTGTATGACCTTGTTCACAAGCCTTCATTATTGATGACTGATCAGTATTGTCACATTTATCAAAGTCTGCTCTATTGTCTAACAAAATCTTCACTATTTCTGTATGCCCATGTTCACAAGCCTTCATTATAGGTGACTGGCCATCTTTGTCACTTTTATGATAGTCTGCTCCTCTGTATACCAAGGTGTTGACTATTTCTGTATGACCTTGTTCACAAGCCTTCATTATTGATGACTGATCAGTATTGTCACATTTATTAAAGTCTGCTCTATTGTCTAACAAAATCTTAATTATTTCTGTATGCCCATGTTCACAAGCCTTCATTATAGGTGACTGGCCATCTTTGTCACTTTTATGATAGTCTGCTCCTCTGTATAACAAGGTGTTGACTATTTCTGTATGACCTTGTTCACAAGCCTTCATTATTGATGACTGATCAGTATTGTCACATTTATTAAAGTCTGCTCTATTGTCTAACAAAATCTTCACTATTTTTGTATGCCCATGTTCACAAGCCTTCATTATAGGTAACTGGCCATCTTTGTCACTTTTATGATAGTCTGCTCCTCTGTATAACAAGGTGTTGACTATTTCTGTATGCCCTTGTTCACAAGCCTTCATTATTGGTGACTGATCAGTATTGTCACATTTATTAAAGTCTGCTCTATTGTCTAACAAAATCTTCACTATTTCTGTATGCCCATGTTCACAAGCCTTCATTATAGGTGACTGACCATCTTTATCACTTTTATGATAGTCTGCTCCTCTGTATAACAAGGTGTTGACTATTTCTGTATGACCTTGTTCACAAGCCTTCATTATTGATGACTGATCAGTATTGTCACATTTAGTAAAGTCTGCTCTATTGTCTAATAAAATCTTAATTATTTCTTTATGCCCATGTTCACAAGCCTTCATTATAGGTGACTGGCCATTATTGTCACTTTTATGATAGTCTGCTCCTCTGTATAACAAGGTTTTGACTATTTCTGTATGACCTTGTTCACAAGCCTTCATTATTGGTGACTGATCAGTATTGTCACATTTATTAAAGTCTGCTCTATTGTCTAACAAAATCTTCACTATTTCTGTATGCCCATGTTCACAAGCCTTCATTATAGGTGACTGGCCATCTTTGTCACTTTTATGATAGTCTGCTCCTCTGTATAACAAGGTTTTGACTATTTCCGTATGACCTTGTTCACAAGCCTTCATTATTGATGACTGATCAGTATTGTCACATTTATTAAAGTCTGCTCTATTGTCTAACAAAATCTTCACTATTTCTGTATGCCCATGTTCACAAGCCTTCATTATAGGTGACTGGCCATCTTTGTCACTTTTATGATAGTCTGCTCCTCTGTATAACAAGGTTTTGACTATTTCTGTATGACCTTGTTCACAAGCCTTCATTATTGATGACTGATCAGTATTGTCACATTTATTAAAGTCTGCTCTATTGTCTAACAAAATCTTCACTATTTCTTTATGCCCATGTTCACAAGCCTTCATTATAGGTGACTGACCATCTCTATCACTTGTATGATAATCTGCTCCTCTGAATAACAAGGTGTTGACTATTTCTGTATGACCTTGTTCACAAGCCTTCATTAGAGGTGACTGACCATATTTGTCATATTTATTATATTCTACCTCTCTGTCTATCAGCATGTTTACCAATTCAATATGACCTTGTTCACAAGCAATATTTATGGGTGATTTGTCGTTATATGTACACCTGTTTACATCAACACCATGATAAAAACACCACTGGACCAAAGAAACATCTCCTAAATAACAACAATGTAATATAGCTGTATCAAAGGTACCATCACCATCTCTAGCTTTATTTGTTTCCCTAGATTTATACTTATCAATGATATGTACTAGCTGTCTCTGGTAAGGTATATCTAGTATATTCAAATGACTCAGAAATATCTGTCTGAACTGAGGTTTCTTCATATTGATGTTACTAAATACAGCATTTACTTTTCCATTTGACCAGTCTTCAATCATAGTCTGTATGTTAACTGAAAATAGGGCACAAAATAAGTGTGACTTAAGCAGTAATTCGAACATTAAAATTCACAAAACTTGAAACTATTGTTATATTATCAAGATAAAATAGAATAGTTTTTATGATAGAATTCTTTGAGAACAAGCTGTTTATACAGGTATCACAAACACATTTGAAAAAAATATCAATCACTCCTAAGTGTCAGGATGAGATAGGCCCTGTCTGACAATCATGGAATATGACAGTTGTTGTCCATTCGTTTGATGTGTATTATCATTTGATTTTGCCATTTGATTAGGAAATGTTTGTTTTGAATTTTCCTCGGAGTTTAGTATTTTTGTGATTTTACTTTTGGCAACAGCAGGCGCAGTTTACACCAAATATGTCTGATTATTAAGTAGTGCACCCTAGACCCCTTCTTGCATAAAATATCTTAGACCACCATGCAAAAGTGCAAAAAAAAGCTTTAAGTAGACATTTTAGGCATACAAAATCACATATTGACCTCTAACATTCCACATTCCTGTGTTTGTATAATACCCTGATTTGTCTCTTCTTAATCAATTAATGAGACTGGAGTCTTAATTGGCTACATGCATACATACCATAATATCAAACTGACCTTCAAGTATTGACCTCTAACATTACAAGATATCAATATTACCTCATAGTGTTTATTATAACATTCAGATAAAAAACAGACGCCCCCTAGTGTTGATCTCTTTTATTATAAAATTCTAAACTGATCTTTCAGTGTAACCTTAGTAAAATTAAAGGAAGGTTATCTTAATAGATAAATAAAATGCTCCGCTGGGCGCAGTTTGATCCGACCGCATAGGTCGAACCCTGAACAGTTGGGGCAAGTATGGACACAACATTCAAGCTTGATACAGCTTTGAATTTGGATTGTGATTAAATATTTGACACAGCATAGGTTTCTGACACAGAATGAATGTGGTCTAAGAACTTAAGGTAGATTCATGGTATAGCGCCATCTTGGAATTTATGATCGCAATACAAAATCGGTCTAGTTATTTGCCCAAATCTGCAAATTTGGAGACAGATTTGCAATTTTTTGGTTAAACTGTTTATGTAAAGAAAGAAAACTTGGTGATTTACTCTATTATTCAAAATATTCAAACAAATATATATATTTTTTTGTTTTAAGAATCAATTTTTGTCAACTTAGTCATTTAAAGGGAGATAACCCTTTTCGTAAAAATATTATACTAGATTGATAGGGATTTTTTTATTTTTACTTATAGCAAGAAAACAAGTTCGATAACACCATTTTGGCTTTTTATTTTCTTAAAACATATTATAAAACCTATCTTCTCACAATTTATTTCAATATTCTATCTCATTGATTTCTTTGTATGCACACAAATAAGTTTTTCATTAACAATCTAACCAAATTTAGACCCATATTTTTTATTATATTTTTGAAAAAAGTATAGTAAAATCTTCATTTTGGCAAAGTATACTGATGATCTACCTTAAACATTTTAATTTACCATATCAAAGAATCCCAAGAATTCATTTTTTGATGAAATCAAACAAAGTTAATTTTGGACCCTTTTGACCTGATCAATGTAGACCAATTTGATAACGGGGCCTAAAACTAAAAAATCTAAATATATAGTAAGTTTCAGCATATCAAAGAACCCCATATATTCATTTTTTGTTGAAATCAAACAAAGTTTAATTTTAGACCCCGGTTTGGACCAACTTGAAAACTGGTCCCATAATCAAAAATCTAAATACATGTTTAGATTCAGCATATCAAAGAACCCCAATAATTCAATTTTTGATGAAATCAAACAAAGTTTAAATTTGGACCCTTTGGACCTCAATGTGAACCAATTTACAAACCGGGCCCAAAATCAAAAAACTTCGGTTTGATTCAGCATATTTTTTAAGAACCCAAAGAATTCAAGAATAAATCCCCATTGAAATTGGTCAAGAAATAAGCAACTTATACAAAGTATTAGTAAAAGTATTGTTTTTGGCCCCTTGTTGACCCTTCTTATTCCTAAACAGTTTAAGCTATAACCCCAAAAATCAATCCTTACCTTCCTTTTTTGTTATGAAATCTTGTGGTACAATTTCAGAAAGATCCATACACTTACACACAAGTTATTGTCCGGAAACTAGTAAATGCTTGTTTTTTTGCCCCTTTTTTACCCCTTATTCCTAAGATTTGAGGCAATCACCCCCAAAATCAATCTCAGCCTTCCCTTTGTGGTATGACACCTTACAGTATAATTTCAAAGAGATCCATACACTTGAACACAGGTAATTGTCTGGAAACTAGAACAATGCTTATTTTTGGCCCCTTATAGGCCCCTAATTCCCAAACTTTTCGGTCAATTACTCCGAAATTCAATTCCAGCTTTCCCTTTGTGATATTGAACATTGAAGTTCAATTTCAGAAAGATCTATTCACATACTCACAAGTTATTGTCATGAAACTAGAAAAATGCCCGTTTTTTGCCCTTTTTCATGTTTTTTGTCCCCAATTCCTAAAATTTTGAGGCAATTATTTTAAATCAATCCCAGCATTCCCTTTGTGATATATAACTTTTTGAACAATGTCAGAGAGATCCATACACTAACACACCGGTTATTGTCTGGAAGTTACAAAAATGCTTAATTTTGGCCCCTTTTTGGCCCCTTATTCCTTAACTGTTGGTACCATTAACCCCAAAAATCAATCCCAACCTTCCTTTTGTGGTATTAAACCTTATGGTAACATTTCATAGAGATCCATTCGCTTAAACTAATGTTATTGTGCGAAAACCAAAAACAGTCACCAAAGTGTCATGATAACTGCTCAATCTGCATTGACTGAAAACTAGAAAATCAATCCTTTTTATGAATAAATTACATAACTTGGAAAGTAAAATCAAAAATTTATAAAAACTGAAAGGGGTCTTACTTCGATAGATATAAACAAGTCACCAAAAATTCATTAAAACTGCTAAAAGCATTTTTGAGTTATTGTCTGAAAATTGGAAAATCCTCCTTTTTTTAACGAATAAAACCCCGTAACTCGGAAACGTAAAATCGAATGTGTCAATAGATATAAACAATTCACCAAAGTTTCTTGCAAATTGATGAAAGTGTTTTTGAATTCTTATCAGAAAACTGAAAAATCCCCCTTTTTAATGGAAAAAAACCTGAAACTCGGAAATTTAAAATCTTTAATTTATAACAAACAACGAAAGGGAGCTGGCGCCAATAGATAGAAACAATTCATCAAAGTTTCTTGCCAATGGGTTAAAGCATTTTGAGTTATGGTCCGACATGTTGACGATGGACAAACGAACAGACGGACCGAAAGGATGGACAGACAGAGGTAAAACAGTATACCCCACTTTTTTAAGCGGGGGTATAATAACAGACCTACCAGGAAGTTGGGACCCGACCGTGCAAGGGCTGTATAGCCAGTCAAGGTTGTTAAAATTTTCCATTTGTTGAAGTTGTTGTTGGAACTTCAAAAAATTTACAAAAACAAATTAAAAAAAAAAAATCCAAAATATGAACTTCAATAAATGTACAATGTTTTTAAAAAAACTGAAATTTTCAAAATATCTTATAAATGAATAATGAACAGTAAATTTCCTGACCATAAATCTACTAACAATTTCTATTGATTGTGCATTACAGCTCTAAATTAGGATTGTGATCAAATATTTGACATAATCAAAATGGTAAAAATCTCTTTTTTGTTGATCTTGCAAATGTATTACAGAGAAATTATTTGAATCTGGTGTAATTTTGAATCTGAAAAAATGATGAGAAATTAATGATGAAAACTTACCCAACTAAATAGGGTTAAATTACGGCAATAATGCAAAAGGTAAAATTGATAATAAAAGGGCAATAACTCTTATTAGGATTTGACTGACACTTTTGAACGTTACACTTATTTGTACAACTTGTCTCGCTGATCATGTTTGCATGTTAAAGGTTCTCTTTCTCTTTAATACATTTCAAGATATAAGGCAATTAATAGCTGCGCCATGAGCACATGATACGCCCGTCGCTTTTTCCAAAAACTAAAGTTCAATAACTTCTAAATGTCATTACTATACTATATATAAAAATATTAATTTTCGCGAACCATTTAGGTCACGGAAATTCCAAAATATGGCATCAGTAAGGAGAGTTGTACAAACAATGTAAATACACAGAACCCCATCCAAACTTGCTTTAACTAATAGTATTCATCTTTTTCTATTTTATATGTACTAACAACATTCCATTTTTCTATAATTTCGATTAAAAAATTCCAAAATCTGAGTTAAAACAGGTCGAATGCCCCAAATAAACGTTGTCTGATTGGTTGAAGTACTGTGGCGTCGATGATAAGCATAGAAAGCCTCGATGTAAAGCACAAGCCTCGATGTAAAGCACACGCTTCACATGAATAAGGAGAGTTTTACAAATAATGTGAATACACAGATCCTCCATCCTATTTATGTTTTGCTGAAAATGTTGCAGTGTTCATCATTTCTGTTTTGATTCTGCTAACAACATTCCATTTTTTCTATAATTCCGATTTAAAGATGTGGAAACCCGTAATAAAAATAGATGGCCTCAATGATTTATTAAAAAGCAACGCAAAAAAATTCCGTTAATATAAACATGTTGAACTTCGACCCTGAGTTAATAAACCGATTCACAATAAAGATCTCCTTGCGCTCAAATGTAATTCTTAGTGAAGTATACGGGTAAATTCGTTTACAGAAATTTATACACACTTTTATCATTAATATATTACCAGGCTTTTGCATATTCACGTTTTTTATGTTCAACTTTAGTCAAATTCAATTCTATACATTTTTTTTACGTAAAGCAATAGGAGTAAGAATATTATTTCGCGCCAATTTAACCAGCATCACCGCCACCATCATAATTATTTACCGTTATCTTTGTGAAATTTCAGTTAATATATAGTTTATTAATTAGAGAAATTTTGGTAAGTATTACTTATTAATGTTAAGGTTCTACTGATGTGCTTCTCTAGACCTTTTTGACGGTCAGTTTTATCACATTTATCTCAATATTATCCCCGATGACAGAAATGTCAACCCGACCTATTCGTGTCAAAAGTGAAAATCGATCTATTTGATGAACTAATTTCTTCATAAACTGTGCATGCATTATTTCTGTATTATTTGATAACCAATCACATTCACGTTGCATGTTTGCATGATAATGGGTTATGTATCAGTGGATTGTAAGGGCGATGCAACATGTGAGGTCTGAGCGATCACGTGACATTATTATTTGTAAACAAACATGCTCCCCGTGTAACACGTGTCTGAATTATCCTTTCAAAGTGTTATGAATCTTTCAATCACTATTTTATGATATATTTTTCTGTTTTTAGGTTTGCATATCAGTAGTCAAAGTGAATTAGACATAGTTCTGTGGGTTTTTTTTTTTTTTTTTAAATTAGTCTACATTATTTAACTGAAGTCTAATAAGATGACTCAACTTTTCCTCTTATTCTCCCTCTATCTTTGAAACCTGCATACCAAATGAAAGGGCATTTGCTCCCCTTGAACAATATTTGGCCCCTTCCCTGTCATTTCCCTTTAAATTAGTTCGAGATTACTCTGACGTCCAACGGCAAAATGCCGAAATCGATGGGTCACTGTGAAAACTGTTTAAATATGGAAAAATAAAGGTTGGCAGGTAGGTGAAACTTACATAAATGAAGAGATAAATGAAAAATGAACAGATTGGTGCCCGATTTATATAACTCCATGGCCGTCAGTCGGCATCAGAAGCGGCGAAGCAGCGCATCTATTTTGGGTCACGGGGCAAATATCCACTTTTTGATATGGGACGAGCTCTGACGTCCCACGGCCCCAGCTTGTCTGGCAAAACAGCCGTTGGACGTCAGAGTAATCTCGGACTACTTTTAAATTTGCTCAAAAGTCATAGTCCATTTACAGAAACGGCTGATTTGTGATTTTACCATCTTGACTGCAATTTTCATATTGAACACATTTGACCATTCAGTATGAGTTCCCATGTATTTTTGTCTTATATGAAGGAGGTTTTAGGTCATGTTTTCCTAAACACCTTATTGCTATTTGTCTGTCTGGATTGTTAAAACCACAAAATCAAATATCGATGAATATGCAAGTTTTCAACAATCCAGGAGAATTGACATTTTGAAAAATATAGGAATCCACAGTAAGATCTAGGTTTTGATAAATTTTGGAAATGACATTAGGAAGTTATAAAACTTTATTCTTTGAATGAGGGGGAGGACAGGGGGGTACCCTTCTCCCTTCTCCAACCCCTCTTCTCCTTTCTCCTACCCCCGTTCTCCTTTCTCCCATTAGAATAAAACATCTCCTTTTGAGATATTTTTTCTTGAAATATTAGAAATTTTTTTAAAAGTAGAGATATTTTATTTTTTCTCCTTTCTCCCAGCCTTCCTCTCCTTTCTCCTACCTACTTTCTCCTTTCTCCAACCCCCTTTCTCCTTTCTCCTACGCCCTTTTACCCCTGTCCTCCCCCTCTTGAATATGTTTCAAGCATATTACATGCATGCTCAGCACTGCTTTTTATCAGGAATTTTATAATTTATGTCTTAAAATTCGGGTTTTTTCTATTATAAAAATAGGTGGATTTTCAAGTTAATGAGAAAAATGCTTTGTTCACTAATTCAGCAATGCTTTAACTGTTGTGAATGTGAGCTCCCTTTGGCTATTATTAGAATTTAGATTTACATCATTCATTTTCAATGTAAGAGTTCTCCTTTCATTCAAAAGGTAAATTTCCATGTTTGCTGGTCACTTGACTAGAAACTGCATTCAGTGATATTGTTTGTCTCAATTTACGCCTGAATTTCAGATTTTTCCGAATTACCAATCACTAAAATAAATGTTATTTAATACGTATTAAATACATGTAGCATTGTATGTAACTATCATATTCATGTTTTTATTTGACATTATGAAAGTACTATTGAGATCCAGGATTCTGACTTGAATAAACAGTGTTTGTAACACACATGGTTTTATCCGTTTCTTTCCCTTCCCTTAAAAGTATCTTTCAGTTTGAAACTACCTGACAATCATACTGAGTTCACACCTAATTTGAATTGGATTGACATTAACTAATTTGAATTAGTTTAATTCACATTTGAAACAGTATACATTAACAACACATAGTTCAAATGCGAATCGAATGCAAGTGAATTGTTTGTCTATCTATGGTCAACATGTTGGGGTATGACTATACCGCTTTTACCAATTTTAAGAAACATTGTTGAATTTTATTTATGGAAGCTTACTTTTCATTTATATAAATTTAAGATTAATATTTCTGAGGTTATGGATTGTCTCTACTTATAAAAGGGGAGGATAAGTTATTTAATATATTTAATTAAATTGTATTCAGGCGCATAGCTCCCTATATGCCAACACGCAACTGCGTGCATATCAATTCAGCATGCAAAAAAAATGTCAAAATAAAAATTTATAGCATTCGGCATGCAAAAAAAAATGTCAAAATAAAAATTTATAGCATTCAGTATGCAAAAAAAAAAAATATCAAAATAAAAATTTAAAGGAAACACAAATATGTTGTTTACAATAAAAAAATCATTTGAAAATTGTATGTTTTTCGAATATCATAAAAACAGTTGTGAAAATGAATAATCAGTCCCTTGCTTTAATGAAAAATCTTGCTTTACTAGTGCAGAAAATGAATAATTTGTCCTCTTAGATTACAAAAATAAATAACCGATCAAAAACAAATCCACCTGCCCCTCCCCCAGAATATCAAATGGTCGACCCCCAAGTCTATAGGATTTTTTTCTGCGACAAGTGCCTCAAACCATGTATTAAGATTTTTGGATAAAGGACCACAATAGGTAAAAGTCCAATTTAATATTAAATGTTTTAAGTTCTTAGACTACATTCATTCTGTGTCAGAAACCTATTCTCAATTTCTGTTTTGACTATTTGATCACAATCCAAATTCAGAGCTGTATCAGGCTTTAACAGGGCTTTCCATTGAAGCCGGTAGCCGGCGGAAATCCGCCGCTTACGGTGGTTTCAAGTGCCGGCTTCTTCACTGCCAAAAATATAAATTCAAAAAGAAAAAAATATCTTTTTTCAAATGTTTACAGGCAGCCGAGAGACGTATATTGTCGCAAAGTCGCGGTCACGATAAACAAGGATGAGAAGTCAATGTTTACCTTGGTCTAAATATAGTTCACATGAATTCAGGTCACTGATTGGTTGTCTATTTAAAGTCAGAATGCATCGTTTCTTTTCAAAGATAACAAGAGAGACGTTCCGGTGGTCATTGAATGATAACAATAGAGACGTTCCGATTGTCATTAACGCGTTGGCTTTTTTTGGCTTTTAAAACGTGAAGACAATCAGATAGGATGGAATAATATTTAGTCAAATTAAAGAAAGTGTAGTAGATCATATTGTTCAGAATCTGGAAAACAGTATCTTTTGAAGTTCATTTTTTCAAAGCCCACGTGGTGTTCAGAGAATCAAGGTCAAAAACGAAAGTAGAATATTGTCGACTCGACCTCAAATAAATAAAATTTCCAAATGATTTATGTATCCGACTTATTGAACAGTTTACAAAAAAAGAGAAAATCAGAGGATATATCAATTTTCTGTCAATGCTTGAGAAATAATTGTATGATTTAAATACGCGTAACAGTCTTTAGAGAGAAAAGGGGGGTCATTTAATTGTTTACAAATGCACGTAGTTATGCAAAATAAATCGATCAAGATTTCTAACAAACCGGATGATTATTTAAATAAAACTCCTTTAAAAGTAAATGAATTTTAAGCATAAGGTAATGAAAATAAAAATCTGACATAAAAAAAAAATGAAATTTCTTTGAGTTTTTTTTTTTTTCTTTCTTTAATTTCCTACATAAAAAATGGTTTGAAAGATTAAATTAGGTGCCAGGAGATTGCGAGAATGCAGGATTTTGCTCTATTTATGCCAGAGCTTCTGGGGGCCTTGAGCGGCCCCCAGACCCCCTGCCGTAAGGCACCAAGCTTACAGCTTGGTGGGCGTCCGGCTTTGCCGAACGCATGTTATAGCCGCCTATAATTTTAATTCAGCCTTCTACTTCCATTTCAATGGAAAGCCCTGGCTTTAATGTTGTGTCCATACATGTACTTGCCCCAACTGTTCAGGGTTCAGCCTCTGCTGTAGTATCAAGCTGCGCCCTGTGGAGCATCTGGTTTATTTGAAGGGAAGATGGAACAGTGGCGGATCCAGGGGGTGGTCCCACGGCGCACCGGACCACCCCTATGACGAACCTCAATTTTTTTTTAAAGTGTCTATTTTTTCAATAACTAGCTAATTAACAAATTAACAAATTAACACTTAAGATCAATCCTTTCATCGCACTAATTGGTTATGGATTACCTGGATACCTGGAGGTGTCACAATGATAGAATACGGATCAATGCGTTTCACCTGCATACATGTAATTAAATTGTCAAAACAGCTTGTCAACATGAAGAAGTTGACTTCTTATTTTGAAAGGTAAATAAAAAAAAAAATTGTATTTTTAAGTGAAATTTCCATATATAATTGCATTGTCCAACTAACGGAGTCTCGTCTCGGTTTTAAATTTCATTTATGTACATTTTGAAAAAACAATCATTATGAATGAATTAAATTAAATTTGTTTATCTACCTCTCCTCCTTTTCTCCTCCCTTTTCCTTCCTAAAAGCTTTAAATGTTTAAGCACGACTGACTGACCTACTATATATTTTAGGTCGTCAAGCTGCCCTAGTCCCAAACGCAAGTTGGAGCAAGATGACAATGTTCAGCCTAGAAAACGTCACAATTCAAATCTGCTATCTATGTATACTTTGTGTAGTTTATATGTTGTATGCCTATAGTTGTTATGACTTTGGTAAATAAAGATATAAGTGACAAGAAAATCTAGATGAACTTTGTGATAGTCGAGGGAGCTCATCTGAGGAGTCACTTTTTGATACAATTGTTAAACCTTCATGTTCACACGCTTGAGACATTGCATTTTTCTACTAAATATGATGTTGGTAATTTTTCATATAAACAGCAACTCAGTGAAAAACCTCTTTTAGATATGGCCTATGCTCACGACAGGCTTACAAAACATTTTGGTAAAGACGGTAAAGAGGCCAAAATATCACATGAATTTGCTAGGGAAAAGGCACTCAATTTTCTTGCTGAGATGGAAAATACCAAAGATAATATTAGAACTCAATCAAACACAAAAAATGCCGAAGTTGTAAGAAAAAATCGCGAAATCTTGTCCTCTGTTATCAAATGTGTGATTTTATGTGGGAGGCAAAATTTGACTTTACGAGGGCACAGAGATGAATCCAAGCATATTGTTGACAAAAACACTAATATTGGCCTTGCTGGACTTTCATACCATTCAATATTCATTTGGGACCACCCCCAAATTTTTTTCTGGATCCGCCACTGGTTCCCGACCTGTTTATTAGTGGAATTGTGAATCAGGCCATTTCTCTTCTCAATTGTATTAATGTATACTTTTCATGTTGGGACAGTTTCCCTCATTTTTGAAGGCTGTATGGTTGCCTATAATTGCTTTTTCATTTGAACATTTGTGGGTAGTTGTCTTATTGGCAATCTTATTACATATTTTAATTTTTATACGTATCCATCCTTCAGAAAAGTTGTTCCAAATGTAATGAATCCCCTCCAGGCTTGCCTTTATCTTCATTGGATCAATTTTTGGGATACGATTGCTTTCAAGCAATCTGTAGACTTATACTGGTGGCTCAGAGCATTGCCCTCACGTCAATCGTTTTATTCTAAACATTAAGGAACATCTCAGATTCTTATGATTGTCTTGCTTTAAAGGTAAAAACAAGCAATCTGTAGACTTATACTGGTGGCTCAGAGCATTGCCCTCACGTCAATCGTTTTATTCTAAACATTAAGGAACATCTCAGATTCTTATGATTGTCTTGCTTTAAAGGTAAAAACAAACAAAGGGATTGAACTTTAACAACTTTCCTATAATGTTCTTTTCATAATCTTCATGTTTGATAATTCCCTTGACTTATATGCGTGTTTTTAACAACACGGAAAATCAGAATTACGCAGTATTTATATTTAGTGTTTTTCTAAATTTAGAAACACGTTAGAGGGAATTCCCAGTTTGATAAAATGCGAGTTCTCTGAATTCCGATAAATCTATTTCTGTCATATAAGAACTGAAGTGGAGTTTTTCTTATATTTTACCTTTATGAAACTGATATTTGAGATTGTACTTCCATAAAGAAATAGAGAACTATCTAGGTCGTTTAATAAACATTTAATATACGTTCTTGCTCCAGGTTTTTTTTGGAAATTATGCGCATGCGTATAGTTTTCTTGACTTTGAGGGGTTTTCGATTGAATGGTTGCTCTGGATTCCCCACTCAATTAATTAATTTTAAACTCATGGGATCTTTTCTATGTATGTCTGCTATTGAAGGTTATTATTGTTGCATAATTTTAAATCATATGCATCATTTAAATGAAAATAAATATAGTCCACATCGTAGAACACCCCTTCAGGCAAAATGGAGTCTTCCATATTATTGTTTCCAATTGTCTCCCTTCTGGAAGTAACTTACGTGAATTCTGAATTAAAACAATACGTCGAGTATTAGCTCGTTCTGTCAATAAAGTGTATTATATTAAAAATGATCAAAATTTAAACCGATAAATGTGTACGGAAAGGAGTCATGATCACTGACCGAAAGGAAATTAAATATTTAAAGAGTTAGGAATGGGGTTCCTCCTAGAATTAACGTAGGAAAATAGGTGATAAGATACGAAGTGAAATACCTTCTCTCACTCTGAGTCTCAGTGACTGCTGTGGAAAGTAAACTTGGAATTGATAGTACAAAAATAAAACACAATAGGCCTAATCGTATTGTTCATACACTTTTATCCGGGATTGGCTATTTTGTAACTATTTTACATGTGCAGTTGAATTAGTTTTGAAAATAATATTATCCAGCTACATGTATACATGTACATGTGTCAACGAAACAACGGCAATCGTATCCGTCAGAGCAATCTGCTCTTTGATTTTTTTGGGGGGAGGGTTCCAAACCTGTTGTTTATAAGTTGCAAATCAGGCCATTACATTAATTGTTGCTTACTTAACATGTCTAGACTGTTTTTTTCTCACTTATTAAGGCTGTATGGTTGCCTATAATTACTTTGTTATTTTAACCTCTGGAAAGCTGTCTCATTGGAAATTATACCACATATATACAGATTTTTATATGGATTGTAGACCTGAAAAAGATTTTCAAAGTTGAATATGCTGCAAACTTCAAACAACCTACTACTTATTTACCATGCATGTCTATCATGAAACTTTTGATCAGAACTATATATAAGTGATTTCACCATTTCATCATATGTGTACCACTATCAATCAACAGAACAAATGCAAATTATTTTTTTAATATTTGCATATGGTTTCCTTTAATTTCTCACATCTATTTTATTTGAATTTAGGGAAATAAGTACATGTATTATGTATATAAACAAATCTCATGTCGATATATAACATTGTACAACAATCAAACATCAACCCACACCAAACTGGCTGTAGTTGAAAAACATCAAAAGGGAAAATACAGTGAAATCTGGAGAATTTATATTATCACATATACATGCATTTGAAATATATTTAAAATATTTTTTTCAAATTTTTATGCAGTTAAGCTGCATTATGCGAGCACCCTAGATTTGTGTTCTACCCAATAAATCCTGAAATACTTGCCATTGTTATTATCTAGCTTGTTACTATGTTATATATAACTAATTGAACACTTTTTTAATACTTTTTATTCTGGATTACAAAAAAAATGACCAGAAAAACCTTAAATGATCATCATATCCAAAAGTTTTAAAGTTACACATAGGAAGTAGTGCTGATTAAAAATCCTTGTGTAGTTCATTATGACTCGTGCTTTTAGCTAAGATGTCAAAGAACAATTGTATGAAATATTTAATCGCCGAAAATCTATTAAGACAAGCAGTTTAGATTTCCCAAATGACAAAAGTCGTAGGAATATTGTTTGTCATCAATACGTAGTACAACTACGTCAGTAGTCTATTATATAATTCAACTGTTCATGCTGTTGGCGGCAATTTCAAATTAGAAAAAGAAATTTTCGTAGCTTTTCAATTTGGAGGCAGGTGTGCAAATTAGCGGTGGTCCGAGACCTTCCACTTTTGAAAGCGGAATTTCGACTAGGATAGTTGGTTTCTAGCTACGCCCGACGTAGTCGCCTTACATTTGAAAGAAAATAAGAAATTACTTTGCAAACCTTTTCGGCACCATGTTCACCAAAGTCTCCAATTAAACGAGCTAAAAACTTATTTTTATCATTATTATTCGTGACGGCGATGTTCATTTTGTTCAACCGCTAGCTTTATACAGAAAATCGCCGACAAATATTGTATAAATTCGAGTAAAATCGTATCTGATTGACAAAAACAACATTGTAAACACATAACAATGGCGGCCGTAAAGACAAAATTTTACAAAATCGGATCCGATTCCGGAAGCGGATAAGGATAATTCCGGGTTTGACGATCATTTACAAAATAAATCCAAGCAGGTGAAAAAATACATCTATGCATGGTAAATGAATATAAACACTAGTATTGTAAACCAAAAGATATATGTAAAAGAAAGAAAAAGCTAAAAAATATTTTATTCAGAAACTAAAAATTACTTTTTGATAAATTTTAATTTAAAATGATCCAATACAACGTGACAGCTGGGAACAGTATATCTAACAATATACATGTTCCATGGTCACAGTCTAAATTTTCTTTATAAATGATAAATGATGATAATGCATGTGAGATGCTTTTAAAGTGTAAACATATTACTGCAATTTCGAGGGGTTATTTGTTTTTTCTCAATTTTGAAGGGTCAATTAAAGTAGCTGAAAGTTTCATTCTTTATTTTCACAAATAATGCAACTATATTATATATACCTTAATGTAAGTAAATCATATGATATATAGGTGGCATTCTTTGGGCCACTCTACCCCCTCCTGTTTGATAACTTGGAAACGGTCGAGCTCCCCACCCCTAAACCATATGAGGGGCAGATCCAGGATTTTAGGTTAGGAGGGGCGCAAACTTAAATTTTCGCCGAGCTGTTCTCAGCTTATTAAAAAAAAATTGAGGTAAAATTATCGGAATTTTCTTTATTAAGCTGAGAACAACCCATGCTTGCAAATTTAAGGGGGGTGCAAGCCCGCAATCCCCCCCTGTCCGAATCCGCCCCTGCATATATTCAAGTATAGGACAATATAATAAATAAAAAATGAAATATAGGGGGAGTCCCTGGAGATACCCCACCCCCTCCTGTTTGAGAACTTGGAAACGGTCGAGATCCACACCCCTTAACCATATATATTCATGTTTGTGACAATATGAAAAATCAAATGAAATATAGGAAGAGTCGCTAGGGGTCACCCCACCCCTCCTGTTTTAGAATTTAAAAATGGTCAAGATCCCCATCCCTAAACCATATATATTCATGTATGGGACAATATAACAAATCAGATGAAAGATAGGGGGAGTCCCTGAGGTCACTGTTCACCCTCCTGTTTGAGAACTTGGAAATGGTCAAGATCCTTACCCCTAAACCATATATATTACTCATGTATGGGACAATATAACAAATCAAATGAAATATAAGGGAAGTCCCTTGGGTCACCCTACCCTTCCTGTTTGAGAACTTGGAAACCAATGAGATCTCCACCCCTAAACCATATATATTCATGTATGGGACAATATAACAAATAAAATGAAATGTAGGGGAAGTCCCTAGGGTCACCCTACCCCCAGTGGCGGATCAAGAAATTTTCATAAGTGGGGCCCACTGACTGACCTAAGAGGGGCCCGCTCCAGTCACGCTTCAGTGATTCCCTATATAAGCCCCCTGCCCCCTAAATCCTCTGCCTACCCCTACCTGTTTGAGAACTTGAAAACCGTTGAGATCCCCATCCCTAAATTATATATATTCATATGTATGGGACAAAATAACAAATCATTTACATTTACTATGGGCAAGTCAGTCAGACCTCATCTTTGATCCCTGTTGTAGTGAACATTTGTCTGATTCGTGTCTCATTTGTACTATAGAACACAAACTCAGTTTTCTTTCCAGGGAAACCAGTCCATTCATACTATTACATGTTCATACTACGTCAAATTGAACTTCTAGCAGTCAAATAAAACCAAGGTTAACTACCAAGTAGAACAACTGCAATCATTGGGAACTTGTACCACTGCAGACTCACCATAAAAAATATACATTGATATATGCATTGCTTTTGAAACCTTGATAAGGGAGCTACCACTTGATTTTTATGGGGGGGGGGGGGGGCTAGGATGAAAAATTTTGTCCTGCATTTTTTTTTTAGCTGTAATCTCTGTCCTGCCTTTTTATTTTTCACTCTGTTCGGTCCTGCCTTTTTTTTTTTTAGTTTATCCTGACTTTTTTTTACCTAAATTGTCGTCCTGACTTTTTTTTTTTGCAAGTGTCTCATCCTGCCTTTTTTTTTTACTCAAAACTCCTGTCCTGCCTATTTTTTTTAAATTTCATCCTAGCCCCCCCATAAAAATCAAATGGTAGCTCCCTAACATATAAACTATTTGCCTTAATAAATACATCATTAGATAAACATGAATGTACTATACATGAATGTTTAATGTTGAGGCAACATTGCCACAGTTTTCATAATTACGGTTGTCTTGGTTTTTGGTTAACTGCCTTCAGCGCTTACAGCGCTTTGATTTAGTTTTAGGTTCCACCTAGCTACCATATTAGAAAACTGGGATTTAAATGCTAGTCTATTAGAGGGATATTTCCAGTGGCGAATCCAGAAATTTTCATAAGTGCGGGCCCACTGACTGCCTAAGAGAGGGCCCACTCTGATCATGCTCCAGTGGTCCTCTAAATAATCAACCATATTTTTCCAGACAGGGGGGGGGGGGGGGGCCTCTTAATTCGCCTTTGATTTCATTGGTTGTAATTTTATTTTATCATGAATTAAGATTTGAACAGGACTTGGGGAATGAAGGTAAAGACTGAATGTCAGTTTTAGTCTTATATATGTACTTTAATTTTAGTCTTACATGTATTTATGTGTACATATATCACTGATTCAGTGGCGATGGTGAATAGCTATTTATAGACACTGACAAGTCTTGGATAACATTTTATAGTTTTGAATGTTTCTTCATCAGTTTACTAAAATTAGGTGGGGGTATGTTTTTATTTCCAACAGAGGGCACTCATGCTCAACCTATATCAGTTTGTGCATGAAGCGATTGATAGTTGCCAGACACTGAATGATTATACCTCAAATTTGTGAAAGTTTTAACCTATGCATATATACTTTAAATACGATAAAAAAAAAAAATCATGTCTTTTTCAGGACTTCTGATCCAACCATGTAGAATGGCATGTTATTGAGATATGGTTCTGGTTGATTGATGTTCACGAAGGACCTGTAGTACAAAGTATATCACTGGATTGAGCTCTCTGTCTAAGTGTATTATTAAAGTGCTTTGCTTTGAGCTCGGTTCATTGTTATGCAATTCATTCTTTGTGAAGTAAAGATTTTACAGACAACTCTCATGTACAAGGATGTCTCCATGTATTATCATTTCTATGTACAATGTAAGTAACAGGGAGATAAAAGCATTTTATTTTTTGTTTGAACCAAACATTATTTGTCCATTGACCAAATTTGTTTTGCTTTCACCAGCTTTGAAGGAGATATTATCAAAGAATTGATAGAAAACAGCACAGAAGCTTACTTTCTAGCTCATCAGGCCCAAGCATCATGTTAGGCATTGTCATTACTAAAATCCAATAAATTTCTTCTAATCTGAGGATCAATTCAACATTTTAAAGTGTTTTACTAATGATACTGACAAGCCACCACAAAGATATACTGAGTGCCAATGAAAACGCAACACTTTTGTTTTTCAAAAAAGTCTGATAATTTTTATTTATTTTATATTAGAACTTTGTAAAGTTGGTTGAAAATGACTTTAAAGACAATTGTCAACAACTTTACGGTTGGGTGATTTTTGGAACAAATGCGAAGTAAGGGTTATATTTAACGGACATAAACTGAGTTCACCGCTTTTCAATATACGCACCATTTTCACGATTTTGTCATTTAAAGCTTGGCTAATGTCATGAATTTTCCCGCCCTTATTGTAAGGAAACTGCAATAAACATCTGAGTAAATGCCAGGACTTTCTGACAACCAGCGACATGCAGTTTCCGGCATGATCCAATGAAGCCTTTCACAGCATACAATTTCGAGAAGACTGTAGCCTCTACAATAACCCAAATCATCCACAAATTCAACAAAAATGGATCAGTTAATGATAAGCCACATCCCGGGGTTCAAAAAGCAAGAAACGCTCGGCAAAACCGATACATTTGGTCTTTAACATATCCGATATCGACTCTGATGGATGTCCAAAGGTCACGAGAGTTCAATGGTAGTCAAGGTAGATCCTCTGAAGCAATTTCAGTAAAGCACCATTTGCGCAGAAATTCAACAGTTAAAGAACACCACAGCCGACATCTTAATGGCCGTCTGGCGTAAACATCGAATTCTGTAGACCAAAAATCATTCATTATGTACCAAAAATCGTCAGTGGTGGTTACATAGACGTTTGGCACCCGCCTTGGCCAAAAGTCATGCGTTTCGCCAGATTTAGGTCCGATAGAGCAAATTTTGCATCAGATTTGACATGGTTTAGATGATGAAAACCACCACCAATATCAAAAAGTCAGCTTGAGTGAGTTTGCTTTGCGGGACAAGTGGAATAACATTTCTCGAGATCACATTAAACGTCCGGGATGATCAATTCCGCGGCGCTGTCGAGATTGCGCTGCACAACAGGGTTGTAACATTTTTTGTTAGGACTGTGATTTGATGATTCGACATTGGATGTTTCGTTTATCTATTGCGCCCGAAAGATGACAATGAAACATTTTTGTTTGATATCGATCTATTGTTAGAATTGTTAATTTTCAAGAACAATTCATTTTGAAAGATCATGATTTCTAATATAAATTTTATTTTTGAAAAACCAAGTGTTGCGTTTTCATTGGCACTCAGTATATATAAATAGAACCATACAAATAGTTAGAAAATACATATAAAAAAAGATGTGATATGATTGCCAATGAGACAATTCTCCACAACAGACCAAAATGACATAGAAATTAACAATTACAGGTCGCCACACACCCTTCAACAATGAGCAAAGCTAATGCAGCATAGTCGGCTATAAAAGGTCTCAAAATGACAATGTGAAACAATTCAAAGGAGAAAAATAACGCGTATTTATGTACAAAAAATAAAGAAAAAACGAATATGTAACGCATAAACAAACGACAACCACTGAATTACAGGCTCCTTATATCATGTTCTCAGATATCATCTCCCAATTTAAAAAAATCACGAAAAATTGAACCTATTATGTGTTGCTCTCCTAGCTATAAAATGTATCCAAAATCAAAGATGTGGAACATATTCTATCATAATCATTTGGTAACTAATGCAATTAGTGTCTCTTCCATGCCTGTCTTGAACATAAAAACTAAACTACATATAAAATAAACAATACTCCTAATGCTCCGGTTGGTTGTCATCGTGCAACACAGTTAATAACACATATAGGAAAATCATAGAACTACATTTATCATAAAACACTGTCAAACATTCAAACATACTATCCACACTCATCTGTGTCCACACTTGTATCAAGAATAAAAAATATAAAGGGAGTCTAATTTAATAGGTTAGTCACAACAGTTTCATAAAAACTGCTCAAAGTACTGCATAGTTAGTAGTGGTTAAACTGGAAAATCATCCCTTTTTTATGAAAGTCATAAAATCCCATAACAAGGAAATCATTAAATAAAAAACTTATAAAAATCGAACTGGAGCTTATTAAAACAAATTTAAGCAATTCTTCAAAGTTTATTGAAAAGTGTTCAAAGCGTTTCTGAGTTCTTGTCCAAAAAAACTGGAAATTTCTTTTTTAATGAATAAAACCCCATTACTCGAAAACGCAAAATTTAAAACTCATATAAATACAAGGGAGCTCGCATCAATAGATATAAACCATTCCCTAATATGTATTGCGAATTGGTGACAGTGTTTTCAACTTATTGTCATTTAAGGGCAATAACTGGTAAAGTCATTGTCTGACAGTTTAAACTTATATCAACATTTGAGAGATCACAACTTTCTGGACATTAATGCTCAAGTCAATCTTTAACTGGATTTTCGAGGGACAAATCGGTTATTTTTCGGGGGGTGTACGGCGCGCGGGCGGGTGACTGCCAAACAGTGTATGTTCATTAACATGAAATATAAGATTTCTGGGCCCAGTTTTCAAGTTGGTCAAAATCAGGGTCCAAAATTAAACTTGTTTTTGGTTTAATTTCAACAAAAAAATAATTTATGGGGTTCTTTAAAATGCTGAATATAACCATGCATTTAGAGATTTTGGATTGTGGATAGGTTCTTTTATCAACTTGGTCCACATACAGGTCCAAAGGGTCTTAAATTGAACATTTGTTTGATTTCATCATAAATTTTGTGTTACAAACTTATGCTATGACAAATCTTAAATCACAATCAAAATTAAGAGCTGTTTTAGACTTAAATGTAGTTTCCATACTTGTTCAACTGTTCATAGTTTGACCTCTGCTTGAAATCCAGTTTGCTGTCACTCTGACAGCCTCTAACTCTTACAGCCTCTATTTTCTATGTATAACTTTTTTTAGCATAAAAGAAAAAACTTGCATTTTACGCCTATGTTCTATTTTAGCCATGTGGCAAGCAGGATTATCGGACAAAAATTTTAAACTTAACAATCCAATGATGATTGTGGTTAAGTATGGTTAAATTTGGCCAAGTAGTTTCAGAGAACAAGATAATTGTAAAAGTTAACAGACGAGGACGGACAACGGACTCATAGTGACGAGAAAAGCTCTTTGGTCAGGTGAGCTAAAATAGATAAGTTTGGACATCTAAGGGCTATAACTTCAATTAGAAGTTGTCAAAAAGTTTTGACGTAAATGGACAGCAGTTAGATTTCAACATTTGCAACATTTTCGCCTTTTCAGATTTATAGTATTCATAATAGTAGTAATTTTTTTAGCCATGTCGGTCATCTCGGTTCATAGGCAGGGTCTTTGGACACACTAGATATCCCAAAAATGATTGTGGCTTGGAGTTTTATTTAATTTGACCCAGTAGTTTTGTAAAATTTAACAGAGGGCAACAATTTAAGGATGAACGATGGACACCATTTTTCTCAGCCAGGTTATAGCTACAAAAAAAACCCAGACCAAACAGACAACAACATACAATCCTCAATACACTATAGAAAAACCAGATGCTCCGCAGTGCGCAGCTTTATACGACCGCAGAGGTTGAACCCTGAACGGTTTGGGCAAGTATGGACACAACATTCAAGCTGGATTCAGCTCTTAATTCGGATTGTGATTAAATAGCTGACACAGCATAGGTTTCTGACACAGAATGAATGTGATCTAATGAACTTTAAATTTTTATTTTGCCTTTGAGCAATTAACTATGGTGCTGAACATTAATCCTCTCAAAAAAATGTTTGAAGAAATTTTCTTTTTATTTATGAAATCTGAAATGAACCCCCCCCTCCCCCCCTCCCCCCAATTTTTTTTTCACATCCCCTTTCCCATTTTCCAAAACTGATATCAATTCAAATTTCTAATGGCCCCTAACAATAACTTCTTATTTAAATACATCATAAAATATTAAAATGAAAAAAGTGCTTGTTTTCACTGAATGGTAAAGATTGTTTTATTTATCAGTTGGTAGTAAAAGTGAATATATATTGTATATTGTATAAAACAATGATTTAAGATGATTCATCTACCATTCTGGACAAAGAAAGATAACTCCAATTGAAAATTTCTTGTTATTGCGCAATATTGTGCAATTAGATATTTCTTGCTATTGCGCAATACTGTGCAATTGAAAATACTTGCCATTGCACAATACTGTGAAATTGAAGATTTCTTGCTATTGCTGAATACTGTGCAATTGAAGATTTCTTGCTATTGCTGAATACTGTGCAATTGAAAATGTCTTGCTATCGCACAATACTTAGTATGATAATTTTTTATCCTGATTTGGACCAACTTGAAAACTGGGCCCATAATAAAAAATAAAAGTACATGTTTAGATTCAGCATATCAAAGAAGCCCAAGAATTCAATGTTTGTTAAAATCAAACTTAGTTTAATTTTGGACCCTTTGGACATTTGTATGTAGACCAATTTGAAAACGGGACCAAAAATATAAATCTACATACACAGTTGGATTTTGCAAATCAAAGAACCCCAATTATTAAATTTTTGATGAAATCAAACAAAGTTTAATTTTGAACCCCGATTTGGACCAACTTGAAAACTGAGCCAATAATAAAAAATCTAAGTACATTTTAAGATTCAGCATATCAAAGAACCCCAAGGAATCATTTTTTGTTAAAATCAAACTAAGAATAATTTTGGACCCTTTGGACCTTAATGTAGACTAATTTAAAAACGAGACCAAAAATTAAGAATCTACATACACAGTTAGATTCGGCATAACAAAAAACCCCAATTATTCAATTTTTTATGAAATCAAACAAAGTTTAATGTTGGACCCTGTGGGCCCCTTAATCCTAAACTGTTTGGATCAAAACTCCCAAAATCAATCCCAACCTTTCGTTTGTGGTCATAAACCTTGTGTCAAAATTTCATTGATTTCTATTTACTTAAACAATGTCATTGTGCGAAAACCAAGAAAATGCTTATTTGGGCCCTTTTTGCCCCTAATTCCTAAAATGTTGGGACCAAAACTCCCAAAACCAATCCCAACCTTTCTTTTGTGGTCATAAACCTTGTGTTAAAATTCATAGATTTCTATTCACTTTTACTAAAGTTACAGTGCGAAAACTAAAAGTATTCGGACGACGACGACGATGACGACGCAGACGACGACGCCAACATGATACCAATATGCGACCAAAATTTTTTCAATTTTTGCGGTCGTATAAAAACAGGACTAGAGTTGCATCGACTCAACTAAAATCAGATGTGAATTCATGTGCCTTATTAATACCAAATTAAAAATTACCAAATATTATTAGTTGTCAATTTTACAACCTCCAGCGAAAACCAGCTGATCTATGTTAAGTTTGTTTATAACATCTGATATTTTAAGAAATTTACAAGGCTAAAATTTACCTCCAACATTAGAAGGCACTGAGTCATTTGCAGAATATTCCACTCCATCCATTTCTTGTGTCCCCTTTGTTTCGGATTCTTGAGATGGTTTTATTTTAGAATGATCTTTTTGCATAGCCTCATGAGATCTGTTCAATCTTACATGTGGTAGGGTATCATCTGCTTGATCTTGAGACGTTTTTAATCTCTTCACCTCTTTTGTCTTTTTTTTGTAGTCCCCATGGAGTTCCTTGTGAGATCGTTTTACACTCTCCAACATCTGTTTCACTTCTTTGATTTCATTTCTTGAATGTTTGATATCTGTCATGATTTCTGGGTTTGTCTGATCCAGTGTTTTGGTTCTCAGTTGATCACAATCCTTTTTCATCTGATGTCCACCTAACCTTCCAATGGCCTAGAGATTTTGATCAGAAATTTAGAACAGTCATTAGAAAATAAGTTAAAGTGGGAATAATTTTTTTTTGTATATGTCAACACATGAAGCAGGTTATTATATTCAAAAATATTTTTAACTATAAATTCAGGTAGTTTACATATGATCATATCTTATAAATTGATTATGAAACAAGTCAAGGTTCTAGACAATAAAACAGGGTTCCAATGTCCTCCTCATTGCACATATTTTATCTTTCAAAGAGCAATAAGTAAAAAAAAAAAAAAAAAAAATACAATTATCTGAGGAAAATGAATGCTAGAGTGCAAGTTTATTCAAAGCAATATTGTTATAAGTATTATTGCTAATGGGCTAACTCTTTTAAGAAATGTTTAATTTATGAAATTTGTCAAGAGAAATTGCTGATATTAAACTGTGATATGCAAAACTGGACATGTGAGAGCGTTTACAATGCATTGTGTTATATAATTGATATTTCCAAGGGCATAAATCTTTCAAAAATAATTAAGCTCAACCTGATAAACATTTTTATCCAATGTTTGATTTGATCTTAATACTTTAGTTTCACTGATATAAGTTAAAAACTGCATTTTATCCCTACGTTCTATTTTTAGCTCACCCTTTTCTCATCACGTGGCATTGAGACAGGTTTTACTAACACAACTTACCTCAGATATAACGTCCCATGCAGTGGTGAAATCAGTACTTTCTACTCTGCCATCATCCAGATGAGCCAGGTATTTCCAGTAGTATTCCATTCTAGCTAAATCTCCACCTAGAGTGGTTTCCATTGCAGTAGGTAAACAATCAACTTCACCATGAGAAGGGATTAGATTCGTGAGATTTCTCAAAACTGTTATCATTAATATAATGTCAAAGGTCTTTGAATCTGGAACACCTGAAACAAAGTTTAGTCACAAATGCATAAAAGAAAATGTGGTGTATTATATCTTCTATAATAACGATAATGCAGAAAGTATATCATACCCTCTGATGAACAAGTTGAGACAATCAAAATCATCAAAACGTTGAATATAAAAATTGTTGTTGAAAAAATATAACTTTGTAAAAATAATAAAAAACACAGCTCAATGAAATTGATTCTAGAAAAATTGGGGGTACAAATTTTTATTATGTTGAAAGGACACAGCACATACTTTATCAAGAGGTACATAAGAACTCTACAAATTTAGAGAAGTCTTGGTGCTAGGAATCATAGCGCCCTAGAAATTTTGACCAACCAGGCTATATAAAAATATAGCCCTTCGTAAGTCGAGTAATGTCTTTCCTCATGGCTTAATCTAGGGGTGTTGCACAGTGCATTGTATATGGTCATGATAGTGGCAGGTGTACTTTTCAGATCAGCTATGTTTTTTCTGTTTTAAAATATGATGTACAATTACCATTTGTTCAATAAATTTGATTTGCGATAGTTCATAAGGGTCAGAATAACATTAAAGGATATATTGATCAGCAAATTAGCAGTTGGTTATCATCCTAATCATCAAGTACTAGATATAAAAACCAATCAAAACACAAAATTTAACAATGACCACTGAACCATGAAAAAGGGGTCAGAGTCAGATGATACCTTATAGACTGACATGTACACCTTATAATAATTCTTTACACCAAATAAAGTTGACCTATTGCTTTCAGTATTCCAAAACAGACCAAAAAAAAGATTGACCAATGAACCATGAAAATTAGGCGAAGGTCAGATGATAACTACTAGGTAGACAAGTTCAACTATCCATCATTTCATACACCAAATATAGTTGGCATATTGCTTATAGTTTTCATAAAAAGACCAAAAACAAAAACTAAACATTGACCAAAGAACAATGAAAATGAGGTTGTCAGATAAAACCTACCATCCTACCAGCCTGATATGTACCCCTTACATTCACTCCGTATACTACATATATATGATCACTGCTTATAGTATTTTGATAACAGACATAACCATGCAACTTCTACATTAATCACTGATCCATTAAATGTGGTCAATGTCAGGTGACAGATATGAAGACGTTGCAAGGAACCCATATTGAAACGAAACTGGGGTACTGTCTATGCGACCTTAACCTAGACTTTCTATAAACTAGACAGCAACCCAATTTTTCATTTAATCTATCTCGAGGGTAGGTTCGGCCTATGCTTTCGCTCTAGGACTTCTATTATAGTGATGCCCGACTAGAATATTTTAAAGAGTTTTATTAGGTATAATTTTTACCGGTCTATGCCACCAGTTTATATATTATAATTCATTTAAAATATGTGTTCTGGAACAAGATGTCTCTGATGTTCAGTACTCTCCAAGTCTCAGTTAAGTGTGACTTCTGGATTCTATTACCAAAGGTAAACAAAGAAGATCTAAACAAGAAGATCTAGTCTACTCAGAGGGCCAACCAGATCCTAACCTTTGACCTTGACCGCAGTCGTGCTATCCTAGTATAGAACTTGATGAACAACTGAAATGACAATCTGGACTGTTACCAAATATAGGATCTGGCAATATCAGTTTACCAGAGAAATCAGTCCTAACACGACAGTTAGGGTAGTAGCCGAGTAATATACTGCACCTCTAAAAATATGTCTAGGTATTTTTATTGCTCAAGTATGAAGTACCGTCCTACACTAATTCTATATTATAGATCTGTATGGGTTGGAGTAAAACTAAAACATTTCCCATAAACCTAAAGGTAAACAATAAATAAAGGGGCAGACAGACAGACGGACCAAATGTAAATAGCCCGACCCAAAAAGTGTGGGCGTTTCAAGTACGACACCACAAAAATAACAGACTTTTAAAACAAATCTATTTCAGTATTTCCAAACCTGTAGTAGGATTTATATACCAAATACACAGACAAATACCAGAAAATAAATATCCAAAGGGAAGCTAAGGCAACATAAGACTCGTTCTGTCCTGAATATGCTCTCACTTAAATAATCTGTAATCAGCAAACCATGAAACGCAGACTCGTGGGAGGTTCAAAATCTAGGTTGTTACCAATACCAAGGGAAGTAATCAGGACGAGTTTTAATCGAAGGATCAATTCAGGCAAGGGACAAGGCGTTTCTCTGTAATAAAATAATTCAGTAAGATACAACTTTTATTAGACAACACGCATATGAATCAGCTGCACATTTAATAAGTTACAGTTTTGCGAGTCATTGGTCTATTTCTGCAGTCTATAACAAGATTTCTTAGACCAAGAAAATAAATTCTTTCAGTATCTAACTTTCTTTAACGACTCACTCTGCCGTTCTGATCAGGGCTTGCATATGGATTTCGCTTGTTAACACTTTAATACTTAAATTTACCGTCCTTAAGTTCAAGTCATAGATTTGAGTCACTCACGTGAATGCCAACAAATAATGACTCCGAACTTTTACTTGCTTTAACCCGCAAGTTATAAATAACTTTAACCTTAACAACTGAACAGCTGAACAGTTAACCGAATCTCGTTATTCGCCAACTGACAACTTTTATTCAGTTCAAAGAACTTTTCAAAAACTCAACTCATAATTTAACCAGCGAACCGCTTTCTAAATAATTCACGCCTCAACACGTAAATATTCAAAGTTTTCCGCTAAATCTCCAATGCAAACCGTGATCAAAAACCAGCCAGTTTTAGTCATTCAAAATATGTACATGAAAATCATAGGAGGGGGAATCTCTTACCTAAAAATATTGTAGAACACCTTTTCTTCAATACACTAATTATAGTATATAAAAATAGCGCGTGATTCCTACCGAGACCACTTCCAAAAATATCGCGCACATGGTTGAAAATTCCCCTTTTTACCTTACATCTACACACCTGGAAGTCTGGGCTGAGAATGATTTCTAGCAGACAATATCTGCACGAGCTAAATTTTCCCCGGGAATTCAATCGAGCTCTCTGATTGGTTGAGAAGGGAAAACATTTTTAATGCTAATGCGAGGTTCGTTACGTCACTAAAATTTAATGAATGAAATAAAAATCGGAAAGTAATAAAATAATAAAAAGCAATCTTTCTGGAAAAATAATTAAAAATAGTAATAATGAAATAAATAAATGAACCAAATAAAGTGACCCACAAACGTTACATTACCCCCTTTCCCACAGAACAGATATGTCCGCATATCTGGCAAAATCCATGTGCTAGTTAACGCGCGCTGCTATGCAAAGCTGGTGGTCTCGGGTGCAAGAAATCAGAATTTTCAATTAAGATTAAAACATCTCCCCTCCTGAAATATACAAATAATTATACAAGCTGAAAAATATTTTTACTCCACATTATTACGAAAAAATATATCTCAGCCACCACCAACCACTCCACACTAACATATATACATATATATATATAATAATCGACAACAAATGGCATCCTATTGATTTTTATTTTCTAAGAGAAAGCTTAACAGCCCTCTTTAAGGAATAATAATAAGTCCTCATTTTGGTTTTATTCAAATGGACACCATCTGTTGTCAATAGAAATTTTGATGTCAACCTCTTTGGTGTCCAGTACACTAGAAAACCTTTAAACTCCCTTTTTGTCAAATTTACAAGTTCCAGATTAATCTGGGCTCTTCTGCCTGCATATACAGACCTTGAAACTCTAGTTTCAACCTATGAAACAATTGAACTATAACCACCTTCTTTACATTTTTAGACTTCAAATGTCTCAAAAACTCTTTAAAAGTCTCTATAAAAGTATTAACCATGAAATTATGGTTATCTATGTCATTACCTCCAATTTGTAATATTACTATTGTAGGAGAAAAATTAGTGATCAATCTTTGAAAGACATGATCTTGTATCATATTGCACAATTTTGTACCACCTTTACCATACATAATACCATTAATATAAGTAATACCAAAGTTGGTTGACATCCTATTCATTTTACAATAATTAGATAATCTTCGAATATAACTATGTCCCAAAGTAAGTACAGTGGGATTCATTTTTAATCTTTAAATCTATTTTCCCAATATAATTTTAATATATCTTTACTTTTGGTTTCTGAAATTTAACCCTGAAAAATAAATTGTAAGGCGATATTAATATTGAATTAGTCATGATTAACCGAAATAACATCTATTTATAATTACATTATGTTTTTCTTAAAATAAAAGAAACGAAAGTCCTTGTTCAACACCTGATTCCTAGCGAAAAAAGTTCATCTCCACCAACACGAAATCAGTGTAAGCGTTGAAAAATGATAAAGATCTGACGCACTTCCAAGATTTGTAGGCATTTTTTTCAAACCAATGACACAAGTTTACGGATAAAACAATGAATATATTTCCCTTTGATGAGTTTACGGATAAATTTCCCTTTGATGATAATTACCATGGTTTTAGTCCGTAATAAAGTTATCAGCCGGACTCCGAATGTTCTGAAGCCATTTCTCCAGATACTTCTAGTCGTCTTGGTATTGTAAGTTTAGATACTTCTAGACGTCTTGGTATGGTAAGTTTAGATACTTCTAGACGTCTTGGTATTGTAAGTTTAGATACTTTGTATAAATGTCTTTTATACAATCGCCTCAGTTTGAGACTAAAACGATTGATAATACGTATTTTGTTGTACAAAGCAATTAATTTTCAAAAACTTGGATACAGTTCAATTCTAAATAGGACATGCTGCATGGAGTAGGCTGGGTAAAACCTCATAAAATCTATCTGTGGTAATTACCTCCTCCAACACCTAACTGTTGGTTAGTCTTCTTGCGATACATAAATATCAGTCATACCAATTGAGTGAATTTCCACCATAGAATTTTACCGTGATATTAATCTTGGTTTCACATAGATTCACAGACATTTTCAAACACAATTTCCTTTAAAATAGCTTATAGCAACAATATTGTATGAATATCGGTTGAATTATAGGCACTAACTGGTATATTTCGCACAAAAATTAACTTGTATCTTTCATGGATTTGATATTACACGATGGAAGTGTTAGATAGGACGCACAGACGTGTTTATGGAGACACCACGATCCACCATTTATCCAGCGTTGTAAACCACGAACAGATTTTGAACCCTTATCCCTTATTATTCATAATTAAATATATATAATAAATGAAAGTTCCAACTATTTTAATTTATATTACTAACAAGAACTATAATATTTGTCAAATTAAACTGTCGTGAATTAAAAAATTAGCTTTTAATAGGATTCAGTCATAGAATCTGAGCAAGAAAAAGAACATCAAATTTCAGTTGAAACCTTCATTCAGTACTATCGTATTAACAAAAATAAAAAAAATACATCATCATTACACTAATACCTATATTACTCGTCTGGCTTGGAATGGATTTTATTTCTCAATTTTAGAAGAAAAAAAAACAAATACAAAAAAAAAAAAGAAAACAATTGGGTGTTCGCATGGACATTAGGCAATTTTTGACCATACAACATCAATACAAACAACCAATTTTCAGTTGAAGCAAGTTAATACATCATCTCAAAAGAATTCCTTCTACTATGTTCCAATTCAAGATCACAGGAGGAATTAAGTTTTTCTTTCATTCCAAGCAGACATAAACCTTATCTTATGTTAATATCTATAATTATGTGGAGTTTACAAAACTTAGTGGTGTGGCAGCGGTGGCTAAGAAAATAAAAACAAATATATACACATAAAAACAGCTGACAAGACAACTACAAAACACGATTCTCAGTCTAGCTCAGTATATTTAGTTTAATAAAAGACATAATCTCTAAATCGCCTAGGAGGAAGTCGCCTACGTCTGCCGGGTATAGATGGTGGGGTTTGGGGTTGCTGATCGAACACACCCTCTTCATTCCCACTCTCATCATTACTCATATCTTCAGTTTCTGAACCCTCGTCTGAAGAAAGGGGTCTTTGAGGAGGGCTAATAATAGGCTTTTTAACCAAAGTCCTATCAGGGTGAGGAGTAACATAGATCTTTAACCTATTATAATGGACTATTCGCTTAGCAAGAGAACCTTCAAGTTGGATCATATAATTTGCATCAGACAATTTCTTGACTATGCGATATGGTCCTACCCAAAATTTTTGCAACTTTGGGGACAGTCCCTTCTTTTTACGAGGTGTAAATAACCAAACCAGATCATTTTCCTTGTAGGGTTTCCCAGACTGCTTCAAGTCATAATTGACTTTCTGCCTTTTCTGTTGTGTTTTCATATGACCTCTGACAATATCATACGCTTTATTGATGTTGTCCTGTAATTTCCCTATATATTCTATATGGGAGGGTGGACTTGAGGGTAAAGGTTCATGTAAAAGGGTCAGGGGAATATTAATTTCCCTACC
Organism: Mytilus edulis; assembly: GCF_963676685.1. Taxonomy (NCBI): domain Eukaryota; kingdom Metazoa; phylum Mollusca; class Bivalvia; order Mytilida; family Mytilidae; genus Mytilus; species Mytilus edulis. Next base: position 14,110,489 of record NC_092346.1, on the reverse strand, counting down.
AAACATAAGTTTGTTTGGGGTCATTCCAGTAGTTTCTTGAACACTGGAGCGTATTGCCATTAGGGCAAATGGTAACCACTCATCCCAATCGGTTTGACCTTCATCAATATATGAAGCAATAACATTTTTTAATGTATGGTTCATTTTCTCCACTAGACCATCTGTCATTGGATGATATGAACTGGTACGAGTCTTATGGATACCAAACAGGTCACATAATTGTTGAAAAAGCCTCGCCTCAAAACAAGGTCCTTGATCACTCAGAAAAATTCTGGGCACACCAAAGCGGGAAATAAATTCTTTACAAAAATATCGAGCAACTGTGCAACTCCCCATATCTGGAATTGGATAAGCTTCCACCCACTTAGTAAAATAGTCCATAAGTACTAACACATACCTATTTTTAGACTTTGTAATGGGAAAAGGACCCGTAATATCCATAGCTACTCTTTCTAAAGGTTCCCCTACCCTGATATTCTCCATTTCTGCCCTATTTTTCCTTGGAGGGTTTTTCCTAGCACAACAAATTGGGCAACTTTTTATCCAATCAGTTACATCACTTTGTAAATTAACCCAATAAAACCGTTGACGTACTTTCTGGACAGTTTTTGTTATACCCAAGTGGCCACCTGAAACGTCATCATGCGCTAGAGTCAGAATTTTCTGTCTCAACTCCTTAGGGGTGATCACTAGACGAGATATTTCATCTGTCTCTAATCTAAACCACTTTCTATAGAGAACATCATCAACCAATTCAAGCTGTTCCCACATATTCCAGTAGGCTTTAATAACGCTACTTTGTCCGGAGACATGAGAAAAGGGAGGCTTCTCCACATGAGACTTAAGCATAGCTATAACAAATTCTAGTTCAGAATCTGCACGTTGGGCCTCAAGGACTTCCTGTGCAGTGAATCCTTGTATTTGAATACTAGAAACTTTAGGATATCTAGAGAGGGCATCAGCATTCTGATGGTGGACCCCAGGTCTATATTCAAATTGAATATCATAGTTTGCTAAAAATTCTAACCACCTAGCTACCTGACCATGAGGTTCTTTAAAGTTACGCAACCAGGTAAGAGACCCATGGTCGGTTCTAACAATAAATTTTTGACCATATAGATAATGCTTAAAATGTTTAATGGACTTAATCACAGCAAGTAGTTCCTTACGAGTTGTACTATAATTAATCTCTTGGGGAGAATGAGTTGTGCTATAAAATGCAACCACTCGTTCTAACCCATCCTCACAAAGCTGAGATAAAACTGCCCCCACTGCAGTGTCACTAGCATCAGTGTCTAAAATAAAGGGTTTAGAAAAATCTGGGTAGTTCAGAACAGCTGAATCTATCAAACAATGCTTTAACTGATCAAAAGCAATCTGACATGTTTCATCCCAAAGAAATCTGCTATTCTTTTTGGTCAAATTAAAAAGAGGAGCAGCAATTTTTGAAAAATCTTTAATAAATCTCCTGTAATATGATGCCAACCCCAAAAATGACCGGACTTCCTTTAATCTTTTTGGAATAGGCCAATCCTGAACTTTAGCTACCTTTTTAGGGTCACACTTTATCCCATCCCGAGAAACATAATGTCCCAAATATTTAACCTCGGACTGAAACAAGTGACACTTTTGAGGTTTTAATTTCAGACCAGCCTTTTGAAATTTATCAAATACCCTATCTAAATCCTGAACATGTTTATCAAATGATTTTGAAAAAATAATGACATCGTCCAGGTTTCAGTGTATTGAAGAAAATGTGTTTTACAGTATTTTTAGGTAAGAAATTCCCCCTCCTATGATTTTCATGTACATATTTTGAGTGACTAAAACTGGCTGGTTTTTGATCACGGTTTGCATTGAAGATTTAGCGGAAAACTTTGAATATTTACGTGTTGAGGCGTGAATTATTTAGAAAGCTGTTCGCTGGTTAAATTATGAGTTGAGTTTTTGAAAAGTTCTTTGAACTGAATAAAAGTTGTCAGTTGGCGAATAACGAGATTCGGTTAACTGTTCAGCTGTTCAGTTGTTAAGGTTAAAGTTATTTATAACTTGCGGGTTAAAGCAAGTAAAAGTTCGGAGTCATTATTTGTTGGCATTCACGTGAGTGACTCAAATCTATGACTTGAACTTAAGGACGGTAAATTTAAGTATTAAAGTGTTAACAAGCGAAATCCATATGCAAGCCCTGATCAGAACGGCAGAGTGAGTTGTTAAAGAAAGTTAGATACTGAAAGAATTTATTTTCTTGGTCTAAGAAATCTTGTTATAGACTGCAGAAATAGACTATTGACTCGCAAAACTGTAACTTATTAAATGTGCAGCTGATTCATATGCGTGTTGTCTAATAAAAGTTGTATCTTACTGAATTATTTTATTACAGAGAAACGCCTTGTCCCTTGCCTGAATTGATCCTTCGATTAAAACTCGTCCTGATTACTTCCCTTGGTATTGGTAACAACCTAGATTTTGAACCTCCCATGAGTCTGCGTTTCATGGTTTGCTGATTACAGATTATTTAAGTGAGAGCATATTCAGGACAGAACGAGTCTTATGTTGCCTTAGCTTCCCTTTGGATATTTATTTTCTGGTATTTGTCTGTGTATTTGGTATGTAAATCCTACTACAGGTTTGGAAATACTGAAATAGATTTGTTTTAAAAGTCTGTTATTTTTGTGGTGTCGTACTCGAAACGCCCACACTTTTTGGGTCGGGCTATTTACATTTGGTCTGTCTGTCTGTCTGCCCTTTTATTATTTGTTTACCTTTAGGTTTATGGGAAATGTTTTAGTTTTACTCCAACCCATACAGATCTATAATATAGAATTAGTGTAGGACGGTACTTCACACTTGAGCAATAAAAATACCTAGACATATTTTTAGAGGTGCAGTATATTACTCGGCTACTACCCTAACTGTAGTGGTAGGACTGATTTCTCTGGTAAACTGATATTGCCAGATCCTATATTTGGTAACAGTCCAGATTGTCATTTCAGTTGTTCACCAAGTTCTACACTAGGATAGCATGACTGCGGTCAAGGTCAAAGGTTAGGATCTGGTTGGCCCTCTGAGTAGACTAGATCTTCTTTGTTTACCTTTGGTAATAGAATCCAGAAGTCACACTTAACTGAGACTTGGAGAGTACAGAACATCAGAGACATCTTGTTCCAGAACACATATTTAAATGAATTATAAACTGGTGGCATAGACCGGTAAAAATTATACCTAATAAAACTCTTTAAAATATTCTAGTCGGGCATCACTATTATAGAAGTCCTAGAGCGAAAGCATAGGCCGAACCTACCCTCGAGATAGATTAAATGAAAAGTTGGGTTGCTGTCTAGTTTATAGAAAGTATAGGTTAAGGTCGCCTAGACAGTACCCCAGTTTCGTTTCACTGGCGCCCACGTAGGGACCCTCGCATATATAATGTGTACTTGATAAATTTATTTATAAAAACTAAATAAGTTAAAACACTAAAAAAAAAAAAAAAATTTATAAATTTAAAATTAAGTAAAAGAATTCAAGGGTTAGTTATGGATACTCGAAAGATTAAAAAGGAGTTGCGAGAAATGAAACAAAAGATTGAAGAGAATGAATTGTATCTCGCTGAGGTTGAGCCTCGGGCTAAATTCCATGACTTGGATACAGGTCCACCTAGTTCTCCTGTACACATGACGGACTATGCAGGTGCTATCCCTCGGAGAAGGCTTATTCCTGAGATGGATGAGTTTAAGAGAGTTACCTTCTCGCCTAAACTTGATCGGGTTGAGAAATATAGCTCTACTCCGAAGCGGCTTCCATCACCACATAGTCCCATTAAAAAGGCCCCTATTCCTAGGTACGAGAGTACCTATCTGGGAGATCAGTATGATACACCAGAGGTAACAAGAGCTTGGGATGCTTTTGTGACAGTCCGGGATAAAAATAAAGGGAGTTCCCAAACACGCTTATCGTCACCACCGAGACCACTTCCGCGCGCGTTTAAACCCGCGGACGACAAAGTCACACACCTGGGCAAATTGCCGAATAAGCCGATTGTAACTCCTATTTGCTTTGATGGTAAACAGATGGAGATAAGAGATTGGTTAAGTCAATTTGAAAATTGTCGTGCCATTAATTTGTGGACTGATGATCAGTGTGTAAAAATACTGCCGACATTTTTGAGAGCTCAAGCTTTGCAGTTGTACAATGATATGACTTTGATTGAAAAGGGAGACTATGGTTCACTTATTAAATTTCTTATTCAAAAATTTGATCCTATTCAGGATCCCGGAGTTTATTTAAGTCAATTACATAGTATGACTCAGAGTTCATATAAGAGCTTATTGCAGCTTTCATCTGCTGTATTTAGGTTAGTATGCAAAGCATATCCCAGTATAGACTCTGACTCTAAACAAAAGATGTCGATTCAGTATTTTATTGATGCTTTGTCAGACAGTGAGGTACAGAAACAAGTACGTCGTTTAAGTCCTAAGACATTGGCCGAGGCTGTTGACTTAGCTTTACGTGAAGAGTCATATGTAACGTTGGAAAAGAAACGTCCAAAAACTCAATCACTTAGCGAAGTTGAACCCTCTGATCAATTTTCCGTGTTTAGTAAGCAATTGGAGGAATTGCGCGAGTGTGTGGCGAAGTTGTCCGTGGGAAAATTTTCCGTTGATCGCGTGGAGGAGGCCGCCGCCGCGCCCGCGCCAATTCAGATACCTGCAGGGAATACCCCAAACTCTGGTAATAGGGGTGGATATGGTAACAGGTATAGAGGAAGAGGGAGAGGAAATTATGGTAGAGGTGCCCAAAGGGGGGGTTATAATTCTCCTGGCCAATATATGGGTCAAAACCAAAATGGAGGGTATTATAGTTATCCTGACCAAAATACTGGATTTACAGGTCAGTCCCAGGGAAATGCACCAACCTTTTATGGAGGTAGAGATAATTTTTCTCAGAGGGTGTGTTCGATCAGCAACTCCAAACCCCACCATCTATACCCGGCAGACGTAGGCGACTTCCTCCTAGGCGATTTAGAGATTATGTCTTTTATTAAACTGAATATACTGAGCTGGGCTGAGAATCCTGTCTTGTAGTTGTCTTGTCAGCTGTTTTTATGTGTATATATTTGTTTTTATTTTCTTAGCCACTGCTGCCACACCACTAAGTTTTGTAAACTCCACATAATTATAGATATTAACATAAGATAAGGTTTATGTCTGCTTGGAATGAAAGAAAAACTTAATTCCTCCTGTGATCTTGAATTGGAACATAGTAGAAGGAATTCTTTTGAGATGATGTATTAACTTGCTTCAACTGAAAATTGGTTGTTTGTATTGATGTCGTATGGTCAAAAATTGCCTGATGTCCATGCCAACACCCAATTATTTTTTTTTTAATTTTTTTTTCTTCTAAAATTGAGAAATAAAATCCATTCCAAGCCAGACGAGTAATACAGGTATAAGTGTAATAATGATGTATTTTATTTTTATTTTTGTTGATACGATAGTACTGAATGAAGGTTTCAACTGAAATTTGATGTTCTTTTTCTTGCTCGGATTCTATGACTGAATCCTATTAAAAGCTAATTTTATAAGTCACTACAGTTTAATTTGTCAAATATTATAGTTCTTGTTAGTAATATAAATTAAAATAGTTGGAACTTTCATTTATTATATATATTTAATTATGAATAATAAGGGATAAGGGTTCAACATCTGTTCGTGGTTTACAACGCTGGATAAATGGTGGATCGTGGTGTCTCCATAAACACGTCTGTGCGTCCTATCTAACACTTCCATCGTGTAATATCAAATCCATGAAAGATACAAGTTAATTTTTGTGCGAAATATACCAGTTAGTGCCTATAATTCAACCGATATTCATACAATATTGTTGCTATAAGCTATTTTAAAGGAAATTGTGTTTGAAAATGTCTGTGAATCTATGTGTAACCAGGATTAATATCACGGTAAAATTCTATGGTGGAAATTCACTCAATTGGTATGACTGATATTTATGTATCGCAAGAAAACTAACCAACAGTTAGGTGTTGGAGGAGGTAATTACCACAGATAGATTTTATGAGGTGTTACCCAGCCTACTCCATGCAGCATGTCCTATTTAGAATTGAACTGTATCCAAGTTTTTGAAAATTAATTGCTTTGTACAACAAAATACGTATTATCAATCGTTTTAGTCTCAAACTGAGGCGATTGTATAAAAGACATTTATACAAAGTATCTAAACTTACAATACCAAGACGTCTAGAAGTATCTAAACTTACCCTACCAAGACGTCTAGAAGTATCTAAACTTACCATACCAAGACGTCTAGAAGTATCTAAACTTACAATACCAAGACGACTAGAAGTATCTGGAGAAATGGCTTCCGAACATTCGGAGTCCGGCTGATAACTTTATTACGGACTAAAACCATGGTAATTATCATCAAAGGGAAATTTATCCGTAAACTCATCAAAGGGAAATATATTCATTGTTTTATCCGTAAACTTGTGTCATTGGTTTGAAAAAAATACCTACAAATCTTGGAAGTGCGTCAGATCTTTATCATTATTCAACGCTTACACTGATTTCGTGTTGGTGGAGATGAACTTTTTTCGCTAGGAATCAGGTGTTGAACAAGAACTTTCGTTTCTTTTATTTTAAGAAAAACATAATGTAATTATAAATAGATTTTATTTCGGTTAATCATGACTAATTCAATATTAATATCACCTTACAATTTATTTTTCAGGGTTAAATTTCAGAAACCAAAAGTAAAGATATATTAAAATTATATTGGGAAAATAGATTTAAAGATTAAAAATGAATCCCACTGTACTTACTTTGGGACATAGTTATATTCGAAGATTATCTAATTATTGTAAAATGAATAGGATGTCAACCAACTTTGGTATTACTTATATTAATGGTATTATGTATGGTAAAGGTGGTACAAAATTGTGCAATATGATACAAGATCATGTCTTTCAAAGATTGATCACTAATTTTTCTCCTACAATAGTAGTATTACAAATTGGAGGTAATGACATAGATAACCATAATTTCATGGTTAATACTTTTATAGAGACTTTTAAAAAGTTTTTGAGACATTTGAAGTCTAAAAATGTAAAGAAGGTGGTTATAGTTCAATTGTTTCATAGGTTGAAAACTAGAGTTTCAAGGTCTGTATATGCAGGCAGAAGAGCCCAGATTAATCGGGAACTTGTAAATTTGACAAAAAGGGAGTTTAAAGGTTTTCTAGTGTACTGGACACCAAAGAGGTTGACATCAAAATTTCTATTGACAACAGATGGTGTCCATTTGAATAAAACCAAAATGAGGACTTATTATTATTCCTTAAAGAGGGCTGTTAAGCTTTCTCTTAGAAAATAAAAATCAATAATGCAATTTGTTGTCACTTATTATAGATATATACATTTTAATGTGGAGTGGTTGGTGGTGGCTGAGATATATTTTTTCGTAATAATGTGGAGTAAATATATTTTTCAGCTTGTATAATTATTTGTATATTTCAGGAGGGGAGATGTTTTAATCTTAATTGAAAATTTTGATTTCTTGCACCCGAGACCACCAGCTTTGCATAGCAGCGCGCGTTAACTAGCACATGGATTTTGCCAGATATGCGGACATATCTGTTCTGTGGGAAAGGGGGTAATGTAACGTTTGTGGGTCACTTTATTTGGTTCATTTATTTATTTCATTATTACTATTTTTAATTATTTTTCCAGAAAGATTGCTTTTTATTATTTTATTACTTTCCGATTTTTATTTCATTCATTAAATTTTAGTGACGTAACGAACCTCGCATTAGCATTAAAAATGTTTTCCCTTCTCAACCAATCAGAGAGCTCGATTGAATTCCCGGGGAAAATTTAGCTCGTGCAGATCTTGTCTGCTAGAAATGATTCTCAGCCCAGACTTCCAGGTGTATAGATGTAAGGTAAAAAGGGGAATTTTCAACCATGTGCGCGATATTTTTGGAAGTGGTCTCGGTAGGAATCACGCGCTATTTTATATACTATAACTAGTGTATTGAAGAAAATGTGTTTTACAGTATTTTTAGGTAAGAAATTCCCCCTCCTATGATTTTCATGTACATATTTTGAGTGACTAAAACTGGCTGGTTTTTGATCACGGTTTGCATTGAAGATTTAGCGGAAAACTTTGAATATTTACGTGTTGAGGCGTGAATTATTTAGAAAGCTGTTCGCTGGTTAAATTATGAGTTGAGTTTTTGAAAAGTTCTTTGAACTGAATAAAAGTTGTCAGTTGGCGAATAACGAGATTCGGTTAACTGTTCAGCTGTTCAGTTGTTAAGGTTAAAGTTATTTATAACTTGCGGGTTAAAGCAAGTAAAAGTTCGGAGTCATTATTTGTTGGCATTCACGTGAGTGACTCAAATCTATGACTTGAACTTAAGGACGGTAAATTTAAGTATTAAAGTGTTAACAAGCGAAATCCATATGCAAGCCCTGATCAGAACGGCAGAGTGAGTCGTTAAAGAAAGTTAGATACTGAAAGAATTTATTTTCTTGGTCTAAGAAATCTTGTTATAGACTGCAGAAATAGACTATTGACTCGCAAAACTGTAACTTATTAAATGTGCAGCTGATTCATATGCGTGTTGTCTAATAAAAGTTGTATCTTACTGAATTATTTTATTACAGAGAAACGCCTTGTCCCTTGCCTGAATTGATCCTTCGATTAAAACTCGTCCTGATTACTTCCCTTGGTATTGGTAACAACCTAGATTTTGAACCTCCCATGAGTCTGCGTTTCATGGTTTGCTGATTACAGATTATTTAAGTGAGAGCATATTCAGGACAGAACGAGTCTTATGTTGCCTTAGCTTCCCTTTGGATATTTATTTTCTGGTATTTGTCTGTGTATTTGGTATGTAAATCCTACTACAGGTTTGGAAATACTGAAATAGATTTGTTTTAAAAGTCTGTTATTTTTGTGGTGTCGTACTCGAAACGCCCACACTTTTTGGGTCGGGCTATTTACATTTGGTCTGTCTGTCTGTCTGCCCTTTTATTATTTGTTTACCTTTAGGTTTATGGGAAATGTTTTAGTTTTACTCCAACCCATACAGATCTATAATATAGAATTAGTGTAGGACGGTACTTCACACTTGAGCAATAAAAATACCTAGACATATTTTTAGAGGTGCAGTATATTACTCGGCTACTACCCTAACTGTAGTGGTAGGACTGATTTCTCTGGTAAACTGATATTGCCAGATCCTATATTTGGTAACAGTCCAGATTGTCATTTCAGTTGTTCACCAAGTTCTACACTAGGATAGCATGACTGCGGTCAAGGTCAAAGGTTAGGATCTGGTTGGCCCTCTGAGTAGACTAGATCTTCTTTGTTTACCTTTGGTAATAGAATCCAGAAGTCACACTTAACTGAGACTTGGAGAGTACAGAACATCAGAGACATCTTGTTCCAGAACACATATTTAAATGAATTATAAACTGGTGGCATAGACCGGTAAAAATTATACCTAATAAAACTCTTTAAAATATTCTAGTCGGGCATCACTATTATAGAAGTCCTAGAGCGAAAGCATCGGCCGAACCTACCCTCGAGATAGATTAAATGAAAAGTTGGGTTGCTGTCTAGTTTATAGAAAGTATAGGTTAAGGTCGCCTAGACAGTACCCCAGTTTCGTTTCACTAGGAGGTAATGACATAGATAACCATAATTTCATGGTTAATACTTTTATAGAGACTTTTAAAAAGTTTTTGAGACATTTGAAGTCTAAAAATGTAAAAAAGGTGGTTATAGTTCAATTGTTTCATAGATTGAAAACTAGAGTTTCAAGGTCTGTATATGCAGGCAGAAGAGCCCAGATTAATCTGGAACTTGTAAATTTGACAAAAAGGGAGTTTAAAGGTTTTCTAGTGTACTGGACACCAAAGAGGTTGACATCAAAATTTCTATTGACAACAGATGGTGTCCATTTGAATAAAACCAAAATGAGGACTTATTATTATTCCTTAAAGAGGGCTGTTAAGCTTTCTCTTAGAAAATAAAAATCAATAATGCCATTTGTTATCACTTATTATAGATATATACATTTTAATGTGGAGTGGTTGGTGGTGGCTGAGATATATTTTTTCGTAATAATGTGGAGTAAATATATTTTTCAGCTTGTATAATTAATTGTATATTTCAGGAGGGGAGATGTTTTAATCTTAATTGAAAATTTTGATTTCTTGCACCCGAGACCACCAGCTTTGCATAGCAGCGCGCGTTAACTAGCACATGGATTTTGCCAGATATGCGGACATATCTGTTCTGTGGGAAAGGGGGTAATGTAACGTTTGTGGGTCACTTTATTTGGTTCATTTATTTATTTCATTATTACTATTTTTAATTATTTTTCCAGAAAGATTGCTTTTTATTATTTTATTACTTTCCGATTTTTATTTCATTCATTAAATTTTAGTGACGTAACGAACCTCGCATTAGCATTAAAAATGTTTTCCCTTCTCAACCAATCAGAGAGCTCGATTGAATTCCCGGGGAAAATTTAGTTCGTGCAGATATTGTCTGCTAGAAATCATTCTCAGCCCAGACTTCCAGGTGTATAGATGTAAGGTAAAAAGGGGAATTTTCAACCATGTGCGCGATATTTTTGGAAGTGGTCTCGGTAGGAATCACGCGCTATTTTATATACCAGAATTAGTGTATTGAAGAAAATGTGTTTTACAGTATTTTTAGGTAAGAAGTTCCCCCTCCTATGATTTTCATGTACATATTTTGAGTGACTAAAACTGGCTGGTTTTTGATCACGATTTGCATTGGAGATTTAGCGGAAAACTTTGAATATTTACGTGTTGAGGCGTGAATTATTTAGAAAGCGGTTCGCTGGTTAAATTATGAGTTGAGTTTTTGAAAAGTTCTTTGAACTGAATAAAAGTTGTCAGTTGGCGAATAACGAGATTTGGTTAACTGTTCAGCTGTTCAGTTGTTAGGGTTAAAGTTATTTATAACTTGCGGGTTAAAGCAAGTAAAAGTTCGGAGTCATTATTTGTTGGCATTCACGTGAGTGACTCAAATCTATGACTTGAACTTAAGGACGGTAAATTTAAGTATTAAAGTGTTAACAAGCGAAATCCATATGCAAGCCCTGATCAGAACGGCAGAGTGAGTCGTTAAAGAAAGTTAGATACTGAAAGAATTTATTTTCTTGGTCTAAGAAATCTTGTTATAGACTGCATAAATAGACCATTGACTCGCCAAACTGTAACTTATTAAATGTGCAGCTGATTCATATGCGTGTTGTTTAATAAAAGTTGTATCTTACTGAATTAATTTATTACAGAGAAACGCCTTGTCCCTTGCCTGAATTGATCCTTCGATTAAAACTCGTCCTGATTACTTCCCTTGGTATTGGTAACAACCTAGATTTTGAACCTCCCATGAGTCTGCGTTTCATGGTTTGCTGATTACAGATTATTTAAGTGAGAGCATATTCAGGACAGAACGAGTCTTATGTTGCCTTAGCTTCCCTTTGGATATTTATTTTCTGGTATTTGTCTGTGTATTTGGTATATAAATCCTACTACAGGTTTGGAAATACTGAAATAGATTTGTTTTAAAAGTCTGTTATTTTTGTGGTGTCGTACTTGAAACGACCACACTTGTTGGGTCGGGCTATTTACATTTGGTCCGTCTGTCTGTCTGTCTGCCCTTTTATTATTTGTTTACCTTTAGGTTTATGGGAAATGTTTTAGTTTTACTCCAACCCATACAGATCTATAATATAGAATTAGTGTAGGACGGTACTTCACACTTGAGCAATAAAAATACCTAGACATATTTTTAGAGGTGCAGTATATTACTCGGCTACTACCCTAACTGTAGTGTTGGGACTGGTTTCTCTGGTAAACTGATATTGCCAGATCCTATATTTGGTAACAGTCCAGATTGTCATTTCAGTTGTTCACCAAGTTCTACACTAGGATAGCATGACTGCGGTCAAGGTCAAAGGTTAGGATCTATAAACTAGACAGCAACCCAACTTTTCATTTAATCTATCTCGAGGGTAGGTTCGGCCTATGCTTTCGCTCTAGGACTTCTATTATAGTGATTGCGGGTTTACAGTGGGACATTTGCCTAATCTACCTGGACGGCGAAAGCGAAAGCATAGGCCGAACCTACCCTCGAGATAGATTAAGTGAAACGAAACTGGGGTACTGTCTATGCGACCTTAACCTAGACTTTCTATAAACTAGACAGCAACCCAATTTTTCATTTAATCTATCTCGAGGGTAGGTTCGGCCTATGCTTTCGCTCTAGGACTTCTATTATAGTGATGCCCGACTAGAATATTTTAAAGAGTTTTATTAGGTATAATTTTTACCGGTCTATGCCACCAGTTTATAATTCATTTAAAATATGTGTTCTGGAACAAGATGTCTCTGATGTTCAGTACTCTCCAAGTCTCAGTTAAGTGTGACTTCTGGATTCTATTACCAAAGGTAAACAAAGAAGATCTAAACAAGAAGATCTAGTCTACTCAGAGGGCCAACCAGATCCTAACCTTTGACCTTGACCGCAGTCGTGCTATCCTAGTATAGAACTTGATGAACAACTGAAATGACAATCTGGACTGTTACCAAATATAGGATCTGGCAATATCAGTTTACCAGAGAAATCAGTCCTAACACGACAGTTAGGGTAGTAGCCGAGTAATATACTGCACCTCTAAAAATATGTCTAGGTATTTTTATTGCTCAAGTATGAAGTACCGTCCTACACTAATTCTATATTATAGATCTGTATGGGTTGGAGTAAAACTAAAACATTTCCCATAAACCTAAAGGTAAACAATAAATAAAGGGGCAGACAGACAGACGGACCAAATGTAAATAGCCCGACCCAAAAAGTGTGGGCGTTTCAAGTACGACACCACAAAAATAACAGACTTTTAAAACAAATCTATTTCAGTATTTCCAAACCTGTAGTAGGATTTATATACCAAATACACAGACAAATACCAGAAAATAAATATCCAAAGGGAAGCTAAGGCAACATAAGACTCGTTCTGTCCTGAATATGCTCTCACTTAAATAATCTGTAATCAGCAAACCATGAAACGCAGACTCGTGGGAGGTTCAAAATCTAGGTTGTTACCAATACCAAGGGAAGTAATCAGGACGAGTTTTAATCGAAGGATCAATTCAGGCAAGGGACAAGGCGTTTCTCTGTAATAAAATAATTCAGTAAGATACAACTTTTATTAGACAACACGCATATGAATCAGCTGCACATTTAATAAGTTACAGTTTTGCGAGTCATTGGTCTATTTCTGCAGTCTATAACAAGATTTCTTAGACCAAGAAAATAAATTCTTTCAGTATCTAACTTTCTTTAACGACTCACTCTGCCGTTCTGATCAGGGCTTGCATATGGATTTCGCTTGTTAACACTTTAATACTTAAATTTACCGTCCTTAAGTTCAAGTCATAGATTTGAGTCACTCACGTGAATGCCAACAAATAATGACTCCGAACTTTTACTTGCTTTAACCCGCAAGTTATAAATAACTTTAACCTTAACAACTGAACAGCTGAACAGTTAACCGAATCTCGTTATTCGCCAACTGACAACTTTTATTCAGTTCAAAGAACTTTTCAAAAACTCAACTCATAATTTAACCAGCGAACCGCTTTCTAAATAATTCACGCCTCAACATGTAAATATTCAAAGTTTTCCGCTAAATCTCCAATGCAAACCGTGATCAAAAACCAGCCAGTTTTAGTCATTCAAAATATGTACATGAAAATCATAGGAGGGGGAATTTCTTACCTAAAAATATTGTAGAACACCTTTTCTTCAATACACTAATTATAGTATATAAAAATAGCGCGTGATTCCTACCGAGACCACTTCCAAAAATATCGCGCACATGGTTGAAAATTCCCCTTTTTACCTTACATCTACACACCTGGAAGTCTGGGCTGAGAATGATTTCTAGCAGACAATATCTGCACGAGCTAAATTTTCCCCGGGAATTCAATCGAGCTCTCTGATTGGTTGAGAAGGGAAAACATTTTTAATGCTAATGCGAGGTTCGTTACGTCACTAAAATTTAATGAATGAAATAAAAATCGGAAAGTAATAAAATAATAAAAAGCAATCTTTCTGGAAAAATAATTAAAAATAGTAATAATGAAATAAATAAATGAACCAAATAAAGTGACCCACAAACGTTACATTATACCAAATATAGTTATTTCATTAGTCATAATATATAAGAAATTTTCATGCCAAAATTTTATTATTTTTCGAGAAGATGCTGAACTATGGAAGTGAGGTCAAGGACAGTGGACATATGCCAGATGACACTGTTGTAGTATAAGGTATCTGCATACAAGGTATGAAGCATCAAGTTATCCTACCTTCTGAGATGCAAAGCTTTAACAACTAGTTACACCGGTGCCAGATAGCATTCCCTATATCTCACGTACCGTGACCTTTGTGAGACAAAAACCATATAGCTCCGAACATTTATATATATTTCATATCCTTGGCTGTTTATATTTATTGGGTTTGAGCATTCATGTTGAAACATTTTTATCTTACAAAAGGTTTTTAGCACAATATATTATATAGTGTGTCCTTATTGGGGACTTTAGGACAGTGTATCATAAAAATGTTCATCAAAGGGGGTCTTTAAGAAAGCATATCATATAGTTTGTCTTTAACGGGGGTCTTTAGGACAGCATATTATATAAATTGTCCTTAACCGCGGTCTTTAGGACAGCACATCATATAGTTTGTCCTTAACGGGGGTCTTTAGGACAGCATATCATATAGTTTGTCCTTAACGGGGGTCTTTAGGACAGCATATCATATAGTTTGTCCTTAACAGGGGTCTTAAGGACAGCATATCATGGAGTTCGTCCTTAAATTTTTTTTTTTTTTTTTTTTTTTTTTGGGGGGGGGGTCTTTAAGACAGCCTATCATATAGTATGTTCTAAACAAGCATTCTGAGACATAGTCCTCTACCGCGTTAAGATTCATTATACTGGAACAAAATGCTCACTTGTTTTATAACTTGTCATGGTGTAAACAAAGGAGAAAATATTAAGTAAATGTCTTCATGCATGACTAAAAACAGTGTGGAAAACTGATTGTATGAGTTAATTTTTCAAGTCCAAGGACCATAACTCTGCACACAATTATCAGACCGAAAAAAATTGAACTTGATCAGTTACTTGTCATAATAAAACTATATACCAATTATCAATCAATATCTTCATGCATGGTGTAAACAAGTGTGGAAATCACTCAAACATTAGGTATGATTAATAGTTCTGTAAAATTAGATATGTAATACAATGTTTATCTATTTTCAAATTGTTATTAAATCTATACTATTAAAGGAGAAGAACTCATTTTGTGTGTCGCTTCTCTTCCTTCCACAATAAATCAATCATCATGCCTCTGTGTCCTATAGGTAACATGCATAGTCGCATTTGTCATCCATTCTTAGGATTATTCAGATTGAGTTATTTTGGGAGAAAAACGACAAAAAAGGAGTCCGGATATAATTCCGTCATCAGACTGACTTTTAGTCATAGATAAGACTTCCGATTTGAAACATGCACAAATACAACCAATCGTATGATAGATAACAAAAATGAAAAATAAATAAGCTAATCACAGCGTTCTCCATATCATGCTGTATAAATCTCAAGGCCCACAACTATTACACCTCCTTATAGAAGACAATTGTTCTTCGCGTTTATCTACATGTAAACTACGATTATACTACTTTAATATATAGTCTAACAGACTCTCTGTATGTATTATGTCTACTGTTTCTTTGAAATGTTTACTATTTAAGGGGTCATACCAGTTGCATATATATTTAAAAAAGTAAAACTTGTGACACAAGTACAACCAATCGTATGATAGATAACAGAAATGAAAAATAAATAAGCCATTCAGAGCGTTCTCCATAGCATGGTGTTTAGATCGCAAGAATCACAACTATTATACCTCCTTACAGAGGACGGTTATTTTTCGCGATTATCTACATGTAAACTACAATTATACTACTTTAATATATAGAGACTCTTTATATTCTGTCAGGGACTTTCTATGTTAGTATAGAAAGTCCCTGAAGCTGTCTACTGTTTTCTTTGAAATGTTTACTATTTAAGGGGTCATACTACTTGCATAAATAAATTAAACATGCTCTTCATCTAAAACTACCTCGACCAAAAACTTAACCTGAAGCGGGACAGACGGATGGACGGACGACCAAACGCACGGATGTACATACTAGAAAACATAATGCCCATAAATTGGGCATACAAATTTATTGTTGAAAGGGAAAATAGTGATTTGGTAGAGATTAGAGGAAGGCAGGACCTTTATGGGGGCGTCGGGATCGGGTGTTTTTAAGCTCCTGATTTTGGGATTGATCCTTACGTGATCCGGGAATAAATTTTTCGATTTCGGGATTTCGGGATATAAAGTTTCTTTAAATTCTGCATCTCGGAATTTCATGGTTTTAAGCCCGGGATTTCGGAATCAGGCCCCCTCCGACCACACCTCAAATTAGCCTTAGTCGGTCTTGGTCATTTATACAAGATTCATATCCTACCGTTGGCATGTTAATAAGGATCTCAAAAGAAAAAGCACTAATGGATTGTCCTGGAAGCATATTTTATTAGACTATTAATGGTCTATATATAAGCAGTTACATTTATTTCATGTTTGAAACGGTGCAAATTTTTATTTGATTTGACTTTTACCAAAAGAAGCATTGTAGCAAAGGAGAAGAATAATTGTGGTCTGAGGCCAAAAACACGAAATAATTGAATTTACCAGAAAGGAAACAAATATCGGACTTTGGAAAAAGGGAGAGAGCTTTTCGTACCTTTTATGAAATTCTCCATACATAATATCTTTGACAAAAAATCATCCTACAATAGTTTACAAGCTGTATATGCCCGCGATTTCGCGGGTGTGTTCTAGTATTATTAATAGTTCCAAATATCTTTCTTTTATTTGAAACAAACTAATATAGATTTGTAACTTATCTATAAAATGTCAACAACTTATATCTACACAATGTAATGTAATGAAATATATTTCTTATAAAAATAGATTATTTTCACTTCATCAAACAAGTTATGTATATATATATATATGTTGTGTACAAGATGTAAGTTTGTACAATTTGTTCAGGGTTTTTGTACAAATTATAAGTTTTTTGACACCTACCTTCTTGCAACAGGTGATACAGGTTTATCTTAAAAAATGTACCAGTGTAATGTTTTAAATTAAAAAAATATACTTCAACCTTACATTTAGTGCTAGTCTCCTTGTCTTCAAACTGCAAATGAGGATACATGAATGGTTTAAATTCTAATTTTATTATTTTCCATAAACCATATTCATATTTATACAAAAACTTTGTGTGGTCTTATAATGTTTTTGTATCAATGCTCAGTATAAGACTGTATCATGAAGTTGTGAAAATATGACAGAAATCTGCGAAACAAAAGACCGTGTGATTGCATCATCCATTTTTGTTCAGCAGGTCATAAAACACTGATAACTTGTACAAAAAAATCTGTACAACATTACAACTTGTACACAACATATATATAGCATTCAGAAAATTAGTTTATACCAACAACAAAAAAACTGCACCAAAATTATTCATATTATTTTCCAAAGAATGTCTTTTAAAAAATGAGTTATCTTCCTTTGTACAGAAATATTGTTTTACATGGCATTCTATTATTAGATATATACCATAACTCTGGACTAAATCATTAGACCGGAACAAAATTCGAACTTGATGTATCGACTATATAATATAATGTCCTAAAGGTCCCCATTAAAAACAAACTATATGATATGCTGTCATAAAGACCCCATTAAGGACAAACTATATAATATGCTGTCCTGATTAAACTATATAATAAATATCAAATCAATATCTTCAAGAACGAAGAAAAAAAGAGTGGAAAATTGATTTGCCGGACTGACGGATGGACAGACAGACAAACAGACAGACGAACGGAGTGCAAACCTTAAGTCAATTTTCAACTTAGTCAGTAGGGGACTAATAAGGGTCTTTAGGACAGAATATCATATAATTTGTTCTTAATGGGGGTCTTTAGGACAGCATATTATATAGTTTGTCCTTAATGGGGGTCTTTATGGCAGCATATCATATAGTTTGTTTTTAATGGGGGTCTTTAGGACATTATATTATGTAGTTTGTCTTTAAGAGGGGGTGTCTTTAGGACAGAATATCATATAGTTTGACCTTAATGGGGGTCTTTAGGACAGCATATTATACAGTTTGTCCTTAAAAGGGGTCTTTATGACAGCATATCATATAGTTTGTTTTTAAGGGGGGTCTTTGTCACAGTATAGTGTATAGTTTGTCTTTATGTACTTACCAGGTGACCTTGGGAACAAGCGGTTCCACTGTAATTTGTTGATTAAACATTTATCTTTCAAGTCAATCAATTTGTTATACTTCTTCTTCAATGAGTCCTCTAAAGATGCTGGAGGAAATTCACCATCAAAACAGGTTCTTATTGCACGTGGAGAAATTCCTGTCAGCAACAAACTCATTCTGACATAGTTTTCTTCCTCTGGAGAAAAAAGGTCCATCTTGTTGGACTATGTGAACCAAGCGTAACGTTTTTTCTTAATTTTTGTCCATGCAATAAGTAAATTTTTTACATAAATCTAGATCGTTGCACATCTTATGAAATTAACCTCCATCATGAGATTCCCTGAAATAAAATAAGAAATACATGAATCAACTGAGCATGTATGGAAAATACTGTTGTTGGAAATAGGAAATCCTTTAAATTTCATACAAACAAGGAATTATTTGAATCTGGAATAATTTTGAATTCTTGAAAATTGATTAGAATGTCTGATGAAAACTTACCCTACCTAAGACAATAAAATTCAATTAAGATTTGACAAAATTTTTGTTATATGGAATTTTTACACACTTAACTACATATCAATGCATCTTCGCTAGCCAATGGTTAAGATCGGCTCCCCTCCTCCCCAATAAAATTATTCATCTGCAAAAATACAAAATTGCAAAAACATATTTTCATAAAAACGTTTGTGTTCAAGTTGACTGTTAGTACCCGAGGGTATCACCAGCCCAGTAGCCAGTACTTCGAAACCAGGCATGTAAATACAGATTTTTTTTGTTATTAAATTTTGCTGTTACAAAATGTTAGAAATTATTTAAAATTAAGGATTGTATCTCCCTCGTGCAAAGCCCTGATTCTTTGCGCTGCTTTGGCTACACATTTTTATACCTTTTTTGGAGTATAGCTCTTCACCTTTTAATAGGCTTTTGATTTTCAAATAATTTTGCCTCGAGCATCACTGAAGAGACAAGCTGAGGCCGTGACGGATCAAGGCCCCAGCATGTCTGGCAAGACAGTCATAAGATGTCAGAGTAATCTCGAACATACCAACGTGACAGACGTATTAATCGTAAAGCTTGTATTTACATCTTCTCCTTCTTATCGTAAGCTTTTACACTTGAATACCAGTCTCCTCAACAAATCTGGTGGTCTCATGTAGGGCATCCACTGGTCCATAATGCCTTTCTCTGGGTTGTGTTTCTGTGCCTGATTCATCTTTCAAGACTGTAAGAGGTGTGCGGTATCCAGCTCTGCTTCTCGACAAGGACATTGGAGATGGAACAACTTTCATAACTTTGGATATATATGTTGGTTGAGTCTGTTGTGTCCTGTCCTCCGTCTAAAAATGGTGGTTTGTTAAGATCTTGTTAGCTGTTGGTTACTGTCTTGTTGCTTAGGGGTGTTGTTTCTGTGTAGCAGACTGGATTTTCTTCCTGTTGTTGTTCAGCACCATGCTGTGTTAGTTTATCGGCTTGTTTATTACTTAAAACTCCACAGTGCGAAGGGATCAACTGTAGTACTGTAGTCAGACTTTTTATGGTGTATAAAGCTTGTTTGAGTTGAGGTAGCTTGTCGTTCGACAAAGCCTGTAGCACAGAGAGAGAGAGGGCATCAGTATGAAATACTTTTTAAAAGTTAAAAGTGTTATCGATTTTGTTTCTGATGAGCGTGTAGCATGAATATGGGCTTCTTCGTCAGCTTTGTAGGACTGTTGGAATTGCATCTGATTGTTGATCTGCGTTGGGGTACTTAATGTATATACCAGTCCTTACTTTTGTTGTGGCATGTGTGGCTGACCCGTCTTTATATACTCTTACCCAGGAGTCTGAAGGGTATTCGTCTTCAAGTATGCTCATCGTCAGTGTTTTGTAAACAGTGATAGTCTGTTCATCTTTGGTAGTAATGAGGGGTACTACTGTCTAAATATTGACATTCCCAAGTTTATGTTCACACGGGTTGTTATTCATTGTGAAAGCTATGGGTTTGATATATTAAGATAGAACTTTCTGGTGTTTTCTTTGTAAGGCTCTTGTTTCTAATGTAAAGCTGGATCTTTTGAGTCTGCCTGCCTTGAGTTGTTTCAGTCTGGTATTCATCAGGTGGTCTTGTGAACACTGATATTTGATGGCCTGTTACTGTATCATGGGTTTTCAATCCTTTCTCTTAATTAATGGTGTTATGTGTGTTACTTGTAACGGTTTATTTCTTCCTCTGTGATATTTTATCCTGAGGATAATTTGTCCCGGTAATTTTTTTCCAGGCATGGTATTTCACAGGTTGATTTTTTCCAGAGGAGTGAAAATCTATCTGTGTTATGCGGATAGTATGTACTGGTATATATTTGCCGTACTATATTTCACAGAACTGTGTGAAATAGAGTCCCATTAACTACTATGTAAGTTACTCACAATCAATATATACCTGACTATAATTATAAAATGTTTCACAAAGGTAGACTAAATTTGCATAATTTATCAAAGGGAGGTAATTATGAGCAATTTATATTTTAAAGACATTAATATAATATATTTCTGAATCTATTTTATAGCGAAATTTTTATTTGAATCTTATTTTTTATATATTCATTTATATAAAAAGATGACTTACAACTTGATTTAATAAGACAGATAACATTTCACAGGTAAAAACTATCCAGCTGTTAAACATATGCTATTGTTCCAATATATTGTTATGCTATGATTTATCTGATTTCCATATAATCAACAACTACATCTCTGTCCCCAGACAAAACTATTTATATAGTTGAAAATATCATCATAATCAAATTCTTCTATTACTGTTAACGGTAGTAATGCAACTATATTTCTACCTTACTTTTAAATTTATATTTGTACTGAGATCTGAAAACAACTCACTTTTACATGAATTTCACTAACCTTATTTAATCATGATATTATTTTCACAATTACTATCTTTGAAATTACTTCTGATTTTCTTCCCTATGTTTCATGATAATTTTCTTTTTAAAAGGATGATATTGACTTGAATATTTCAGGAAAGAGGTAGGGCCAATATGCCGAGGATTTTTTTCACAGAAGGGCAAATTTCAAAAAGTGCCAACAGAGTAAAATTTCCTATAAAAACCAAAAATAAAAATGCTTTTTGATCTATATCTCGATTTACATATAGTATGATATGTGTGATCAATAGTTAATTTAACCCTAAACCAGATGCTCCGCAGGGCGTAGCTTTATACGACCGCAGAGGTTGAACCCTGAACGGTTGGGGCAAGTATGGACACAACATTCAAGTTGGATTCAGCTCTAAATTTGGATTGTGATTAAATAGTTGACACAGCATAGGTTTCTGACACAGAATGAATGTGTTCTAATGAACTTAAAATTTTTGTTTTCTCTTAGAGCAATTCACTATGCTGTTGAATATTAATCCTCTCAAAACAAGAATGTGTCCTCAGTACACGAATGCCCCACTCGCACTATCATTTTCCATGTTCAGTGGACCGTGAAATTGGGGTAAAAACTCTAATTTGGCATTAAAATTAGAAAGATCATATCATAGGGGACATGTGTACTAAGTTAGAAGTCGATTGGACTTAAACTTCATCAAAAACTACCTTGACCAAAAACTTTAACCTTAAGCGGGACAGACGGACGGACGGACGAACGAACGGACAGACAGACGGACGGACGCACAGACCAGAAAACATAATGCCCCTCTACTATCGTAGGTGGGGCATAAAAATGTTTGAAGAAATTTTCTTTTTTATTTATGAAATTTCAAATGAGAAAAATTGAACCCAATTTTTTTAATCACATCCCCCTTTCCCTTATTCCAAAACTAATCTCAATTAAAATTTCTAATGGAGTTTGCAACAATAACTACTCATTTAAATACATCATAAAATATTAAGATGTAAAAAAAACTGCTTGTTATCACTGAATGTTATTTATTATAATTTATCAGTTGGTAGTAAAAAGTGAATATACATTGTATATTGTATATAACAAAGATTTAAGTTGATTCTGGACAAAGAAAGATAACTCCAATTAAAAAAAAATCTTGCTATTGCACAATATTTTGCAATTAGATATTTCTTGCTTACTATTCTGGACAAAGAAAGATAACTCTAATTAAAAAAAAATTTGCTATTTCACAATATTGTGCAATTAGATATTTCTTGCCATTGCGCAATACTGTGCAATTGAAAAGACTTGCTATTGCACAACACTTAATATAATAATTTTAGATCCTGATTTGGACCAACTTGAAAACTGGGCCCATAATAAAAAAAAGTACATTTTTGGATTCAGCATATCAAAGAACCCCAAGATTTCAATTTTTGTTGAAATCAGACTAAGTTTAATTTTGGACCCTTTGGACTTTAGTGTAGACCAATTTGAAAACAGGACCAAAAATGAAGAATCTACATACACAGTTAGATTTGGTATATCAAAGAACCCCATTTATTCAATTTTTGATGAAATCAAACAAAGTTTAATTTTGGACCCCGATTTGGACCAACTTGAAAACTGGGCCAATAATCAAGAATCTAAGTACATTTTTAGATTCAGCATATCAAAGAACCTAACTGATTCATTTTTTGTCAAAATCAAACTAAGTTTAATTTTGGACCCTTTGGACCTTAATGTAGACCAATTTGAAAACGGGACCAAAAGTTAAGAATCTACATACACAGTCATGACAGTTAGATTCGGCATATCAAAGAACCCCAATTATTCAATTTTGATGAAATCAAACAAAGTTTAATTTTGGACCCTTTGGGCCCCTTATTCTGTTGGGACCAAAACTCCCAAAATCAATACCAACCTTCCTTTTATGGTCATAAACTTTGTGTTTAAATTTCATAGATTTCTATTTACTTATACTAACGTTATGGTGCGAAAACCAAGAAAAATGCTTATTTGGGTCCCTTTTTGGCCCCTAATTCCTAAACTGTTGGGACCTAAACTCCCAAAATCAATACCAACCTTCCTTTTGTAGTCATTAACATTGTGTTTAAATTTCATTGATTTCTATTTACTTAAACTAAAGTTATTGTGCGAAAACCAAGAATAATGCTTATTTGGGCCCTTTTTTGGCCCCTAATTCCTAAACTGTTGAAACCTAAACTCCCAAAATCAATCCCAACCGTTCTTTTGTGGTCATAAACCTTGTGTCAAAATTTCATAGATTTCTATTAACTTAAACTAAAGTTATAGTGCGAAAACCAAGAAAATGCTTATTTGGGCCCTTTTTGGCCCCTAATTCCTAAAATGTTGGGACCAAAACTCCCAAAATCAATACCAACCTTCCTTTTGTGGTCATAAACCTTGTGTTAAAATTTCATAGATTTCCATTCACTTTTACTAAAGTTAGAGTGCGAAAACTAAAAGTATTCGGACGCCGGACGACGACGACGACGACGACGCCGACGCCAACGTGATAGCAATATACGACGAAAATTTTTTCAAATTTTGCGGTCGTATAAAAAGGATGAAAGTACAATATCCGGATTTTCGGGTGTTTTTTTGTGGAAAAAAACAGGGAATCCCCCAAGAAGGACTTTTCAAACCAAAGAAAAGTTATGCTTTTTATGACTGTTGTTATTCATACTACTTTTTACTTCAAAAATGAAATTGGTTTAGTGTGTCCTTATTACATAAAAAACAACTTTTTAAAGAAAATATTGTAACATCGATAAATTGTACCAATATAGTTTCTAAATAAGAGTCATAATGATAAGAATCGCCGTAGCTCCACCAGTAGAGCACAGAACTACTAATAAATGACGGTTTTGAAGAAAGGGTTCGAACCTCGTTTAGAACTTTTGCATTTTTTTGTGTTGTTATATTAAATTTTAAAGTTTCTATCATATTTTTTCGGTTGTTTGCTTGATTCATAGAGTCATTTTGGTTCATTTTGACTATTCAGTTAGTGTACTAGTAAATAATTTTACGTGTATCAAAGAAAAAACAATGTATCGCTTATTGTGTGCAATCCTATGACTGTCCATACTCTTGAATTACTTTCTATTCATGTGTTTACGTTATTACATATATCCAAGGCCAAGTTCGGATGGACCTAGAGTTCTGACTAGAGTTCCATATGAACGGTAATTAATTTTGAAGAGTAAGGTCTCTAGATTACCGGAAGTACAAGGCCTCTACTCTGAATATGTTTACATTCAAATTTGATTGGATTGACGTCATAACATCCGGGATATCGAGTCGATCTCTAGGAACCCTGCCACAACCAGGGTTCCTCGAGTGTTAATGGCGGAAAAGCTTTATCCAATCATAACAGGTGTTATATATGACCATGTCAATTCAATCTACTCTAGAATTCCATCCGAACTTGGCCCAAGGGACAACTGCCGTCAAACTGATGTAGGTGCCTGTACATAACCAATAACACGAGAATTAATTCTATAGAAATTAAGCCTACATGTTGCGGGTGTAATATACACATAACTTAAAATAAGGCCATTGTATACAATTTTCATAACAACAAAACACATTTCGTCGAAACCTTTTTTGAACATGGTATTATATGTAACAAATGCAGTCAACAACAATTTTGTCGCCAAATCACAAACTGTAAAGATACTAGTACTGAAATTTTTACCACCGTCTATACACGGGTACATAACTCATCAGAAAAATAAAACAACATAACAGAACAAATCAATTACACTACAAATCGTGATTGTAGGTAAAACATCAAGAAGCTGTTGCATCTGTATCACAACGAAGGGCCGATTTGTTAAAATTACAGAAAAGGCAATACAACATGAAGTAGTAACACAGGGTGATCTATGACCAACTGATGTAAGATGTTCTGCGGTTAAAATATATACATGCACATGCATTTTCTTGTCTAATCTTATAGACGATAAAACCTTAAAAGACCAGGACAAATACTGTGTAACAGATATACATATTTAGAATGAGAAAATCACGATTTGAATTAGTTCGATATCATTTGGCTCCTTGAGAAGTTGCATGGTATGGCACCTTGCATAAAGGATGTTAATAATAAAATAAAATCAATATTAAAAAATCAATAGTCATGGCCTTGTTTTTGTAGGAATACCTGTTCAAGGTATGAAAATAAATGATGTGACGTATTTTTATGTACTATAAATAGCATCTATCGGGCTATTTAAAACATTATTTACCTATCTTATCGAATGAAACAAATTGCCGACAAATTGTCCCTACCTCTTTTTTCAAGGATAATTTGTGAAATTATTTCCCATTATAATATATTTTTTTTTAACATTTTCGCTTTATTTCAAATACACTATTATTATGTCATTGTATTTTTAAAGGATAATTTTTTTCTAATAACTATTCAATAAGTTAACTACCCAGATAGAATTTCACGGCAAAGGATAAAATATCCCAGGGAAATAGTTTCCTCCGGATAAAAAAATAACAACTACTGTGACATTTTTTCCTCCGGATCAAATTTCACCCGGATATAATTTTGCTTTACACTTCCACGTCATTCTTTTGTCAAAAGTTACCCCAAGGTATGTGTGTTGGTCTTCCATTTTAAGTGGATTACCATCCACAATCAGTCTGACAGATCGGGTTTTGTGATATTTCGAGAGTGTTCCAGTTGTGTTTTCTTTGTTGATTGGAAAACACGTCTGCTTATCCCATGTGATTATTTTATCTAAAGCTGGTTGTATTCTGTATTTAGTTTAGCACCAGAGAACATAATCGTCTGCATAAAGTACTAAATGTCTGGTACTAGATCGTTCATAAAAAGTATTAATAGAGTTGGTGTTTATACTCCTCAATGTGGGATCCTTTGTGTTAAAATTACTTTTCGATCACATTGCCAATCTTCTCTGGCACTTAAGCTTTGTTCTGAGGTGTTTTGCCTTGCTTTGTTAGAGATTGATGTTATTCACCTGTATGGTGTTTGATTCGGTCTCTTCTCTTGCTCTTGGGGGCTACATCATGTGTTTCCTGAACTTAATTGTACCAGTATGGCTTGCAGTCCTTTCTCACACCCTTTCGTTTACTTTCTTTTGCCGCTCTTACTATGCTTGCATTGAATATTTTGACAACATTATTGATGTTCTTTCATTTTGTAACTATGTCCTTTGTAAGTTCATTTGCTCTTGTTTCAAATTTTCACCCGTTTACCTTCTTGTAATTCAAACTTGGTAAATAAGAATTATCAGGTGTTTATCGTTCCTCTGATGGATTGTATAACTGGGCGATGGTCACTGCATTCTAGCTGGTTTCATACCTTTCTACTGATATTCGTCAGTACAGAAAGCTAGGTCTGGTGTAGTTGTTATTTGCCAGCGACAGAAATAGAAGGGTGGTGTATCAGCTGTTAGATCCTTTACAAGAATAAGATGGGATCATCTTGCCAATCTTTAATGGTTTCTCCTCTTTTATCTATATCTATTAAGAGCACCACGATGTGCAACATTCTAGCAGGATCTTCTTATCCTTCTTGAGCAATTGAGATCACCTCCATTTTTGTGAGGTTCATGTATTCTATAAAAGAGGGGCAAAACATACCTCAGGAACAGTCAAACTCATAAATCGAAAATAAACTGACAACGCCATGGCTAAAAATGAAAAAGACAAACAGACAAACAATAGTACACAAATAACAACATAGAAAACTAAAAATTGAGCAACACGCACCACATCAAAAACTGGGGTGATCAGATGCTCCGAAAGGGTAAGCAGATCCGGCTCCACATGTGGCACCCGTCGTGTTGCTCATGTTATTACTAACCCGGTTTATAGTCTAATTCGGTAGGTCACATTCATGAAAAGGGAAGGGGATTGTAGAAACAACGTAAGAAACATATCCGATTTCATCTGTGAAACGGTTATTCCATAACGGTCAACCAATTCGTAATGGCGTCCGTAAAATTTACGAAGGAGTAATTTCAACTTAACCATTTGGAAGTCTTGATTTAATAGCTAACTAGTGAGCATCAACCCTCTGTAAAGGAAATCATGATAGGAAATACAAGTGGGGAAATATCGTATCAATTGGGGGAGATATACTCCGTATGCCAATGGTATGCAGGTGCTGCTGCAATGTTGCTACATAGAAATGGAAAGTTCACAATTGGGAAGCTAAAATCATCTAATTTGTCGTAAAGTTTTGTTTTCCACCGACCCTTATTGTCAATTTCTGGATGTTAGTCAAGATATGAGGCAGACTTTCACTGTATCTGTTGTATCCTTAATCATCTCTAGTGCGATGGGATAGATGCGTTCAACATAGGCCCAAATTTTGAATTATTTAGTGAGAGAATATCATCTATATAGCGGAAAGTAAAGTTAAAGGATATTGCTAACTTCTTATTTTTCATCCTATGAAGTTCCTGTATGAAATCAGCTTCATAACAATAAAGAAACAAGTCGGCACGAAGAGGGGAACACTTGGTTCCCATTGGAATGCCGAAAGTCTGTTGAAAAACACGTCCTCCAAACGTGAAAAATATGTTGTCAATCAAGAAATCAAGTATCTTGATAATGTCAGTTTCAAAGATTTTTTTGTTTGAATCAGTGTGATCCTTTACAAAGAAGGATGTGTCCCTCCCTAAGACAAGATACTTGTACGTATCTACGTTGGCCATTCTTTTTAATGAAACAAAATAATACCAACTCTTTCAATTTGTCTTTTAGTTTGGAATGGGGAATACTTGTGTAAAGTGTAGAAAAGTCAAATGTTTTAAAACTATTGCAGGTGAAAGAGTCTTAGGTTGTATGTACTCTAAAAGATCTTTGGATTTTTTCAGTATCCACATCTGATTCACGCCTTCTCTGGATTAGGCAGTTTAACAATAACTTTGAAGCTCGGCTTTGATTGCTGATAAAACATATGTTAATAATTTAGAAAAAGGTTTATAATGTGTTTTGTAGACTGATATTTGTCTTTTTTTGGTCGTTTACTAGTGTTTTGCAACACAGGGACTCGGTCATCATCTTCATATTTTGTTTATCAATGTTTTTCAAATAATTTTTTTTCGTTTTACATGTCAATTTTTATTACATCATATATACGTTTTTAACGTTGGCACAACTTTTTCTGTTTTTGGCAATATGCTGTTTACTATCCATACTCATGATATTCGTATTCGACGGCAATACACCTTATCGCTATTTGTCCGCAATTGCTGGAAATCACACAGGTTCCCGTAAAATGTTGACGTCATAAAACAAAATATCTGACGCCACAATGGAAAAGTGATTGTTGTTGACGTCAAAAGTTCAAGCGGCCGGGTTAGCCGGGATTAGCGATATAAGGTGTATAGGGGGTCCGTTAACATGTTAACAACATCTCGATTTGGGCAAAAACCGTTAACAACAAATGCAAAAATGCTGATAACAGTTAACACATGGGTTAAAACAGTTAACGTTATGTACAGTTCAAATTTATTTAACACCTTGAAAAAGGCCAAAACAGGTTAACATAAAAAGGTATTACCCCCTCTTTCACATTTCATTTTCAATGCATGTAGCTATATTACTGATGTTTTTGTTGTTTTAAAATCTATGGAACTATGATGAGATGTGTTATATTTACCAGATAAACATGTTGAACTTAAAAATACATTCCTTGAACATGGACAACAAAATCGTTTCAAAGTGGGGAATCCCCTTAAATTTCCTACTTTCGTTTCTGATTCTATAGTCTAACCAAGTACCGAAACGAATGTAGTCGATATAAATAAACTGGCCATGAAGGATGATGATGGATGTTTATAGATTGGTTCATTAAATTCCAGTCACTTTGATTTCTATCAATAAATGATCTAAAACATATATTTTATATAATATATAGTAAAGTACAAACAATATATATATAGATAGACATGAGACACGTGTTTTTTAAGCGTGTGTAGATGTTATATTATTAATCAATACATTGTGTATGAAAATAATAATACAACATCTACACACGCTTAAAAAACACGTGTCTCATGTCTATCTCTAGATTCACCTTCCGTGACAAGGTAACACTACGACTATTGAAGTTATAGTTTAATATAGCGGATGTGGTGGAGTGGTCTAGAGCGCTGGACATGAGGCTAAGCGATTGGTGCTGTAGTGTATCAAAGGTGTGAGTTCGAATCCCGCTGAGGGACGGACAAAAATTTGTCAGTATAAAATCTAACTCTAACACTGTTTGGTGTAATTTTCAGACTTATATATATATATATATAAGTCTGAAAATTACACCAAACAGTGTTAGAGTTAGATTTGTTTGGTGTAATTTTCAGACTTATATATATATATATAAGTCTGAAAATTACACCAAACAGTGTTAGAGTTAGATTTTATACTGACATATAAGTCTGAAAATTACACCAAACAGTGTTAGAGTTAGATTTTATACTGACAATATAATATATATATAATATAATATATATATATATATATATATATATATATATATATATATATATATATATATATATACGATATCCATAATACATAATAATTATTTTTTTATCACTAGTATTACAAACATTACAGAAATATTAAGGATATAAATTCTATTCTGTGCTATGAACGATTGTTTACATGATTCATGTCAATAGTATTATCAAAAACCGCCCATATTCATATAATAAAAGTATGATACTTTCCAATAAATAACTAAAAAATAAGAATTGAACAACTTTGTGAAAAAAGCTATATATTATGATAGCGGCAAAATGTGGTCTTTCCTGGATCATTGGAGGAATCAGGGGGGGGGGGGTTGAAACCCCCCTTTTATGGACGATCAATGCATTTGAATGGGAGCATATAGTTGGAACCCCCACCCCTCCCCCTTTTTAAAATGGCTGGATCAGACCCTGCGGACCTACTCAAAAAGTCATCTTAAAATTTGATAGTTAAGAGATTTGGTTGCCGGTTAAGGCCATTTCGCGTTTTCGCCCATCATATTCTATTTGACGAAAACGCGAAATCGCGAAGTCGAAAACGCGAAAACATAGAGAAAATCTGAAAAGAGCAAACATGTTCAGATTAATGAACTCTACTAATTTACCGTACATGTCAAAACTAGTATACAAATTATTTTTATGGTATTGCCCATACATTTAACAATTTATTTTAGTTTAAACATATTTATTTATAGTGGATTGGGAAACAAGTTTTGCAACTTATATTAATCCCTTTCCACTTTGCGGGTGCGAGTGCTGCCTTGTAGCGGCAATAGCCTGCTCTTTTTCGAAATCTACAAGGGTGTCTTTAATGTGCAAGAGATATGGCTCTCTCTTAACACGGGTCAGCCATTTATCGTCCCCTCCTGACGGACTATCATCGTTACCCCGTAGTAATTAGTGCATCGGACTACAACACAAAGGTTCCTGGTTCGATTCCCGTTCGGGATAAAAATTTCAGGGACTGAATTTTCGGCTCTCCCTTGACACCATTTGCGAGTATGGTCTTGAGGAAACGATGATAGTCCGTCGTAATTAAGGGGAAAATAAATGGCTGACCCATGTTAAGAGAGAGCCATTATAGCCATATCTCTTGTACGTAAAAGACGCCCTAAATCGGGCTTGTAGATTTCGAGAAAGAGTAGGCTATAAGGCAGCACTCGCACCCGCAAAGTGGAAAGGGATTAATATAAGTTGCAAAATTTGTTTCCCAATCCACCATAAATAAATATGTTTAAACTCAGGTAAGATGTACTTAAAAGTCAAATTTTGCTGTAGACTGTCACCAGGGGCGGATGCAGGATTTTGGAAAGGGGGCGAAGTTTTGAACTTTTGGGACCTTTTTGGGGATAAAAACATAAAATAAGTGTTATAAAATATGTGCACTGTTTAAATGGTTCCTAGCGTTGTGCATGTATATTTTGTAGTTTCTGTAATATGGAAGGGTTGGACATTTTCGATGCTGTATTCTATCTATTAATTGTCTATCATAAAATGATAATATGGATCAAAAGTTATGTACTGATAAATTTAATGTGGGACTTGTCAGTAAAAAATAGACATGGAAAATTCTCGCCATTTTGTTGTAAGTTAAGTTATCATAACCTCACAGATTTCTTGTTGTAAAGAAGATACCGTATACGCCAATACCACTGACACCAGTTAAAAGAGACAAAAACAGGCAGTTTTTATCCCAAAATTTGGTTGATATGTTTCACCCAAAAAAATTAAGGGAAGTGGGGGGTTTCAAATTAACCAAAGGCTACGAATGAGTCTGAAATGACAACGAATTTATGACGACAATTGGGGACGTAAAGGCAACATCCAGCTGGCAGAGTCTGGTCTCTAAAAAAAATTTAATATATATAAGTTCTGCGAAACAGACATTCCGGTCAGACATTCAAACCCCTGCTACAAATCAAATATCCTCTCTTTTATTCATCATGTTCATTTAATGCTAAATAATTCTGTTGGAAATTTTCGATTTTAATAGCAAAAATAATGGACAAGATTATTGTTTTCAATCAAGATACAGCCAGAATGTTTGTTTAAGGCAAAAATCAGTCGATTTGTTTTCTCTCAAATATCTCAGACTGTCTCCTTAAATCAACGGTTCGTACCGTAGACTTTAAATATGTCTAGAGCTGACATGTGTACTGACTGAGGATCAATATTCAGCTATGTTATTTTAAAATAGGCTGGAGCGTTTAGGGTTAAAGATGTTTCCGTAGGTAAATAAAATTGCCGTGGAATTTTTTTTTCATGAGAGTGTAATAGTCTATAGAGTATTGCTTTTTGTTTGGTGGAACAGTGAAATAGAAGTCAATACGTTTTTGCTCAATCCTATGTCGCTTTGAAGGTGTCATGATTCTCAGCCTAAGCAATGTGTTACTGAAATTTCAAAATGACTGAGCGACGTTTTTTCGACTCTCTGGCCAACTCCACCATAGCGAATCACATGACTTTGACAATTAGTAAATTCCACCGAAAAATATCTTTATAAGTTAAGAATTGTCGCATGAAAATTTAAAACTAGAGTACACGGGAAATGGCAAAATTCACGAAGTCTATCCTGATAAATCAGTTTACAAAAAAACAAAAAAAGCCTGAGCAAAAAGGGGGGGGGGGTACGCCCTCTACGTCCCCTCTGGATCCGCCACTGGTCACTCTTCATAGAAGTAATTGTCCTTACGTGAGGAATTGTTCACCCTCTTCTGTGTTTTGAGCAAAAAACTAAAGAAGATAGAGAGAAACCAAACCGACTAAGTTTAGATAAGTTATACAAAATCAACATTGAGGTAAAATGAAAGTTATATCTAAAACTGCTATAGATAAAGAAAATTTGAGAGATCAGTTTAGAATGTTGAGCTCTACCTATTATCCATTTGCATTTGTTAGTCGGCGTCTCATAGGAATTTTAACCCTTTTATGAGGAATTTAACGTATTCATAATTTTTATGCCTATTATCTTGAAAATTATAATAGATATATAACATAGTGAAACTTTAAAAAGCTAAAACTTATCTACAAATAGGTGTACATGGCAAAAATTGTCAGACGACTCCTCATTAGAGTTCTCACCTATTATTGACGATATTTACTTTTACCAATATTTTGTGGGTTCGACGACTTAAGAAAGGGCGACGACTTACAGAAAAGAACCGAAAAGAACCGAAAAAGAAATTGATTTTTTTTGTAATCGAAGGAAATTAGCAAATTGCAAATCATTGAAAACCTTATACTGTGAGAGGACTAATTTTAACTTACATGTGAAAATTTGTTCCTTTTAAAATTGTTATACGATAATGACTGATGTACCCATATTCTAACTATTTTATTTATTGTGTTCTGAGTGTTTAGTTAACGCATCAATGTAAATATAACGGAAATTGATGAGACTGTCATCAAAGTGAAAGGGTTAACGCTATGAAACCAGGTTTAATCCACCATTTTCTACATTTGAAAATGCCTGTACCAAGTCAGGAATATGAGAGTTCTTGTCCATTCGTTTTTGATGCGTTTTGTTATTTGATTTTGCCATGGGATTATGGACTTTCCGAATTGATTTTCCTCTAAGTTAAGTATTTTTGTGACTTTACTTTTTACAGGTAGGGTCGGATGCCTATCTTATAGAATAGAAATTTAAAAAAAAAAGTTTTTATTTACAATGTACCAAATAAGGGCCCCTAGGAGGGCATATAGCATACAAAAAATAATATCATACACAATAACATATGCAATACACAGACAATATATATGTTACATGAGAAATAAAAAAATATAAAAAAAACAGATGTCAAGTTGGTTCAATATTCAACATTCAACATTCAATTTTTAAAAATTTTTATTTTTTAAAAGCGGGTGCGCTTTTCAAATATTTATATTTCCTTTGAAAGACGAAATGAAATGACTGTGTTGTGCATAAAATTTATAATATACTAATAATTGGGACTTTTATACTAAATTGGTATAATAGTCCCAACTAATAATGTATTTTTTTTTTAATATTGATTAATCTTCTTTTATTCCCATGTACTGATGTAGCCCTTTGTTTTATACGAATTAAGAAATTGAAACTAAATAAGAATATCGTAAAGTTTGGCAAGGTTTACATGTAGCAGGTCTTGAAATTTTCGTCCAATATTTTTATAATTCTATTTTCTAAAAAAAAAGGAAATGACACCGTGATTTTTGTTCTTCAATAATATTTCAATGCCAATTGTTTTGTTAATTCTGATGACATTAATTTGCCGACATAGCCACTGTGCACCCATTTTCCAGACCCAAAGCAGAGGACGGATTCTATACATTCACATTCCTTACTACAGATACAGCATGGGTACTGTTTTCGATATCGAGATTTACAACTACGTGCTCTCACCTTTTTTTGTAATTTTGAAAACAAGTGAGGAAACAAGCCTTTTTATCTTTTTAAAGTGACGATAATCGTGATTAGATAACGTGTCACCGTGGCACCAGAACACCAGACTCAAGCTGGCAGCCACTTTCATCGGCCAATCAAGATAGCAGCCACTTTTTTCCAGCAGCCAATTTTGACGATATGTCTAAAAACCAAAAAACTGCGTGAGGCTCAAACGTTCCAAAAATCGCGAAATCTTAGTTAAATGCAATCTAACAGCGGAAATCGACAATTTCACGGTTTCTGCTAATATCTAAAGCATTTCATTCCGTTTTAAATATGTATGTACGCGGTCTGCCCTTTATTTGACATTCGATAATTGATATTCAATATCCAACCGACTGCTAGCCGTCGCTTCAATATTCAAATTTAGTTGAAAATCACTATAAAGCCTGAGGGAAAAGATACCATTTTATGACCCCTTCAAGCTGTCATAAATTTTCGTTGTCCTCGAATATAAACAAGTTGTATATTTGTCTTTATGTTATATAGATTTTTATCAATAAAGCATAACAGAAGATTCACCAAAGATGTAATTTAATATATAAAATATGAAACAAAATCCAATTACTCCAGAAACATATAGAAATATACATAGAAATCCAAAAAAGAAAAGAAATTAATAGTGAACAGCTACCAGAGACTGCTTAAATGAAGGTGACCACCCTAAGACGACTTTGGACCTCTGTGGTGGCCAGACGGGCCCGGATCCCAGAAAAATATTTAAGTGGGGAATAGCTTGGGTCAATACCTTTAAAATGAGCTAGGTCCGGTTCGGAACTTTGCCGTTGGTATATGCCGAAAAGTACCGAATGTATGCATATGGTTAAAACGGAAAATTACGTTAAGACCTTTGAACCTCTGTGGTGGCCAAACGGGCCCGTATCCCAGAAAAATATTTAAGTGGGGAATAGCTTGGGTCAATACCTTTAAAATGAGCTAGGTCCGGTTCGGAACTTTGCCGTTGGTATATGCCGAAAAGTACCGAATGTATGCATATGGTTAAAACGGAAAATTACGTTAAGGGGCACCTTTGAACCTCTGTGGTGGCCAGACGGGCCCGGATCCCAGAAAAATATTTAAGTGGGGAATAGCTTGGGTCAATACCTTTAAAATGAGCTAGGTCCGGTTCGGAACTTTCCCGTTGGTATATGCCGAAAAGTACCGAATGTATGCATATGGTTAAAACGGAAAATTACGTTAAGGGGCACCTTTGAACCTCTGTGGTGGCCAGACGGGCCCGGATCCCAGAAAAATATTTAAGTGGGGAATAGCTTGGGTCAATACCTTTAAAATGAGCTAGGTCCGGTTCGGAACTTTGCCGTTGGTATATGCCGAAAAGTACCGAATGTATGCATATGGTTAAAACGGAAAATTACGTTAAGGGGCACCTTTGAACCTCTGTGGTGGCCAGACGGGCCCGGATCCCAGAAAAATATTTAAGTGGGGAATAGCTTGGGTCAATACCTTTAAAATGAGCTAGGTCCGGTTCGGAACTTTCCCGTTGGTATATGCCGAAAAGTACCGAATGTATGCATATGGTTAAAACGGAAAATTACGTTAAGGGGCACCTTTGAACCTCTGTGGTGGCCAGACGGGCCCGGATCCCAGAAAAATATTTAAGTGGGGAATAGCTTGGGTCAATACCTTTAAAATGAGCTAGGTCCGGTTCGGAACTTTGCCGTTGGTATATGCCGAAAAGTACCGAATGTATGCATATGGTTAAAACGGAAAATTACGTTAAGGGGCACCTTTGAACCTCTGTGGTGGCCAGACGGGCCCGGATCCCAGAAAAATATTTAAGTGGGGAATAGCTTGGGTCAATACCTTTAAAATGAGCTAGGTCCGGTTCGGAACTTTGCCGTTGGTATATGCCGAAAAGTACCGAATGTATGCATATGGTTAAAACGGAAAATTACGTTAAGGGGCACTTTTGAACCTCTGTGGTGGCCAGACGGGCCCGGATCCCAGAAAAATATTTAAGTGGGGAATAGCTTGGGTCAATACCTTTAAAATGAGCTAGATCCGGTTCGGAACTTTGCCGTAGGGATATGTCGAGGAGTACCGAATGTGTGTTCGATATGGAAAATATGTAAATGGGCAACTTTGAACCTCTGTGTAGGCCAGACGGGCCCGGATCCCAGAAAATATTTAAGTGGCAAATAGCTTGAATCAATACCTTTGAAATGAGCTAGGTCCGGTTCGGAACTTTGCCGTAGGGATATGTCGAGGAGTACCGAATGTGTGTTTGATATGGAAATTACGTAAATGGGCAACTTTGAACCTCTGTGGTGGCCAGACGGGCCCGGATCCCAGAAAACTATTTAACTGGCAAATAGCTTGGATCAATACCTTTGAAATGAACTAGGTCCGGTTCGGAACTTTGCCGTAGGGATATGTCGAGGAGTACCGAATGTGTGTTTGATATGGAAAATACGTAAATGGGCAACTTTGAACCTCTGTGTAGGCCAGACGGGCCCGGATCCCAGAAAAATATTTAAGTGGGGAATAGCTTGGATCAGTACCTTTGAAATGAGCTAGGTCCGGTTCGGAACTTTGCCGTTGGTATATGCCGAAAAGTATCGAATGTATGCATATGGTTAATACGGAAAATTACGTTAAGGGGCACCTTTGAACCTCTGTGGTTGCCAGACGGGCCCGGATCCCAGAAAAATATTTAAGTGGGGAATAGCTTGGGTCAATACCTTTAAAATGAGCTAGGTCCGGTTCGGAACTTTGCCATTGGTATATGCCGAAAAGTACCGAATGTATGCATATGGTTAAAACGGAAAATTACGTTAAGGGGCACCTTTGAACCTCTGTGGTGGCCAGACGGGCCCGGATCCCAGAAAAATATTTAAGTGGGGAATAGCTTGGGTCAATACCTTTAAAATGAGCTAGGTCCGGTTCGGAACTTTGCCGTTGGTATATGCCGAAAAGTACCGAATGTATGCATATGGTTAAAACGGAAAATTACGTTAAGGGGCACTTTTGAACCTCTGTGGTGGCCAGACGGGCCCGGATCCCAGAAAAATATTTAAGTGGGGAATAGCTTGGGTCAATACCTTTAAAATGAGCTAGATCCGGTTCGGAACTTTGCCGTAGGGATATGTCGAGGAGTACCGAATGTGTGTTCGATATGGAAAATATGTAAATGGGCAACTTTGAACCTCTGTGTAGGCCAGACGGGCCCGGATCCCAGAAAAATATTTAAGTGGCAAATAGCTTGAATCAATACCTTTGAAATGAGCTAGGTCCGGTTCGGAACTTTGCCGTAGGGATATGTCGAGGAGTACCGAATGTATGCATATGGTTAATACGGAAAATTGCGTTAAGGGGCACCTTTGAACCTCTGTGGTGGCCAGACGGGCCCGGATCCCAGAAAAATATTTAAGTAAGGAATAGCCTAGATCAATACCTTTGAAATGAGCTTGGAAAGGTTCGAAAATTACCGTAAAGATATTCTTAGGAATTCCGAATGTAAGATTGTTGAAGAATCTCAATAAATGCGTTGTGTTTTCTTTATACGTTTAAATGTAGTGATAGGTAATGAATAATACAATAACATTACTTACTATAGCGTTATAGTTACAACGTTACCATAGCATAATGTTTGTACCTTGCGTATTTTCTGAAGTATGTAACGAAAAATTGTAAGAAAATGTAAGTTCACAATATAGATAAAAGAAATTTAAATTTATGTCCATCTCAAATAAAATAATCTAGTTCCTTAACCTTAACTGATCACAACTAAAGTTTATCTCATAGTCCATTCATGGATTTTTCTTCTGTCGCCTACTGTAGCATCACTCAGCGGTAATTTTCTTTATGCGTTGTAAGTTCCTTTCTTGTATCTATTTGGGTTCTTGACTCTACCAGTTGAGGGTGTGTTTGTTCGTCTAGGTAGCAAGTTACTTTCTTTGAAATTTTCCTTAAGTGGGTTCATGTGCGATCTACTTTGTACGAGCCATTGTGATGTGTCTTCTGGTCTTCTTTTGACAACGGTCGTGCCTGAAGGTATATCATCTGAACGGTCATGTTTCCATAGCAACTTTGCCGTGGACTTTCCCTTTTCGCTGTGTTCTTGTTTTCAATGACGTTTACCAGAGCTATAGATGTTGTCGGATGGTGGATGTTTCTATTGATTAGTCCTGATAACACACATCCGAACTTTGACTGTACAACGATTGGTCATTTTCCTCTTATAACTCTGTCCTCGATAATTTACCAGTAGTAGTCGGTGCCTATGAGTAAGTCAATTTCGAAACGTTCTGTACTTAAGTTTAAAAGTGGAAAGTTCCTTGTAGTCTGTGAAATCCTGTTTTAAATCGGAACTGCAATCTCTGGAACAATGAGTGTGTCGATGTGGACTTTTCCTCCTGTGTCGGTCTGTAACTGTATTGTTGCAGTGTCTAAGTTGCGAACATTCTGGGATAAATTTCAAATCACAGACGGATGAATGCTTACTTTTTCTGTAGGATTTGTTTCTAATTTATCAGTTAATTTCTGAGTTATAAAATTGAAGAAGGCTGTGCTCCCTCGTCAAATAAGATGTTACTTTCTAGTTCTTGGTCGTTATTTACAACTGGTGCAGTTGTTGTTTTCGGGAGAATGTCGTGACTCTGATGTGATGGATACATTACTGTAGTCTCGTTTGGTGTTTCAGCTACGTTGATTGCTGACTATTGTATTGTAGGCTGCGGTGTCATACCTGGAATTACCTCTTTTCCTTTACATATGCTAGTATGATGTATTCCGTTAAACTTTTTGCATCGTTCAGTAGAGTGGCATGCGGCTACTTAGTGTGACCCTTTACAGTTAAAGCATAACTGTTTCTGTTTTACAATTTGATTTCGTATGTTTACGTCTGTTACTTCAGGGCACTCCGCCGGATAGTGCTCAGTTAAAAAAAATATACATGTATGTGTATTTACCATCTTACGTGTGTCTTTGAATTCGCTCTTGTATGAATGTGATTGCGTACCCATAAAAAAGTGCAGTGGCGTACAATATGTCTGAATTCATGACTCCTTCGCCAGCTTTAAGTATTTCAATCTCTTTAGTTATTGCTATTCGTAGATTTTTCAATATCAAGTTATATTTCCCGCGTTTTCTTGCAATAGATTTTCTCATGTCAATCGGTAACTTGTCCAAAACTAAAGCGAACCATACATCTCAGGTGTTTGACAAAGTGACTCTAATCCTCGCACATATGATTCAAGTTTGTCTCCGTAAGATCTCAAGCTAAATGCATCATTTGTCGGTGCGGGTAAGCTCATGAGTGATTTCACGTAAGCATTAAAAAATTGCGTGAGTTTCCAAATCTCTCTCTTAGCAAACAAACGGCTGTCTCATAATTGGTGTGCGTAAGCGCAAATCCTGCTATGGTTTGGGCGGCGGTTCTGATAAGCTGGGCTTTCAGATAACTAAATTTCTGTATTGGTGTAAGGCTACTATTTTAGTGTATGGTACATTCGCAAAAGTCCCAAAATGTGCTCAACTGCAAAACATACCCGTCAAAATGTGGCTAATCTAATTAAAATAATCTATGATTTACATTACTAAATACATTTGGTAGTTGGGCTGGTGGTTGTATATACGAACAATCTTCCTGAGTATTGTATGATTGTAAAATCGGACCAATAAAGTTGCTTGATTGATTTCCGGTAGGATTTTCCTCCGATGGAATTCGTTTTTTAGTGTTTAGCATGTAAACGGCTGATATGTTTGTATAAATAGCGTTTGATGTAGGTATATAGCATTCAGTGTTAGCGTTCATTGTTTACTTTCTTTTAAATTAGAATTATTGTTGGGGGATTTGATTGTTTGCTTAAGTTTTCGTATTTGCTTTAGTTTACTGTCTAAATCAAGCATATACTCATCCAAGTCTGTAATTTCTTGTTCAATGTGATCCTCGTGTTGGATTTCTTTCATCTTCTCGTTAAAATCATGAATAATCTTCTTTTTCTGGGTTACGGCATACTCTATGGCTTTGAATTCCTCCATTTTGACGTTTTCAGGATTCTCTTTCAGCTCCTCGAATTTGATCCATAGCTTCGTCAATGCTGCTCTGTTGCCGACACGTATTGCCTTTAACGTCCGTCACGGCACCATAAATGTTAAAAAATCTCAATAAATGCGTTGTGTGTTCTATATACGTTTAATCGTCATGATAGCTAATGAATAATACAATAACGTCACTCACTATAGCGTTATGGTAACAACGTTACCATAGCATAATGTTTGTATTTGTGTATTTTCTGACATGATTATTATGAAAATATGTTAAGGCACAACTTTTAACCCCAATTGTGGTCAGGATTGCCATGATCCCAGAAAAATATTAAATCGGAACTTTGCCGTAAGGATATGCTAAGATGTTCCGAATATGTGGTTTGTAAGTTAAATACGTTATATGAATTTCGGAACCACTGTAATGCAGATGGCTCTGGATTATATAAAAAAAAGTAGTGAATAGCCTGGGTTCATACCAGTGGTGTAGAATAGAGAATGCTGCAACACTTTCAATTTTAGTAATTAACAGTGAACGTGAAAGTAGGAAGGTGACAGTGAAAA
Source organism: Mytilus edulis (assembly GCF_963676685.1). Lineage (NCBI taxonomy): Eukaryota > Metazoa > Mollusca > Bivalvia > Mytilida > Mytilidae > Mytilus > Mytilus edulis. The sequence continues at coordinate 14,069,608 of NC_092346.1, read as the reverse complement.
AAGTGACGTCATATTAGTAAGTAAAAGTTATGACGTAACATTATACAGGTAAATAAGCATCATGGTGTAAAAGTTAAAGTAGTCTGATTTAAAACTGCTCATTAAGGTGTTTAAGGTTTTAGAGTAAGGTGTGTTAGGGTAAGGGGTGTTAGGGTTAGAATTTGAATAGGAGTACGGGTGGTGTTTTTTAAATTGAAAAAAAAAACAGAATATAGGAATATTTAGGATTATGAAGGCATCTGTATAATCAATATTATTTCATTGATCTGAATACCTTTGACACAAAAGAAAAACAAAAATGGAAGGACCTGCCAACAAGTGAGGTGAACCAAATTATTGACACTACAAGTGGGGATGAAATAATTTGTGATACTTACCTACTAATCTTGAAGTCAATAAAACGGGTAACAAGTAAGGTGTGGGCTTGTAGTGGGTTGTATTACGAAACAAGAGCGTTGGAAGGACCGTTCATCATAAGTACGACTGCCTATACCCTTATTAGACAGTAGTACGTGTCCTTATTTTTCTTTTCACATCTAGTAAACATTAGATTAAAAAAATTACAAGTGGTGGTTAGGGGTGTAAAATTGAAAAAAAAATAATCATAAAAGACATATGTGTGTAAGTGTTAAATAAATAATGGCATTAACAAACAAAAACATATCGGGTACGCCTAGATTGTCAGTTAATATACATGCTCTACATAATAAAGAAGTTGCGCTAGGTTTATAAAGACAATACCAACGGGTCATTTACAAATAACGGTAAACAAAGGATTTGGGGTTAAAAGGATATAGTATAAACCCAAAAGACGTGTTGGTAAAGCTTATTGAAGACAAAACGCATCAAGTGTTACCCCATACAGAAGTTTTCACTAAAAATGAATTAATACTAAAAGCAAAGAAACGTGGTATACCTTATATATATATAGATCAAGATAAAGGAAAAAGGACTGCAACAAGACATAGCTAAGAAACCTGTTATTAAGATGAAAGATGGTAGAAAAGAACTACAGTGTTTATTGAACCATTTGTTAATTCATTTTTAAGGCAAGTCGAAGTGCTTTACATACATTTGATTCGTAAAATTTCAGAAGACAACTTAAAGTAGGCATCGAAGGTGCTTCTAGTACAGTTGGTAAAAAAAACCTTGCAACAGGTGACAGTGATTCCACTTTTAAGGTCAACTCAAGCATGGCAAGTTAGTATTACTGAATCAACCAACTAAGACACTGAACTAACAGTAATGATAGAAAAGGCAAAAGAAAGCACAGCAACTTGCATGCGTGATGGAATTAAGTGAACGTTAGTCATATTGTAGAAGTACACCTTCATATGAATACATTGTATCCCTGAAGTTTGAGTCTTACCTACGCCTTTCAGTAAAACTAGCACAGAAGAAAGCCATTATTAACGTAAGCTGTATTCTCACAATCACATCATGAATAGGTGGATCAGAAAAGTACATTTTACGAGTGAGTCAATACAAAAAATTCAAAACAGTACCCGTTAAAAATTCAAAAAACATCAGAAAGAATAGAACTCACACAAACACGTTGTATTTAACCAATGCTGCTAAACATCATTACTGTTGGATAAAAAGTGTGTACTTGTTTGGCTTTATAAATATTTTGATATGAGCGTCACTGATGAGTCTTATTTAGACGAAACGCGCGTCTGGCGTACAAAATTATAATCCTGGTACTTTGATAACTATTTACACCACTGGGTCGATGCCACTGCTGGTGGACGTTTCGTCCCCGAGGGTATTACCAGCCCAGTAGTCAACACTTCGGTGTTTACATGAATATCAATATTGTGGTCATTTTTATAAATTTCCCGTTTACAAAACTGAATTTTTCGAAAAACTAAGGATTTTCTTATCCCAGGAATAGATTACCTTAGCCGTATTTGGCACAACTTTTTGGAATTTTGGATCCTAAATGCTCTTCAACTTTGTACTTGTTTGGCTTTATAAATATTTTGATATGAGCGTCACTGATGAGTCTTATGTAGACGAAACGCTCGTCTGGCGTACAAAATTATAATCCTGGTACTTTGATAACTATTATCACATTTGATAAGTCCCCAAGTGTCATCCCACAATGGTAAAGTGTTTTTGTCGAAGATGTTTCAATCATTGTTAAAGGAAGACTTGTTAGACGAACATTTACTGTATTGTGTGATATGATGAATGGAGTGAAAATCGAAATAGCAGAAGAAGATACCATTACTATATCTTAAAACATAGTACCAACGTAAAATGCGATTTCCTTATGTTATTTATGCTGACATTCAATGTAGCTAAGAACAGATAGACACTTGCCAACCTGACAAACTTAAAGCTTACACGGATGTTAACTAACAAAATACACCTTCTGGTTTTACTACCGTGTCCAGTATGCTCATAGGGAATATAAATAAACAAAAGTGTACTCACTGGAAGACATTGTTCAGAGATTTGTGGCTTGTATGGAAGAGATAATGAAGGCAATTGCAGACATCTACATTGATAAAAGACCTGGTGATGACTGAAGAAGATCCCAATGTTTTACAGCGAGTTAAGATTGTCACATGTGCGATGATGAATTAGGTGAAGACAAAGTGCGTGATCACGAGCGTTCGACAGGTAAGTATCGTGGTGCAGCACATAAAACAAAATGTAACTTAGACTGTCAATTACCGGTAAGAAATGCTTTTCATTGATTCGTGTAAGTTTATGTTAAATTCGTCCGACACCTTATATATTTAGCTTAGAATTTAATGTTGAACCAATTTAAGGTATGAAAGTCGTGATTTAGGTAAAATAATGAATTTATGATAAATAATTAAAAATAAAATGTTTATCTTACGATTTCATGAAGGGTCATTACGACATGAAGAAAACACAACTACTATCTGCTGACCGACTTAATAATAAACACATTAGTGTGGCTGACTATAATCATGTACTACATGTGTTTACTATTTTTTTTTTTGAAATTTGAAACAGTGTTGTTTCCAATGGTTGGTATTAACCAAAGTGCATCGTGTGTCAAAACTTTAACAATCAATTTGGCTTAAAATTTTCATTGACCTGAACACTAACCTTAGAATCATAACCAGCATCGTATCTGAAAAGTATTCCTTTAAACTGATGAACAACTCAATGTTTGAAAATACCATGGAAAACACACGTTAACGGGTGAATATAATATTAATGACTACTGATAAGCAACCGTTGAAACTAATAGCTACACCCAACTGTGATCAATTCGTGGTGTATAACGAGTCCATGGTAGTAGCAAACATAAAGAAAACCAAACTAAAGTTTTACAAGCCTGTGTACTAAAGAGCAATTATCTTAGACATTTCAAAGATTTTAAATGTACGACATTCATTTGGACTTTGTGCTTAAACCAACGGGAACAAAGTTCGACAATTGTTTACCGACACTGATAGTTAAGCCTATTAAATTTAAACCGACGACTTTTACAAAGACATATTTCACATTCAAAACAAGATTGACACATCAAACTATTGTATGGACAACCCGTTTTCGAATTCCGACCAACGTCAACAACAAAAAAATGATTGGTTTGCATGTGGTGGTCAAATGATGGCTAACTTTGTATGGATGTTTACAAGATGTGTTAATATCGAATGGGTGATGGTCAACACACCAGGAAAGCTAAAGGAACGAAGAAACAAGTCAATTGACAGAACATTACATTTAACGATTGCAAGACGTGTTTGATGACCTTTTAACCCTTCCATTATGAGACCTGGAACCCATTGGACGTGTCAGTTTAAGACGACAACAAGCAAAGCGTATTTTCATTCTTACGGACTTTAATTCCCCCTTACGTAATGGTAAATTACTTGAAACTTAAGATCTACTACATCACCGATGAACTTCAGATAAGAGCACCAGTGGTCTGTGGACACTTTTGTTTGTAATTGTCACAATTGTTGTCTGAAGGAAAACCTTGATGAAGTTGCGTTTCCAAGACAGACAAATTTGGACTTTATGGAAATTGAGAAATACATAGGAGTCAATTGCTTGAAGAATTGAACATGAACAACAATCCTATCACTAACATTAAATCTTAGAATAATAATACGGATGCTGCAACAAAACGACGAGTCATGCGTCAATTGAAACACTATACAAAACCGTTAGAATTAAAATTACAATCCGCGTGTAACCAGATAAAGAGAGATATAAAACGACTAGAGAAAGGATATGATACCGTCATTAAAGAACTCGAGAAAAAGGTAGATGAGTTTAAGACCGCTCTGCACCAAGAACTCGAGGTAAATCAGATTAAAAACTCGACACATAAAACATTGATGAACTCTTGAAACTTTAGTTGTCAATAGAAGCTTAAGACCAAAACAAGGAAAATCTAGAGAGTCTGAGGATGTGTATTCTATCGAAACATGCTGGTGGGAGATTAAAATCCGTTAGTGGTTTATTATTTGGTAAAGACGTAGTCCAGATGTTTAAGCCTTCACCACATTAATACTCGCATAACAAAAGTATCCTTTATAATCTTGGTCAAATTGTCAAAGCCTATACTTGCTAAAAGGTTGGTACTGCAAATCTTATTGTTTAAATCAAGAGTTTATGGACTTAGGTTACCCTTTTCATGGAACAAAGACCTCTTTCACACACACCTGTTTTGTTTTCGCAAGACCTTTCCGATGCGGTTCAAATCCTGAACCGTCTGTTAAGTTAAGGTTCATAAAAAGAACTTTGTACTTTTTCGTCAGTAAAATCCTTGATGCGATACCATTGGGCTTAAGTTTGTAACACTTGGGACACCGGTTAAGACTTTTCTCGGTCCACCTTTTTAAACATTCTTTTCTTTAAAGTTTAAAACTGTGTCCGTCCCCTACTTTAAATTTAACCTGTTTCAATGAAAGAAGGTTACCAAACAAGTTCCATACACTTTATATTCGTGTTCTTTTTTACTAGCATTATAAGAAGCCATCTTAATTTATCTATATTTGGAGGTGTTGTACTAATGAAAGATATTGGCCATTATAGGGATTCAAAGGTGTGCCTTAACGTACTTTTCATATTAACCACACATGCTTTCGGAAATCCTAGGCTTATCTCTACGGCAATGTTCCGAACCAGACCTATCTCATTTTAAAGGTATTGACCCGAGCTATTCGCCACTTCAAAAAAATTCTGGGAACCGGCACTGTCTGGCCACCACAGAGGTTCAAAATTATCTATTTACGTACATGTATTTTCTATATCAACAATACATTCGGTATTCCTCGACATATCCCTACGGCAAAGTTCCGAACCGGGTCTGGCTGATTTTAAAGGTACTGACCAAGGCTATTACCAACTTAAATATTTTCTGGGATCCGGGCCTGTCTGGCCACCACAGAGGTTCTAGGGTGCCCATTAACGTCAATTTCCGTATTAACCACACATTCGGTACTTTTCGGCATATACTTACGCCAAAGTTCCAAACCGGACCTAGCTCATTTCAAAGGTATTAATTCAAGCTATTTGCCACTTTAATATTTTTCTGGGATCCGGGCCCGTCTGGCCACCACAGAGGTTCAAAGGTGCCCCTTAACGTAATTTTCCGTTTTAACCATATGCATACACTCGGTACTTTTCGGCATATACCAACGGCAAAGTTCCGAACCGGACCTAGCTCATTTTAAAGGTATTGACCCAAGCTATTCCCCACTTAAATATTTTTCTGGGATCCGGGCCCGTCTGGCCACCACAGAGGTTCAAAGTTGCCAATTTACGTATTTTCCATACCAACCACACATTCGGTACTCCTCGACATATCCCTACGGCAAAGTTCCGAACCGGACCTAGCTCATTTCAAAGGTATTGATCCAAGCTATTTGCCACTTAAATATTTTTCTGGGATCCGGGCCCGTCTGGCCACCACAGAGGTTCAAAGGTGCCCCTTAACGTAATTTTCCGTATTAACCATATGGGGCAATATGCGCAATTATTTCTCCATTGGCCGTAATGGTAACGTTTTCTTCTGTTGCTCAGCCCATATCGTAAACTTATATATGTATGATGGCTTGTTTCGAAGCTGAGACATTTTTACATATGTGGTTAAATTTTCGGGGTACGAAGTGTGATTCATTTTTCCGTAATTTAGCAAACCCCGAGTATCCTTTTGCGATGTGGCTCCTCATGGTAAAAAATCCCATTTTTAACACAATAAGTTCTTTGAAATTTTAATACTTTGAACACATTTAATAGCTCCATGGTTTTTACACATTTATTCTGTGTTCCCTTACTTTCTAAATTAACACTAATGGTTCAGCTCAGTCATTTGTTTATCATAGAAATGTGTCAAATATCACTACACAGAGATTTTTTGTTGACACGTGACTTTTGTGTTCCTCATTTCAAGGCGCATGTCCCATATGCATACATTCGATACTTTTCGGCATATACCAACGGCAAAATTCCGAACCGGACCTAGCTCATTTTAAAGGTATTGACCCAAGCTATTCCCCACTTAAATATTTTTCTGGGATCCGGGCCCGTCTGGCCACCACAGAGGTTCAAAGTTGCCAATTTACGTATTTTCCATACCAACCACACATTCGGTACACCTCGACATATCCCTACGGCAAAGTTCCGAACCGGACCTAGCTCATTTCAAAGGTATTGATCCAAGCTATTTGCCACTTAAATATTTTTCTGGGATCCGGGCCCGTCTGGCCACCACAGAGGTTCAGAGTTGCCCATTTACGTATTTTCCATATTAACCACACATTCGGTACTCCTCGACATATCCCTACGGCAAAGTTCCGAACCGGACCTAGCTCATTTCAAAGGTATTGATATAAGCTATTTGCCACTTAAATATTTTTCTGGGATCCGGGCCCGTCTGGCCACCACAGAGGTTCAAAGGTGCCCCTTAACGTAATTTTCCGTATTAACCATATGCATACATTCGATACTTTTCGGCATATACCAACGGCAAAGTTCCGAACCGGACCTAGCTCCTTTTAAAGGTATTGACCCAAGCTATTCCCCAATTAAATATTTTTCTGGGATCCGGGCCCGTCTGGCCACCACAGAGGTTCAAAGTTGCCAATTTACGTATTTTCCATTCCAACCACACATTCGGTACTCCTCGACATATCCCTACTGTTAAGTTCCGAACCGGACCTAGCTCATTTCAAAGGTATTGATCCAAGCTATTTGCCACTTAAATATTTTTCTGGGATCCGGGCCCGTCTGGCCACCACAGAGGTTCAGAGTTGCCCATTTATGTATTTTCCATATCAACCACACATTCGGTACTCCTCGACATATCTCTACGGCAAAGTTCCGAACCGGACCTAACTCATTTCAAAGGTATTGATTCAAGCTATTTGCCACTTAAATATTTTTCTGGGATCCGGGCCCGTCTGGCCTACACAGAGGTTCAAAGTTGCCCATTTACGTATTTTCCATATCGAACACACATTCGGTACTCCTCGACATATCCCTACGGCAAAGTTCCGAACCGGACCTAGCTCATTTTAAAGGAATTGACCCAAGCTATTCCCCACTTAAATATTTTTTTGGGATCCGGACCCGTCTGGCCACCACAGAGGTTCAAAGGTGCCCCTTAACGTAATTTTCCGTTTTAACCATATGCATACATTCGGTACTTTTCGGCATATACCTACGGCAAAGTTCCGAACCGGACCTATCTCATTTAAAAGGTATTGACCCAAGCTATTCCCCACTTAAATATTTTTCTGGGATCCGGGCCCGTCTGGCCACCACAGAGGTTCAAAGGTGCCCCTTAACGTAATTTTCCGTTTTAACCATATGCATACATTCGGTACTTTTCGGCATATACCAACGGCAAAGTTCCGAACCGGACCTAGCTCATTTTAAAGGTATTGACCCAAGCTATTCCCCACTTAAATATTTTTCTGGGATCCGGGCCCGTCTGGCCACTACAGAGGTTCAAAGGTGCCCCTTAACGTAATTTTCCGTTTTAACCATATGCATACATTCGGTACTTTTCGGCATATACCAACGGCAAAGTTTCGAACCGGACCTAGCTCATTTTAAAGGTATTGACCCAAGCTATTCCCCACTTAAATATTTTTATGGTATCCGGGCCCGTCTGGCCACCACAGAGGTTCAAAGGTGCCCCTTAACGTAATTTTCCGTTTTAACCATATGCATACATTCGGTACTTTTCGGCATATACCAACGGCAAAGTTCCGAACCGGACCTAGCTCATTTTAAAGGTATTGACCCAAGCTATTCCCCACTTAAATATTTTTCTGGGATCCGGGCCCGTCTGGCCAACACAAAGGTTCAAAGGTGCCCCTTTACGTAATTTTCCGTTTTAACCATATGCATACATTCGGTACTTTTCGGCATATACCAACGGCAAAGTTCCGAACCGGACCTAGCTCATTTTAAAGGTATTGACCCAAGCTATTCCCCACTTAAATATTTTTCTGGGATCCGGGTCCGTCTTGCCACCACAGAGGTTCAAAGGTGCCCCTTAACGTAATTTGTGTTTTAACCATATGCATTCATTCTGTACTTTTCGGCGTATACCAACGGCAAAGTTCCGAACCGGACCTAGCTCATTTTAAAGGTATTGACCCAAGCTATTCCCCACTTAAATATTTTTCTGGGATCCGGGCCCGTCTGGCCACCACAGAGGTTCAAAGGTGCCCCTTAACGTAATTTTCCGTTTTAACCATATGCATACATTCGATACTTTTCGGCATATACCAACGGCAAAGTTCCGAACCGGACCTAGCTCATTTTAAAGGTATTGACCCAAGCTATTCCCCACTTAAATATTTTTCTGGGATCCGGGCCCGTCTGGCCAACACAGAGGTTCAAAGGTGCCCCTTAACGTAATTTTCCGTTTTAACCATATGCATTCATTCGGTACTTTTCGGCATATACCAACGGCAAAGTTCTGAACTGGACCTAGCTCATTTTAAAGGTATTGACCCAAGCTATTCCCCACTTAAATATTTTTCTGGGATCTGGACCCGTCTGGCCACCACAGAGGTTCAAAGGTGCCCCTTAACGTAATTTTCCGTTTTAACTATATGCATACATTCGGTACTTTTCGGCATATACCAACGGCAAAGTTCCGAACCGGACCTAGCTCATTTTAAAGGTATTGACCCAAGCTATTCCCCACTTAAATATTTTTCTGGGATCCGGGCCCGTCTGGCCACCACAGAGGTTCAAAGGTGCCCCTTAACGTAATTTTCCGTTTTAACCATATGCATACATTCGGTACTTTTCGGCATATACCAACGGCAAAGTTCCGAACCGGACCTAGCTTATTTTAAAGGTATTGACCCAAGCTATTCCCCACTTAAATATTTTTCTGGGATCCGGGCCCGTCTGGCCAACACAGAGGTTCAAAGGTTCCCCTTAACGTAATTTTCCGTTTTAACCATATGCATACATTCGGTACTTTTCGGCATATACCAACGGCAAAGTTCCGAACCGGACCTAGCTCATTTTAAAGGTATTGACCCAAGCTATTCCCCACTTAAATATTTTTCTGGGATCCGGGCCCGTCTGGCCACCACAGAGGTCCAAAGTCGTCTTAGGGTGGTCACCTTCATTTAAGCAGTCTCTGGTAGCTGTTCACTATTAATTTCTTTTCTTTTTTGGCTTTCCATAAGTATTTCTATGTATATTTCTATATGTTTCTGGAGTAATTGGATTTTGTTTCATATTTTATATATTAAATTACATCTTTGGTGAATCTTCTGTTATGTTTTATTGATAAAAATCTATATAACATAAAGACAAATATACAACTTGTTTATATTCGAGGACAACGAAAATTTATGACAGCTTGAAGGGGTCATAAAATGGTATCTTTTCCCTCAGGCTTTATAGTGATTTTCAACTAAATTTAAATATTGAAGCGACGGCTAGCAGTCGGTTGGATATTGAATATCAATTATCGAATGTCAAATAAAGGACAGACCGCTTACATACATATTTAAAACGGAATGAAATGCTTTAGAAATTAGCAGAAACCGTGAAATTGTCGATTTCCGCTGTTAGATTGCATTTAACTAAGATTTCGCGATTTTTGGAACGTTTGAGCCTCACGCAGTTTTTTGGTTTTTAGACATATCGTCAAAATTGGCTGCTGGAAAAAAGTGGCTGCTATCTTGATTGGCCGATAAAAGTGGCTGCCAGCTTGAGTCTGGTCACCAGAACAAATGTATATTTCACATTTAACAATTACATCCGAGAGGAAATGGTGATGCTGACATGTATATTTTTTATATTACCATACCCAATGCCACCGGGCAATATGCTGACATCGATATCTTAATATAAACAAACGAAATATGTTTTTTTAAATGTTAGGATAAACATTTTTAGTACGAGAATATTTGCTTTTCATTTATTATTTTAATCAAATATTACTAAAAAACCAAGTTATATTGTTTCTTTTTTGTAAGTTCACATATCCCTTTAAATGTACAATCTAAATTTGAATTATGCATTCATTTAAATTATAACAAAGAATTGTTAACAGATTTTAAAAAAAATCCGTGTATATATATATACATTGTTTTAACATTGTTGTCGAGCCTGCAACTTTTGTTGCAGAAAGCTCGACATAGGGATAGTGATCCGGCGGCGGCGGCGGCTACGGCGGCTACGGCGGCTGCGTTAGCTCACTTCTTAAAAGCTTTATATTTTAGAAGGTAGAAGACCTGGATACTTCATACTTTGTATATAGATGCTTCATGTTACGAAGTTTCCGTCAGTCACATGTCCAATGTCCTTGACCTCATTTTCATGGTTCAGTGACCACTTGAAAAAAAAGTTCAAATTTTTTGTAATGTTGAATTCTCTCTTATTATAAGTAATAGGATAACTATATTTGATATGTGCGTACCTTGCAAGGTCCTCATGTCTGTCAGACAGTTTTCACTTGACCTCGACCTCATTTCATGGATCAGTGAACAAGGTTAAGTTTTGGTGGTCAAGTCCATATCTCAGATACTATAAGCAATAGGGCTAGTATATTCGGTGTATGGAAGGACTGTAAGGTGTACATGCCCAACTGGCAGGTGTCATCTGACCATGACCTCATTTTCATGGTTCAGTGGTTATAGTTAAATTTTTGTGTTTTGGTCTGTATTTTCTCATACTATATGCAATAGGTCTACTATATTTGTTGTATGGAATGATTGTAAGGTGTACATATCTAGCGGGCAGATGTCATGTGACCCTGACCTCATTTTCATGGTTCAGTGGTCAAAGTTAAGTTTTTGAGTTTTGGTCTTTTTATCTAATACTATATGCCATAGGTCAACTATATTTGGTGTATGGAAATATTTTATGATCTTTATGTCAGTCACGCAGGTTTTATTTGACCCTGACCTCATTTTCACGGTTCATTGCACAGTGTTAGGTTTTTGTGTTTTGGTCTATTTTTTTAAGTAATGGGTCAACTATATATGTTGTATAGAAGCAGTGTTAGCTGAACATGTCTGCCTGGCATGTTTCATCTGACCTTGACCTCATTTTCAAGGTTCATTGGTCTTTGTTTAGTTATCTTGGTTAATGTTAAGTTTATGTGACAGTTGTAATAAAGCTTAGCTTTACACCTAGGACTATCAACATAATATCAATGATTAGTATAGAAGGCGAGACATTTCAGCGTGTGCACTCTTGTTTTAACTTTATATATATTAAATATATATTTCCTCTTTTCGGTCCTTTTCGGTTCTTTTCTGTAAATCGTCGCTCTTTTCTGTTAATCGTTGGACCGACTGATATTTTGTGGGTTTACCTAATATCTTCAAAAGTTAAATCGAAACTTCAAAAAGCAAAACTTATCAGCAAGATAAGATTTTAAGATATACAAAAAGTAAAATCACAAAAATATTGAACCCCAAGGAAAACTAAAAACGGAAAGTCCCTAATTTTAAAATGGCAAAATCATATGATAAAACACATCAATTGCAATGAATGGAAAACATGAGTCTACATAGAGCTTTGTTTAGACGACTCATTATTAGAGGTGTGGCTCTTTAGTGACGATTTAATCCAATTTTTAGTGTAGCCCCCACTTTTTTTTTTTAAGATATAGTTGATAAACACTTAATATAGCAAAGTGATCAGCAGGACAGCATCTAAAAATAAGTCAGCAAGGTTGTAATAGTCCCTCGACTCATAATTAGAGTTATTGCATTAAATGACGATTTTTACCAAATTTTAGTGCGTTTGCTAATGATCCTGAAAGTATAATTATAGACACATTTAAAGGCAAAAATTATCAGTAATACGAAATGAGTCAACTTGGCCGAATATGCTAGTCAACTTTTTATGGGAGTTCTTGCCAATTTTTTTGGTGTTTTTACCGCTGTCGTCCTCGAATGACAACATTTTATGTGTTAGCTATAATCCTTGAATGCCAACAAAAATATTTCAATGGATGTATACATAATAACAAATCAAATCAAATATGTTATATTCGTATAAACTTTACAGTTTGTGAACAACATGTATTAACTAAATAAACATATATAAATACATATCAAAAAGTAAAATCACAAAAATACTGAACTCCGAGGAAAAATCAAAACGAAAAGTCTCTAATCAAATTGCAAAACCAAATGATAAAACACATCAAACGAATGGACAACAACTGTCATATTCCTGACTTGAAACATACACAATAAAAACAGCATATATGATAATCGTTTGTCTAGGGAGAAAAGTCCTGTCGTAGCCGTTAAAAGCGATGTCAATCAACACAACCAGCAAATAATAATTCTGGACGTGGTAAAATGGTGGCGTCAGAGGTCAAAATGGTAAACGAAGAGGGTATTAGGTTAAATGTGGATTTTGGAACTTAAATGGCTGGAATACTGATTGTAAACGAGATAAATTTAACCTTTTAACCGATATTATCGCACACTGTAATCTGCATATAGTTGGACTGGCGGAAACACACTTAAGAGGAAATGATTATATTGTAATGAATGGATATCAATGGTTTGGCCATAACCGAATCAATATACACAAACGTGCCAAATGTGGATCGGGTGGAGTTGGTGTTTTAGTCAGGAACGATTTTGCTGAGCAGTTTCAATAGAAATTGTCGAAAGCAGTAAAGATGGAATCATGTGGATTCGATTTACTGGGGGAAAAAACTGTGTCCAAAACTGTTTTTATGTTTGCGTGGTGTATTTTCACCAGAAAACTGACTAGAGCTGTAAACGCACAAGAATTTTTTGACAATACTATCGGTGATATTTATACAATTCCGAATGAAAATATGTTTTATCTATGTGGAGATTGGAATAGCCGATGTGGTGATATGCTAGACTATATACCAGGCGTAGACTCCTTACCAGAACAAAATGTAGTTGATTTTAAATGTAATACGTATGGAAGTATATTTTGCGATTTTCTCTCTGATATAAGCTGTTGTATACTTAATGGCCGAAATACGATTCAAAACGACTTTACGTACGTATCTACTCGAGGATCTAGTGTAGTAGATTACTGTATAGTACCTTACGAAAAGTTACAGCATTAATTTTTGAAAAGTTTAGTGTAAGTCATGCAAGTACTTTAGTCGACACTGTAAATGGTATCGGAAAATATGACATTTTTAAAAAAGGAATTGTTCCAGATCATTCTATGTTATCATGGGAGATGTCACTAGACTTTTTAGTGACTGAAATAACACGTGAAAATACCAAAACAATCTGTTAAGACGAAGTACGTCATACACAACATACCTCAGGACTTTCTAATAAATTTGGAAGCTATTTGTGACTTAAACAAACTTATTTTAGAGCTTGAAAACTCAAATAAGTCACAAATCGATTTAGACCAGATGTATTGTGAATTTGTTAAAGTGGTAAAATCAGAGATGTCAAGTAAACTTCCGTGTAAACATATATTACGGATGGATTTAATAAAAAACGCCGTAAATGCAAAAAAAAACATGGTGGAATGAAGAACTAACCGTTTTATGGAATTGTGTTTGTAGTGCCGAAAAATATGGCTTGAGGATGTTTGCTTGTCATGTTTTGGATTTTTTGTCAGATTTTTGAAATCCTCGGGTTTTATCCATTTGAATGCTTTAAAAGTTTTTGCCAATGGACCCCCATTTTTTTTTTATAAATCTTTTACATGTACAATTATAAGCCATTTGTAAAAATCTTATAAAATCTTATTTATTTCTTAATAGTTTCTGAGAACTTTAACTGGTCAATGGAAAAGCTAAGAAAAGTCAAGAGAGGACATTTTCCCGCCAAAATTCAACTGGCTTATTATATCTCGATAACAAGCAAATTGACCCATATTTGTTTTGCTTTTTTTATTCCTAAATTAACCCCCTGTCAATTTATACTAGTGTTATGGAAAGCTATTTATTTTGAAACTGAGCAGCAAACTTCCTTAAAGCAACCTGTAATACAAGTACGTTACGTCATAACTATGAGGGGGAGGACAGGGGTAAGGGAGACAGGGAAGAAAGGGGGTAGGAGAAAGGAGAAAGGGGGTGGGAGAAAGGAGAACGGGGGTAGGAGAAAGGAGAGGAAGGCTGGGAGAAAGGAGAAAAAGTTGGAGAAAGGAGAAAAAATAAAATATCTCTCCTTTTAAATTTTTTTCTTATATTTCAAGAAAAAATATCTCAAAAGGAGATGTTTTATTCTAATGGGAGAAAGGAGAACGGGGGTAGGAGAAAGGAGAAGGGAGAAGGGTATCCCCCTGTCCTCCCCCTCAACTATGTCCAAAAGAGGAAACATTTCGATAACTTGCGTGTCAACGTTCCAAACGCCAATACTGGTATAGTATGCAAGATGAATTAAAGAATTTAGAAGATAATCCAAAAGAATTTTGGCGGAAAATCGGGAAAATTGGAATAGGAAACAACAGGCAAAGTTCCAATGGAAGTGAAAATAGAAGATAATTCAATATGTACCGATACGAAATTGTTTTTAGATAAATGGAAATGTGATTTTTCAAATATGTTAAATTCTGGAAATTTATACGAAGCTACCAAAAAAGATGTTAACAGTTGCATGATAACCGATGACATTCTTGATAGTGAAATAACCAATGAAGAAGTTCTAAAATTGTCAAAAGCGGGAAAATCTCTTGGTTGTGATGAATTCCGATGGAGATCTATAAAAATCAGACAGCTATAAGCGCCATTACTTAAGTGTTTAACATTTGTTACAATACAGGAATGATACCGGAGCTATGGGGGTAGAGGAATAATCAGCCCGATACCGAAGAGTTCGACTTCCAACCCTCGGGACCCGATGTCTTACAGAGGAATAACATTCGCGCCAACTTCATATAAACTGTATTGCGGAGTACTGAATTCAAGATTAATAGTAAAGCTTGCTGAACTAAATTTTATACATGATGAACAAAATGGTTTTAGATATAATCGTAGTACCATTGATCATTTGTCAACAATTACAAGTATTATTGAAACAAGAAAAATGTGTAAACTGTCAACTTTTGCAGTTTTTATTGATTTCAAAAAAGCATATGATACTGTAAACAGATTTTTATTGTTTTGTAAACTGGAGTCAATAGGAATTTGTAGTAAAATGTTAAATGCTTTAAAATCTTTATATCATAAAGTACAGTGTTAATGGGAATTTAACCCAATGGTTTGATGTTCAATGTGGTTTAAAACAAGGGTGTGTGTTATTGCCCAATTTATTCAATATTTTTATTAATAATTTAGTAAATGAGGTGAAAAGTTTAAATGTTGGTATTCCGATAGAGGAAGAGAAAATATGTATTTTGCTCTATATACATGCTAATGATATTGTTTTTACTTGCTGAAAATGAATCAGACTTACAGATACTCTTAGATGTTTTACATATGTGGTGTCATAAAAATGATATTAGTGTTAATTTGAGTAAATCTAAGATTATCCATTTTAGACCACCTTCTTTTCCAAGGTCTATTTATATATTTATGCTGGGTAATGATAATATTGAAATTGTATTACAATATACTTACCTTGGTTTACATCTTACAGAATTTTTAAATTATGATTTAATGGCAAAAGCTATTGCAAAGTCGGCAAGTAGAGCTCTTGGGTTATTGATGGCAAAATGTAAATCAAATGGTGGTTTTTGTTACTCTACTTATACAAAGCTTTTTGACACACTTGTATGGTCAGTCATCGATTATGGTGCTTCAATATGGGGAACAAGAGAATTCTCTTGCATAAATGCCGTTAAAACAGAGCGATGAGATTTTTTATGGGTTTAGGAAAGTATACACCAAACTTATCTCTGTATGGTGATATGGGCTGGATTCCATGCAATGTAAAGCAATGGACAGCTGTTTTTAGATTATGGTCCAGATTTTGTAAAATGGACAATGATAGATTGAACAAAAGAGTATTTATGTGGTCATATAAGTATGGAAATAAGCCAATTAAAAACTGGTGCTTCAGAGTAATGACTAAGTTTAAAGAGTATAATCTTGAACCATATGGTAATTGTGATATATTGTTAACTAAAAATGTAAGTAAGGATATAGAATGCTTAGCTATTGATTTATATAAAACTGAATGGCATAATAAGTTGGTTTCGAATGAATATGCCAAACTACGTACTTATAAATTATTTAAAACAGAATTTAAGGTAGAAAATTACGTTTGTAAAACTATTGCAGGGAAATATCGAAGTGCTTTTGCAAAATTTCGCTGTGGTGTTGCGCCCCATAAAATTGAAACAGGCCGGTATCAAAACTTACCTATTGATGTAAGAATTTGTTTCAGTTGTAATGATACCATTAAAGATGAGAAACATTTAATTTTGAAATGTCCACTATATGCAGATTTTCGTGCTGTGTTGTTTAAGCATGCTAATTCTTTTTGTCATGATTTTAATAGTATGCCAGATGACGATAAGTTTGTATTTTTATTTAGTGATGAAAATGTTTACTTTTATACTGCCAAAATCTGCTATGATATTTAACTGAAAATTTTTTATTATATTTTTAACATTTGTATACTTTCAATTTGTTTTATGTTTTATATTTTATGTGTATATATATTTAACACATGGCAAGAGTAAAATCTCTTCGTTCTTATTGTGCTATAATCTAGATAATGCACAGCAAAGGTGTGCATTAACTACCTCAGATATACCGCACAGTTCAAATCTATTTTTACCTTTAGGGGCGGTTCCCGGATTTTGAAAGGGGCGTTATTCTATCAAATTAAAAAAAACCAAGAATGTGTCCATAGTACACGAATGCCCCACTCGCACTATCATTTTCTATGTTCAGTGGACCGTGAAATTGGGGTCAAAACTTTAATTTGGAATTAAAATTAGAAAGATAATATCATGGGGAACATGTGTACTAAGTTTCAAGTTGATTGGACTTCAACTTCTTCAAAAACTACCTTGACCAAAAACTTTAACCTGAAGCGGACGGACGAACGGACGCACAGACAGACAGACGAACGGACGGACGGAAGAACAGAGGCACAGACCAGAAAACATAATGCCCCTCTACTATCGTAGGTGGGGCATAAATATCACCGAGTGTAGCGAGACTAAAGACAATATTGACGATTTTAAGCTAAAACACCGTACTTTGTCCAATCCAAGGGTAAACGACCCGTTCGCCCCCACCCCCAAATCTGAACGACTTTTTGAATAATTATTCCTATTAAAAGACTAGATTTGGATCGGATTTAATGAGGACCATATTAAAGTTTGTTTTAAAACTGGGTGATTAGCTGGAGATCAATCAGACTTCATTTAGATGGACGTGTCTTAAAAAGTAATACAGTAGATTAAAAGTAATGGGGGGGGGGGGGGGGGAGGGGGATTGCGGGGAGTAAAAGGTTTTGAAAGAGAAACATATTTTCTGTTTATTTAACCTTTTAAATTTAGGTATTACAACATCTTCCTCGCTTCTTTTAAGCATATCATTGAGGGAAAGATATTCAAAAGCAATTAATCTTATTTAAACTCAACAACCCTTGCAGTTATGTTTTTTTTTCATACACCGATTTGAAAGTACACAATTTATCAAAGTCTTAATCGTCACCAATTAAATAAAAATTGGAAATAAATTAACGGAAACGGTTTAAAAACATATACCATTAAATCGCTATTTTAGAATGAGTCTAAATAAAAAAAAGATTAATTTAAAACTTACCAAAGTCGTATTTCCCCCTTTCTTTACCCTACAAGAAACTTTCCTAGGTCCCGTGGATTTGAGAATAACGTCCACATTTCTAAAACTTTCAAGTAAATTGATTGCGTCATGTGTTAAAACAGTTATTGACCAATCAAATCGGTATATGTAATTTAATTGGGTCATCTCGTGCTGTGCAGATTAAATGACATATACCGACTTGCTTGGTCAATAACTATAACATATATATATGTAAATGTAAAAGTATATGCCATTTTTTATAGTCTCTCATAACTCTTTTTAGAGTGTCTCTTGTTTTATATTGGAAATTGTAATATTATGTAAATGTTTTATAAGAGGTGAGACTCAAATAAAATATTGTCTTGTCTTGTCTTGTCTTGTCCTCTAGTTTTTTACATTTATGACAAAGGCGTTCCTCTTTTGGGATTTTAAAATATCTCACCTTTAGAATTAAGAGGGAGTGATCACTTATTCTAAATTTAGTTATTAAGCATGTACACCTCTGAGGGGCTTAACATTTCTAAAATTAAACTTTTCTTCTTAACTTGATTTTTGGGTTTATAAGACTGTAACAAAATATTTGGTGAAGAAAAAATCATATGGTGGTGCACTTCTTTTTTTGCTACGGCCCTTTGAAAATGCCCAATTTTGATGATTTTCCCATTCTTCATCAATTTTTTTACCTATTTTTGGGCTATTATCGTGAAAAAAAATCACAGTTCCACAATTAAACTCTTTTTCATACTTTCTATAAAGATGAAGTGGACCAATCTGAATAAATTTTGCTTTAAAAAACTATAGGTAGGTACGGAAGTCCTGGAGTGCCATGCAAAAAAAAAATTTCAACTTGTGCGCACAAGTTACTATCTTGTGCGCACAAGTTACACGTGATCTTATAGACATGCGCTGTTTTGCTAAAGAGACTACTTTATGGAACGCCGTAGCTGCCGAATACAAACATATGTTTATATACATGAATCCAAATACTTTTCAATATCTGTACATGGTTTTTTCTATGTATACACATTCTTTTCATATATATGAACATAGTTTACTTTATATGCACTTACTTTTTATATATATATGCACATTCTTTTCCTAAATATTCACATCGTTTACCTTATATGCACAT
Source organism: Mytilus edulis (assembly GCF_963676685.1). Lineage (NCBI taxonomy): Eukaryota > Metazoa > Mollusca > Bivalvia > Mytilida > Mytilidae > Mytilus > Mytilus edulis. The sequence continues at coordinate 14,050,301 of NC_092346.1, read as the reverse complement.
ACTTTTTTTATATATTATCATATATGCGGATTTTTTTTATATATCCATTTGCACATAGATAACCTCATATGCATATCCTTTTTTCTATAGATGCACCTACTTATTCTACATATGAATATACAAATGTAGTTCTGCATGTGAATACTTTTCTCAGTATATATGAACATAGTTTTTCATCGTGAGAATTACAATTCATATTATGCTTTTCTGTTGGTTTTTTTTCAAACTGAACTAAGGGTTCCAATATCATAAAAAGAATGTTTATTAAGAATTTCTTAATGATGTAGGTTGTTCAATTAAGCAACTTTTGAAATCATTTTCATATGAATGCAATACTATATATATATGGCGCTTTTGTCTTCGTCTACAGTCACTTGTTTTAATGCCATAACTTTGTATTTTGTATGAGTCGTTTGTATTACATTTTAACACAAGGATTATTACCACTAATGGCGTGTTGAATGCAGTGATTTTTGTCCAAACAATTCAGTGATAACGGGTCACAAGTTATATTAATGCATTTAGTTTGGTTTCCGCACTCTGTCGTTAATTTTGCCTTATCCAAAATGATTGAAATTCACACACAATGTTAATAATCACACAGAGTTAGGCCGAGTTATAATTTGGGCAGTAATTTTTTGGACAATTATGTCCCTTTATAACTTGGAAAATTGAAAACTTTAAGCGGGGCATTCGTGCTTTCAGACTTTTTTTTTATACAGGTTTTATGTTTTATTAGTAAAAACATTAGTAAGAGCCGAATGCACTTTGTCGGTGTGGGAATAATCTATAAAAAGTGAATGTAAAATGTCATAGAGTGAGACAAAGGTATTACTGTCCAGCGATGGCGAAAGCTATTTCTATAGAGCTTTATTTTTCGGTATTAAGATAGAATACCTGGATGCTTCATACTTTGTTTGTAATAGCCTTATGTTTCGAAGTTTCCGTCTGTCATATATTCTTTGGTCTTGACCTATCATAAATGGTACTGCGCGACTGGTTGAACAAAATTATAGTTTTTTTGTCATGTGAATTTCTCCCTTTTTATGAGTGATCAATGTTAAAATTACGTTATTTTTTACGTTTCGCAGATGTAATAACGCAGTAGGTCAACTATATGTGGCACATTTTCATGATTCATAATTCTTTGGTCAATGTTATTTTTTTTCTATAAAGAGTGTAGAAGAATGGCCGATTGAATTTCTTGATGTCTTTAAAAAGATGCCTATTATCAAAATGTTAATCACAATCCAAATGTAGATATGTCAAACGTATTTAAAGGGGCCATACTTGCTCAAACTATCCAGGGTTTTACATTTGCAGTAATATCAAGCTGGGCTCTTGGGCCATTTTATCAATTTGATCAGTAATTCTATAGTATATCTTAAAGAGACAAAAATATTGATAGAATCATATATTCATTTTCAAGTTGTAAGCTTTAGATAATTTGGGGTCGGGTGGGAATAATGTATCTCTCTTGAATTTTTCTCTTTGTATACGAAAGTAAATATATATATATATATAACTTCGTTGAAATATTATAAAAAAATAAACTGTTTTCACAGAAATGGTTATGTGACAACTTTTTGTAATTTTGACAATGCAAATGTTGAAACCATAATAGCAATACTTTAACATGAAAGTTATGGAAATATTCAAAGTTGATGATCCACGACTGAAAGTACATGGCTGAACACCATACATACCAAAATAATATTGCATTCATATAAAAATGATTCCAACAGTTACTTAATTGAACAACATACATCATTAAGAAATTCTTAATAAACATTCCTTTTATGATATTGGAACCCTTAGTTCAGTTTGAAAAAACAACAGCAGAAAAGCATGATTGATATGAATTGTAATTCTCACGTTGAAAAACTGTGTTCATATATATTGAGAAAAGTATTCACATGAAGAACTACATCTGTACATTCGTATGAAGAATAAGTATGTGCATATATAGAAAAAAAGTATATGCATATGAATATAAAAAAGAAGATGTGGTATGAGTGCCTATGAGACAACTGTCCACAAGAGACCAAAATGACACAGACATTAATAATTATAGGTCACCGTACGGCCTTCAACAATGAGCAAAGCCCATACCGATATATCAGCTATAAAAGGCCCCGATGTAAAACAATTCAAAAGAGAAAACTAACGGCCTTATTTATATAAAAAAATGAACGAAAAACAAATATTAATTATGAAGTTAACTATGTGCAAATATATATATATAAAAATGCGCATATATGTGCATATGAGGTAAACGATGTTCATATATATGAAAAGTATGTGTATATATAGAAAAAAACATGTGAAGATATTGTAAAGTATGTGCATTGAAGTTCGTGTATTTAAACATATGTTCGTATTCGGCAGCTACGGCGTTCCATAAAGTAGTCTCTTTAGCAAAACAGCGCATGTCTATAAGATCACGTGTAACTTGTGCGCACAATTTGTACAACTCGTGCGCACAAGTTGTGTAACTTGTGCGAACAAGATAGTAACTCGTGCGCGCAAGTTAGTAACTTGTGCGCACAAGTTGAAATTTTTTTTTTTGCATGGCACTCCAGGGCTTCCGTAGGTAGGTGTTGATATAAGAAAGTTTTATCATATTTTGACGCTTTTTTGTGTTAAATTTAACATGCTGTCAATTTTGTATATTTGTGATTATTCTCAGTTTTAAGAACAAAATGCATATTATTTCAACTTTTTTGTTATAAAGAATTGAAAAAATACATATCTAAGAAATTTGAAAAGACCAAAATGATATGGGATGTACATGATTCTTGTAAAATCATAAATGTTGGAAGTCTACTGTATTTTAGATTTCAATAATGTAAAAATTGGCGGGAATTATAAGTTACACACTGTCTTTCATCGTCATATTGTAAACACCCGAGAGAGCCGAAAATATATTTTCCGGTAGGTGTCGCTTTAGTACTTTCATTTTCAAATGTAGGGCCTCGATTCGTTCTATTATAGAAATGTCGAGTTTGTTTTAAGGATGACAATAGTTATAAAGGTTATTTAAGGTAATAAATATATGTCATTGAAGAGATAATTCAAGTGGGAACAGATTTATTCAGGTCAAAAAGTAAGTGAAAGTCTCAGAAAAATTTTACAGCAATAATTTGAAGCATTGTCGCAAATGAGCTTCCTCCCATATCCAGAAATCAACGCCACTTTGCTTATTTGAATATTATACTTAAGAAATTGGACACGGGTCACGGAAATTATATCAAAATGATAGGGAATTTTGAAAAAGGTTTATTTTAATTTTAATTTAAGTGATAGACAGGTTGCCGGGGCAGAAAATAAATATATACCACAATATACACGATTTAAACGAAACATTATGACTGTTTTTCCAAAAATCAAGGTTCCTGAGCTATTTTAAAAATCGAAGCGAGAGGCTTTTAACATTGCAGTGTCAAATACAGGCTAAATTGGCTGAAACGTCAAATTTGCAAACTTCGTGTTGAAAATTTGCTTACAAAGTCATTAGAAAAACAGGTTGCCGGGGTGAAATTTTAAACTTGAATGTTTAAAGAGTAAGCAAGTCCAAACCTTGTATGTGTAATTGTTGAACTCAAGGTTCCCACGTAAAGTTAAAATGCCCCTATTTCAGGAAGAATAAACTCACGCAAACATGAAAAATTCACTAAATTCGCGTTCATTGTTTTGATTTTTACACGGGGGGAAAGGGGGGGGGGGTGTAACTTCCTATTATTGGGTATACGGGGATGTGCCAAAAATATGGGTCATAATTTTGCGAGATTTTATATAAAAATGATCCTCCTTTTTAATGCCATCCTATATTAAAATGTATTTACGTTTGATAACTGTATATTGATTTGGGGTATGATCACCAAACGATGTCAATTCATATATAAAAACCTAAGGGTAGCTGGTATATTAAGAATTATGAGTGATGATGAGTTAACTAGTGCTTATATAAGCATGGGTCAAGCATATTTTAAATATTGTATATACGTATAGGTCATTCTTTCTTAAATATTCATATAACTATAGGTGCTGAATTTTAGTGAATGTTATATTAAAATGGGTACGTTTTTTTAGGCAAAAATGGCACACCCCTACCAAAAAAATATCGAAGTAACCGTGTAAAACGAAAGTGGCCGCATTCGTGTTCATCCTTAATATTGCAATGTAAGTTGTATTTTATGATAATACATAACATATATAAAGGTTGTGGATGAACACGGATGCGGCCACTTTCATTTTTGACAAAAACCATCTGAAAAGTGCCCTTTTTTTTGCATATTTGAGAGATTTTTCATATTTGAGCTTCAATCGGATCGTTTTTAATGACTTAATCAGTTAAAATCTTTCACATAAACTAATTGAATCAAGTGAAATAGACACTTAAGTGTTTAAAAAGTGGTCAAAATCTTTCGTCAGATGAAACTGAAATTTGAGGCCAAAATGAGTCCTTACCGGACCTACTCCTTTAAAGGTAATTTAGGAATTTTGTCAACGATAAACGCTAGCACATCATAGAAAAACAAGTACGTAATCTTTGTTCTGAATTTCCTAACAAAATTATCTTTATTAAAGTCTGTGGATTTTCTACAAAAAAATTGTTTTATTTTTCACAAAATCCCCCTTTTTTATTAAAATGCCATGAAACAATTAATAATAATGCTTTGTACGAAGTTTCCCCTTAATATATGTACACAATGACCCATCTCTATTATTCACCATCTTTACTGTTTTGATACTATTGCAGATTTAAAATTTCATAATTAAATGGCTACAGAAGGGGTCATAAACCACAGGGGCTTGTTACAATTGCCGGGTTTACTATCCATACGAACCCCTAAAAAAACACAAGGAGGGAAGCTAATTTGTGACAATGCTTTAAATTATTGTTGTAATTTTTTTCTAAGACTTTCACTTACTTTTTGACCTGAATAAATGTGTTCCCACTTGAATTATCTCTCCAATGACATATATTTGTTACCTTAAATAACCTCTATAACTATTGTAATCCATAAAACAAACTCGACATTTTTGAAACAGAACGAATCGAGGCCCTACATTTGAAAATGAAAGTACTAAAGCGACACCTATCGGAAAATATATTTTCGGCACTCTCGGGTGTTTACATAAATGTTATGCTTTTCGGAAGTCTACAGTATTTTAATTACAATAATGTAAAAATTGGCGGGAATTATTAGGAACATACTGTCTTTCGTCCTCATATTTAGGTAAACTCCCGAGAGAGCCGAAAATATATAATGAGAAAAATTTAACCCCCCCCCCCCCCCATTTTTTCACATCCCCCTTTCCCTTTTTCCAAAACTGATCTCAATTCAAATTCCTAATGGAGTTTGCAACAATAACTACTCATTTAAATACATCATAAAATATTAAAATGTAAAATAAAGTGCTTCTTAACACTGAATGGTAAAGATTGTTTTAATTTATCAGTTGGTAGTAAAAGTGAATATACATTGTATACTGTATAAAACAATGATTTAAGTTGATTCAACTACTATTCTGGACAAAGAAAGATAACTCCAATTGAAAATTTCTTGCTATTGCACAATATTGTGCAATTAGATATTTCTTGCTATTGCGCAATACTGTGCAATTGAAAATATTTGCTATTGCACAATACTGTGCAATTGAAGATTTCTTGCTATTGCGCAATACTGTGCAATTGAAAATTGCTTGCTATTGCACAATACTGTGTGCAATTGAAGATTTCTTGCTATTGCTGAATACTTTGCAATTGAAAATTTCTTGCTATTGCGCAATACTTAATATAATAATTTTGAATCCTGATTTGAACCAACTTGAAAACTGGGCCCATATTCAAAAATCTAAGTATATGTTTAGATTCAGCATATCAAAAAAGCCCAAGAATTCAATTTTTGTTAAAATCAAACTTAGTTTAATTTTGGACCCTTTGGACTTTAATGTAGACCAATTTGAAAACGGGACCAAAAATTAAGAATCTACATACACAGTTAGATTTGGCATATCAAAGAACCCCAATTATTCAATTTTTGATGAAATCAAACAAAGTTTAATTTTGGACCCCGATTTGGACCAACTTGAAAACTGGGCCAATAATCAAAAATCTAAGTACATTTTTTTAAGAATCTACACACACAGTTCAGTTAGAGACCTTGCTCGACCACAGAACACAGCCAAGGGTTGTAACAGTTGGACCAGAGACTTGGACAACAAGGACACACCAGTTTTTACAGATGGGTTACCAGACTGGACTGGATTCACGACTCATCACGCCACTAACTCAACTCCTTTGGTCACATACATTTGTACATTGAATCATCATCAGATGTTATTTATGCCAACCCCTAGAGCTTTGCATTGGTATGATCCAGTTGAGAATTTTTCAGGTAATCGTCAGATTTACTAGTTAAAAGCAGTATATTACTTTTAAGTTAACCCCCCTCATGTACAAAATGTACATGTGATTACAACATATAACAAACATATTTATATAGATTAAGACAACTTTTTCTAATCTTATGGGTTAGATTTTGCGTAACGTTTATATCTCAGTTTCTAAACTTAAAATTGCTGAATGTGTTACTTTTACAATTTATATGGCCTTACAATGATGGGATGCCGCATCATGTGTTTGAAATAAAAACTTTCATAAATATGAGGTTACATTCTATATAATTGTTATATAATATATTACATTGAAACTTTTAAATGTTGTTTGGTATTTATCACATTTTGAATGGAGGACGCTATCGATTTATAACTTTATAATATTTATCTTGTTTAATAACCTGATAAAAAAAAAATCAGATATGCATGTACTGCATGAATACAGATTTTGCAATAAAGTACCACAATTTGAGGACAAAAGTTTATAGAAGTGTATATTTATTGATCACTAGTTTAGGACAGACTTCTTATTGCTGTTTGCCACAAACCCTACCAACCAGTCTCAGGGTGTGGGAAATTTTCATTATTATCGATTTTTTTTATATATATATATTAAGGGGAAAAAGGAGTCCAATGGTTTTATCTTGTAATCAACTTTTAAATGAGACTATTTCAAGTTTTGTGTAATTTAAATTTGTCAGTAGCAGTTAAACGGATATGTACATGTAATATTAGCAAATCTAGTACAAACTAAGTAATTATTTACAGCTTGTCTTGCAGTCTGCTCCACCGTTAAAAATCTTTAGTATTTAGGTGTCGAAAACAGCTTTAATTTATATATATACTAGAATGTATTGTAATCTTCATTCTGGGAATTCTAGAAGTTGCTTAATTTATGAGTACATGTATTGTACACTGTATGTTTAGGTGCCGTTTGTTATTTTAGGCTGGTGCATTACCAGGAACTTTTCATTTGCATAAATCATTGGCCCTACAGTACTGGTTGCTTGGCAACAGTTGATTCCAATTTATGGTTGTTATTTATTATATATTATAGTACCGGTTGAATTTCAGTAACAGTTAGCATGAATGCTGGGACTATTTGAAATGTTATGCTTTTAATTATGAGGGTATCTAGATGTTGTTAAGCTCTTGTTTGTGTTTTGTTTTTTGTGTAACACAGGTCATCCTTTATAACTTTTGGATGTCCTAACAGGTAACTCAGGCGCGGATCCAGAAGGGGGGGGGGGGTTCCGGGGTTGGAACCCCCCTTTTTTTGGACGATCAATGCATTTGAATGGGGACATGTAATTGGAACCCCCCCCCCCCCTTTGTCCTGGGTTAGGAACCCCCCTTTTTAAAATGGCTGGATCCGCCCCTGTAACTTTAACCAGGTTTACTTTGATTAATATAGGCCTTCTTGTGATATCCAAGTTCAAATCACCTTGTCCTTTAATCGAAATAAGGTTTCATTTGGGAAACCTGGTTCAAACCAAAGATAAGAGAGAGAGAGTGGTTGCTGCTGTTAGACTCTAGTTTGTTTCTGCTTACATGGATTTAGACTCTAGTATAGGGTTCTCTTTTTTATTCATTCTTTTAATTTGCGTTTGCCTGAGTTGATCTAGTTATTTTTGCTTTGTATTTATTGGCGTTTACATTATAATAATTTCACTCCGACATAGTCATCTTACACATTCAGGCATTAACCATCCAATCTTTTATGGTTATACACTTTACAACGGACAAATGTCAGCTTTTACCTCAAAAACTAACAAAACATAAAAGCAAACTTATATAAAGTAGAAATACTGTTGCCTGCATATATATGGCTTATTTTGGCTTCAATATTGATTCACTTGTACATCTATGCGTCAGACTAAAACTCCTTTATTTTTAAACCAGTTGCAGGTATGATAAGAGTTATGTTTCTCTAATATATTTTATGGTGATATGATTTAAACCCCCTTGACGGGTTGGTGCTAGATTTTCGTATATTCAAGACATAGTTTTTCGAACAGTTTAATTGAGGTCTGGAGCTGGCATGTTGGTACATTTTTAACTGTTCGTAGTCCCTTGTTGATTTTTGTAATATCGTCATTTTCAATTTTTGTTTTGTTTAATTTGTTACTTATTCTGATATTGGACTCTTTATGATTTTTACAGTGCGTATTGTTGTGCGTTGCTTCTTCTTCATTTAGTTGAGATTTTGAAAAACTTGTTTAACCCCTCGCCATTTAAGTATCTGTTCCAAGTCTGGGGCCATTGGCCTATGTTAGCTTGTGATGAACTTTTATTTTAGATTTGAGTTTAGTATGACATTCATTATCACTAATCTGGTAAAAAAAAATAAAAAAATGGATGAAGCCATTTCTGGTTTTTAGAGGGATTGCTTCAGATGCTTGGCCCCAACTGCAGATGGTTATCCTGCTATTACCCCAAGGGAATTTTTACAGTTATTTCAGACCTTTAAATTAGTAACCGTTTATTTGTAAGTTCCACACCACCCGTACATACCATGTATCAGAGAGGACAGTCTTTCTTTTTTTCATGAGTTCGGTTCTCTAGTTGATGTATTGAATACATTTCCTATCTCTTTATGAATTGTTAAGGTATTGCTTACTTGTACATTTTGTATCTCTTTCAACAAAAATTGTGACATTACTAATTTACTAGGATTGGATATTTTTTGTTTAGTAATTTTAATGTAGTTCAAAATTGAGGTTTGAGTTTTAAGAAGGTATTAAACACTCTAGGCCAGGAGTCATGCTGAAGTTTAGCAATATTTTCTTATCTTGTGTTGGTATGAAATCAGTGTATTTGAAGCTGTCCTTTCATTGATTTTGGAGGATTATTACATTGGTTGGAGATCCAATACTGACTCAGAATATATAATGAAACTATAAGGATCCAACATATTTTTAATAAACTTGTAGTGGTATTGACACAGGTAGTTCTAGAGTGGGTCTTTGCCAATGAGATGAAGAACATGTTCAGATTGAGTGTGAGATTCATCATTCTAAAGTAAGGATTGTCTCAATTTAGACCAATGCAAACATGGACTGGTGCTGCTATAGAATTTACAACTATTTATTGCCGTTATAATAAGCTGTCGGGTTGCTACATAAAATATTATGATTTTCGATCAGACCAGAATTTTTTCAACTAGATGTTTTCCACTTGTCACCCTTAACCTGCTAATGAAATGAATTCTTAACATCTTTATATTATTTGTTGATATACTATAATATACTATATTTTATGATATTATACAAATACAATCAACTATCTTGTGGTTTGCTGTAGTTTTGGTAGGTATTTTTATCTGTGTAGGTAAATATGTTAATTGTTTTGAACAGTTGTTCACAAAACTTCATCTAGATTATTTAACATATATATTATGTACCAGTTGTACTTTAAATAAAAATATCTATTTATCTATCTAGACATTTATCATATATATGGACCAAGTTGTGCGTTAAATAAAATAGCTATCTATCTACCTAGATTATTTAATATATATATATATGTACCAAGTTGTACGTTAAATAATATCTATCTATCTATCTAGATTATTTAATATATATATGTACCAAGTTGTACGTTAAATAAAAATATCTATTTATCTACCTATCTGTAGTTATCTCATATCTGGTTCACAGCTTTGCAGCGAACCGCCCTTTTTATGGCGGTTGACAGAGTCTCTGTTTTCCTCCGTCAATGTGGCAGAATTCGCTGCATAGAATCTTAATGTTAACTATGAAATTTTAGGTTTTTGGATAATACAGACTACACTTGTGTATCCTACGGTGTTTTCTAAATTTAAAGCACCAGTGTATCCCACGGTGCATCTTTACATTTTCATATATATCTATCTTCACATATATCTATCTATCTACCTGGTTGCCATATTATCTTCGGGTAACCGACCATAGATCTATCTACATATACATGGTCTATGGTCTATCTATCTATATATATATATATTATATATTATATGAATCTATCATATTTTGAATAAAAGCTGTGGCCAGATATCGCGAAACCATATATGTATTTTGTTTTAATGGCACCATCTGAGATAATTAGATTCGGCATATCAAAGAACCCGAATTATTCAATTTTTGATGAAATCAAACACAGTTCAATTTTGGACCCTTTGGGCCCCTTAACTGTTGGGACCAAACCTCCCAAAATCACACCCAACCTTCCTTATATGGTCATAAACCTTGTGTTTAAAATTCATAGATTTCTATTTACTTATACTAAAGTTATGGTGCGAAAACCAAGAATAATGCTTATTTGGGCCCCTTTTTAGCCCCTAATTCCTAAACTGTTCGGACACAAAATCCCAAAATCAATCCCAACGTACCGTTTGTGTTTATAAACCTTGTGTTTAAATTTCATTGATTTCTATTTACTTATACTAAAGTTATTGTACGAAAACCAAGAATAATGCTTATTTGGGTCCTTTTTTTGGCCCCTAATTCCTAAACTGTTAGTATCAAAACTCCCAAAATCAATCCCAACCTTCCTTTTGTGGTCATAAACCTTGTGTCAAAATTTCATGGATTTCTATTTACTTAAACTAAAGTTATAGTGCGAAAACCAAGAAAATGCTTATTTGGGCTCTTTTTGGCCCATTATTCCTAAGATGTTGGGACCAAAACTCCCAAAATCAATCCCAACCTTCCTTTTGTGGTCATCATAAACCTTGTGGTAAAATTTCATAGATTTCTATTCACTTTTACTAAAGTTAGAGTGCGAAAACTAAAAGTATTCGGACGACGACGACGCCAACGTGATAGCAATATACGACGAAAAATTTAAATTTTTGCGGTCGTATACAATTTAAGAATCTACATTCACAGCTAAATTTGGCATATCAAAGAACCCCAATTATTCAAAGTTTAATTTTGGTTAATTTGGACCAACTTGAAAACTGGGCCAATAATAAAAAATCTAAGTACATTTTTAGATTTAGCATATCAAAGAACCCCAAGGATTCAATTTTTGTTAAAATCAAACGAAGTTTAATTTTGGACCCTTTGGACCTTAATGTAGACCAATTTGAAAACGGGACCAAAAATTAAGAATCGACATACACAGTTACATTTTTTTTAGATTCAGGATATCAAAGAACCCCAATAATTCAATTTTTGATGAAATCAAACAAAGTTCAATTTTTGACCCTTTGGGCCCCTTATTCCTAAACTGTTGGGACCAAAACTCCCAAAATCAAACCCAACCTTCCTGTAGTGGTCATGAATTTTGTGTTTAAATTTCATAGATTTCTATTTACTTATACTAAAGTTATGGTGCGAAAACCAAGAATAATGCTTACTTGGGACCCTTTTTGGCCCCTAATTCCTAAACTGTTTGAACTAAAACTCCCAAAATCAATCCCAACCTTCCTTTTGTGGTCATAAACCTTGTGTCAAAATTTCATAGATTTCTATTTACTTAAACTAAAGTTATAGTGCGAAAACCAGGAAAATGCTTATTTGGGCCCTTTTTGGCCCCTTTTTCCTACAATGTTGGGACCAAAACTCCCAAAATCAATCCCAACCTTCCTTTTGTGGTCATAAACCTTGTGTTAGAATTTCATAGATTTCTATTCACTTTTACTAAAGTTAGAGTGCGAAAACTAAAAGTATTCGGACGACGACGACGCCAACGTCATACCAATATACGACCAAAAAATTTTCAATTTTTGCGGTCGTATAAAAACGGTATCGGGACTGTTCGCCCTAATAACATGTTCGCCCTGGGTACGTTCGCCCTGAGTTCGTTCGCCCATAGAGTATGTTCGCCCTACTTAAAAAATATTAATATTCAGGGCATTTAAGTTGAATAAACTTATTCAGATATTTCTATGGTATATATTCTTGAAATTTATGGAAACAGGGAAATATTTAAAAGTGTATGGCTTGTTTAGGATCATTAAAATTGTTCAATGACAAAATAATTCGGATCACTGATACTAGTCTTTTGATGGATTATTAATAATAATCAAACGTTTTGTTTTGATAAAATATTCAGCTGGAAATTAATAAAAACAATGATGTACGAACTGTAAATCATGAAACATGTTCATTTAGTATTATACTCTGAAAGTAGTAATTATTAAAGAGAAATACATTGTATTCCAGTAATTTACTCTGTAAATCAAAGGGAAAATGATAAATTGATTGCGGGAATATAAATATTCTGTCAATTTTTCAACAAACTTTAACATATTTTGTTCAAATACTTAAAATTATGAAATCAGAACAATTAGAAAAAAATAAAAATCAGGGCGAATGGACCCTGGGCGAACAGGAATCAGGGCGAACAGATACCAGGGCAAACGTGAATCAGGGCGAACGGACCCGGAATCTATAAAAACCAAGATAACCAGATAAACCGTTCTCAAACATTAAACAGAAAGTTATATGCGACACTTTCAAGTGCCTTGACATGAATAACAGACCCTTTATATACTGTCCGTCATCTTAAGTCTAGATCAAACTTTTTACGTGTCATAACCTCATGTATGCATGACTTATATGAAAGTTTGAAGTTATTTAAAGATAATGAAATTTAAGTAAATAGACTTAAATTCAGTTATCGCTGGGGCCACTGACGGATTGCGTTTCATGTTTTAGATTTTCCCCAACATGTGTGACAGTTATATTATGTGACGTCATTTGGTCCTTTTTAGAATTTCATTGCAGCAAGCAAGCTGTTTAAATTTCGTAAGCGCTACAATTGAAAATCCGCCCTCCCACTCCTTTTTTTTTTTGGACGAGATACTGCTCTTTTGTATTTATTTTTCAGGTTTGTGTCGGTGACAGTGGTGATACAGATTTGACTGATGATGTTAACTTGTTTGCTGTTGAGAAAAGTGACTTTTAGTTGAACTTTGAGCATCACAAATGATTCCCGAAAATGGCAGAATTCGCTGCATAGAATCTTAATGTTAACTATGAAATTTTAGGTTTTTGGATAATACAGACTACACTTGTGTATCGCACGTTGTTTTCTAAATTTGAAGCACCAGTGTATCCCACGGTGCATCTTTACATTTTCATATATATCTATCTATCTATCTATCTGGTTGCCATATTATCTTCGGGTAACCGACCATATATCTATCTACATAAACATATACATCTATGGTCTGTCTATCTATATATATATATTACTAGAACACACCCGTGATATCGCGGGTCCGTGACTGAATTAAAGTATATAACTATGCGCAAGCCTTATCTTAGTATTAGTTCTGTCATCTGATAAAGTCATGCCGATTATAAGATACACAATTTTCCCTGCTTTCAAATCTTTTTGTTTGAACCCGTCGAACTGGAACTTATCAATTATTGGTAATATTAAATATTTGGAAAACAAAAGTCCTGGAATGGAGTATTTTTTAATCAACAGCATTGTCCTATATTAGTTATAAATAAAGTTGAATTCTTTGATTCGCTGTTTTACGTCATGCCCGCTAACAAATTGAAGTTTATTATTAGTCCAGATTTTTAGTATTCGTATTGTTATCTTAGAAAGTCTTACAGATTAAAATACTACAATAGGTAACAATTTGACTATTTAGTAGTGTCAACCCTGTGATTATGACCCGTTTATATAGCATATTAATCCTGAATACACCGTTTGGTGGTGCGCCTGTCAGGTGCGGAACGTACAGATAAGGTAATAGGTAACAGGTGATTATACTATTGGTATCGGTATCGGACTCGACCCGGAACTTCCTAATTATTGGCGATATTAATTACGTGGAAAACAAAAGGGCCTGGAGTGGTGTATTTTTTAATCTGCACCTTAGTACTATATTAGTTGTATATAAAGTTGAATTCTTTGATTCGTCGTTTTTACGTGATGACGGCTGACAAATTGGACCTCGTAATTTTACTATTATAGATATATCATATAAATCTATCATATTATGAATAAAAGCTGTGTCAGATATCGCCAAACCATATATGTATTTTGTTTTAATGGCACCGTCTGAGACAAACCATATATACAATACAGTTACAGAAACAACACATACATTCTGTATGTGCCTGTTCAAATTCTATCATGTTGCTATATATCATGTATTGTTGTTGCCTTCATGTTATTTTGTCTCAGGTGTAAAAAGGTCTTTTGGCAATCGTCCCGTATCTTCTTATATTTTATTGACATATTCGCGTTCTCAATCCGTTGGTAAATGATCAGTTGTTGATGTAAAGTCAAAACGGACGAAATTGTAACAATAGATGTAAGGATGGGTTGATCGGAAAATATTACATTGATATCAATGTAATAGGAATTTAACCCAGCTTTGAGGGCTGTTTCAGATTTGTTTCAGACTGAATCGTAGCGATACTTCCTTTAAGTAGTCCTCATTTAAAAACTATAAAAAAGTATCTGCAATTTTAACTTGCAATATTCATAAGGAAACAACCAGCATGCAGGAAGGCGTGTTACTATACTTATTATATCCGAGCCGACCAGTATTATTTGTACTTCGTAATGACATTTGCTAGTCTGAAAAGAAGCAAACATTAATTTTTAACTGTTTGGTTAAATCCGTCTTGGTGAACACACATGAACTAGCTCACACAAACGAGACGAAAAAAGCTACAAAAGATTTGATGTAAAATTTTATTATAATATCAAGAGATTAAGGTTCCGCTAAAGTCAAATTTCAGTAAAACTTTATTGTCAATTTATTAATTATTTGAGGAACAAAGATTACCATATCATATATCAAAATCTTCGTTGTGGTGTGTAGAATACATATATAACAAAATTAAACACTTCAGCATGTATATAAGTCTAATAAGTCATTCAGAATAGAGGCACACTTTGAATAAATCCACAGCATTTCCATGTACACAAAATTCTGAAAAATATGAATAAAACTATAGAGAATAGGAATTTCTAGTACAAGCTATTATTTATTTTGAATAAAATGCAACCATAAAAGCATGTTTGGCCATTAAAACTTTTCTTTCATAAAATAAAATAGTCGGCCATATTTGATAAGGAACTACTTTTTTGTGAAAAGTATGGAGGGCAATATTGTGAAAACTAGTATATATTAATATAAATGTTTTAGAAATAAAATTAACACACTATACAAACATTGATGTAAATAGAAATAGGAAGATGTTTTTTTCAAAATTACATGTTTCAAAGACTTCAGTGCTTTTAAAATTTTAAACCAGGTTTTTGAAAAAAAGGGGGGAGTTATGTTACATATATATATAAGAACCTCATCTACACAGAATAAAAACATTACTTTGTTACCATGGGCACATTAAATTAATTACAGCATCATAAATTTTAGGAAAGATAGGTATTTTGCTATTTTCCTCATCAGTACTACACTATGTCCACCCTTGGTCCCTTCATGTATTCCAACATTTAAAGTCAGATTGAAGAAATAATTCAGCATATATTCTAGAGTATATTGTTTTGTATGACCTTCTTTTATTTGCTTCAAGGTTTTGTACCTGATATTTAAAGCTTAAATCACAAAAAAAAAAGTTTCAAATGGCTAAAGATATATATTTCCCAGGTTGGTGTTCTTTTTTATAGATTGTATATTTACCTAGTTCTGGGCAGAGTATCTATAAGTGACGTATTGCCTCCAACAAGTGCTACCAAAAAAGAATTTCTTTTCATCTGAGAATTCCAGCTTCCTGAAAGTTTCAAAGACTATTCAGATTAAGAAACAAAAAAGTTTTAATACATACATGTATATAATTAATTAGCGCGTTTAAGTTATATTCTTAGACATTTATATAATTTTAATTCAGTAACTGTATCAGTTTATTTGCACAATCTGATCCACACCTAAATTGATTGAATGTTGATTGTTGCTTTTTTTATACATTATATATATAAAACAGATATGGGTGAAGGAATCAAGACATTACCAACTCCAAAAATGCAATACAAAAAAGAAATTGAGAGCTAACTTCAACAGAAGATATATTTCTGATCTGTTTAAGTGAGCTACAAGATCACCTCTTCAACATATGGTGCTTGCTTTGGGTATCTTTATACACAATAACCAAGTATAATCAAGTCTTTATGTCAACATCATAATGAAAAGAATGAAACATATGTCTTTGTCAGCTAAATTTTGCCAATACCACGATTTATTCTGTGCCCACAAAAATTGAAGGTACCTTTTTTCTTTTTTTTTTAACAAACTATAAAGGTCATGTGTTTCTCTGACTGTGTGACTGTTTATGATGTGTATTGATTGATAATTGCGTCTTAGATGCACGATTTTGTTTTATTCATTGTCAGTGGCTTGTAACTAGCTGTCAGTAACTGCTTGTACTTTCGGATCAGTATTTAGTGTCTTTTTAGTTGTTGGGATGTACAATTAAACTCCAACATCCTCTCTGTGTTTTTGTTGGATGTATTTCTATTTGTATCCATCTGATGAGCTAAGCTTTTTTCTACTGATTTGTATAGTTCATTCTTATGTTGTATTGTTACACTACTGTCTCAGGTTAGGGAGAGTGTTGGGATCCAGCTAACATGTTTAACCCAGCTGCATTCTGTATGTATGTGTCTCCAAAGTCAGAAGCCTGTAATTCAGTGGTTGTCTTTTGTTTTAATGTGTTACATATTTGTTTTTCCTTCAATTTTGTACATAAATAAGGCCATTAGTCTTCTCATTTTATTTGTTTTAAATTTGTCGGTTCAGGGCCTCTTATAGCTGACTATGCAGTATGGGCTTGGCTCATTGTTAAAGGCTGTATGGTCATATATAGTTGTTAATTTTTGTGTCATTTGGTCATTTGTTGAGTGCTGTCTCATTGACAATCATACTACATTTTCTGTTTATACATAACTACAAAGCTAATCATGATCATTGTTCAATAATTGGAACTTTAAAAAATTACAAACTTACTATTTCAAAGTTATCATTTAACAATATCTGTAATAGTTCACAGTCACTTGCTCTTGGACAAAAGACATTATTTTGAAAAGCAGAAAACAAAATGTCAGCTGAAAAACAATAAATAAAAACAGTCATATCTCATGAATACACATTATAAGATAGACAATAGTCCTTTTAAAAAATTATATAAAATGTATATATACATCATTTTGAACATGATAAGCTCTTGATTTCTTTTTTTATTGAATTCTCTTCTTTTTTACATCTGTAATTCACAATAACTAATACAGTACCTAAAACAAAGATGACTGTGATTTAACATGAAGATGATTTCCTTACATTATGTTTTGAATTTGCCTATGGACATAACATTATTCAATTTCCAAGGACCATAACTCTGTAGATGGAAATCATTACCCGAAAGTAGGTTTTATTTTATAAAGGAACATAACTCCATGAAAGCAATATTTGTCAACATTTGAAATGGTGTTTGTGTAATTTGCAGCTTGCATTTTTTATTTAATACAATAAAATAAGGTTAATCTACGTACCTCAAATGTGTATAATGATTGATTTTTTTATTGCAATGCAGATCATTGGTCATAAACTGTAAACGAAATTCCTCAGTCAACAATAAGGTGAAACTGATTGTGATACAATAATTGCAATTTTATCACAAGGTCTATAATAATCCAAGTGTTCATCAAATATAACAGCCTTCATTATACACTTATTTCAGATTCAAAAGTTGAAAACAGATAGGCAATTCCAAATCCATCTCACAGGAAATCATAATCAGTCATGTCAGTACAACCTTCAAATAAAATATTGAAATATATGAAATAATTGCAATGCATTATCAAAAATATATGTTGAAGTTCATTTGAAACATTCAAATTGCAATTTGATGAGACAAAATTTACCATCTATAATAAACAGGTATTGAAATTTTTATCATGGTATCTTCTTTATGATATCCTAAATAAAAGTAACAAATATCTATAATAGTTTATTTAAGAATTGAATGCTTCTTTTTGTAAATTTATTGGGGTGTAAAAGCGTTGACCAAAGTACATTTTGTATGAAGCGCGGAAGCGCTTCATTCTACAAATGTACGCACGGTCAACGCTTTTACAACCCTATAAAGTTACAAAAAGAAGCATTCAATACTTATAATTACATTTTTTAGCTATGGTCATGAAAACACGAATTTTATATGTTTTATTATTTAATTCACCTGTGTACTTTATTGTTGGAGCATGTGATATCATGAGTGAAAGTTGTATTGAGCAATGCAACTGCTTACGGAATAACACGGGATGTGCAGTTAGCCAATCAGAATAAAATATTATAATGAAACATACATCTAATGTAATTATTTCATAATATAAATGACTGATAATGTAGAACTAGAAAATATATTATGAAAGAATCAAATCTTGCTCTCACAATTTTTGGATGACCATCCGTACTACATGAAATGAAATAAGAATGTGTCTCAATGATTCCAAACCTCTTGCTGTGTTACTTTAAAACTGTTCGTGGGATATTTCTAAAAGTCAAACATGATATGTGTTTTATGGTTATTGTCGCAATTTTTGTAAAATGTTCATAATATTTGGTTCAAACAAAGTAAAGTTTATATACAGCTGAAACTAATTTCAAGTCCTACAAAGTGTGGTACAGACAGACGGACAAAGGTAAAACATAAATCTCTGCAAGCAAAACAGTGGGGGATAGTAAAAACACTTGATGTCAGCAATATGTCATTATTTTAAATCAAAAAGAAGATAAACATCAGGAGGATATAAATCCTCCATTGTGTACATGTAATGTGCATATACAAAGAAGTCATACACTAGTTTTCCAGATATATAACGAAATTTCTTATGTACAGAGTTTTCTCTCAGTTTTCATTACTTTATAATTGGCGGCTTTAAGGCTTAAAAAATTATACTTCCTTAAGAAATTTATAAATGATGTGCTACAAACAGAAAATAGCTCACCCTTATTTCAATAATGGCGAGATAAAAATGTGCATACCTGGCATGTATCATAAGTCACAAAATTGAACAGAACCAGAATGATAATCTGCAACTAAATGGTCAATTTCATAAACATCATCATCTCCATCAAACAACACTTCATAGACTGCATTCAATTTTCCATCTGTCCCTTTAAGTAATGAAACAACTGTTCCTTTGTACCATTCCTTATGGTTTGCATCCTCGTCAATTATCCACTGTTGTTTAATGCTACGTCCAACAAATTTGGTCTGTTTCTGCCTTCCTCTCCTAAATTAAAAATCACTAACTAAATTAAAACAACAAGTTACTTAGATGTTCTTTTAATATATAAAATTGAGATTGGAAATGGGGAATGTGCCAAAGAGACAACAACCCGACCATAGAAAAAACAACAGCAGAAGGTCACCAACAGGTCTTCAATGTAGCGAGAAATTCCCGCACCCGGAGGCGTCCTACAACTGGCCCCTAAACAAATATATACTAGTTCAGTGATAATGAACGCCATACTAATTTCCAAGTTGTACACAAGAAACTAAAATTAAAATAATACAAGACTAACAAAATATCTATTTTTAAAAAAGGTATACATGTACATTGTATGTCTTGTATTAGATATTTAGATGCAATACATATCTCATCTATATAGTAAGAGAGATGTACTATATAGTGTAAATGTACTAATGACTTACATAATACAAAATTGTGTTTTTCGTTTTGTACATACATGTGGTGTACAAGACAATCACATGATCATTTCCCAACATGATTTTGGGTTTTAACTATATATATATATATATAATTATGTTTATATTGAAATGGTATAAATTAATTAATATTTATATGAATATGGGTAAATGTACATCTTTAATGTACATTGTACCACTTTTTAATAATGAATATATTGGAAAAAAATTTAATAAAACAACAATTGTCAAATATCTTATTCTTGTCAAAGAAACACACCAATCTTCCGTGATGTGTTGTGTTTGTTTACTTGGGTTTAAGAACAAGAGGTGACCTCTCGATAGCTTGTTATGTCTCTACTATTGGATCATGTACCTTTTTTAAGAAAAATGTAACTTTTGGATGATGTATTTTTCTCAGTAAAATGTAACCGCTATCTCAAAATTAATCTATATGTATTGTGAACACAAATACTGAAACAGGTTTGACATTTGGTAAGATGTATTGGTATGATATGTAGATGTGCATACTTCAATAACATTTTGAAATCAAAATCATGAAATTTTGTAGGATTATGGGAAACTAGCTAGATATAATATAATATTACATACGTTAGCCTATTTTGTGCAGGTTCTTTAGCTTGAGTGTTGGCTGTTTCAGAGTCTGATGAAGTGTCTGGTCTTGGATTCTGTTTTTTCGTCTTTCTTCTATTCGTTGAAGCTGATGTTATCTTTCTCTTTCTTTTTATACTGGTTTTGGAATCAACAAACTGAAATTATAAAAGTTGTATTATAAGAATATTCCATTAATATACTCAGTGTTTCATACCAGCACCACACACAATGATAATGTCAATATAATTGGTTGTGAATAATGAAAATAAAAGCTGAATGATTGTCAAATTTGGTTTGTTGCATAGTGAAAATCTTTACAATATAATAGACACCCCTTTTGATAAAAAAAAAATGTTTCCCTTTCATCCTGAGATCTTGAAAATACAGTGAACTTGTGTGTTTATACCACTATTTTAATTAATAGGCAAACAATGTGATTTTTGGTGAAAAATCTTTTCTAGTAGGCTTTTTTTTGCCGTTAAAACTTTTAGAGTTGTAAGGCAGCTATATTTTTGGGCTCTAGGACATCAAGGTTTATATATATGTTGAAAATAATTAAGGAGTATAGAAAAATTATACAACCTATTTCACCTCCTCTCATAATACATGTAATATGAATTTTTTTTTAAATACAAATAATAATTATATATATATATGTTTTCAATTATAATCATGATAATTGAGAGTGTATTGAATTACCTACTATAATGAATATTGGAAGATTGTCCTTCTCAATACATGCAAATGACAGAGGCTGACAATTACAAAGTGAATCAAATACCTGTATAAATATAATTGGAAGATGTTTCTTCTCAATACATGCATGACAGAAAATGACATAGGCTGACAATTATATACAATACCTGTATACATGTAAGATAATTGGAAGATGTTTCTTCTCAATACATGCATGACAGAAAATGACATAGGCTGGCAATTATATACAATACCTGTATAAGATAATTGGAAGATGTTTCTTCTCAATACATGCATGACAGAAAATGACATAAGCTGACAATTGTATACAATACCTGTATACATGTAAGATAATTGGAAGATGTTTCTTCTCAATACATACATGACAGAAAATGACATAAGCTGACAATTGTATACAATACCTGTATAAGATAATTGGAAGATGTTTCTTATTAAAAAATACAATGCCCTGATAAGTTCATTAAATCAAATGTTGTTCCGTAAACAACTGAATTTTAAACAAGGCTGTTTTTGGATTGATTTCAAACTTAATATTGAACTCACCCATATTCCAGGTTCTCGAATGCCTGGGCTCTTTCCTTCTCGTGGTGAGGCAAGTTCAGGTAAAAGTGCCTTAGTGAAGAAAGCTTTGAGTTTTGGTAGTAGAGTGTTCTCCCAAAGGTCAACATCTCGATAAATTCTCTGTATAAACATCTGATATGGATTCAGTGTACGCACAACAAAGTCTATCCATGGTTTGTGACAAACATTCAGAAGGCCATGGCATTGGAAAAAATAAGGGTGATTTTCCTTCAACTTCAAATTTCCATTGATAGTAATCAGGCAGAAATTGTTTGAATTAGCAGCTTCAAAAAGGTTGATTGGTTTTGAATGCAAAAGGTTTTTTATTTCAATAAGTCCAGTGCCGTCAGTTGATGATGTAACAATCCCGTCTGGACTAGCAGCTAAAAATTTGTTGGTTGGGTGAATAACAAGACCAGTTTTATTCACATAGATATTCTCATTATCTTCTGCTTTCTTAAGCTTATATTCCTCTATGGTGGTATCTTCTTGTAGAATGCCATTTCGTGTATGTCTATTTCCTTTGAATTGGGAGTACAGCAAATTACGGACAAATTTATTTATAGGTAAAGATGGGTTTCGTCTAATGATGGAGCCAAAGTTTGAAGCAGTTATTCTTTTATGACGTTCAGAATGCCAAAGACCAGATTGAGACTGTTGAACTGTTGATAGTGTAATTTGTTTACATTGATCTGCCGAAAGATTGATGTGTGTATCCAAAAAATCATTCTGAAGTTTTTCAAGCGCTGAGGTAGATACATCAGTAGTAACCTCAATGGCATCTGTACCATACGATTGTCTAGCTTTCCTTGTAGTGCAGCCTTTCAGAGATGAGATTTTTCGTTTCCACCTTTTTTGTTTGACATCTGGCTTTGATTTGTGCCGAATGGAATTTTTAAGCATCTGTTCGTTACGTTTGTACCTAGCTGTAAAATGTTTTCCTGGTTCTGTTGCTGTACACGTTTCCCAAGCCTGACATGACCACTGCGGACCTAAATTCATGCGAAGAGCTCCTCCATAGCATCTTGCATGCCATGACCCACGGTTACAAAGGTTATAGACCTTTCCTCCATCAAATTTGGTTCGGATGTGCATCCAACTCTCTGCCAGGTTAGTTGTACTGTTGCTGATAAGGCGGTCAGATTTCTCAGCTATTCTGTTAAGCAAGGTCAAGACATCCTTAATTATATGTTGTTCTACATTACTGTACTGTATGGTTGTACCAAGTCTGGACTCTTCCTGGGATGCCAAGGACGATCCTTCTGACCAGAAATCTATCTGACAATCTAAAAGATCTGGTTCATCAGAGTTTTTTACTATGGTGGGTGAAGATGCTGTTGAATGATCAGAGTTTGATGAAGTACATGTATTAATATCAGATGATGTATCTGTTTGTTGGGTTTTAGCGCGGCAGAAGTCAGAACAGTGATCATGTTGACCAAAAACATGATTGACCGAGTTTATGATGTCATGGCGAAGTCGTTTAATTGCTGTTGATACATCTACTGTTTGTTCTTTTAGTTCTTTTGACCTAAAGCGGATGGCACATCTTAATGCACTAACCAGGCGCACTCGCGTTGTTTTAGACAAATGATGTCTCCCTTTGTACAGTGGGTTTTCAGTAACCATCTTTTCCAAGTTGGAACGATAACATTTACATATATGGTTGGCGCATTCCTCCTTAGTTACCTGTCTTCCCCACCCTGGCACTCCTTCCCTGATAGTTGCAAAAACAGAAGAGTCCCCATCGCCTACCACTCTCATGTACCGCAAACCATGTTTTTCTTCTGCCTGTTTAAACCCTTCTAAAATAATGTCACTTTCCATGGACTGGCTGTCTTTGTCCCAATTCTTAAAGCATGTGTGGGGTTTATTGTCATTCTGACCACAAATATAGCAGTATTTATTCCGAACACCTATGTGTAGCAGTTTCTTAGTTTCTTTCCCAATTATTATAGCAACCCCACCTGCAGCGTTATAGGAATGCTTATGAGTCCTCTTTGACCAACCTCCATCTACTATTACTGTAATAGCAGGAACCTCATGATGGTAATCATTCCTATCAATTGCCAAACGTCTTTCTTCCTGACCCGCTAGCATCATCTCCCGTTCTAATATAGAGTGCCACCATTTCCCAATGTCAGTTTCAATTGATGTAAAAGTTGGCTGAGACAAACCAGGTGAATTCAATGTGGCCATTAGTTCATTCAGATGTGCTGGGCCATTGCCAGTGACCATACTACCCCAAACAGCACGCACATTGACGTCATAACGTTTTGAACCAGGGACCTTGGGACTCGTATCAAATTTAAATTTCTTGAAACACCCTTGGCACTCTGCCATCATCACACTGGCTAAACCTAACGATCTCACCTCTGTCTGTAGCTTGATAGGAGTTTTTCCTTCAGACGAAACCTTCATTGCCTCTACACATAAACATACATGCATTGTTATTTCAGACACATGTGATTGCAAACAGTCTAAGTTCATCATTCTGTAACCTTTTGGACTGAGGTCTTTAACTTTGAGTATCCTCATTCTGAAGTTATCACCATAGGAAAATGCGGTATAAATAGAGGTGTTTGACATATGTTTTTTCAAAGTAGTGCCATAGAAATTATGTATTTTCTTTATCTTTATCTTCAAAATGTCTTTTTTGATGTTTCTAGATTTTTTTTTAATTCTGTAAATAGGTCTCCCTAAATGCCTCCCTCTCCTTACTCTGCTATGCCTACCCAGACTTCTACCAAACACTCTATTCTTTTTACTTTTACTGCCCATAATAAATTCTTCTTTGATATTGTCAACACATGTAGTGGCTTCCTTTTGTCAACCTTGCTTTCCATACACGTTTTTTAACATTTTTAAATATAACTTTATTTTCACTTACCTTGGTTGCAATGTGTTTCTTACCCATATTTTTACCATTCATATTTCCATGATTTAAATAATTATTTAATTTAAAAGTAATACAAACTCACCAAAATGACACACGTGTAAACATGTCTGTTTGGTCTACATTGTATTTATTTTTCCGTTAAGGACTTAACTGTGATATCTGATGATTGTTTTTTGGAGATATATATGTACTAAACAAGTATTTCAATATATAGGATCAATTCCTTACCAATCAAAGTTCACCGATTAGACAATAAACTGACATTTTCCCAATGTTTACTTCACTTGATCAAAAGATCAACCGTAGTTCTTCAAACCGGAAGTGATTTCTCTCATATAGTTATTTCTTTCGCATCAAAATTTAATGATTAAATCGATTGTTTAATGTCCAAAAACTTAATTCACCTGAAATATATAATAAAAAATATCAGTACACTCATTCAATTTTAAAAAAATGCTATTTTTGTTATATTCGAAAGTGCGGTGTGATATCAGATCATGAAATTCTACTTTCGTTTTCAGAAGAATCACAGAACACCCAATTCAACAGTTTATTTTATTGTGTAAATGGTAAAAAATGTTTTTAAATTACAGCTAAATATTCTCATACACATATGAATTTGCAAGTCATAAAGTGTCAAGGGAGATCAAGCAAATTAAACAGTTGTAAATAGTAAAAATTCAATCATACAACAACATTGTAAAAATGGCGGCTATCCAACAGCGTGGGACACTCTTTTATTCTTAACTTAATAGAAAGACAGATGACTTTTAGCAAGTTTTAGGTATAGCTCGACCTGCATTGAAACATAAAGAATACTCGGTGCCAATTTTGGGTGATATAACATTGATTTAAGAATGTTCTATTTTTTGAAAAAATGTGTGTTGTGAAGATGCATTTTCAACTTTTAACATTGGAATAGTGTATTTAATTTTAAGGTTTGATACAAGCCCTGCATGGTCCCACAAATAATGGTAAAAATTTTATAATTTGACAAAATTTCAGCCCTCAGTAATTTGTTTAAGGTACAAAACATGTACATTTGGTAATTGCACCACCAGATTGAAATTTTGACTTTAGCGGAACCTTAAACAATGGATGAAAGTACTGCGAGTAAATAAAAATAAAGTACAGTAAAGTGTGATTATTATGTTTGTTTTGCATATAATAAACGTTTAATATTTTGAGCTTCTTTGTTATATATTTTCTTTGTTCTAATACTGAATAAGAGTAGAACACAATGTTGAATGCTTTACCCCTATGTTGACATTTTTACTTATTATGTATTTTTGTTTGTTCACACATTCTTGTCAATATAATTGAGTTCACAGTTGGATGCGACTGTCATACAAGTGAGAGGTTAAGTTAGCTTGTTAAAAACCTTGTTTAATCCACATAAGATAATGCCAGTACCACGTCAGGAATATAACAGTTGTTATCCATTCGTTTGGTGTGATTGAACTTTCGATTTTGCCATTTGATAAGGGACTTCTCGTTTTGTATTTTCCTTGGAGTTTAGTATTTTTGTGATTTTACTTTATAGTACAGTAAAGTGTGAACATTAAGATGATCATTTGGAAAATACAAGAACAATTTAGTACACTCATTTGGACAATAAAAGTAAGATATAATAATACAGTAAGATATGAACATCCAGTTGACCATATGGAAAAAGCAAGTAAAATAATAGTACATTTGCACTAAAGTATGAATATTATTTTGGTTATGGTGATAATAAAAGTAATATAGTAAGTGAAGTTTGAAATTGAATTATTCATTTGGCAAATACAAGTAAAATTTAGCACTCTAAAAAATTATCATTTTAAAAGTAAAATATGGTACAGAGAAGTTTGAACATAAGGTTGATCAGTTAGAAAATACAAGTCAAACATAATAAGTACAGTAAATTGTGAAAATTCAATTGATCATTTGGGTAATACAAGTAAAATATAATACAATGAGATGTAAACATTAGTTTGATCATTTAGGGGGAGAGGGGACCCACCCCACCTTTTTTGGGGAACATTTTGGTTGAATATATAGGAAATAACTGAAGCATGACTAAAGCAGGCCCCCCCTCTTATCAACATTTCTTGATCTGCCACTGGCACAAAAATACAAATAAAATACAATGAAATGTAAACATTAGTTTGATCATTTGGGAAACAGAGGCGGATTTAGGGGGGGGGGGGGGGGGGCAGGGGTCCCAGCCTACCTTTTGTTGGCAATATTTTGGTTGAATATATAGGAAATCACTGAAGCATGACTGAAGCGGGCTCCCCTCTTATCAACATTTCTGGATATGTCACTGGCACAAAAATACAAATACAAATATAATTTAAAACAATGAACTGTGTACATTAAATTGATCCTTTGGAAAATACAAGTAAAATATAATACAATGAAATGTAAACATTTAGTTGATATTTTGATAATACAAATAAAATATAAAACAACGAAGAGTGTACATTAAATAGATTCTTTAGAAAATACAGGTAAAATATAATACAATGAAATGTAATCATTAGTTTGGTTATTTGGGAAACAGGGGCGGATTTAGGGGAGGGGGGCAGGGGTCCCAACGCACCTTTTGTTGCCAATATTTTGGTTGAATATATAGGAAATCACTGAAGCGGGCCCCCCTCTAATCAACATTTCTGGATCTGCCACTGGAAAATACAAATAAAATATAATACAACGAAGTGTGAATCTTAAATTGATCATTTGGAAAATTCAACTGAAAATATATTACAGTAAAGTGTCATCTTGAAAAAAAGCATTTAGAAACTGCTAGTAAAATATAGAACAGAAGAGAGTGAGCACTATATTGACCATTTGGATAATACAATGAGAATATAGTACTGTTATGTGTGATTAATCTGATCATATGGAGCATACAATTGCAAGTATATCAAAGAGAATAATTATCTGATTATTCTGAACATAATTTTTATGGATAATACAAGAAGAGTATTATTTGTAACACAGTTTGATAGTAGACTTTATATGATATATAGCATGTATAGGGAGTCAGTAAATTCCATATAGGTCGAGAGCAAATCAACCGTAGAAAGTAACAAACAGTTTGTAAAAATTTAAACTGACGAAAACTCTTATGCTTTTTGAGAAGATGCGAAAACAATAAAAACAGAAAACAGGGATACAAATTGTATAACGTTCATATGGAAAAGTGTTCTGTTAATCAGTTAAGGTTCTAAAAAGCGCAATAAATATTTGATATTACGTACAAAATATATTGCATCTTACAAATTATGTGTTTTATTTTTCGGCATTTTTTGTTGTTTGCCCGAACGATGATTGTGACCAAGTTTAGCTAAGATTAAACCGGTGGTTCCAGAGGAGAGTATTTCAGCGACGACAACATCAGACGAAAGACGACAAATAGTGAGAGAGACCACGTGGTTTATGTTCATAATATCAGAAACATAATTATGTTGTGTACTCCTAATTCGATATGAAGTCTTCAAAATGGTTTGATTTTCACGTGATTGTGAAATTAAAGTAATACATGTTGAGTACCCTTAAATTGATATCATGTTGTCACAAATTTTCGATGTGTACTTGTTTGATGAAGTTCAAGTACACATAAACATATGGTCATTTTGTAATTTCTTTCGTTCTGCAGTAACACGTTGGTAAAAGTAGGTTTCCCATTTGTTTATTCAAGTTATCTTAAAACACATCCATCCATGTGTAGTCGAAATGAGACGTTAAATCTGATGCATGCGTAGAGGTTTGCAGAACAAACGTGTCGTATTGATGTATTTTTGTCCTTGTAATGAGCATGCATAACGAAAAATGGCCACGGTGATCATTTGTTTCCGAATGGGTAAACATGTGTTCAACTAATGTCCCTGAAACATTGTGTAATAACTTTCGTCGCAAGTAAAAATGTAGTTACACGTTGTATTTGGTAAGACATTGATGCCTGAACTAATGTGACGTTGTATATAAAGTTTACTGTGGCAAGTATGATCAAATATTAGATGAATATTTTTTCTAACAAGCACCAGTGAAGTTTTCAACAACTTAACACACACACACATTGATCCACATTGCATAAAAAAACAATACTGTCAATGTCAAAAACTCCAAATTCTACAAAAAGGAACATTGTTTTTGCTTTCTGGCTTCTTTATGAAAAGAAATAATTCCTATAGAACTAAATATTTTACATAATTTGAAGATTTTACAGACTGATTTTGTTTAATGATTATCACTGACTGTTGACGTGTAGGTATGTTTTAGGCCATACCACTGCTTCAGTTTCTTCTTCGTACTGATAGTTTGTCGGGTACACAATTCGACAGGAATAGAATCCTTCATCACATTTATCAACATTTGAAATAACCAGAGATGGAAATTCTATTCTTGAACCATGATACTTTATACTGTCAACAATCACAGGTTCATCTACGCCTTTGTGTTCCTTGAACCAGCATATTGTGGACTCATAGGGTAACTGAGAATTTATATTGCAGTTGATGGTGCATCCACATCCTTTAGAAGCGGTTGTAGAACTTGGTAGTTGTACCTTTGCACAGACTGAAATTGTATTAAATAAGACTGATAACTTGGTATTTATGTAAACACTTGATAAAAGCTAATAAAACTCAAACATTTGTTCCTATACAGATCAAAATCCAATAATTCAAGCTAGAAAAAAAATAATATGATCGGATAAGAAAATCTAAAAAAAATGGAAAGTAATAATAAATATTTCAAATAAATAAGTTCCGTAGAATTATATCAAATATTTTAAAGAAAGATAATATGCAACAAGTATGTAAGTCTTGTCTAGTGTATCAAATTATAACTTAATATGATGCAGGATCCTCCTTGTACAATATAATATAAAAGATCTTACGGAGAATCCCCTCCGCCGTATTGGGATCGTGGTAACTTCAGTTACCATCATCCGCTTGTCAACAGTGCCTATACAGTTTAATGCATTAGCAAATTTGTAGTGAATATTCATAGTGTATTTGGGGTCCCGGTGGTCGAATAGTCTAAGTAGTCCAACTACTGTATCACTAGCCTGCCAACACTGATGATGTGAGTTCGAATACCGCACGGGGCAGGTGCACTTGACTGTGTAATTTTAATTGACTATGATCGTCAGTTTTCCTACTCTCCTGGCACCTTGGTTTCCACGAATAAAAACTAACAGCCACGAAATAGCACAATAGTATTGAAAGTGATGTTAAACACTAATTAATCAATCAATCATGGTGTATTTCTTAAATACAACTTTTTAAAATACCTAAGGTCTTGACTACTTGTATCCCATGCTTAAAAAGTGTGAGGAACCGAATTGCGCGCACTTTAAATAAATTAATGGTAAGTTGTTACAAGAAGACGTTATAGAAAATGAGGGACTGAATAATTGCATTTTGTCCTGTATATGCTGCCCTTACAGCGTAAAAATGTTAAAACTTGATATAATTCTGCGGTAAAGACTCTATATAATAAAATAGATCAACAATTTTACGCAAGTTATTTGGCACAAATATACATTTTTGTTGAAAACAATGTTGGCATTTGTACATGTAATTGTTCAAAGCTTGTTTGCAAACTGTTTCGTAGTAGTGTTATGTATTAGGGTTGAATTCTGTTCGAGGTCGGGGCTATTCCAGGTAAGGGTGTAAGGTCAGACCCGTAATGCTGTTTTTGATGTTTCTTGAGTATGAACGTGCTTATG
The DNA here is from genome assembly GCF_963676685.1 of Mytilus edulis. NCBI lineage: Eukaryota > Metazoa > Mollusca > Bivalvia > Mytilida > Mytilidae > Mytilus > Mytilus edulis. Next base: position 14,019,760 of record NC_092346.1, on the reverse strand, counting down.
GAGAATAAAGACGTGTTTGTAATGATGTCTTGTCCATTTATTTAGTCCCCGTAAAAGGCAAGAACATCTCATGGTGGAGGACTTCAAATGGATTAATTTGTTTTGTAAACCGCTTTTGACAATTTGTTTCAATTTTATACTGTGTAACTAACTGAAATATTTTTGTGAATTACCACGAGGATCGATTTGCGTGCACTGAAGCGTGACACTACATGGTTTTTACACAGAGACATTTCCGTTGGTTGTTGAAATTTTTGTACACATATGAGTCTTATTTCTAAAGCCGAGAAAAATCTCACCAACTTAAGTCCGAGGTTAGAAAATGTGGGAACTTTGAAAAATATACCTGTCGTTTTATCTGACAGTAACGGAAGGTATTTAAAGGATCAGACTGTAGATAAACACCCTGAACGGAAAATTGTATGGTGGATACATCACGGCACGACAGTACAACAGAATTTACAATGGTTGAAAGAAAAAGCTGTGAAGACATTTCAGGACTTAGGGCAGATACACATTACTCTTTTTATATGGTTGGGCACCTGTGACTTAACATTCAAGACTGGTAAATATATATTTTTTTTAAATCATCTGATTTTCAAGTGGTAACAGATCTTTGCCAGGATTTTCGGGATATCTACACCTTTATGCACAAGTTCCCAACAGTGCGACTTATTTTTCTTCAAGTTCCGTTTTATTCTATTTATTGGTGGAACAAGTTTCATAACCACCCTGACCCCGACCAGTTCTTAAAGAAGGACGATATTCTACATAAGCAGTTATTAGAAGTGAATAAGTACATCATCACTTTAAACGAATTTTTAGGACAAAACTCACCGGATTTCAATTTGGACATTTTGGCATCCAGAAAGCGGCACTACGATCTGCAAACGAGTTATAGTACATCGTTCGCTCTGTACTTGGATGGGATTCATCCGTCACCTACACTAGCGAAGCTTTGGCTTCTCAGACTTTGTTTAAGGCTTAATAAAGATTGTAATTAAAACATTTACCTAACTGATTGGTATGTTTTTCACAGATTTTCAGTTTTGTATGTGAGAATTTATCTCGCTGCTCTTTGTATTGATACATGAACATGGTTGTATGTATAGTGGTTCAGTGTATGTGAGAATTAACTCGCTACACAAGGCATTAAACAAAGCGTAATACATTTAGACTGAAGTATACATACAAAAGCGTAATATCATTCTAGCTCGCTAGACCCACAACTGTTGATTTTTGCTCTTTATATTAAAATGGCATCTTATGAATGTGTATGTGAGAATTTACTCGCTACATGTATAGGGTAATCCTGATCGTTGGTAACATAATTTTGTAAATGACTTCAAATCAACTCTCGGCAAATTTTTCTGATGACGAGTACGACAGCGAGGTCGAATTTGGATTGATATCAATAAAGTCGCCTGAAACCCCAATACTGCCTTTACCCGTTTCTATATCACCATTGTCCCAGTACTCTGACGATTCCCTAGAATTTGAACTTGAACAACCAAACTCTGTTATATCAGACGAATTTTTGTCGCTAAATCAGCTTCGGGAGCCAGATATTAATTATTTACTTACTCCGTCCCCAAAACTACCTTTGAACTTTTCAACATGTAATTCAAATCTTGCCATTTCAAACACGATGGAAAAACTAGCAAACTGTCGGAAATTTGGCGGCTATTCCCATGAAAATGCTTTATTATTTATTTCTGAGTTTGAATCATATGCAACCCTACATAACATTTCACCACTGGACGACAACCGTATAATAGCGGCGCTTCATTTACATTTGACTGGTCCAGCATAAACCTGGTTTAATTCACTATCGTCTGAAAATAAGGCATCATGGGAAGCTATAGTACATTTGTTCACAGATAAATATGTTGATTTAGACTGGCAAAATCCTACAGTTATGCTTGATAGTGAAATCTTTGAAAACATGTCTTTATCGTCAGGCCAGTCAATTGATGATTTTTATTGCCAACTTGTGGAAAAAGCAAATACATTGAAAAAACCTGATCACGAAATTTTAGTTAAATTCATTAAAGGGTTACCCGAACTAGCATTTTTTGTAAGAGCCGGTCACCATAGAGACAGTCCATCGGCATTAGCAGCCGCTAAAATGGGAGAAGCTTATGGGTATAGGAAGGCTGAGCTACAAGTAGCTACGGCAAGTAAACAGGCAAAACCTAGTGATAAACGTGACTCCGAGTTCGCCTCCTTACAGTCACAAATAGACACTCTCACTAAGGCAGTCCAAAATTTAACTACATCTAAAACTGATGAAAGTACAAAACAAAACAGACGTACCGATCGATTTGCTTATAGTCGTCAGCAGGCAACTTATCCCCCTCAGGCAACAAACAGTCGTCAGCAGGCAAAAAACAATCTTTGTTTCAATTGTAATTCGCCAAATCATATTAAACGTTATTGCAACTGGAACGGACAAGGAGTTAGCAGTTCCGATATCACATGTCAGTTGTGTGACCAAATTGGTCATCCAGCGGTTAATTGTAAGAGACTTTCGGGAAACTGAAGAGTCCCGGAGAACACCAGGCACGGTCTTTCGGGAGGACTGATATAGGTGCCAGATGTCGTAGTCGTTCGCCTTCTAGGTCATTTATTAACACTGTTCAATCTGAACATTTTCAAACTTCCGATGATGAAATGCAACACTGTTCTACATCAAATATGGAACGCCGGAATAAGTTTATTTATTTGCCTGTACAGATTTTGAATTTGAAAATTGCAGCCTTAGTAGATACGGGAAGCTCAATAAATGTAATTTCACAACAATTATTTAATTCAATACCTGAAACTCACAAGTCATGGGTAAATTCAACTAGTGAGAAAATTGTTTTAGCTAATATTAACCAATCTGTTAACATTATTGGTGTTTCACGAATTAAAATACAAATTCCACAAGGAAAACATTGGATTTTAGTACATGTATTTTCACAAACATCACATCCGTTATTATTAGGCACAGACTATTTGGTCTCGAAGAACATAATGCTAGATTTTTCAAAGTTGACCGTATGTTCCCGTTTCTGTAAAGTGAAAAATCAACAGCGTTTGTCAGTTTTGCCAAATTCTGAGATGATAGTATGGGGCAAAGTTCATAATGATATTTTACATGGTATGCAAGGAATATGCACGAACCATAATTATTTGTTTAAATTAGGTGTTTTAACAGCGAAATCGGTAGTTTCTGTAAATAAAGATAAACTCGTGCCTGTCAAACTGTTTAATTCTACAAATGAAATAGTTGATATTCCAAGGGGTCAGATTGTTGCGAAATTTGAGATACTTGACAATGACTCTGATTTAATAGCTACATGTATAGGAAATAGAGAAAATCCAGAGGTTAATAATGTACAGTTTTCGACCGAAAAGTGTGAAGATGGGGAACTTAGTGGGACAAAATTTTTCTCCTATTTTGATATTCCAAAACATTTATCTGAGTCTGAACAAGGACAATTGAAAGGGTTTTTAAAATCGCATGACAACATATTTGTAACAGACGTAGTGCAACACAAGATTATACTAAAACCGGATTTCAAGCCAAAATATCAGCGATCGTATCGCCTTACCCCAGATAAAAAAACAAGTACTTCAGGATCATCTCGATCATTTGCTAAAACAAGGAATAATTTCCCCGGTTGGTGAAACCGAAGATATACCCATCACAAGTCCCATAGTGTTAGTTTCAAAAAGAGCCAAGGAGTCCCGAAATAGCCAAAATAGCGATTTCAATCAGTCTTCAAACAGTCTCTCTCAGTTCAGATTTTGTTGCGATTTCCGTTATCTAAATTCTCAGTCTCAGCAGTTTTTTTATGGACTACCAGAATTACAGGTTTTAACAGAGTCTTTCTCAAACAGGACCCCGAATTTCATAACTCATATCGATTTAAGTTCAGGATTTTTTCAAATGCCTATATCTCCAGACAGCCAACGATATACCGCATTCAACACTTGTTACGGTACATCAATTTCTCCGCCTACCAATGGATTTAAGTTCATCGCCAGGATCATTTCAACTTTTAATCGACAAAGTGCTCCATGGGTTAACATTCAATTCTTGTCTGTGTTTTTTAGATGACGTTTTAATAACATCAGAAACCTCTGAGCAACACCTTAGTGATTTACATGAGGTATTTAATCGTTTACAAGCCGCTGGCCTAAAATTGGGCCCTAAGAAATGTCATTTTGCACAGAAATCTTGTTTGTTTCTTGGCCACCTTATTTCTAAAGACGGTATACAACCACCACCTGATCGAATTACAGCAGTTCAAGAATATCCGTCACCCCGATCAGTACGTGAGCTTCGCCGTGCACTAGGTCTGTTGAACTGGTTCAAGAAATTTATTCCAAATTTTAGCGCTGAAATAGAACCTCTAACCAAACTTCTTCGAAAAAACGCCAAATTTCGTTGGACATCAGAACAAGAAAATGCATTTACCAAGTTGAAATCTTTATTGACAAATTCTCCGATCTTAGCATTTCCAAATTTTCATACTGAGTTTTATTTAGCAGTGGATACCAGTTCTAAAGGTATAGGATACATGTTGTACCAGTATCAGGAGACAGCTAGCGATAGTAAGGAGGTCAGTGTAATTCGTTTTGGTTCTAAGTCATTAAGCAAATGGCAAAGATCGTACGGACCTACAAAATTAGAATTGGTAACAGCTATTTTAGATTGTGCAATGTATTTGAGGGGTCGTAAATTTATTGTCGAGTGCGACCACCAGGCCCTATATTTCAAAAACAACTTAAAGGGGCCATATATGAACGCTGGGTAGCAATATTGCTATAAACCGGCAAAAGATATGCAGGTTGCAGACGCTTTATCTCGGTCAACTCGATTGACTAGTTGTGAAGGTATATTGATAGTCCTGATCAAAAGGACCCATTTTTTCCGTACGTTTCAGTTAAATTCACTGATTCAATTGAAATTTTTAGACATGGTGATTTTAGTAAGGACACTTTTCAAAAACTGCAAGTGGGGACCCATACTTTGGACCTTTTATATCATATTTTGAACAGAATAAATTATCCTTTTCACAGAAAGCTGCCAGAAAACTTCTAATCGAAACTCCAAATTATGACATGGTGGATTGATTGCTTTTTCATACTCGCACAGCAAAGTGTAAACGGACAAAACTTTTCACTTCCTATCAACTAGCGTTACCAGAGGTCGCTATTAAAACCGTTCTTCGATTGTACCATGACTCACCGTTAGGTGGACACGGTGGCATTCAACATACAGCGGACATGTTAAAAGAACATTATTCTTTTCCGAAATTATTACAGAGTGTGACGGATTATGTTAGAAGTTGTCACGATTGTCAGAGCCGAAAAGTTACTCAAGTTAAAACAAAAGCAGGTATCGTCGCTTTTAAGACACCTGAAGCGCCTTTTCAGGTTTGGCAAATGGACCTATACGGACCCGTACCAGTGTCAGCAAAAGGAAACTCTTATATATTTACAGCCGTCGATGCGTTCACAAAATTTTTAGTTGCAGAGCCTATACCAAACAAGATGCGTTGACAGTTGCGGAAGTCTTGTTTAAACTTGTATCTCAATATGGAGTTTGCGATACTCTGATCAGTGACCGTGGTTCGGAAGCCACCGCTCGTGCAATTAAGGAAGTGTGTCGATTACTAGAGATAAATCAGCAATACACACCGAGTTTTACTCACCACTGTCTTGGTTTGTGTGAAAGAACGCATAGAACGTTTGCAGAACGCATGACGCCTTACATTCAACAGGGAAAACATTGGGAGGATATGGTACCATCTATTTTATTTTCATTAAATTCAACTGCCAATGACAGTGTAAAATATTCACCTTTTGAAATTCTTTACGGCAGTCGTCCTAAATTTCCTTTGTCGGGACACGTTCGTGATTTGAATTTAGCGTCAATCCCAAAAGATTATCATGACTATCTTAAACAATTTTCCGAAAGATTAAATATTATTCGGAATGAAGTAAAGGATCACGCACTAAAGTCGCAAACAGCAATGATGGAACGCCCTAATCAAAAAGTTCATAACTTAACATTAAGACTTGGCGACTTTGTATATATGAGTATAGACACGACAGGTCCAGGACATAAATTTAAATTCAAATTTGAAGGACCATATGTTGTTGAAATAGTGAAAGTCCACACTTATATACATTAAAAGACCAGACTACATCTAAAATTTTCCCGTCAATCCATATTAACAGACTAAAGCCGGCATATGTTCGCAAACCTAATCAGTGTAACTATTTCATGGATCCAGTTATTACAAATGTCAATCAGTTCACAGTAGAACACGATTTACTATCAGATGAACATTCGGAACACAGTGAGAAAGATAGTCCATGCAATGATCTTGTTTCATCCGAAAATAAATTATCCAATGTCCCGGATGTAAGCACATCAGAAAATAATTTACCCGTGCGACGTTCTAAAAGGACACACAGAAAACCCATGCGTTTCCGAGACACTAATTTTACGACACCTGAATCGTCCACAGATAGTCATATCAAAGACAATGTTAAAATCAAACGTATACTAGCTTGTAAAATAGTGAACGGTACACATAAATATTTAGTTCATCTTTGTGGCGAACCTGCACAGAACGCACGTTGGATGCATATTTCTGATCTCAACGTTAAAGCCAAAGAGATTATTATTAAAAGGCCCCCGCCTATAATAAATTAAGTATATTATAGCTTGGGCGTGTGGAAATTATTCCGCCGCTTACAATGAAATAAATGATCAAAGTAGCGTCTGCTCGTAACTGCATAAGCGTGTGGGATTTTCACTGCCGCTAGTTCATAAGTATCCAGAGATAAAGTTTGCGTAACAAAGTAATGTAAGAAAAAGAAAAGAAAAGAATCACCAGCATCAACTCTGTTGCACCTGATATTTGTGTGAGGGTTATCTCGCCGTCATTCGTATTCTTGTATATTGTATAAACAATTTGATAAATTTTGAACTGTTAATTGAAGCACTTTATTAATGTTAATCGTTTGTTCAAATTTATTGCATTTCATTATATTTTTGGTTGACTTGGAATAGCCCATTTTTTTTAATAAGTGTGCATAAATTCATTCAAGATTTGCATATCAGTTTTCACTATTTGCACATAACTGATTTTCATCAAATTTGTTCATGATAATGGATATCATTGGATAGCGTGTACATTTGATACAGTAGAATGAATGTTCATGTGGAATATTGTCAGTAGCGGTGTGATAGAAATCATAAATTGCCGTTTCAAGAGGTGTTGCTTTTCTGAAACATGTTTCATTAACTATAAATACGGATCCAAGAGTCTGTGAGAGAGAGTAGGGGGTGGGGGTATGAGAGTGTGAGAGAAACAGTTATGGTGAATGAAACCTATTGTGGAAAGCTCATTTTCAATAAGAGGTAGCGGTCTCTGTTGGTTCCTTATCGATGTATAATAAACAGCTACAGTCATGACAACATTGTTTCACTTATATATATGCTATTTTACAAATAATTGTATTGTGATTTCATAACGTTATCAAATTTTACTAGAGCATATGAGTAAGATGTGAGATTGTAGAGCAAAGAGTTGAAACGTATATTTCAATAAGATTTTTGCATATGGAGTCGTATTGTACTGGAGATTGTTTTTTATAAATTGATATTAACATAGTATTATGGTTTGAACTGAATTCAACCTGTGGAAAAAAATTATCCAAATTTTTGCTAAGCGGGGGGATGTTATGTATTAGGGTTGAATTCTGTTCAAGGTCGGGGCTATTCCAGGTAAGGGTGTAAGGTCAGACCCGTAATGCTGTTTTTGATGTTTCTTGAGTATGAACGTGCTTATGGAGAATAAAGACGTGTTTGTAATGATGTCTTGTCCATTTATTTAGTCCCCGTAAAAGGCAAGAACATCTCAGTAGTATAAAATCGACGAAAATGTCAAACTATAACAAGTGTCTATGTGCCACCGTTTTATTATATGAAAAAGTTTCTTCTATCTATATACATGTTGGAAGGGAGCAGAAAACTCATTTGTATAAAAGTTGGAATCAAAAAAGAAAACTGTCAATACTCAATGCACAATACAAAAACACCAATTAACATAATAAATGTGTGGTTAGCTAAACGTGATGGGAAACCCTCATGAAATGGCACCAGGTGCATTAAGTTTGATTGAATCTGTCAATCTGTCAATCTGTCAATCAGGTGTGCCTTAAGAAAGTTTAAAAAAATACTTCCATTATCAAAAAGACATAGACAAAAGTATTTGCCACACATCTACATTCTAAATGTCAATTCAATTGTATAAAGTCGTTTATAAGAAAATAAAATAGACCAAAATAGCTACCGTTTTATTTGTATAAATGATTAATCGTTGTTTGCTTAATGTCAAGTGAACAATATTTATTGCATGTTCAGGACGATCTGATAGCAATTTAAATCACCTGTTATTTTTTGGCATAAATCTTTCATTAATGATTATTTTCAATATATATCAATGAGCGGCTTAAAAATGCCACTTAAATGTTCATTGTATGTCATATTTTCTTCAAAAGCAAATAAATGCATTTTACCCATATAGTCCAATTTACACATAGTGTCTATGTTTCTTGACATACAAGAAAATAAAATACAAAATGTATACTAGATTCATTTAATAAACATACACAACTTGAGTAAAATTGTCCTTAACGTGCAATAACTACTTAAGGGGTCAATTGACAATTTTGGTTATTTTAACTTTTTGTAGATCTTACTTTGCTGAACATTATTGCTGTTTACAGTTTATATCTATCTATAATAATATTCAAGATAATAACAAAAAATGCAGTGCAATATGTCCTTACAAAAAACAATTTAGTGGCAGCAACCCAACCACGGGTTGTTCCATTCGTCTGAAAGTTTCATGGCTAATGATCTTGACCAATTGAACAATGTTACCCCCATGTCAGATTAGTTTAAAAGCTTTACTTTTTCAGATATAAGCCAAAAATGCATTTGACCCCTCTGTTCAAATTTTAGCCATGGTGGCCATGTTTGTCGATGGATCAGAACTTCAGAGACAATTAATAAACTACATGTAAATGTAGATACCCTGTGGAACATTTAGTTAACGTTTGAAGGTATTTGACCCAGTAGTTTCAGAGGAGAAGATTTTTTAAATAGTTTACGACGACAGACGATGACGGACGCCAAGTGATGGCAAAAGCTCACATTAGCTAACCAGATGCTCTGCAGAGCGCAGCTTTATACTACCGCAGAGGTTGAACCATGAACGGTTGGGGCAAGTATAGACACAGCTCTAAATTTGGATTGTGATTAAATAGTTGACACAGCATAGGTTTCGGACACAGAATGAATGTGGTCTAATGAACTTAAAATATTTTGTTTTCCTTTGAGCAATTCACTATGCTGTTGAACATTAATCCTCTCAAAAAAATGTTTGAAGAAATTTTCTTTTTATTTATGAAATCTGAAATGAGAAAAATTATACCCCCCCCCATTTTTTTCACATCCCCCTTTCCCTTTTTCCAAAACTGATCTCAATTCAAATTTCTAATGGAGTTTGAAACAATAACTACTCATTTAAATGCATCATAAAACATTAAAAAGTAACAAAAGGTGCTTGTTATCACTGAATGGTAAAGATTGTTTTAATTTATCAGTTGGTAGTAAAAGTGAATATACATTGTTTATTGTATAAAACAATGATTTAAGTTGATTCAACTACTATTCTGGACAAAGAAAGATAACTCCAATCAATTGAAAATTTCTTGATATTGCACAATATTGTGCAATTAGATATTTCTTGCTATTGCGCAATACTGTGCAATTAAAAATACTTGCTATTGCACAATACTGTGCAATTGAAGATTTCTTGCTATTGCTTAATATTGTGCAATTGAAAATTTCTTGCTATTGCAAAATACTTAATATAATAATTTTGGATCCTGTTTTGAACCAACTTGAAAACTGGGCCCATAATCAAAAATCTAAGTACATGTTTAGATTCAGCATATCAAAAAAGCCCAAGAATTCAATTTTTGTTAAAATCAAACTTAGTTTAATTTTGGACCCTTTGGACTTTAATGTAGACCAATTTGAAAACGGGACTAAAAATTAAAGAAACTACAAACACAGTTAGATTTGGCATATCAAAGAACCCCAATTATTCAATTTTTGATGAAATCAAACAAAGTTTGGACCCCGATTTGGACCAACTTGAAAACTGGGCCAATAATCAAAAATCTAAGTACATTTTTAGATTCAGCATATCAAAGAACGCCAAGGATTCAATTTTTGTTAAAATCAAACTAAGTTTAATTTTAGACCCTTTGGACCTTAATGTAGACCAATTTGAAAACGGGACCAAAAATTAAGAATCTACATACGCAGTTAGATTCGGCATATCAAAGAACCCCAATTATTCAATTTTTGATGAAATCAAACAAAGTTCAATTTTGGACCCTTTGGGCCCCTTATTCATAAACTTTTGGGATCAAAACTCCCAAAATCAAACCCAACCCTTCTTTGGTGATCATAAACCTTGTGTTTAAATTTCATAGATTTCTATTTACTTATACTAAAGTTATGGTGTGAAAACCAAGAATAATGCTTACTTGGGGCCCCTTTTTGGCCCTTAATTCCTAAACTGTTCAGCCCTCAACTCCCAAAATCAATCCCAACCTTTCTTTAGTGGTCATAAACCATGAGTTCAAATTTCATTGATTTCTATTAACTTATACTAAAGTTTTTGTGCGAAAACCATAAATAATGCTTATTTGGGCCCTTTTTTTGGCCCCTAATTCCTAAACTTTTTGAACTAAAACTTCCAAAATCAATCCAAACCTTCCTTTTGTGGTCATAAACCTTGTGTCAAAATTTCATAGATTTCTATTTACTTAAACTAAAGTGAGAGTGCAAAAACCAAGAAAATGCTTATTTGGGGCCTTTTTGGCTCCTAATCCCTAAAATGTTGGGACCAAAACTCCTCAAATCAATCCCAACCTTCCTTTTGTGGTCATTTACCTTGTGTTAAAATTTCATAGATTTCTATTCACTTTTACTAAAGTTATAGTGCGAAAACTAAAAGTATTCGGACGACGAAGACGCAGACGACAACGCCAAGGTGATACCAATATACGACCAAATTTTTTTTAAATTTGCGGTCGTATAAAAAGGGCATAAGCAAGAAAAATCAACATCAACCAATGAAACATTGATATGTATTAAGTGTCAGGTGCCTGCTGTCAAAGAAATTTATAAAGTTGTCTGTGGCATATTTCACTTACCAAAAATAATTTTTTCTTTGCATGTTTTCCAGTCCTGAAATGTCATCTTCTTCTTGAGTATGTTTTCAAACCGCTGGACATAATCAGAAACATTATTTTTTGTTTCTAATCTACCCAAAACCTTTTTATGTAGGTTGCAGAGTTGAACAAATCGTGCATCTTGTAGCTCAAATTTGCTTGAATGTTGAAGTTCATTCCTTGTTAATCTAATACGTTCTATATCGTCTCCAGGAGCTGTAGCATTTGAATTTATATCTACCCACTGACCTCCCCAACTCCCACGACTTGGAATGAAGACATTCATTTTGTTTCTGTGTATGTTGTACAGTTTAGAAATATCACATTCACTTCTAGGTGATGTAAAATTCGGATCAGCTACAAGAATAAGGTCGTAAAGGGCATCTGCTAGTACATCCAAGGTTATAATTCCCATTTTTGTGAAATTAATGTGTCTTTGGTTCAAGTCAATCTGAAATAATCCAGAATAAAATCATATCAATAAGATGTTTTTGTAGCATGGAGTACTGGTCAAAACTATGTTAATTGAGGTCTGGAGCTGGCATGTCAGTTAACTGCTAGTAGTCTGTTGTTATTTATGTATTATTGTCATTTTATTTATTTTCTTTTGTTACATCTTTTGACATCAGACTCGGACTTCTCTTGAACTGAATTTTAATGTGCGTATTGTTATTCTTTTACTTTTCTACATTGGCTAGAGGTATAGGGGGAGGGTTGAGATATCATAAACATGTTTAACCCCGCCGCAATTTTGCGCCTGTCCCAAGTCAGGAGCCTCTGGCCTTTGTTAGTCTTGTATGATTTTAAATTTTAGTTTCTTGTGTATAATTCGGAGTTTAGTATGACGTCCATTATCACTGTACTATTATGCATATTTTAGGGGCCAGCTGAAGGACACCTACGGGTGCGGGAATTCTCGCTACATTGAAGACCCATTGGTTGCCTTCGGCTGTTGTTTGCTCTATGGTCGGGTGGTTGTCGCTTTGACATATTCACCATTTCCTTTCTCAATTTTATTAAGATTTTTCAAAATATTTACACACTGAGAATTTAAAACAAGAGTGCACACACTGAAATGTCTCGCCTTCTTTACTAATCATTTATATTATGTTGATAGTCCTAAGTATAAAGCTTTATTACAACTGTCACATAAACTTAACATTAACCAAGATGGCTAAACAAAGACCAATGAACAATACAAATGAGGTCAAGGTCAGATGAACAATGCCAGGCAGATATGTACAGCTAACAAAGCTTCCATACAACAAATATAGTTGACCTACTACTTATAGTTTAAGAAAAATAGACCAAAACACAAAAACTTAACACTGTGCAAGGAACCGTGCAATTGAGGTCATGGTCAAATAAAACCTGCGGGACTGACATATAGATCATAATATATATTTCCATACACCAAATATAGTTGACCTTCGGCATATAATATTAGATAAAAAGACCAAAACTTAAAAACTTAACTTTGACCACTGAACCATGAAAATAAGGTCAAGGTCAGATAAAATCTGCCCGCTAGATATGTACACCTTACAATCATTCCATACAACAAATATAGTAAACCTATTGAATAAAGTATGAGAAAAACAGACCAAAACACAAAAACTTAACTATAACCACTGAACCATGAAAATGAGGTCAAGGTCAGATGACACCTGCAAGTTGGACATGTACACCTTCCAGTCCTTCTATACACAAAATATACTAGCCCTATTGCTTATAGTATCTGAGATATGGATTTGACCACCAAAACTTAACCTTGTTCACTGATCCATGAAATGAGGTCGAGGTCAAGTGAAAACTGTCTGACGGGCATGAGGACCTTGCAAGGTACGCACATACCAAATATAGTTATCCTATTACTTATAATAAGAGAGAATTCAACATTACAAAAATTCTAATCTTTTTTTTCAAGTGGTCACTGAACCATGAAAATGAGGTCAAGGACATGGGACATGTGACTGACGGAAACTTCGTAACATGAGGCATCTATATACAAAGTATGAAGCATCCAGGTCTTTCACCTTCTAAAATATAAACCTTTTAAGAAGTTAGCTAACACCGCCGCCGTAGCCGCCGCCGGATCACTATCCCTTTGTCGAGCTTTCTGCAACAAAAGTTGCAGGCTCGACAAAAAACCACACGGAGATTAAAAAAACACAAAAACACACACACTGAGAATCAAAATTACACACTGAGATGTCATAAGGGCGCATTGAGATAACAAAAAAAGTAAAACACACACTGAGTCAATGATAACGAATATGCAGTTGTATATGGTCATTTCCAATCGAAGATTATCCTCAGTAACTGTTATAGTCTTTTGACTCTGAAATTTTGCTTTGTTCTCTTTGTTATATGTATTAGTTTGTGTTTATGTTTGTTTAAAAGGATCGACTTATAAGTCAATAGTGTTTAATATGCAGTTTTATTAGCATTGGTTCATCTCATTTCAATGGAGATTGGTAAGTCATGTACTTTTAGCCAAAGTTAATTGATTTTAAATATTTGCAAAACTTACATGTGAAAGTGCTGCTTTTTTTAATTTCAACATTTGTATTATCGAAATTACAAAAAGGCGAGACATATCTCTGTGTTAAAAGTTCATTTTTATTTAAAACGTTATTCAAAATAATAGACAAAAACTTGCATTTTATCCCTATATTCTACTTTTAGCCAAGTCGGTCATCTTAGTCATAGGTGCACATTTAATTTCAAATTAGATACCCTTATGATGACTGTGCCCATGTTTGGTTTAATCAAGTAGTTTAATAGGAGAAGATTTTTTGTAAATGTAAAGAACAACGAAGACAATTACAACGACCGACACCGCGTGGTGAGAAAAGCTTGTCCCTTTGGACCAGAAGCTAAAAGGGTAAAAATCGTCATTAAACACATGTTCACTACAATAAACATATTTTTGAAAGGACTATAAACAACCTAAGTATAATGTCATTCAAAAAAACTTATTTTTTTATTATAATCCCTTCTATATTTTATATACCTTAGATGTCTCACAAAACCAGTCATCTTTATATCTATGATTAACTGCATGTTCCTGACACAAGAATGTTTCTCCATCTGTCTTCTTTCCAAATTCTTCAAAGCTATTCTCACAGGTATAGTTTGTTAAACTGCATTTCCATTTCTTGACAAAGGACACAGTTGTCATTCTATATCTAGTGGTCAAAATTCGGTTGATTTCGCCCTCAATAAAATTGAATATTTCATTATACTGACAGGGTTTTTCTTTATCCCACTGCCATACTTGAATCTCTATCATATTACCAAACTTCACAAGAAGTAACTTTATACATCTACAGTCAGACACATCAAATACGCAGCAATCTTTAAAGAGTCCTTCCTGTTGCTTAACAGATGCTACGGAGTACTTTCTTAGACATGAGACAATAAGATGGCTCATAAGATAAGGTGGTAGAAAGTTGAATATGAAGCATAAGCATGTTGATTTATATTCATCTTCTACTTTGAATAATTTATCAATTTCTTCTATCTTCTGCACCTGCATCATGCATGGTATGTAGTAATAAGACTCTGCATCACTGCTTACAGAACTTTTGTTTGGATGCCCTAACGGATTAATTATAATGTCAAACTTTTCCATTACAGCAAGTACATGATCTTGGTGTTCCTTAATGCTATCTTCCTGTGTTTTGAATATTTCTTTTATCAATTGAAAACTTATCTTTCCCGTTCTTTTCACTTCTTTCCATTCGGAGAAATAGGGTAATTCTTTCTGAAAATGTGTTGCAGTTACAATGCATTTGAAGGCGTCTGAAAGCCATAGTGGGTCAAGTATAATGTACTCTGGGATATCACGGAAGAAAACCAAGTTACCGATTTCATTTTGATATCTTAGAAATAGATTGAGTTCTTCTTCGTCTGTAATTGGAATAGATATCTTTGAAGCTAATTCTTGGACTTTCATGAAGGAAAATATCCGTGTTCCTGATGTATATTCAACATGTAATAGTCTCTCTAGTTGTATAAATTTCACAGGATATTCCTTTTCTGTTGTTATGCTGTTGGTTGCTAAGTCAAATATGTCTTTTCTTATTTTGTCAAACTCACTTTTACCACCACTTTTGTTTGAAATCAGATGACATTTTCTCAAATGTCGCCTTGTATCTACGCAAAGTGTATCCATGTGACACTCTAATTGCATTGAACATTCATTTTCGTGCTAATAAAAAAAAGATTCAAATCATAAGCATAAGGATATTAAAGAGCCATTTTAAATGTTGAGATAAAGTTAAAGAAGGGGATCATTCAGTCTGATTAAAATCAAACCTATCAGCACTCCTGTTTTCCGATATGTCGCGTGTCATATCAGAAAAGGTCAAAGCTAATAGATTTGATTTTAATAAGACAGGGGATTCTTATACATCGGAAATCTATTGTATCATAAATTGTATCAATTGCACCTACTTGTTTTAGTGAAATATTCCATGCAAAAAGAGGA
The DNA here is from genome assembly GCF_963676685.1 of Mytilus edulis. NCBI lineage: Eukaryota > Metazoa > Mollusca > Bivalvia > Mytilida > Mytilidae > Mytilus > Mytilus edulis. Next base: position 14,003,940 of record NC_092346.1, on the reverse strand, counting down.
GAGTGGTCCCTCACTATTCTAGTGATATTTTGGTAAGGTATGCCCAGATATATATTGCTAGCCCTTTTTACTTGCCGGAAATGTAGAAAACCATTCAAAACATTTAAAGTGAACATTAGAAACGTCTTATCTATTTTCACAAAATAAGACAAATAAATGGGGAATTGGGACACACGTACATGATGCCCTCGCTAAATTAAAAAGGCACATAACCCAAGAACTGTAAAAGTGAAGCTACCATTTACAATTTGAACTAAGTTTTATGGTAATAAGCATTACTAATAATTCATTTCATAGCATTTAATTGAGACAAACTCAAGTTAGAGAATGGAAACGAAAAATTCAGCAATTTTTCCATTTGTAAAGGGTCATAACCCTAGAATATTAATCAAAGTGTTTGTAAGCACTACACAGTAAAGATTGCGTTAATTTATCAGTAAGAAGTAAAATCAAATGTTGCATTGTCAATAAAGCATAGGTTGTGGTTAATTCATATACAATTCTTGACTATGGAATATAACACCAATTTTTAAAGATGACTAAAGCAATGACATCATTTTAAATTTTATTGTTAGAAAATATATAAGATTCCTGCATCTTGCAATTTTCTTGACAAGTGTAACATCTTTAAGTGAGTTGAATATCTGAGCATATATTACATTGATAAATTTGAGAAATGTTCATGGATAGGATGTATGAAATGTTGTGATCAATACACTATATTTTGTGTATCAAAAATGTAGTGATCAGCTTTGGAAGATTTAGATATTAAGTCAGTGACATAGGGTTTTGATTGCACTTCATGCAATGTTTACCTGACACCACCAAAATTCATACTTGATCTGTGTTTTGTGGTAATAATTAAGCATTGTGTATAAGTTTCATAACATTTGGTTGAAGCAAACTAAAGTTAGAGAACAGAAACGAAAAATTCAGCAATTTTCCCATTTGTAAAGGAGCATACATGTAACTCTAGAATGGTAAAAGTGAAGCCACCTTAATTCGAATTGACCTGTGTTTTTGGTAATATCATTGTGGTTTAGTTTCTTAACATTTGGTTGAAGCTAACTTAAATAAGTTAGAGAATGAAAGCCAATTGTGTGACGTACGTAAGGACATACAGACGGACAAGAGTAAAACTTGATGCCCCCTCCGCTACAGCGCGGGCATAAAAAGGTAAAAATCAGCACTGTGTATGAAAATAACCTCGTCCAGGACCAACCTAAATAAAGTTTAGAATATTGAAAGTAATAACCAGATGCTCCGTAGGGGCAGCTTGAAACGACTGTAGAGGTCGAACCCTGAACAGTTGGGGCAAGTATGGAAACAACATTCAAGCTTCATAGAGCTCTAAATTTGGATTGTGATTAAATAGTTGACACAAAATAGGTTTCAGACTCAAAATAGATGTGATCTAAGATTAAGAACTTAAAAAAATTAAATTGGACATTTACCTATTAAGGTCCAATATCCAAAATCTAAATACTTGGTTACCCTTAGATTCAGCATATCAAAGAACCCCAAGAATTCCATTTTTGATAAAATCAAATAAAGTTCAATTTTGGAACCTTTAGAACTTAATGTGAACCAATTTGATAAAGGAGCCCAAATATAAAAAAATCTAAATTCATGGTTAGATTAGGCAATCAAAGAATCCCATATATTCAATTTTTGTTGAATCAAACAAAGTTTAATTTTGGACCCCGATTTGGACCAACTTGAAAACTGGGCCCATAATCAAAAATGTAAGTACATGTTTAGATTTGGCATATCAAAGAACCCCAAGAATTCAATTTTTGTTAAATCAAACTAAGTCTAATTTTGGACCCTTTGCGCCTTAATGTAGACCAATTTGAAAACGGGACCAAAAATTAAGAATCTCAATACACGGTTAGTTTCGGCATATCAAAGAACCCCAATAATTGAGTTTTTGATGTAATCAAACAAAGTTTAAATTTGGACCCTTTTTGCCCCTTATTCGTAAACTGTTGGGACCAAAACTCACAAAAGCAATCCCAACCTTCCTTTTGTGGTCATAAACCTTGTGTTTAAATTTCATAGATTTCTATTGACTTATACTAAAGTTATTGTGCGAAAACCAAGAAAACTGCTTATTTGTACCCCTTTTTGGTCCCTTATTCCTAAACTGTTGGGAGCAAAACCACAAAATCAATCACAACCTTCCTTTAATGGTTATAAACCTTGTGTTAAAATTTTATTGATTTCTAGTTACTTTTACCTAAGTTATTATCCGTAAATCATCAGTCTTTTGACGACCCTGACGACGACAACGACACCGACACCGACGACGTGATACCAATATACGACCAATTTTTTTTTTAATTTTTGCGGCCGTATAAAAATGTTAACCAAATGAAAGTGATTGGTGATTGAAAATCTAAACTGATTTTAAAGCAAAATGCCATGGTCTGAACCACTTAATTGTTTAAGAATAACAAGGAAATGTGGAGTCATTAAAATAGAATGTTTACACCATTATTTCAGTTGAGGGGAGGGTTGTGTGCCCAAAACATGTTTAGCTGTGTCACATTGTTTATGTTCGTTTAATAAGTCAGAGGTAGTAATCAAGTGGCTGTCCTTCGGTTCATATTTGTCCTATTTGTTTTATGTTAATTGTATAAGCAGACTGATTTTTTGTTGTTGAAATTGTTTCACATTTTTAATGTCTGGACACATTATAGCTGACAATACTGTGTGGGTTTTCTCATTGTTGAAGGCCGTACACTTACCTATAATTTTATTTTTGTCATTAGAATTATGGAAGATAATTGTCTCATTTGTTATCATCACATCACATCTCCTTTTTTATACAAAAAAGGACAACAGTACTAAAACATATTATATTATATACCTGTAATTCATCTTTGTGTGTGCCAACAAAAATCACTGGTGGGTTAAGCAAAGTAGCTTGATTAATAGGACCAACCTCTGTTGTGTCTACTCTGCATCCATAACAGTGGATTGTGTCCATCCAGAATTTGAAGGTAACTATAAAAAAATCATAGTTTTATCATTTTAAAAGTTGATGTGTGTTTTTGTCATTTCTTGACGAATTCAAGCCTAAAATAAGTTAACCACCACGTTAATGTAAAGTTTTAAACATAACTTTGATACATGCAAGAACTGTCAATCCTCTATTGTACATATGCTATCATTATTATTATCTTAGTGTTGCCTAGTCTTCAATTTATTATAATGAGGCAAATAAGCAAATAAACAAAATGAAATATATTGGAGGTTCATTTTAAAGGTTTTGTAGGACTATGTTGACAGTTGTGCAAATGTTGTTTTTTTATCAGAATTTTGAAATAACTTGTTTTACCAACTATCTAGAAATCTGAGTTTCTGGCAAGCATATAAGCTGAATGTGTAGGTTATTTCCAATTTCAAACCTTTTTGAAAACTTTTTTTTGTATTGCTCTGGCACAGTTCAATTATCTGCAATCTGGAGTTATTTAAAAAAATTTGTTTTGTTTTAAATTTCTCGCTACATTGAAGACCTGTTGGTGACCTTCTGCTGTTGTCTTCTCTATGGTCGGGTTGTTGTCTCTTTGACACATTCCCCATTTCCATTCTCAATTTTATTGGAAGTAGTTGAATTTCATTTAAAGAAAGTCTTTGTTTTGGACTGTAAATAGGCTTAAACAAAATGATTATCCCTTAGTAAGAACATGAATTACATTCATTCTTCACAATAGAGAAGCACCAAATCCTATAATTTCATAAGTACACAGCACTTAGCTAGATTCAATGTGATTTAGTTCATGACCCTATTAATCATTGTTAATGATATTTCTTGAATCAATTTATGAATAATTCATGAGTAAATAAATTTCACGTATGTATTTAGTTCGGGTTTCTTCAGGGCTAAGTGAATCTTGAAACCACCCTACACTCTTTAAATATTCTCAAAAATATCTACAGTTCCTGCATATGTCTCTTAAAATCTTTGCTGGTGCTGATAGGGTCTGAAGATCTATTTGAATGTTTTGAATCTTCAGCTGTCTATTCATTCTTCTCTTTCCTGGTGGTATCTCCAACAATTAAGAAGGAAGTGTTCTGTGTTTTCCTCTTCATCACATTTGCAGTATGGCGTGATGGATTGGCATATCTCTATTTGTATTTTTAGTGTCTAATACCATTTTCTGATGTAATTTATGATGCTTTTCTGTTCGTAATCATTTAACATGTTTGAGCGTGTTTTTTTCTCTTTCAAGGCATTTAATGATTTTTAGTTCCGTTTTACTTTATGTAAAACATAATTCACTGACGGTGACAATTATTGTCACCAGTCAGCAGTGTTATTTTTAGTGGTATTTAAAGTAGACGTGACACGATTTAAAAAAATTTTCTTAAAATTTATTTAATTAATTAAAACATGTTTTGTACAATTTTGCTGGTAAAAACCTGATCAATCGGCATTTTTTAGGTCAAAGAAACCAGCGCTTGTCAATATGAATGATTTTAATTAGATAACGATCACGTATCGACATTGTCCAAATAGAGACATTTTTCAAGCTTGTAACAACTGACGTAAGCACAATCACGTGATGTGGCTCCCTTTTTTATTGGTTACGTAAGGACTTTTTATAGGTATAAACTATCACCAGAAGTTATGAATTATCGCTGTCATGCGTTTTGTTGGATAATAATCGAAACTCAATTTGCGTTGCACCCATATGTCAATAGAATGAAAGTTACCACTGACGTATTAGCCTCATTTCTGAATGACTTCGGTAAGTGCATTAAAATACCATCAAATATTTGACACTTATATTTGCTATCGATGTATTTTGGGGATATTTAAGTATAAATAAACATATTGAAACACCAATTAAAGATCATGTCATGTCTCCTTTAAATGTACAGAAAATACAGCGATTAACTCTCATTAATTTGAAATATTTTTCAAAAATTTCTTTAATATACCTTAGAATGATAAATGATAAATAGACAACAACCCGACCAAAGAGCAAATGACAGCCAACAGACACCAATTGGTCTTTAATGCAGCAAGAAAATCACGCACCCGCAAGGGGGCCTCAGCTGATAATTTGAGTGAGCCATTGTAAAAATGAATAATGAGAAATGAAATATATAACTTCTCAAAGTAAGTTACAGTTATTCCAAGATAATTTTTATATGACTCACACTATGTACCATGTACTTCTGCTGCCGTAGTGTCAAAAATGAAGACACTACTGAGCTAATTTCAGTTGTCAAATGTAAAGAGAATATATATGTTTATTGACATAATTTTGCTTTATTACTTATTCAAGTAAGTGTTTCATTTAAGACTAATTGCCTTTTTCAACTAATGTTGAATTTTCAAATCGAAAAGATAACAATTTGGTTGATAAGATGACTATATTTAACTAAGATAAATTCATCTAAATGTATTTATAAAACAAGAATTTGTCCATAGTCCACGGATGCTCCAATCGCACTATCACTTTCTATCGTCAGTGGACCGTGAAATTGGGGTTACAACTCTTATTTGGCATTAAAATTAGAAAGATCATTTCATAAGGAACATGCATAACTTTAACCTGAAGCGGCACAGACAGACAAACAGACGGACGAACGGAGGCACATACCAGAAAACATAATGCTCATAAATGGGGCATGAAAAATTTAACCTGAAGCGGGACAGGCAGGTGGACGAACGGACGCACAGACCAGAAAACTGTAAAATATAATGCCCAAAAGTGGGGCATAATAACAATAAATCACTGGAGAGACATCATGGTTCTCATGAATTATTTTTGCCTATGGGGAGTGAGAAGATGTATTGTATTCATTTTTTATTCAATTTAAACTTTTCCTTTTTTGCTGAATTTTGTCTCCAGATGTCCTTAGATCTCTCTCCGTTTGACGTCATGCAACACACTTTTAACTATGACCTAATTTTAATTATGATGTCAAATTTTACAGGAACAACTGTGCGATTTTAAGTAATGACGACAAATTTGCAAACAAATTAATGAGAAACCTGAGACATGCCTCTAAAACAAATAAGACATTTAGTTTAATTTTGTAAGTCATAATTGAAAAGTTTTAAGTTTTTGAACTTGATGATTTTACTGTTTTTTTTAAATTCATAAAATTTTCCAAAACATGTGTTTATTTTTATGAATTTTGTGAATTTATTGATTCTTATAAATTCATAAAATGATCATGAACATGTGTTATGAACAATTTATGAATGTTAAAAATAATGAACTGACTAACAGTTCAGAAACGTTCCGGAAAAAATCATAATCGGCATTTTGTGAACTGTTCATGAACTAACTCAATGAACTTCTTATGAACATGAATGCATTATTCATTGACATTTCAGTAATTAAAATGAATCCATGATTTACAATTTTACATACCATGTTCATGGTTTGCATTATCTTTGTCTTTGTCATTCAAATTTGCTACCAAAATGTAAACTGCACCTGGATTAAGGAAAGTTTGATGTGTTGCATAAAACTCTTCATCACCTGCAAAATCCCATAATGTTAATGTTGTGAAGTCTTCATCATCTTTTAACACTACATCAGTATCAGAAATGGCGGACAGTTCTTTAGACGCAATTTGTTCTGAGGTTTGCATAATCTCATTAGATGGCTGGTCTGTCTCCTGTACCAATACCGGAACAGAAATGTCTATTTCTTGTCTGCTACTTTCAATTCTGTCATTATTAACCTCATCTTTGTCAACAACCCTTTCATAGATAACATCGTTGTCGTCTGCAATCTTTCCATAAATAACATCTACTTTGTCATCAATCCTCTCAATCACAATTTCTTCTTCATCTAACGATTCTGCAATATTTGGATATATGTTTTTATCTAACATGCCTGGTGAAGACTCAGACAAGATTTGCTCTTTTTCGTTCAAGTATAATTGTTCAACAACTGACTCCAGTATTCTTTTGTTAAAATCAGAGTCTTTGTCTGCAGATAGAAGGAAAATTGAAAATTATACATGTAGGATGCGTGAAAAGAACACTATGAAATTTGTATACTTTAACTAACTACTAAGAAAAAGATACATGTTGTACAAATTAAAACAAATTTGGAACAGAGTTGCAAATCATGCTTATATTCAAGAAATTTTTAGTGTCGTTGATATTTCCAAGGAACAAAACTCCTCCAAAAACTTTCAATCTGCATTGATTAAAAAAGAAATATTTGAAATATGACTGAAGTTAAATTTTACAAGTTTTATTTAATTCTTAGGAGAAGTTAAGGTGTGAGGCCGACTATACCTTGTATCACTATTGCAAGAGAGACGAAAGAATAAGTACCTCTTTGTCAAGCAATCTAAATTTATGTTGGTTTCATTGTAAGAATTTAATAGGTATTGTAACGCCGCCTCCCTGGTGCTAGAGTCGGCCACCAGAGAACACAGGGTCACAAATAAAAAAGGATTTAAAGGATCTATAAAGTGTAAGGTTGGACGTCCACTATTAACCGTCGGACCAAAACACGTTACAGAAAGGGAAAACGTATACTTGTATTTATATATAGTTCTCAGTTATGAAATAAAATATCTGAATAAAATAAAGTTTCATATTTTATTAATATTAAAAATAATCCACGCCGGAGAGAATGGGTCTTGCAGGATCCGTCACTGGTCTGGTCAGGTTCCCGGTTAAGGTTGGTCTTACATAGACACACACAACTAGAACATATACTTCAACAGTCAAGTAACAAGGTTGTCACTTATTTTGTATCTTTCTATAATCTCAATTAAAGGATTAAAACACCTTTCTTCATTATAGAACTAAGAAGACAATAACTAAGTATAACACATTAAATGACATATTAATCATGTCAAAACCGCCAACATAACTCTTAATGTACACTGTCACCGACACTGTCACCGTCACCGGTAACCGTATTTAGCACCGTCACCGTCACCAGTATTTAGCACCGTGACCGGTGACTGTATTTGTCACCGTCACCGTCACCCGTATTTAGCACCGTCACCGGCACCCGTATCTAGCACCGTCACTGGCACCGACAATCTTAAATTAAAACAAAGTTAACTTTCAACGCTTGTCTGTATTTCTCAGACATATTCCAGCTTCTATTAAAGTTTGTCACTATCCATTCATTGTCAACCCAACACTCCGTCGTTTCTGTTGTTGTTTTGGTATTTATACTTTCGACTGACCAATGACAGAGCTTGTTACATATTGTTTACCAATCGGCAACCATGGATCATATTAGGGAAACTCCCATAATGTTGATACTGTTTGTAAACAATGATTGATCTTCATCAATAAAGATGGGTTTCGACATTAAATTTATAAGTAGATCATTAGAACAGTCTTATTTGAGTTTATAGTATAATAAGGTAACTACCGCGAAAATACGGAATCAGTACGTGAACTGAAACTTCTTAACAAACTAACATACACAAATCTGTCGTATCATGAAAACAACAGCCAAAATAACAAATGACAAGTCTTACACTACTTGTAACATTAGACATCTCACTAACATCTATAGTTTTATACTCAATAATTTCAAGAAACTATACAGACATAGGTTAACTATAAAAAGGGGGGAATGTCGGCATTACATTGCCCCCACCTTTAAGGATTTGGTCCCCAAATACATTCGTTTGTAAGGTTTAATTAAAATAGAATCCAATTCATTATTATTATTTTTCTTAAGCTGACGAACATACAAAAAGAATTACACGAATAAATTCATTCATGTCAACAACCTACACTTAAAGAACTTTTGTACTTTGATTTCTGTCCACTCTGGTTTCAGGTTTTTCCTTTACTTCTGATATTTAGGCTTGCAAACATTGTAAAATATTTCACCAGCAAAACCATTTGATCATTCATTGCTCCATAAACACTGACCAGAAGTTAGGTCACTCATGTGTCTATCTCTATTGAACAAATCTGTCGTTTCTATCTATTCCTAAATAATTATTACTTTCTTTTTCTCTTAGTTTTCCTATACAGCCCTATTTTGTATTACATATACCTATTTCACTTTATATTATACGTTCTGGCTTGCAAATATTGTAAAGATATTTAAGCAAACCCGCTTCTACTAAGCTTTACTCCATAAACATCGACCAATAATCTGGTCACTCATGTTTATCTCTATTGAGCAAATTTCTCTTTCTATCAATTTATTATTCTTTACTATTTATTCTTCCAGGTTTTTTTTTTACAACATTATTTGACATTGACTAGACTCTTTCTCTCTTTTATACATGTACTAATATTCGGGCTTGCAAATATTGTAAAGATATTTAAGCAAACCCGCTTTTGTCAAGCTTTGCTCCATAGACACTGACCAGAAATTAGGTCAAACATGTGTCTATCTCTTTTGAGCAATCAATCACAACTTTAACTTACTATCTGATCTGGGAAATATGACATGTACACGCAGCCTTTCTTTCGGAAGGTGCCTCGTTGTGTACCTCTCGTTATCTTCAGATCAAATGTCTACTACATTCTTACTGCTAAAGTCTCAAGAATCATACCTTCAAGGTATATATTTGACTGGCCAAGCCAAAATATCTCCGTATCAGTATTTAACTGAGACATTTTTAATTATCATGTATTGAGCTTTTATCATCTAGCTCAATTCTACATACTCTCCTATTATTATTTTTCATATTTTACTCTATATACGAGTTTTGAGAACAATTCTCTAGATAGGGCTACCGACTAAGATCGTAATAATATATTTGCATCATGCTAGTGTGCTCAACAATTGTATAAAGCACTACCTGCAACCAGAGTTTCTAACCAAGTTATCAGTTGACCTTCTATTTTGTTTTTAATGTCTGCATCAGAAATGACCAGTACAGATCAGTATATTCACTAAACGTGTTCATAAGTATTAAACACATTGTAAAAAATATAGTATTTAGCGCCACTGCAGTTTTTGCCTTCATTAATAATTTATATTTAGAGCGGAAATTCTACAATCTCTGCTACGGAGATTCTACAGCAAGAGGCATTACCTCTGATTTTGAGACAAAGGACAACATCATCCTTAATTATTAAACAATCCTTAGTGAAAGGAAATCAACATGACATCTATACATAAAACATCTGTTTCGGTATAATAATTGTCCAGAACAAATCGGTCTGCAAAATAAAAAAATTTAACAAACTAGCCCCAACTAAAACGAGCATACGAACTTTTAATTGCATATATACATCTATAGTAGCCAAAACAAAACAACTGTTTTGGTGGCACAACACAATATTAAAATAATAGTATTCACAGTGTCGAGAAATCATTCTCTCTCCTGACTGGACATTTTTCCGTTTTCCTAACGACGAAATGCTCCTTTATTGTTAAAATTTCTATTGGAATTATTTTTATTTCCTCTATAATTATTATCTCCTCGGAATTGCTGATCATTTTGATTTTTGATAATAAGTACTTCACTCGTCAAAGATTCAATACTTTGTTTGATTTCATTTATTTCCCGTTTCAGATCAGGCTCTTGAACGGTTTCAATATTGACAATGCGAACATTTCGACCTTTCCTTATATCGGCAACTCGTAATGCTTCGAGTCTAACAGCAATATTTTCTGCCTCATTTATTGATTTTGGTCCAACCTCCCTTAATCTGAGACGTACATCTGTCTCAGGTATTGCATCAATAAAAGAATCTAAAGCTATAATGTGTCCCTAACCAGTGGAGAGGTACCAGGATAAGCCCTGCGTGTCAGTTTCTTAATAGACTGAGCTAATTCAGGCAGACTTTCATTTTTAAATCGTACTCGTGTTTGCAACTCTGCTCTAAACACTTCAGCTCTATTGACTGAACCAAACCTATTCTTAAGAGTGGTGACCAAACTGTCAAAATTGTGTAGTTCCCCATCTGTGATTTCATTTAATATAGCCCGAGCACTTCCAGATAAACTACTGGCCAAAAGTAAGGCCTTAGTCTTAGGGTCCCAATCATTTAGTTCTGCGAATAAATTAAATTGGGTCAAATACTCCTCCAAATCATCCGAGCCGTCATATATTTGTGGTTTTATTTTGCAAGAAATATCAGATTTTGACCGTCGGATATTTGGAATATGACTGTTATTTTTATCAGTTCTGTCTTGCCGGGTTATGTGTTCCAGACTACTTGCTGGAGTTTCTACTCCCCTTCCCAAAATTTGAGTGGACCTACTTTCCATAGCTTGCCCTTCAAATTTTGCAAACAACTGATTCATATCATTTGAAAAATCGGAAAAACATTTGTCCATCCGAAGTTTCATTTCTGAACGTGCCTCTGCCAGCATTCTCTCCGTTGTTCTATAAATTTCAGAACTTTGTTTCTCTAATAAATTGTCATGCATAGTTGCATCAGCCTCATCACCAATCTCATTGAGATGTGCGCCAAAAGTAACGACGTTTGAATCATCCATTTCATATATAATTAATTTGCTTAAAGTACAAACACTAACAGACTCTATAAATCAATCCCACCGCTGCCACCAAATTGTAACGCCGCCTCCCTGGTGCTAGAGTCGGCCACCAGAGAACACAGGGTCACAAATAAAAAAGGATTTAAAGGATCTATAAAGTGTAAGGTTCGACGTCCACTATTAACCGTCGGACCAAAACACGTTACAGAAAGGGAAAACGTATACTTGTATTTATATATAGTTCTCAGTTATGAAATAAAATATCTGAATAAAATAAAGTTTCATATTTTATTAATATCAAAAATAATCCACGCCGGAGAGAATGGGTCTTGCAGGATCCGTCACTGGTCTGGTCAGGTTCCCGGTTAAGGTTGGTCTTACATAGACACACACAACTAGTACATATACTTCAACAGTCAAGTAACAAGGTTGTCACTTATTTTGTATCTTTCTATAATCTCAATTAAAGGATTAAAACACCTTTCTTCATTATAGAACTAAGAAGACAATAACTAAGTATAACACATTAAATGACATATTAATCATGTCAAAACCGCCAACATAACTCTTAATGTACACTGTCACCGACACTGTCACTGTCACCGGTAACCGTATTTAGCACCGTGACCGTCACCAGTATTTAGCACTGTGAACCGTGACCGGTGACTGTATTTGTCACCGTCACCGTCACCCGTATTTAGCACCGTCACCGGCACCCGTATCTAGCACCGTCACCGGCACCGACAATCTTAAAATAAAACAAAGTTAACTTTCAACGCTTGTCTGTATTTCTCAGACATATTCCAGCTTCTATTAAAGTTTGTCACTATCCATTCATTGTCAACCCAACACTCCGTCGTTTCTGTTGTTGTTTTGGTATTTATACTTTCGACTGACCAATGACAGAGCTTGTTACATATTGTTTACCAATCGGCAACCATGGATCATATTAGGGAAACTCCCGTAATGTTGATACTGTTTGTAAACAATGATTGATCTTCATCAATAAAGATGGGTTTCGACATTAAATTTATAAGTAGATCATTAGAACAGTCTTATTTGAGTTTATAGTATAATAAGGTAACTACCGCGAAAATACGGAATCAGTACGTGAACTGAAACTTCTTAACAAACTAACATACACAAATCTGTCGTATCATGAAAACAACAGCCAAAATAACAAATGACAAGTCTTACACTACTTGTAACATTAGACATCTCACTAACATCTATAGTTTTATCCTCAATAATTTCAAGAAACTATACAGACATAGGTTAACTATAAAAAGGGGGGAATGTCGGCATTACAGTATTGTTCTCTATGAAATTAAGTCAAAAGGACCTTTGAACTTGAAAACTTGGCCCGTAATCAAAGACAAAATACATGATTAGATTTGATTTAGCATATAAGAGAACCCTTCGCATTCAATTTTTGTTTCTACCAAACTAATCTTATGTTGGACTCATCATGCTCTTTGGACTTGAATGTGGACCGATTTAAAAATATGCTCCAAAATTATAAATCTAAAAACATGGTTTCATTCGACATATCAAAGAACCTAGATAAAAAAAATTTTTTTTTATAAAATCAAACAATTTAAAACAGGGACTAAATCCCAAATCTAAATGCACAGTTAGATTCAGCATATTTAAGAACTCCATGAATTCAAGACTTAGAATTAAACCCCATTGATATTGATTAGGAAATAAGCATTCTGAAAGTATACCGTTTGGTTTTGGCAATTTCATTAAACTCAAATATTAAAGAAAAGTAGGCATTATAGCAATCTTAATGCCAAATGTCAAAATTGTTCATATTTACATTGTAGGCATTTTCTTGAACTAAGAAAGTTTATGAGACAGACAGACAAAAAAAGGTGAACTATAGCCCAAGGAAAATTCGAGTGGGGAAATAATTTGCAATATTTATTTCTCATAACTGCAGACATGTACTTACCTGCCTTTTTGGTCCACTGATCTGATTTTATTTTGCATTGTCTGCGATGAATTTCTATACCATTTGTACTTTCCAAGTTGGTTAGTTCTTCTCCGAAAAGTCGCCGTACTAATGACGTTTTTCCAGCTCCTTTTTTCCCCACTACAACTAAAGTTAAATCCCTTCTCTTTTCAGAACCAGACTTCAAGGTCTTTAAATAAAGCTCTATTGACCATGGTTCCATCTTTCTGATTGCTATAGGTATTCTATCATCTTAAAAGATAATATTTATTATATAATTTGTTTAAACTCATTTACTTAACAAATTCAGAAATGTACACACTACATTTATTCTATAAATGACATATAGATGAACCATTTTTTTTATATTATCTCCCCAAAAAAACGAAAATAGTAGTCAATCCATTATATCAGGTTGACAGATATATACTGCAGCTGGTCTATTAGTGTAGTCAAATTACAGTATAATAATTTGTGACAGTCAATGACCATGTATCATATTATTTTCAAAGTTGACAATACGTTTTATTTATAACGTCATCAAGTGTACAGGTTCGTAGAATTTTTAAGTCGTTTGGTCCAAATTAAAAAATAATTATGGTTTTTACCCTGATTACCTCATTTTGATCAGTTCTAGGAGTTGCAATATATAAAGAATAACCATACATTGTCTCGAAATATAAATTCATATTTTTACTTGACTCAAAAGTCAAAATAGGACAAATCCTTGCTCCCTACCTGTTTCTAAGCCTTGTATGAATAATTCTTTATTTCAAGACAATGTATGGTTATTCTATATATAATGAGCATCTATTATACTAGAACACACCCGCGATAATGTGGGTCCCTGATGGAATTAAAATATCTAATTATGTGTGAGCCTTATTTTAGCCTGGATTTTTGGTATCAATAATTGGTATTGTCATCTGATAAAGTCATGCTGGTTATAAGATGCACAGTTTTCTCTGCTTTCAATATCTTTCTGTTTGAACCCGTCGACCTGGAACTTATCAATTATTGGTAAATGAATTATTTTGAAAACAAAAGGGACTGGAATGGAGTAATTTTTAATCAACAGCATTGTCCTGTATTAGTTATAAATAAAGTTAAATTCTTTGATCCGCTGTTTTTACGTCATGTCGGATAACAAATTGGAAACTGTACCTACGCCTTATTTTAAGTCTAGATTTTTAATATTCGTATTATCATTTTATAAAGTCATGGTGATTAAAATACTACAATAGGAAACAATGTGGCAATGATGAAGTTAGTAGTGTCAACCCTGTGATTATGACGCGTGTATATTATAGCAAATCACTAATACACCTTTTGGTGGTGCGCCTGACAGATATGGAACGTACAGATAAGGTTATAGGTAACATGTGACATGTGACATATAATGACATGAAAAAAAATAAAATTTAATCATGTTGCTTTGAATTCTTTATTTTAGTCAAACCATTTTTTTCCAAATTTCCTAAAATTCCATAAAGGTTTGATTAAGTTAATGATGTCTGAAAAATTTAACCACAGTATTAACCTAATTGTTGTAACTACAGGCGCCAACAATGGAATCTAGGATCCCTATGTTTCGCTTTGGGGAAAAAATGTTGCAGACTCGACAAAAAAAACTTAAGATAAGACAGTTCATTAAATGAAATGTTCTGATTTTGCAAATTCTTGAACAACAGTAATTTTACCTTTTGATGAGTCATCTCTTCTATCAAAAATTTTTGCTTTGTTTTCCAATAATAGCTTCACTATCTCAGTATGACCTTGACCCTTTGCTGCAAATAGTGGAGTCAAACCATCTTTGGAACATTTATCAAGGTCAGCATTGTTTTGCACTAACAAACTCACTGTTTCTGTATGTCCTTTATGACAAGCTGCAATAAGCGGAGTTACACCATCACATCTACTTTGATTAATATTAGCATCATGAATTAGACACCACCGAATTAAAGAACTATCTCCTATAAAACAGCACCGTAACAGTACAGTATCTTTATAGTTATCATCACAGGTATGTGCAAGTTGTCTCTGGTGGGACATATCTAGCGTTTTCAAATAGCAGAGAAATTTCTGTCTGAATACAGGTATCTTCATATTGATGTTACTAAATACATCTTGTAATTTTCCTTTTGACCAGTCATCAATCATTCTCTGTATGTACATCTGATGATATTTTGTTGGTATTATAGTTATAAACTGATCCATGCCATCCTTTCTTTCTAATAAAAATCGTTCCTTGATCAAACCACTGTCTGCATTCTTTATTAAGCAAAGCATTATCTTTTGTCCATAGATCTTTGCAAAAAAGTCAAATATCTTATCATGTAAAATTTGATACATGTTTAGTTCTTTCTTTATGAATATATGCATGAGAGAGTCGAGTTCATATAGTAAAGAAAGTCTTGACGTTCCCCTGTCTAATCTACATGCCTCAAATGTGTTCTCTATGATAGTCCTGGTTTCTTCATTCACATCTTCTGTCAGAATTTCTTCCTTCAACTTGTTATTAAACATGACGCATAGAGCCAAAGCACAGTATTTCGTGTAATACCCATTCTTAAGGAGCTTGTCAATTTCTGTTTCATAAACTGAAAATGGATTCTGGAAGAAATTTTTAATATCAAGTTTAGGATTATCATGGCACAGTTTACATAGAAGTGGAAAAGCATCATATAAATCATGACAATCAGCAATCTCCGATGCTTTTGTTTTCAGATAAAGCTTTGCTATTGACTGTTTTTCAGTTATTGACAAACGCATATTCTCTGACTGCAGGTTACAAACACATGAATTGAAAACTGATAAAGATTCAAACTTTTCATCTTGGTAGACTTGTAATCTACATGCTGCAATTATTTTAGTTTTTTTGTTTTCAAGAATATATTTTATATCGTCCATGTTTAGTTCCATACTCTGAAAGTCCCTTAGGTTAACAGCAACGTTTCCACATAAATCATCGACAACAAACAATACTTTTTGGGTTGGATTGTAAAACTTGACAATGTCACTTGGTTCTGTCACTAGAAGTACATCATATCCTTCTTCTGTCATCTGTAAAGCAATATGTCGGAGAGTGGCAGTCTTCCCAACACCAGAACTACCTGTAATAGTTACACAACTGTTTTCCTTTATACATTTAAGAACATGCTCAGCAGCTGTAGTCTTTATAAACATCTTGTCATCATTGTCCTTCCAAGTTTCGAGTATTGCGTTAATTCTTTCTGAAATAAAAATTTTGAAATACAAAATGCAGATATATATAATGTTTTGGTACAATAAGTCATATTTGCAAACAAAAATAATCAATATAACTGATTTGTCTATATTAATGAGAAAGTTGAATATATCATCAATGAACCTTTGAGCTTTAAATAACTTACAAAGCTTATCATTATTCTTTTAATATATTGTGGTCAATTACTTATATTTCTTTTTAAAAATTCTTGTTTAAAGGTTTTTAATAGCCTGCATTTAGTATGCATCAATTATCACTAGAATAGACAAAACAATAACTTTGAAATATTTTCAATATGTCTTGAATCCTGGTATATGTTATCATTTAAACCTCACATATTCCTTGTTAATTCAATATAATTTGTTATTGTGATATTATACTACACTAATGTATTATTACAATTATAATCAATATTACCTCAATGATTGTTTGCCTAAAATAACAGAATTTAAAACGAAAATCAATTGAAGGCCATACAAAAGCTTATTAAGGACTCTTTTGGTTGTAGGGATTAAAATTTCTACCTGTTCAACGTTTATGGGGTATAAAAAATCCCAGGTGTTCCAGCTACCTGATTAACTTTTACTTTTACAGGTAAATTTCATCAAGTTAATTCAATATGCTTATTATGAATATCTCTCTGGTAAAATTTATGACCAGAAAACATCAAAAGCCTCAAAGGTGTGAAATTGAATGTAAACCTTGACCAACCCAGCATGTTTTATTGCTGTGGTCAGTTCTAACTTAGCGAAATTTATATTGGGTTAAAAGTCTAAAGAATTAAAATTTCCAAGTTTGTTGGTAATCAGTCACAGTAGTTCCTTTTCTGTAGCAGTTTGAATTCGTTTCGTTGCCAAATGCATATCTTATTTATTAAAGTATTTGACCTAAGTTTTTAACAAGAGTGCTGACACGCTGAAATGTCTCTTCTTTTTTACTTGCCATTGATATTTTGTTGATAGTCCTAAATATAAAACTTTAGTACAACTATCACATAAACTTAACATGATCCAAGAAAATGAGGCCAAGGTCATATAAATTAAAAGAGAAATTAATACATGTACATATTCAC
Source organism: Mytilus edulis (assembly GCF_963676685.1). NCBI lineage: Eukaryota > Metazoa > Mollusca > Bivalvia > Mytilida > Mytilidae > Mytilus > Mytilus edulis. The sequence goes on along the minus strand of NC_092346.1, from coordinate 13,986,238 downwards.
CTTAAAATCATTCAATACACAAAATATAGTTGACCTGTCACCTGCCCCTATGGCTTATACTTTTAAAAAAACAGACTAAAAATCAAAGCGCTGTAAGCACTGAAGGCAGTTAACCAAAAACGAAGGCAAACGTAATTATGAAAACTGTGGCAATGTTGCTTCAATTCTTTTTTTCAAATTTAAAAGAACAAACATAAACATTCATATATTGTACATTTATATTTATCTAATCAATTAATTATTAAGGCAAATAATTTATATGTTATCAAGGTTTTCAAAAGCAACTCATATATCAATGTATATTTTTAATGGTGAGTCTGCAGTGGTACAAGTTCGCAATGATTGCAGTTGTTCTAGTTGGTAGTTAACGTTGGTATTAGTTGACTGTTAGTAGTACAATTCGACTTAGTAAGAGCTTGTAATAGTATGAATGGACTTTCTTGACCCTGGAAAGAAAACTGAGTTTGTGTTCTATAGTACAAAAGTTATGAGACACATATCAGACAAATGTTTACTACTACAGGGATCAACTGCCCACAGTAAATGTTAATTACCCCCACCTTCACCCCAAGTCCATGAAGTTTGGAATAAAATGACAGGTGATTATAATACAGTTGGTCAAACATTCTTTGGCTTGAAAGATTTATATGTTTTCTTTAAAATGAGTCATAAATGAAAAATCTTTATAGGACCACAAATAATTCAAAATATAATTAAGGTAAATTCTTTAAACCTACTAATTTTTTGCATCAATAAAATTTTATAATATACAAGAAATAATTGTCATAGAATGCTGTTACAAAGTCTCCCATAACTTTTCATTCCCCTGGTTGCCTGACATTGGGCAAAGTCTAGTACACATTGGACGGTTCGGTCTAGTAAAGTGATATGCATATGTGACGTCTAGGAGATTGACCTTGTATTTCATTCAAATCTTTTTGAAATGATGAACAGGAATAAATATGGTTTAGGTGTTGGTATCTCAACCATTTACAAGTTCTCAAACACACTCAGGAGGCGGTGGGTGACCCTACGGACTACTCCTATATTTCATTTGATTTTTCATATTGTCCCATACATGAATATATACGGTTAAGGGGTGGGGATCTCGATCGTTTTCAAGTTCTCAAACAGGAGGGGGTGGGGTGACCCTGAGGACTTCCCCTATATTTCATTTGATTTGTTATATTGATCAATACATGAATATATATGGTTTAGGAGTGGGGATCTCATCCTTTTCCAAGTTCACAAACAGGAGGTGGTAGGGTGACCCCAGGGACTCCCCTATATTTTATTTAATTTATTATATTGTCCCATACTTGAATATATATGGTTTAGGGGAGGGGATTTCATCCGTTTCCAAGTTATCAAACAGGAGGTGGTATGGTGACCACAGGGACTCCCCCTATATTTCATTTGATTTGTAATTATAGTCCTATACATGAGTATGTATGGTTTAGGGGTGGAGATCTCAATTGTTTCCATGTTCTCAAACGGGAGGGGGTGGGGCATATCCAGGGACTCCCTTATATTCATTTGATTAGTTATATTGTCCCATATATGCATAAATATGGTTAAGGGGTTGGGATCTCATCCGTTTCCAAATTATCAAACAGGAGGGGGTAGGGTGACCACAGGGACTTCCCCTATATTTCATTTAATTTGTTATAAGAGTCCCATACATGAGTATATATGGTTTAGGTGTGGGGATCTTGACTGTTTCAAAGTTATCAAACAGGAAGATGTACAGTGACCCCAGAGACATCCCCTATATTTCATTTGATTTGTTATATTCCCCTATACATGAATATATACGGTTAAGGGGTTGGGATCTTGACCTTTTTTAGTTATCAAACAGGAGGGGTGGGGATACCTCGAGGACTTCCCCTATATTTCATTTGATTTGTAATATTGATCAATACATGAATATATATGGTTTAGGGGTGGGGATCTCATCCTTTTCCAAGTTCGCAAACAGGAGGTGGTAGGGTGACCCTAGGGCCCTCTATATATTTCATTTAATTTATTATATTGTCCCATACTTGAATATATATGGTTTAGGGGAGGGGATTTCATCCGTTTCCAAGTTATCAAACAGGAGGGGGTAGGGTGACCACAGGGACTCCCCCTATATTTCATTTGATTTGTTATATAGTCCTATACATGAGTATGTATGGTTTAGGGGTGGAGATCTCAATTGTTTCAATGTTCTCAAACGGGAGGGGTCGGGGCAACTCCAGGGACTCCGTCATATTTCATTAGATTTATTATATTGTCCCATACTTGAATATATATGGTTAAGGGGTGGGAATCTCGACCATTTCTAAGTTCCCAAACAGAAGGAGGTGGGGTGACCCCATGGACTCGCCCTATATTTCATTTGATTAGTTATATTGTCCCATACATGAATAAATATGGTTAAGGGGTTGGGATCTCATCTGTTTCCAAATTATCAAACAGGAGGGGATAGGGTGACCACAGGGACTTCCCCTACATTTCATTTGATTTGTTATATAGTCCCATAAATGAGTATATATGGTTTAGGGGTGGGGATCTTGACCATTTCAAAGATCTCAGACAGGAGGGAGTGGGGTGACTCCAGGGACTCTCCTATATTTTATTTGATTTGTTATATTGTCCCATACATGAATATATACGGTTTAGGGGTGGGGATCTCAACCGTTTCAAAGTTCTCAGACAGGAGGGGGTGGGGTGACTCCAGGGACTCCCCTATATTTCATTTGATTTGTTATATTGTCCAATACATGAATATATATGGTTTAGGGGTGGGGATCTTGACTGTTTTCAAATTCTCAAATTTCAAATTCTCAAACAGGAGGGGTGGGGTGACTCCAAGGGACTCCCCCTATATTTCATTTGATTTTTCGACCTTTTTCCAAGTTCTCAGACAGGAGGGGGTGACTCAAGAGACTTCCCCTATATTTCATTTGATTTGTTATATTGTCCGATAACTGAATATATATGGTTAGGGGTGGGGATCTCAACCTTTTCAAAGTTCCCAAACAGGAGGGGGTGGAGTGACCCCAGGAACTCCCCCTATACTTCATTTTATTAGTTATATTGTCCTATACATGAATAAATATGGTTTAGGGGTGGGGCTCTCAACTGTGTCCACGTTCTCAAACATAGGGAAGGGGGTGGGGGTTGACTTCAAGGACTCCCCCTATTTTTTCATTTGATTTGTTATATTGTCCCATTACTGAAGACTGCGACAGCTGAAGACCACATGTGTCTATCACTTACTGTTTTCAAATAACAGTCATTTGAAAATTAAAAACAAAACAAAACAAAAAAACATGGGGGTTCTACTGTAAAACCCTCCCTTCTTTAGACCCCTTAAATTACCCCCAAATAGACCCCAATGCACCAATGAAAGATTGATGACTCCGCTAGACATGTTAGTCTAACATTTTATGTAACCCTAAGTAAATCTGACAGACGGTCTGTGTTGTCTTCCAAGACGGTCCGACTTGTCTCGGAGACGAGTTGTCCCCATTTCTTAAAACATCCTATCAACGTTGATTTCAGGATCTTTTTCATTCTTTAATAATAACAAGTGTAAACATCTTATGGTTGATCATTACTTGACAAGGTCATTTTATATGTGAAAACGTATCGACGACAAACAATATTCCTTCGACTTTTGCCATTTGGGAAATCTAAACTACTTGTCCTTAGAGATTTTAGGCGATTAAATATTTCATACAATTGTTCTTTGACATCTTAGCCAAAAGCACAGGCGATAATAAACTACATAAGGATTCCTAATGAGCACTACTTTCATGTGCAACTTCAAAACTTTTGGGTGATTCGACGATCATTTAAGGTTTTTCTGGTTATATTTTTTTGTGATCCAGAATTAAAAGTATGAAAAAAGTGTTCAATTAGTTATATATAGAATGAAATTCAAAACAGTGTGGCTGTGGCCATTGATTGACACATTAAATTCATCCATTGACTGGGACAATTTACGTGAACGTTTGTTTGTAACGACCACTGTTCACGACGTACCTACGATAGACATTTAAACTGTGGGGTCACCAAAGGTTTCTTAACGCCTTTAATTATAAAATAATTCGAAAAATTAATCAGGAATAACCTTTATGTTTTGATTTATATAATTGATAGAAATCAAAACATCGTGTTATTTCTGATTAATTTTTCGAATTACTTTATTAAGGTGTTGAGAACCTTTGGTGACCCCATAGTTTAAGTGTCTTTTAAAAAGTACATAGTGAGCAGTGGTGGTTACATACAAACTTTCACCTAAATTGTCCCAGTCAATGGATGAATTTAATGTGTCAATCAATGGCCACAGCCACACTGTTTTGAATTTCATTCTAACATAGTAGCCAGCTAGATAATAACAAAGGCATGTATTTCAGCATTTATTGGGTAGAACACAAATCTAGGGTGCTCACATAATGCAGCTTAACTGCATAAAAACCCTAAACATTGACCAATGAACCATGAAAATTAGTTCAAGGTCAGATGTACCATGCCAGGCAGACATGTACAGCTTACAATCCTTCCATACAACAAATAAAAGTTGACCTATTGCTTATAGTTTAAGATACAACAAATAAAAGTTGCTTATAGTTTAAATCAAGAGTGCACACACTGAAATGTCTCGCCTTCTTTACTAAAGATTGATATTATGTTGATAGTCCTAAATATAAATCTTTACTACTACTATCACATAAACATAACATGATCCAAAAAAATGAGGTCAAGGTCATATAAACCAAACAAGATTTACATGTACACCTTACAATCATTCAATACACTAAATATAGTTAACCTGTTGCTTAGTTTCTAAGAAACAGATTTAACCAAGAAAACTAAACATTCACCAATGAACAATGAAAATAAAGTCAAGGTCAGATGAACCATGTCAGGCAGACATATACAGCTTACAATTCTTCCATACAATAAATATAGTTGACCTATTGCTTTTAGTTTAAGAAAAACAGACCAAAACACTAACTGAACACTGATCAATGAACTGTGAAAATTAGATCAAGGTGAAATAAAAGCGGGAGACTGGCATGTACATCATAAAATATTTCCCTACACCAAATATAGTTGACCTATTGCATATAGATTAGTATTAGAAAAAAGACCAAAACTCAAAAACGTACGTAACATTGACCACTGAACCATAAAATTGAGGTCAAGGTTAGATGACACCTGCCAGCTAGACATGTATACTTAACAACCATTCCATACACCAAATATAGTAGACCTATATCATTCAGTATAAGAAAAACAGACAAAAACGCAAAAACTTTTCTATAACCACTGAACCATGAAATGAGGTCCAGGTCAAAAAACACCTGCCAGTTGGACATATACACCTTACAGTCCTTCCATACACCAAATATAGGAGACCTATTGCTTATAGTATTTGAGATATGGACTTGACCACCAAAACTAAACCTTGTTCACTGATCCATGGAATGAGGTCGAGATCAAGTGAAAACTGCCTGACGGGCATGAGGACCTTGCAAGGTACGCACATACCAAATATAGTTATCCTATTACTTATAATAAGAGAGAAATTAACATTACAAAAAATCTTAACTTTTTTTTTCGAGTAGTCAATGAACCATGAAAATGAGGTCAAGGACATTGGACATGTGACTGACGGAAACTTCGTAACATGAGGCATCTATATTCAAAGTATGGAGCATCTATATACAAAGTATGGAGCATCCAGGTCTTCCAGCCTCTAAAATATAAAGCTTTTAAAAAGTAAGCTAATGCCACCGCCGCCGCCAGATCACTTTCCCTATGATAAGCTATGATAAACAAGTCACAGTTTTCTGCAGCTTTACTATATGTATGTTATTTTCTAATTGCATAAGGCCGTAAAGTGGCATATAGTTGCTTGCATAAACCTCCTTGGGTCTCCACACGGTATTTGTCTCATTATAAATTAGTTTAAACCAGTTAACTGTCAGAAGGCCCTTATATAGAATACCAAATAAGCTAACTGATTAACCAGACCCTTTTTTCAATTTTAATAGATTTGATATAAATGTGTATTAAAATCATTATCTAATACATTTTGTTGAATTATGAAAGTCACTGTCGTGCTACTTAATACAACAGAATGTCCAGTATATTATTAACTTTGAAAGCGTTCCAAGTAAAAAAAAAAATTAGCACTAAGACAACTTGTCTATCAGCCCTGGGCAAGATCTAGAGTAAAAATAATTAGCATATATGTATTTTGAACAGTTGTAATCTGATTTAATTTTCCGATTTACTTAATTATTTCACTTCGATTTACATGCAATATTGCGTAGACCTACACATAAATATGACGCTTGCATCGTCCAGGGCTTTGTCATACTTTAAACTGTCAAACAGATTGCGGAATCAAAAATGCAAATTATTTAAATGGTTTAATGTTAACATGGTGGTAAAAAAACAGGTTTATAAATCATCTCAAATTGAATCACTCAACAGAGTTTTCTGACACAACAGAATAAATGACACAATCACTATTTTCAGAATTTGTCGATTCCCAATGATCAAGAAGATTTTCATCTTTTCAATCTGAAGTCATTACAAACACCATAGTAGATATAGTATTATTAGATTATCAAAAGTTGTACAACTTTACCCCCATCAGAGCTAAAGACAGGTTTATCTATAATTGACCTAGAAAACATAGGCGCATCCATTAACCTCTCATGTGACTGATCCACCATTACAACTGTGAAAAATAATGCATGTGTATTGATCAAAACATAATGGATTTTCAGTTTACATTTGTATTTCCTTTGTTTTCTTATTTATTTCACTATGGATACTGCCGAAAGTTATAAAAAAAAGTGGAGGCATTTCTTGTGCAGTTAATTATTAGTTGTACAAATAATTGTAGAAAATTTCAGATGTGCAAAAAAAATCAATAAATAAAATATGTGAACTATACAAGTTGTGCTTACTGCACACAATCTTTTTTTTTAAATCTTTTTATGAAAGTAAAATTACACTGGCAGATGAATGTTGACACGTAGTCAAATGAAATTATTTATGAAAATTATTCCAATGACTACAGCTGCATCTGCCTCTGTTTGTATAGAAGATTTACATATCAGATGGTCCCAGGATTTTGAAAAGGGGGCCCCGGGTCCTCAAACAAGACACAATTTGTAGTGGAAGCAGTAAAAAGTCTGAATTAACCACGAGTTAAGCTTCAAAAGGGGGACTGGGTACCCCCTAAATCCGTTCCTGTACATTCCTTTAGATAATAACAATGAAACCTACCCGAGACTACATGCATGTAGTTATAATTGGATGCAAATCAAACAAGTATGAAGAGACGATTTTTTTTTTATACATGACGACTATCTTTAGGCTGCAAAATGGACAGATGTTACAACAACATTAACTCAAACAAACATATTGTTTACAGAGGAGTAAAGAGTTCAAAATTGAATAAAATCAGGAAACCAATTCAGCTTACTATATATATATATATATATATATAAAAAAATTTGCGAAAGCAAATTTACAGATCTAACATTGTTGGGTTGATGTTTAGACGAGTTGTATATACATTATGTACACAGCCATGTATCACCATCATTGATGGCGATCCGATGGATACATCTGTTGTAGGGTTGTCACTGACTCAGACGTACTTATAAATATAATTATTTTCTGTGACTGTATCTTACATTAATTTGTAGGATCCTTTACTATAGATAATTTAGCTGATCTGTAACAATAACATCTTCATGCCTTATATATCATGTACTGCAGTACGCCGCTAGATTAAAACTGACGTGGAAAGGTAACACACGGCCAGCGAAAGCTCTTTTTTTGAGAGCCCAGGTGGTCGTGTGGTCTAGCGGGACGGCTGCAGTGCAGGCGATTTGGTGTCACGATATCACAGAAGCATGGGTTCGAATCCCGGCGAGGGAAGAACCAAAAATTTGCGAAAGCAAATTTACAGATCTAACATTGTTGGGTTGATGTTTAGACGAGTTGTATATATATATATATATATATATATACATATTATGAATGACAGTTACACCTTATTGTATACTTGTATTAATATGGAACTAAGTTTTCTTTACTTTAAGCAGAATAAATACACAATTTACTTTTCAACTATGATATTGCAGATCAGCTGTTGCTAGATCGTACTGATGAGGTTAACACTTAATTTGATGTTTGGTTATTTGGGATGGTGTTTTCATATTTCGAAAAGTAAGGCTTGTATATCAACTATAATTTTATTCCTGGGTGCCAGTTCTTGCTGAAAAACTTAAAGGTTTTACAAACAGCTGCATCCATAGACAAATCACAGCAAAACTTACTATTAAGGGCACTTCTCTATAAACCTTGTCTTAATGGTCCATATATGAAGGAATGTGTGCTTAAAGTATATATTCACTTTAGTTGGATGGTCCAATATACATCCCTTATGTAATACTGTTATTCTGTATTTCACTGTATTATACATGTAGGACTCGGAGGTGCGATGGGGATGCTGAAGTGCGATGGTCACGCTGAAGTGTGATGGTCTACGCTGCGTGCGATGGTCCTTTTGCTGAAGCCGATGGTTTTGCAATTACGTTTGGACAATGTGACGTTTTCAAATAATACGTTATCAAATTAAATGGCTCAGTGTTGAAGACCATACTTTGAACTATAACGGTTTACCTTTACAAATTGCGACTTGGATGGAGAGTTGTCTTATTGGCACGTACTTATACTACATCTTATATCTACATAGGCAGGAGAATAAGATTTTGTAGGGTTTCATACGTACAAAGAAAAGGAAACAAAATGAAACGAATGATTCAAATCCAGAACAGTTTTGAGCATTAGAGACAAAAAGATGTCAAACTAAGTCAGACAAAAAACCATGCATGGGGAAAAGACGACTAAAAGATGATCTTTGTCTATAGATGGGCTAACCAGTGTTTGCCGAAGCATGTATAATGCATGCCGAAAACGCTTTGTAAGACAAATTAAATGCATTTTTTGTATTGATCTTAATATTATGTTTTACTTCTCTTCAAGTATACATCACATAATTTTGTGCGGACAACTCGACAATGAAATAAAATTAATTATTAGCAATATGTTTGTGCTATAATTTTGTTTTATTCTTGAGATCAAACCTAGCTGCTTTGTAAGAAAACATGCAATCTTAAAAAATTCTATTGTGCGTATTTATAAACAGTATTCATCTTCTGCAATTCAGTAGGCCTAAATAAACCCGTTTTGTACAAACTTGGTGTACTTCTCAATTTCTGATGCTCAGCTCAGCTTATTCTCAAGCTTGTTTTTACAGAAAAAGCTTCACGTCTCACTATATATTTGAGTCAAGCATTAATTTACTTAGTTGTTTTTATTTCTTAAAAATTGTTATATCAGATAAATAGATAAATGAGTGTTGTGAGCAATTTCTTCGTTATGACATGACAAGAACAAATTACTAGTATATTTGACGAAATTAAAAGTGTCCTGCTTAGTTAGTACTTTAGATGTCACAGTTAGACCAACGCACTTCACCGTATCTAACAACAAGTTAGCGTCACAATGTCACCATCGCTCTTCAGCGTGTTAACCAATGCACTTCAGCGTGGACCATCTCACTTCAGCGTGACCATCGCGGTTCCCAGTCCTACATATATATATCGGGGACTTAATTCATAGGTATATTTTTTTTCAGAAGATGTAAGTAACTGTGCGCCGGAGAAAACAGGCTGTCGAATATCATGAATATAGAACCTTCGGATTAGAGGATTGTTGAATTTTAGGAAGACTCATTATAGGTTGGCATGACTACAGAAATTTCTATGAGTTAGATAAAATCACCTGGTTTTTCTGATATATCACATTCGACCCGCAAGACTATATTTTTATTTATGTATGTGTTATAATAACCAATATTATGATTACCAAATGATTTTAATCGATATGTAACCTGGGATTCCTATTCGTAAATATTATGTCCAGGTTACGTTAATCATATGCAGTCTGGGAAATTTTGTTCACGGTTGTAATGGTGATCGTACTACAACAACGCCTAGGAGTCACGTCTCAAACTAAGGCAGATAATTGGAACCAGATGCTCCGTAGGGAGCAGATTTTTACAACCGCAGAGTTCGAACCCTGAACAGTTGGGGCCCTGAACAAGTATGGACACAACATTCAAGCTTGATACAGCTCTGAATTTGGATTGTGATTAAATAGTTGACACAGCATAGTTTTCTGACACAAAATGAATGTGGTCTAATGAACTTAAAAAAAAATTACCTAGTATTGGCCATGGATTGATTCAGCATATCAAAGAATCCCAAGAATTCAATTTTTTATGAAATCAAACAAAGTTTAATTTTGGACCCTTTTGACCTCAATGTTGACCAATTTGATAACATGGCCCAAAAATCAAAAATCTAAATACATGGTTAAATTTAGCATACCAAAGAACCCCATACATTAATTTTTTGTTGAAATCAAACAAAGTTAAATTTTGGACCCCAATTTGGACCAACTTGAAAACTGAGCCCATAATCAAAAATCTAAATACATGTTAAGATTCAGCATAAATACATGTTAAGATTCAGCATACCAATGAACCCCAAGAATTCAATAATGGTTAAAATCAAACTTAGTTTTATTTTGGACCCTTTGGACAATCACAGTATACCAATTTGAAAACAGGACCCAAAATTAAAAATCTAAATACACGGTTAGATTCGGCATATCAAAGTATCTCAATAATTCAATTACAAAAATTAATGTATTGATGAAATCAAACAAAGTTTAATTTTGGGCCTGTTTGGACCTCATGTGGACCAAATTAAAAACGGGGACCAAATTCAAAAAAAATTATACACGATTAAATTAGATTCAGCATATTTAAGAACCCCAAGAATTCAAGAATAAAACCCCATTGAAATTGGTCAAAAAATAAGCAATTTATACAAAGTATTAGAAAAGTATTGTTTTTGGCCCCTTTTTGGCCCCTAATTTCTAAACAGTTTGGGCCATAACCCCCAACCTTCCTTTTTTAATATTTCCGGTCGAATAACAAAATTTTTTTAATTTTTGCGGTTGTATAAAAACCTGTCTTAAAGAAAAACAGTATATTAAAGGGTATTACAGGACTCTTTATCAGTCAGGGGGCTTATTGAAATAAGGGATTTTTAAATCACTTATTTAAGTATCAAAATTCAAAGTTTTGACACAAATTGTGATTTTGTAGTTTTACCAAAATTTTAATCACATAGATTTAGATAATATCATTTCATTAGTAAAATTGAAAAAAAAAAAACTTTTTGCTTCTTTTAAGGTTTATGCCTTTGATGCAATCATTTAACTACAAATTCTATTTTAGTTGAAAAAATGCTATAAAATGGCTTTACATATAATGAACTGATACTTTCTCAACAGATTTATCCCAGCAGTGGGAGCATTTTTCCAGTAAAATTCAAGGTTTCAAAATTCTTCTGTTCGCGATAAAAATTTCACTGTTCAGGGGTGTTGAAATAAGTGGGAGTTATTAAAATAATGATACTTAAAGAAGTGATTTTCTGAAGGAAATTGAGGTACGATACCTAAACAAGTGATTTGTATGTCATGAATAGAATCACCCGTGTATGACCAGTGAGTTCATGGGCACTTTAAATTTCAATTAGATTTGAACTTTTTGTTCCTTAAAGTATTTCATGTCTCTGATTACTAGTAAAATAATTACATTTGCATCAATACATTTTTTTTAGACAATTCCAGTAAACAACTTTTCATATTAGTACACTAAGGGATTGACTATTTAGGCAGCAACCATTTGATTTTCTGGGGGGGGGGCTATGGGTTTTTTTTCTGGACAAATTTTTTTTTTTTCGCCTGCGTCGAAAAACAATCTATTTTATTTCGCGACAAGTCGAAAACAATTTTTTTCTTTCAATTTTAGCATTACATATAGTGGCAGCTGAGGGTGAAACAAACAATTTTTTTTTCTCAGAATCAAAAACAAATTATTTTTTTCTCCCAAAACTGGAAACAAACTTTTTTTTCCAAAAAAAACCATAGCCCCCCCCCAGAAAATCAAATGGTTGCTGCCTTACTTTTGAAGCTAAATGGTCGGTCCGTAAATGTATTTGTTTCTTTTCAAAAAACATGCAGTCAGGGGCGTTACTTAAACAAGTAACTTTTTTTAGTTACTTATATAGGTAATTTTTGTTTTTAAAAAAGATAAAATTACTCAATAGAGTTATTTTTAATTTCAATAGAAGCAGGGACTAAATGTAGTTTTCATGAATTTTTACATCATTTTATATCATAAATTTACGAATTTGTAAGATTTGAGAGGAGAATAGACATAAAGGGTTATACTTTAAAAATAATGACAAAAATGTTACTTGAATAAGTTATTTTGTACATCTTTGAAAGAATTAGTAATAACACTTATTTAAGGAACATATGTAATTGTTTTGGGTTACAAATTATAAATAACTTCAAGTCTTAATTAATTCATAACTTTCTATCTATTTATATCTGTCTACCTTCAAGATTTTGAAGGAAAACGATATTTTTATAGTCCCAAAAGACCAACCGCCGAACCTTTGACCAAGACGAGTCGATATCAAAGATAAATGCGTCAGAAAAGCAATTAGTGTTTCAGAAGGATTAGATTTTATATTTCATGGGGAAAATAACCAGATGACTGTAAAAATTTGTTAAAACTAGTAGAATTTGTATAATTGGTCACCTATAAAAATAATATTTAAAAAAGTTACTTATATAAGTAATTTTTAAAATAGCCTGGTTTTCAACATTACTTATATAGGTAATTTTAAAAGTTACTTGTTTAAGTAATGCCCCTGACTGATATATGGACATGAATAGTATTTTAAACAATGCTGAAAGTAAAGAAAAGCTGGTACCGACATTTACATTTCAATAAAAACAAGATATTGACTGAAACCTACAAAAATGCTTATTTGGGCCCCTTTTTTGGCCCCTCACTTATTGAAACCCCGCCTCCTCCCTTGGAGCAAGAACCCCAAAAATCAGTTCCAGCCTTTCCTTTGTAGTAAGAAACCTTGCAGTATAATTTCAGAGAGATCCATACACTTAAACCCTAGTTATTGTCTGTAAACTAGAAAAAATGCTTCTTTTTGGCCCTTTTTTGGCCCCTTATTCCTTAATGGTCAGGGATATCAACCCCAAACTGAATCAAAGCCTTCCTTTTGTTATATGGAACCTTGTGGTACAATGTCAGAGAGATCCATACAGTTATACATAAGTTATTGTCCCGAAAGTACAAAAATGATTATTTTGGGCCCCTTTTTTACCCTCACTTCCTAGACTGTTTGCCCCATAACCCTTAAAATATATCCCAACCTTCTACTTTATGTGGTACAATATCAGAGCAATTGAAATACTTATTCAAAACTTATTCTCCTGAAACTAGATAAATGCTTGTTGTGTGTCCCTTTGGGCTCCTAATTTCTAAACCATTGGGACCATAACCTCCAAAATCAATCCCAACCTTCCTTTTGTGGTAGCAAACATTGTGTTAAAATTTTATTGATTTCTATTATACTACTTATACTAAAGTTATTATCCGGAAACCATCTGTCTTCGGATGACGCTGACGAAGACGACGATGACAACGTGATACCAATATATTAATTTTTGCGGTCGTATAAAAAGACAGGAAATATGTACAACCAGATGCTCCGCAGGGCGCAGCTTTATACGACCGCAGAGGTTGAACCCTGAACGGTTGGGGCAAGTATGGACACAACATTCAAGCAGGATTCAGCTCGAAAATTTGGATTGTGATTAAATAGTTGACACAGTATAGGTTTCTGACACAGAATAAATGTGGTCTAATGAACTTAAAATATTTGTTTTGCCTTTGAGCAATTCACTATGCTGTTGAATATTAATCCTCTCAAAAAAATGTTTGAAGAAATTTTCTTTTTATTTATGAAATTTGAAATGAGAAAAATTTAACCCCCCTCCCCATTTTTTTCACATCACCCTTTCCCTTTTACAAAAACTAATCTCAATTCAAAATTCTAATGGAGTTTGCAACAATAACTACACATTTAAATACATCATAAAATATTAAAATGTAAAATAAAGTGCTTGTTCTCACTGAATGGTAAAGATTGTTTTAATATATCAGTTGGTAGTAAAAGTGAATATACATTGTATATTGTATAAAACAATCATTTAAGTTGAGTCAACTACTATTCTGGACAAAGAAAGATAACTCAAATTGAAAATTTCTTGCTATTGCACAATACTGTGCAATTTAATATTTCTTGCTATTGCGCAATACTGTGCAATTGAAGATGTCTTGCTATTGCACAATACTGTGCAATTGAAGATTTCTTGCTATTGTGCAATACTGTGCAATTGAAAATTTCTTGATATTGCACAATACTGTGCAATTGAAGATTTCTTGCTATTGCTGAATACTGTGCAATTGAAAATTTCTTGCTATATTGCACAATACTTAATATAATAATTTTGGATCCTGATTTGAACCAACTTGAAAACTGGGCCCATAATCAAAAATCTAAGTACATGTTTAGATTCAGCATATCAAAAAAGCCCAAGAATTCAATTTTTGTTAAAATCAAACTTAGTTTAATTTTGGACCCTTTGGACTTTAATGTAGACCAATCTGAAAATGGGACCAAAAATTAAGAATCTATATACACAGTTAGATTTGGCATATCAAAGAACCCCAATTATTCAATTTTTGATGAAATCAAACAAAGTTTAATTTTGGACCACGATTTGGACCAACTTGAAAACTGGGCCCATAATCAAAAACCTAAGTACATGTTTAGATTCAGCATATCAAAAAGCCCAAGAATTCAATTTGTGTGAAAATCAAACTAAGTTTAATTTTGGACCCTTTGGACCTTAATGTAGACCAATTTGAAAACGGGACCAAAAATTAAGAATCTACATACACAGTTAGATTCGGCATATCAAAGAACCCCAATTAATCAATTTTTGATGAAATCAAACAAAGTTCAATTTTGGACCCTTTGGGCCCCTTTTTCCTAAACTGTTATGACCAAAACTCCCAAAATCAAACCCAACCTTCCTTTTATGGTCATAAACCTTGTGTTTAAATTTCATAGATTTCTATTTACTTCTACTAAAGTTATGGTGCAAAAAACAAGAATAATGCTTATTTGGGCCCCTTTTTGGCCCCTAATTCCTTAACTGTTGGAACCTTAACTCCCAAAATCAATCTCAACCTTCCTTTTGTGGTTATAAACCTTGTGTTTAAATTTCATTGATTTCTAATTACTAATACTAAAGTTAGTGTGCGAAAACCAAGAATAATGCTTATTTGGGCCCTTTTTTGGCCCCTAATTCCTAAACTGTTGGAACTAAAACTCCCAAAATCAATCCCTACCTTCCTTTTGTGGTCATAAACCTTGTGTCAAAATTTTATAGATTTCTATTTGCTTAAACTAAAAGCTATAGTGCGAAAACCAAGAAAATGCTTATTTGGGCCCTTTTTGGCCCCTAATTCCTACAATGTTGGGACCAAAACTCCCAAAATCAATCACAACCTTCCTTTTGTGGTCATAAACCTTGTGTTAAAATTTCATAGATTTCTATTCATTTTTACTAAAGTTAGAGTGCGAAAACTAAAAGTATTCGGACGACGACGACGCACACGTGATACCAATATACGACCAAATTTTTTTTAATTTTTGCGGTCGTTTAAAAATCTAAGTACATTTTTAGATTCAGCATATCAAAGAACCCCAAGGATTCAATTTTTGTGAAAATCAAATTACCGGTAAGTTTAATTTTGGACCCTTTGGACCTTAATGTAGACCAATTTAAAAACGGGACCAAAAATTAAGAATCTACATACACAGTTAGATTCGGCAAATCAAAGAACCCCAATTATCCAATTTTTGATGAAATCAAACAAAGTTTAATTTTGAACCCTTTGAGCCCCTTATTCCTAAACTGTTGGGACCAAAACTCCCAAAATCAAACCCAACCATCCTTTTATGGTCATAAATCTTGTGTTTAAATTTCATAGATTTCTATATACTAATACTAAAGTTATTGTGCAAAAACCAAGAATAATGCTTATTTGGGCCCTTTATTGGCCCCTAATTCCTAAACTGTTGGGACCAAAACTCCCAAAATCAATCCCAACCTTTCTTTTGTGGTCATAAACCTTGTGTTTAAAGTTCATTGATTTCTATTTACTAATACTAAAGTTATTGTGCGAAAACCAAGAATAATGCTTATTTGGGCCCTTTATTGGCCCCTTATTCCTAAACTGTTGGGACCAAAACTCCCAAAATCAAACCCAACCTTCCTTTAAGGTCATAAATCTCGTGTTTAAATTTCATAGATTTCTATATACTTATACTAAAGTTATGGTGCAAAAACCAAGAATAATGCTTATTTTGGCCCCTTTTTGGCCCCTAATTCCTAAACTGTTGGGACCAAAAACTCTCAAAATCAATCTCAACCTTCCTTTTGTGGTCATAAACCTTGTGAAATTTCATTGATTTCTATTTACTTATACTAAAGTTATTGTGCGAAAACCAAGAATAATGCTTATTTGGGCCCTTTTTGGCCCCTAATTCCTAGACTGTTGGAACCAAAACTCAAAAATCAATCCCAACCTTTCTTTTGTGGTCATAAACCTTGTGTCCACAGATTTCTATTCACTTTTACTAAAGTTAGAGTGCGAAAACTGAAAGTATTCGGACGACAACGATGACGACGACGCAGACAACGACGCCAACGTGATACCAATATACGACCAAAAAATTTTCAATTTTTGCGGTCGTATAAAAAGAAATGGGGTATGTGTCTATGGAACACAGATAATGCCCCCGCTTGCATTTCATATAAAGTTATAAAGGGACATAACTGAAGAAGGGTGAAAGTGACTATACCCAAATGTGGGCTTGATCCGAGTTTTGTGGTAATAATAAAATTGAAAATGGAAATGGGGAATGTGTCAAATATACAACAACCCGACCATAGAACAGACAACAGCAGAAGGTCACCAACAGGTCTTCAATGCAGCGAGAAATTCCTGCACCTGGAGGCGTTCTTCAGCTGGCCCCTAACAAATATATATACTAGTTCAGTGATAATGAACGCCATACTAAACTCCAAATTGTACACAAGAAACTAAAATTAAAAATAATACAAGACTAACAAAGGCCAGAGGCTCCTGACTTGGGACAGGCACAAAAATGCTATACCTCTAGCCAATGTAGAAAAGTAAACGCATAACAATACGCACATTAAAATTCAGTTCAAGAGAAGTCCGAGTCTGATGTCAGAAGATGAACCAAAGAAAATAAACAAAATGACAATAATACATAAATAACAACAGACTACTAGCAGTTAACTGACATGCCAGCTCCAGACTTCAATTAAACTGATTGAAAGATTATGTCTTCATCATATGAATATCAGGCAAAATCCTTCCCGTTAAGAATGTTACCATCATAACATATATGAGAAGAACATAACCTGTGTCATGCCAACAACTTGTTTTTAAATAAATGTGTTTAGTTCCGATGCAAAGACCCTATAAGTGAATCAATATTAACGCCAAAATATTCAATCTTTAATGACCTGACAACAATATCGTAACTATATATATCCCTTCTTAATAAGTCTATTTAAAGGTTTTGTTAGCTTCTGAGGTGAATACTGACATTTTTTGTGCTTTATAAAGAATATTTCCATAAAAAATGGGATGTGAAATACCTGAACGTATAAGAAGACTGCATGTTGAGAACTTGAGCTATACATTATTGATGTGTCTTCTTCAAAATAGCATCGAATTGTTTGCCCTTTAAATTATTTACTTCAGCTGCAAAAAGCTGTAGTTGCTACCTTTCCCTTTTACAAAAGTACAAAAGAATCATATAACTTCCCAGTACATAAACTAGTGTTAACCTTCCTTTAATTCCAAGGTAAACTTTTACTCCCAATATTAAACACTTACATTCAAACGTAAAACCAAAAGCCTATTCTCCGAGATTTAACTTCTAAAATATCACAATATTTAACTGTCAAATATTAACGTTAAACTTTTCAAGATATCAACGACATCATTGATTTCAATAATTTTCATGTATCAACAATCCGCGCCCTGAGTACACTCCCAACAAATCAAGGTCACAATACAATTAACCAATCTTTGCACTTTTAACCTCTAACATTTCTAAGTCATGTAAGTACAAGATGTGATCTCTAACATGAATCTAACATTCAGATTTCAATGTAATCTGACCTCTTATAAAATGAGAACACGAACCCCTACAACTGTTTACCTCTGATATTCCATGGTACTGTATCATTCAAGGTACTTTTCAAAATTTCCATTTCTTTTGTCACTTTCCTATGGTCTTCCTGTAACAATTTATAAGATTCCTTCAGCACCTTAATTTCATCATTAGATCGCTTGATTACTTCTTGATTGGTTTGATCTAGAGATTTGATTTTCAGATGATCACACTCCAGCTTCATTTGTGTTCCACCCAATCTATGAATGGCCTGTAAAAAATAGGATGATACTATTTGCTCACAACTTAAACATGCATGCAACAAATATTACCCAATAGAGATCAAATGGTGTATATGTAAGCAATTATAGATCACAGTAAGGCTTCCAACAATGAACGGAACCCATATTGTATAGTAAGTAAGCTTTTAAAGGCTCCAACAGGCAAAATTTAACAGCCTGATGTATAAACCAAAAAATAATAATGAAAAACAATTATGATAGTCAGCAACCAACAACAACCTCTAAATTACAGGCTCCTGGCTGTTGAGATTGATATAAGTCATGTAAGTATTCTTCTCAAAACAAAAAAATAATTGTAATTGTGTTGCTTTTTTTACTCAATTTAAATATAGTTTTACAACAATAAAAGATAATATAAAAGTATCAACTAGCTTTTAACAGATTTAATTACCAAACAGATGATCTAAGAGTTTTAGTTATAGTACTACATGTATCTCATTCTTTGTAATTAGTATAAAAAAAAATGTCTTGTGAATGTTAATTCTTATTAAACCCAAAGACTTAGTGTCAAGCATTCATTTCTAGGTTATAATCAATCTGTTCTTTTTTTGTGGCTTCAGTGGTATATGTCCCAAAAATTTACAAGAAGTCAAAGAAACTCCTCCAAAAATTAAGAAATATTAACGATGGTAGAGATAATGGTCAACAAAGAAAAAAATGTAAATAAGCACCACTTGTTATTTCTGAAATTGCAGGCTGCTGTGAGTGTGTTGTTAACTTCATAAACTGCAAAAAACACTAACTAATTACATTTATCAGTAAAATATAGAATTTTTAGATAAACAATTTTGCTCTAGATTTTGTCTTTTGATGATGGTGAAGCATATGTCTTACTCATCATAAAAATAATGTAGATGTGGCATGATTGCCAATGTGACAACTACAAAATGTATACACAAGGTATCATTGCCAATGAGCATGATGAGATAACAAACCTATGAAATTCCAAAGTATAATTTATCAACATTCAGGTAAACACAACCATAATATTAAATTTATTAGATTTCAACCGCTCGAAACGGTCCAGAAACAACAAGGGCAGTCGCATAAACAATTTCAAGACTCCCGTAAAATTATCGAACTGTCTTGGACTAAACAACTTCAAACAGCTTATCCCCTGGGTCTAAATGACAATATACTTGGACAAGGGAACATATCTACTACTTCCTCTATTGATATCATGAATATTATTGATAAAAAACAACGAAATAATAGGTCTCATGGGAAACGTATCAATCGAAATCAACGAGTTAAACATCGTATAAATTATACACTTGGTTACCCCCTATCTATATTTAAAAACAATGGTAGGCATCAATTATTATGTTATCTGTCGATACCTGTAACGGCATTGCACAAGGTCATGTTTTTCTCTGGCTGTTTATGACGTCTTTACACTAAATCCATTGGATGTTGGATGTGTACGGATTGATAGTTTAGTCTTAGATGCATGATTTTTTATTAATTGTTAGTGGCTTTGAACTAGCTGTCAGATAAATGCGAATACTCTCAGATCTGTTTTTGTGTCCTTTTGTGTCGGGATGTATAAGTACCCGGCCACGTCCACTTGTATTTTTGTTCATCTGATGAGTTAAGCCTTTTTCAACTGATTTTTATAGTTCGTTCTTATGTTGTACTGTTAATACCACTGTCCCAGGTTAGAGGGAGGGTTGGGATCCCGCTAACATGTTTAACCCTGCCACATTATTTATGTATGTGCCTGTCCCAAGTCAGGAGCCTGTAATTCAGTGGTTGTCGTTTGTTTATGTGTTACATATTTGTTTTTCGTTCATTTTTTTTATATAAATAAGGCCGTTAGTTTTCTCTTTTGAATTGTTTTACATTGTCTTATCGGGGCCTTTTATAGCTGACTATGCCGTATGGGCTTTGTTCATTGTTGAAGGCCGTACGGTGACCTATAGTTGTTAATGTCTGTGTCATTTTGGTCTCTTGTGGACAGTTGTTTCATTGGCAATCATACCACATCTTCTTTTTTTTATATCAATTAGCCTTCAGTTGACTTCAAATGAATTATAGGTTATCCTATGGTCTTAAACAACTTGAAAACCTTGAAAAACAATATAAACGAAAAGTATGGGTAATGAATGTCTCATTTGCATGATCACCCCTACCATAAAAATATCAAAGGATTTGTCATCCAGTCACATATCCTGGCATATGTGTTCAGGTTGATCACTGCAAATTTTTTAGACGTCCTTCATGTCCTTAGAACAAGGTAACAATTAAACAGTTTACAAGATTACAAGTCTTGTCATCCTATTTATACACTTTTTGTAGACTCCCAGCCAACCCTGCAGTCAATTCAAAACCTATATCATGTATAGAAGCATGATCTACATGATCTAACTGTTTAGAAAACTTGCTGAGAGCTTTTAGTATATGTTAAAGAAGTGTGGGAACTCCAATTGGATATATAATTATGGGCACAAGCTTAATATATTGAACATCCAACAGCTGGATAACCTCACTTTAGAACATTTATATTCATTTAAGAGCAACATAATTCAACATACAGAATCATAAAAAGTATGTCCGACAGGTAGCTGAGGATTAAAATTGTGTTTTACACTCAGCTTTCAACAGTCTGCAAGTAAGTTACACAGAATAATAAGGTTTTATTTTATGCCTTTAAGATTCTCAATGTTGTCTAGATGTAAAATATTGGATCCCTAAAACCATCTACATATCTTGGTGAAATAAGGTGGAAGATCTTTTAATGTTTATAGGATATACTATCATACATTATGTATTAACAAATCAAAACTGATGGAAAATAATTTTCACAAATGTGTTGATGTGATGTAAAATAGCGTTAGATCTAATAACTTTTTCCAAATGTCTTCCACCATGTGACTTATCTTCAGCTAAATGAAAAATTGATATATACGTACACAAGTTATATCATTCCAAGCAGTATTGAAGAACCCTATTTCTAGTTTGCCTTCATCCAAATGAGCCAGGTAATTTCTGTAGTATTTGATCCTTGCTAAATCTGCAGCTGGTGTCGTGTCCATTGCAGAAGGTAAACGGTCAAATCCACAATGAGGAGAGGTCAACGGAGTCAAAAACCGCAGTAATAGTGTCATCAAAGTCACATCAAATGTTTTGGAATCTGGAACATCTTTAAAAAAAAATTAATCTGATACTAAAAGTAAAATCTAAAGTTTTTAAGGTTCATGTGGACCCATTGGCTAAAATGGCTGTATTTTTACATCAAAATTTACTCTGAGTACAGACAAACCTGTGCATCTGGAAAAGTTTTAAGGCATAGCATGCCCTAGATAAATATAGTTCAAATGCATTGTATGATTTAGAAAATTTATTACTTAACTGGATATTGCCGTGCACTTTTTTTCGTCCCTGCAGAAGATGATAAAATTAACAAACAGTTGAGTTTACCTTGATATGGTCCACTCAGGTATACAGTTTAAATCACTGATTATTGTCAGGTATCTATCATCCATGTCAATTAATACTGCTCACTTAAATTATTACCTGTGGGGAAGATCTCAAACCTGTTTCCCAACTTGGTTTATTTTGGCACCTTCTGGAGGAATGAAAAAAAGTGCATGGCAAAATCCTGGTAAGTTTTTATTTTTCTAAAACATAAAACATATTTGAACTTTTTTTATCTAGGGCATGCTATGCCTTAAAAATTTTGCAGATGCCCAGACTTGTATGTTATCTCAGAGTAAATTTTGAGGTGAAAATATGGCCATTTTAGCCACTGGGTCCACATGAACCTTAAATTGGAACATTTAGAAAATAAATAAAATATCAAATTAAAAGTTTTACAATCTAAACATCTGGAAAATAAATCTGATACTAATAACGTCACATCAAAAGTTTTCAAAACTCAGGTACGTATAAAAAACAAATCTGATATCAAAATATCATATCAAAAGTCTTAGAATCTAGATCACATATGGAAAATAAATCAACACTAAGTAACTATAATATAACTTTAACTAGAATATTCTAACTGTAGAATTGTAAAATAATTCAGTATTTAAATTTTGGAAGCACAGAGATTCAGACAGAGAAATCTGATGTGTACAGTTTGTTTAAAAATGTGGTACTGTATAATCACTGTCCTAGGGTAAAAGTTGCTAACAAATATGTTTAACCCTTTCCTCCATGGATTTTTTTTTTTACATACTAGATTCGCATAGGATTTTTTCAATAAAAACCAGATGCTCCGCAGGGCGCAGCTTTATACGACCGCAGAGGTTGAACCCTGAACGGTTGGGGCAAGTATGGACACAACATTCAAGCTGGATACAGCTCTAAATTTGGATTGTGATTAAATAGTTGACACAGCATAGGTTTTTGACACAGAATGAATGTGGTCTAATGAACTTAAAAAAAATTTTTTTGCCTTTGAGCAATTCACTTTGCTGTTGAATATTAATCCTCTCAAAAAAATGTTTGAAGAAATTTGCTTTTTATTTATGAAATCTGTAATGAGAAAAATTTACCCCCCCCCCCATTTTTTTTTCACATCCCCCTTTCCCTTTTTCCAAAACTGATCTCAATTCAAATTTCTAATGGAGTTTGCAACAATAACTACTCATTTAAATACATCATAAAATATTAAAATGTAACAAAAGGTGCTTGTTATCACTGAATGGTAAAGATTGTTTTAATTTATCATTTGGTAGTAAAAGTGAATATACATTGTATATTGTATAAAACAATGATTTAAGTTGACTCAACTACTATTCTGGACAAAGAAAGATAACTCCAATCAATTGAAAATTTCTTGCTATTGCACAATATTGTGCCATTAGATATTTCTGGCTATTGCGCAATACTGTGCAATTGAAAATATTTGCTATTGCACAATACTGTGCAATTGAAGATTTCTTGCTATTGCGCAATACTGAGCAATTGAAAATTTCTTGCTATTGCACAATACTGTGCAATTGAAGATTTCTTGCTATTGCTGAATACTGTGCAATTGAAAATTTCTTGCTATTGCACAATACTTAATATAATAATTTTGGATCATGATTTGAACCAACTTGAAAACTGGGCCCATAAACAAAAATCTAAGTACATGTTTAGATTCAGCATATCAAACCAAACTCAATCCCAGCTTTTTCTTTGTGATATGATACCTTGTGGTACAATGTCATGAATGTCAGAGAGATCCATACACTTAATTACACACAAGTTATTGTCCAGAAACTACAACCAGGTGCTCCGCAGGGCGCAGCTTTATACGACCGCAGAGGTCGAACTCTGAACAGTTGGGGCAAGTATGGACAAAACATTCAAGCGTGATACAGCTCTGAATTTGGATTGTGATCAAATTTTTGACATTACATGGTTTTTTTACACAAAACAAATGTCAAGATTTTACAAATCAATCAAAGATTTCTTCTTCAAATTTATTTAAATCTAAAATTAAATAGTTGACACAGCATAGGTTTCTGACACAGAATGAATGTGGTCTAATGAACTTAAAAATTTTGTTTTGCCTTTGAGCAATTCACTATGCTGTTGAATATTAATCCTCTCAAAAAAATGTTTGAAGAAATTTTCTTTTTATTTATGAAATCTGAAATGAGAAAAATTTAACCCCCCCCCTTTTTTTCACATCCCCGTTTCCCTTTTTCCAAAACTAATATCAATTCAAAATTCTAATGGAGTTTGCAACAATAACTACTCTTTTAAATACATCATAAAATATTAAAATGTAAAATAAAGTGCTTGTTATCACTGAATGGTAAAGATTGGTTGGTAGTAAAAGTGAATATGCATTGTTTATTGTATAAAACAATAAAAAAAACTTCATCAGCAACATTTTATATTGGCAAATTTCCAATGAAGTTATTTACATAAAGTTATTGGCAAATAAAAATAGAAAATGACATCATAGTCATGTCTGGCAAATGTCCAACATACATTATCTAAAAACATTTTAGAAAAGATAAGGAAAAAAAGCTTCATCAGCAACATTTTATATTGGCAAATTTCCAATGAAGTTATTTACATAAAATTATTGGCAAATAAAAATAGAAAATGACATCATAGTCATGTCTGGCGCATGATACGCCCGTTACTCTTTTAACTTGTCTTTTATGCTTTAAATGAATTTATATGATCAACTAGAAATATATATACAAATCAAAAAGGGATGTTACACTAATATATTCACCAAAGTTTCATAAAATCCCCCTTTTTTAAGTATAAAAATTCATTACTTAAGAAAAAGTAAAATCTAAAATTTATAAAAATGGAAAGGGAGCTTATGTCATTAGATATAAACAATTTATTAAAGTTGCATCAAATTTTATGAAAGTGTTAGTTATTGTCCCAAAATTAGAAAATCCCCCCTTTTTTAAGCATAAAAATTCATAACACGGAAATGTAAAATCTGAAATTTATAAAAATTGAAAGGGAGCTTACATCAATATATAGATATAAACAATTCACCAAAGTTTCATGGACATTGGTGAAAGCCTTTTTGAGTTATTGTCCGAAGTGTTGAAAATCACCCTTTTTTTTATGAATAAAGCCCCATAAATCCAAAACTTAAAATCTGAAATTTATAAAAATTGAAAGGGAGCTTACATCAATATATAGATATAAACAATTCACCAAAGTTTCATGGACATTGGTGAAAGCCTTTTTGAGTTAGGGAGCTACCATTTGATTTTTATGGGGGGGCTAGGATGAAATTTGAAAAAAATAGGCAGGACAGGAGTTTTGAGTAAAAAAAAAAGGCAGGATGAGACACTTTGCAAAAAAAAAAGGCAGGATGACAATTTAGGTAAAAAAAAGTCAGGATAAACTAATAAAAAAAAGGCAGGACAGAATAGAGTGAAAAATAAAAAGGCAGGACTGAGATTACAACTAAAAAAAAATGAAGGACAAAATTTTTCATCCTAGCCCCCCCATAAAAATCAAATGGTAGCTCCCTTATTGTCCGAAGTGTTGAAAATCCCCCTTTTTTTATGAATAAATCCCCATAAATCCAAAACTTAAAATCTGAAATTTATAAAAATTGAAAGGGAGCTTACATCAATAGATATAAACAATTCACCAAAGTTTCATGGACATTGGTGAAAGCCTTTTTGAGTTATTGTCCGAAGTGTTGAAAATCCCCCTTTTTTTATGAATAAAGCCCCATAAATCCAAAACTTAAAATCTGAAATTTATGAAAAATGAAAGGGAGCTTACATCAATAGATATAAACAATTCACCAAAGTTTCATGGACATTGATGAAAGCCTTTTTGAGTTATTGTCCGAAGTGTTGAAAATCCCCCTTTTTTTATGAATAAAGCCCCATAAATCCAAAACTTAAAATCTGAAATTTATAAAAATTGAAAGGGAGCTTACATCAATAGATATAAACAATTCACCAAAGTTTCATGGACATTGGTGAAAGCCTTTTTGAGTTATTGTCCGAAGTGTTGAAAATCCCCCTTTTTTTATGAATAAAGCCCCATAAATCCAAAACTTAAAATCTGAAATTTATGAAAAATGAAAGGGAGCTTACATCAATAGATATAAACAATTCACCAAAGTTTCATGGACATTGGTGAAAGCCTTTTTGAGTTATTGTCCGAAGTGTTGAAAATCCCCCTTTTTTTATGAATAAAGCCCCATAAATCCAAAACTTAAAATCTGAAATTTATAAAAATTGAAAAGGAGCTTACATCAATAGATATAAACAATTCACCAAAGTTTCATGGACATTGGTGAAAGCCTTTTTGAGTTATTGTCCGAAGTGTTGAAAATCCCCCTTTTTTTATGAATAAAGCCCCATAAATCCAAAACTTAAAATCTGAAATTTATAAAAATTGAAAGGGAGCTTACATCAATAGATATAAACAATTCACCAAAGTTTCATGGACATTGGTGAAAGCCTTTTTGAGTTATTGTCCGAAGTGTTGAAAATCCCCCTTTTTTTATGAATAAAGCCCCATAAATCCAAAACTTAAAATCTGAAATTTATAAAAATTGAAAGGGAGCTTACATCAATAGATATAAACAATTCACCAAAGTTTCATGGACATTGGTGAAAGCCTTTTTGAGTTATTGTCCGAAGTGTTGAAAATCCCCCTTTTTTTATGAATAAAGCCCCATAAATCCAAAACTTAAAATCTGAAATTTATGAAAAATGAAAGGGAGCTTACATCAATAGATATAAACAATTCACCAAAGTTTCATGGACATTGATGAAAGCCTTTTTGAGTTATTGTCCGAAGTGTTGAAAATCCCCCTTTTTTTATGAATAAAGCCCCATAAATCCAAAACTTAAAATCTGAAATTTATAAAAATTGAAAGGGAGCTTACATCAATAGATATAAACAATTCACCAAAGTTTCATGGACATTGGTGAAAGCCTTTTTGAGTTATTGTCCGAAGTGTTGAAAATCCCCCTTTTTTTATGAATAAAGCCCCATAAATCCAAAACTTAAAATCTGAAATTTATGAAAAATGAAAGGGAGCTTACATCAATAGATATAAACAATTCACCAAAGTTTCATGGACATTGGTGAAAGCCTTTTTGAGTTATTGTCCGAAGTGTTGAAAATCCCCCTTTTTTATGAATAAAGCCCCATAAATCCAAAACTTAAAATCTGAAATTTATGAAAAATGAAAGGGAGCTTACATCAATAGATATAAACAATTCACTAAAGTTTCATGGACATTGGTGAAAGCCTTTTTGAGTTATTGTCCAAAGTGTTGAAAATCCACCCTTTTTTATGAATAAAGCCCCATAAATCAAAAACTTAAAATCTGAAATTAAAAAAAAAACGAAAGGGAGCTTACGTCAATAGATATAAACAATTCACTTAAGTTTCATGGAAAGTGGTGAAAGCGTTTTTGAGTTATTGTCCGAAGTGTGGACGACGGACGGACGGACGGACGGACGGACAACGGTATACCATAATACGTCCCGTCTAAAAGACGACGGGCGTATAAAAATGCTTATTTGGGCCCATAGATTTCTATTTACTTCTACAAAAGTTTTTGTTCGTAAACAAAATTTGTTTGGACGATGCTGTCCCTGACGACAAGGATGATGTGATTACCATGTACAAGTTTTTGAATGTACAACTGCATTTTTTTTTAGGTGACCAGTATAAAAACTGCAAATTTTCTTAAAATAACCAATTCGTTCTGTTCCACTGAAAATTTCAGGACTGATAAATCTTAACCTATTGAAAATTTTTACCCCTTGTCAGATTTTCTCTAAATGCTTAACTTTCTAAGATACATGTATAGGCCAAAAACTGAATTTGACCCCTATGTTCTATTTTTAGCCAAGGTGGCCATGTTTGTTGATGGATCAAAACTTTTTTGACATAACAAAGGTTTTCTGAAACAAAATAAATGATCTTAGAATTTGAAATGGGACAATAAATTTACCTAGAATGTTAGGCCCAATAATTATATCCAAAATAGTAATAAACGGTTAGAACCCCAAAAATTGAGACTTTAAATCAATCTCGTTGAACATGTTAAAATTGGTTAAAAGATTTTAATTTATTTTCTATTGAAGATTTCTTGCTATTATGTGATACTGTGCAATAGAAGATTTCTAGCTATCGTGCAATACTGTGCATTTTTTTGTGCCCCTTATTCCTTAACTTTTTGGGCAATTACCCCAAAACTCAATCCCAGCCTTTCCATTGTGATATGGAACCGTATGGTACAATTTCAGAGAGATCCATACATTACCACACAAGTTATTGTCCAGAAACTACAAAAATGTTTGTTTTGGCCCCTTTTTGGCTTTCAATTCCTAAACTTTTGGTACCATAACCCCCCCCCCCCCCTAATCAATCCCAACCTTCCTTCTGAGTATTTAAACTTCAGGTAAAATTTCATAGAGATCCATTCACTTAAGGTGGTACCTAACACTACAGGGAGATAACTCTGTAAAGTCAGCTAAACGTTTTAATTACGTTGTGTTGTAAAATGAATATTAAGCTTCTCAATGATCAAAACTGGTGTTTGTCAAACTGCTATATAACCAGTGTATTTTTTCTGACAAAACGGTTGGTTCAAAATTTTTGAAATTTTTATATTTTTGTTAAAGGGTCAAAGTAAATACTTTGACAGAATTTTATGAAAATTAAACGAGCCAAATTAATTTTAGTGAAAGTGTTGGGTACCACCTTAAACTTAAAGTAATTGTTCAGAAACCAAATGCCTCTTTGGACGTTGTCGACAACAACATGATAGCCATATAAGAACTTAATTTTTTGCGGTCATATGAAAATTACACAAAAGATGCATCTTTACACGATAGTTCGCAATTTTGCTTTAGCCATTAGATCATTTTCAAAAGTGACGACAATAATTACATACTTAATTTATAATACAAATAAATTTCAATGCTAAATGTTTTATAAGAGAGAGTTTACTGTCTGAAAATTTAGATTAATTCAGCAAATTTACTTTGTGGTATTTAATTCCAATCAAACAAGGGCCGGTGGTTCATTTTATTATACATATAGTAAGGATGCTTATGTTTAAATTCTAGGCACTTCAATACGTTGGTGGTTGGTAAAAATGAAAATGAAACTAGAAATGATATAATGCACTTAACGCACTACAACATACGCCGAACAGAAAGTTTGGATATGCTTAGTACATGAATATACAGCAGGGTTTAATTTGTGTATAATTATTGTGAATCTTTAGGAAAAGTGTATTTTAATTTTGTTTATTTCTGCACTTACCAGGAAATCTTGGACACAGACGGTTCCATTGAGATTGGTTAATCATATGTTTCATTTTCAAGTCAAGCAATTTGTTATTCTCTTTCTTTATTGTCGCTTCTAAACATGCTGGAGGAAATTCACTATCAAAGAAGGTTCTAACTGCACGAGGAGAAATTGCAGTCAGTAACAAACACATCCTAATATAGTTGTCTTCCTCTACAGTCAGAGGCGCCATTGTAAAGTCTTCGTTATTCCTTTGCTAATTATAGACAGGATTTTATCAAGAAGAAGATTGCCATTGAAACGGTCAAATCCAACTATAAGTTATATGGTAAATTTCATGACTTTCAAGCTGGCATTATTCTTAGGCGTACATCTTGGCTGTTTTCCCACTTATGAAGAAAATTGTTTATGATATCTGGTATATTTTCTGAAAAAAAAAAGATATCAAACGAATTTATAAATATCTGAACAAGTCAATTGAAATAAACAATATAGATAATTCCTATTACTGACATTTTTTTTCTTCTAGCTAATATCAAATACTGTAAATTCACAAATTATTGCGTAATTTTTGCGATATTGAGAAAAAAAAAACCGTTTAATTCATATAAAAAATATCAAAATGCTAATTTAAATTATTGCGATTATATCCCTGTCGCGTTTTTCTCAATATTAATTAATAACCAGATGCTCTGCAGGGCACAGCTTTATATGACGGCAGTGGTTGAACCCTGAACGGTTGGGGCAAGTATGGACACAACATTCAAGCTGGATACAGCTCTTAATTTGGATTGTGATTAAATAGTTGACACAATACAGGTTTCTGCCACATAATGAATGTGATCTAAGAACTTAAACTTAAAAACTTTTTTTTTAAATTGGACATACCTATTATGGTCCAATATCCAAAATCTAAATCCATGGTTAGATTCAGCATATAAAAGAACCCCAAGAATTCAATTTTTGATGAAATCAAATAAAGTTCAATTTTGGACCCTTTAGACCTCAATGTGGACCAATCTGATAACCGGGCCCAAACATCAAAAATCTAAATACATGGTTAGATTAAAGGGAAACTTCGCAAAAAAATCAAAAATTGATATTATGTTCATTCTGTATAAAAATGCTCAAATTCATAGATATTAAAGTTTTATTCCGCTAGATATTAAAGCGATCACCATCGATTTTAAATTTAGAGTATCAATTCTCTGCGATCCGCCATTTTGTCTTCTTTCCCGATTAATAAAAACGATATGTCTATAAACCACAAAGAAACAAAACTACAGTAACCGATGTAGTCGTAATTGCGTGTCGATATCTTGTCAATCGTGCGGTTGTTTTATCCGACTAACTAACTTGATACGAAAAATATTCTTACTTTTTTTTAAATTACCTTGGTCTGTTGTTTTTAAACTGTTGATATTGGAATTAGGTGAAAAGTCAAAGTTGAAATCATAAATAAGTGTTCCGTGAAAATTGTTTTCGAAAATCTAATTTGTTCATAATTCTTTAAAGCTGAGACTACTATAACACATGTAGCATGTGTATACGTGTATCATAACCATATCCCAGCCAATTCACAAATGCACCTGTTTTTACAGGTAGGTAAAATAGGTAAAACATTTGTATATTTGATCAAGGAATTGTTTATATGATTCCTTGATTAGATACAATAAACGGGACCTGTTTCACCGTAACAATTTCGGTTGTCGGATTTATGAGAATTACAGGCGCGTAGCTCCCTATACGCTAACACGCAGTTGCGTGCACATCGATTCGGCATGCAAAAAAAAATGGCAAAATCAAAATTTATAGATTGAATGTTAAAGGAAACACCTATGTTGTCACTTTTTTAATTGATGAAATATCATTAAATAACGGCATTTGGTTTCAAAATAAAAGTGTTATTGGAGATTATGACAAAATCGGACAGTAAGTTGTATCTTTTACAAGATTTGAATTTGTAATACTCAGTCTAAGACATGCAGTTTTTGGAGCACATTTTACAGTGTATGGTTCATCAGTTTGGAATGAGATGAACCAATCGGCATTAGAAATATCAGAACCCTTCGATATCGTTGAAAATATGCCGAGGCGATGTGGTCGACAGACTACCAGAGCCAATCACCCTGCAAACACGCCAAAACAGTATTGGAAAGTCTCATTATTTTTTGCGTATGTTGAAAACAAATGTACGATCAACAATGAACGACGACAGTTACTAGCATTACTGCATATTCATCGGCATTTCAGTGTGAATATTGACCACTAAAGTAATAGAGAAGTTTGTTTCTGCCCAGACCCGAAGAGCAGATTTTGGACAATTTTGAGTAAATTCTGTATCACAAATGTGTTGTTTATGTATTACTCTATTCAGAAGATTTATTAATAGTTTTACATTCATAATTTTTTTATAAGTCCTATCTACATGATATAGCTCCTCTTTAACCGTTTATGACCGAAAACTGGAAAAGAAAACTGCATAAAAGGGTCCCAAAAAAATAGTTTAATAGTTGCTTGCACATTGATTCTTTCTAGCTACGCCCCTGAATTATCTAAACACAATCCATTCTCGTCGCAAAGTTCATTTTAAAAAAACTATTAAAATATGTTAATTATGAAAAACTCTTAAAATATATTTATTATTAAAAACTATTATAATATAATAATTATTAAAGTAGGTTAATCATAATAATATTCATATAAAATGAATAGTAATGACAGCATTGAAAATAATAATTCACTTTGTTTTATTCAATTTTAATTTGAACAATTACATGTCGTCTGCTAACGGTAAAATACGAAACTACGTTAAAATAACGTAGCTAGCTTTTTTGAGTGTGTACGGTTTTATAGGGAAATTGAGAGTGACCAATCTCTGTGTTATAGTAGTCTCAGTTTAAAGTAATAAACAAATATATTTTGATCTTCCCTCATCTGATCACCAGCATGGCTAAAGGTATTACTTCCAAAGGTATTGTGAGGGGTGTGAGGTGACACGTCCAGGTATTCAAGCGATTTCCTGTCGGGCTTGCAAGTTCATGCATCGTTTCACTTCTGCAGGTATTGATCAGTGTACACGGCTGATAACTTATAACTTATAACTTTCCATTTTGAACTATCAGATGAATAATATACAACTCTGTCTTACTTGTCATTACTAAACTCATACGCTTGTTTATAAATAACATTTCTGGTGTAAAGAAGGAAGCAGGACAAGTCGCCCCACTGGCAAGTCGCCCCACACCTAGTCGCCCCACTTTTTCACCAACTCGCCCCACTTAAAAAAAAACGCCCCAACCTGGATCACCAACTCGCCCCACTTTTTAAAAAATCGCCCCACTTGTGAAATGTGTTAATTCCCGTTAATATTACTCCCACTTAATGGAAAACGGTAATATTTAGATATAAAATTAAAATATAAAAACTCGCCCCACTTAAAAATAATTTTCGTATTATTGAAGAATAACTGTATTTTTTAAAGATTAGTTATTTGCATAACAATTGTTTAATGATAATAATCATGTATTTGTTTAATAATTAATAATCATGTATAAATAATTTGTTTAATAATAATAATCATGTATTTGTTTAATAATAATAATCATGTATTTGTTTAATGGTAATCATGTATTGGTTTAATACTAATCATGGCGAGTTGGCAGGAGTAATATTTACGGAATCTAACTTATATACAACGGGATAACATCTTTTTCCATAAGTGGGGCGAGTTGGCAGGAGTAATATTTACGGAATTTAACTTATATACAACGGGATAACATCTTTTTCCATCATTGGGGCGAGTTTTCAGGAGTAATATTAACGGGATTTAACACATTTCACAAGTGGGGCGGTTTTTTAAAAAGTGGGGCGAGTTGGTGATCCAGGTTGGGGCGGTTTTTTTTAAAAGTGGGGCGAGTTGGTGAAAAAGTGGGGCGACTAGGAGTGGGGCGACTTGCCATTGGGGCGACTTGTCATGGATTCGTAAAGAATATAATTCATAAACATATAAATAATACCCAAAAAATAAGATTTGATGAAATTAAAATCTATTTAAATATTTTTTCCAAGGGTGAATTTGGGAAAATGTAATATATAGTCATTGTCAATAGTAAAGGACAGATTGGAACAGACCAGAAATATTGATTTAAAAAAATGTACGCACTTGCCGACGATTCGTTTATACGACTGGATAGAAAGTTACGGAACTATAGCGCAATTTAAAATATATACATGTATACATTGAACATAAGAAAAAAACATATATTTTGAATAAATAGGGGTAAAAGTGTTGTAAATAGACTAGTCCACGTATGCCAACAGTATGTAATCATCGAATGTCGATAGACTATTGTATACCAGAAGAAGAGAACCAATTTGATTTAAATACAGGTCGATGTATAACTTTTGCTTTGGTTCATTCAGAGACATA
The DNA here is from genome assembly GCF_963676685.1 of Mytilus edulis. Taxonomy (NCBI): domain Eukaryota; kingdom Metazoa; phylum Mollusca; class Bivalvia; order Mytilida; family Mytilidae; genus Mytilus; species Mytilus edulis. The sequence goes on along the minus strand of NC_092346.1, from coordinate 13,952,471 downwards.
TAATACATTGTATTATATGTCTCTGGTTCATTGAAGCTGTGGACCTAGTAAAATCACAGATTTATATTTCAATAATATTGTTCTCGAACAAAGGAAGTAATTCGTCATCACAATTGTTATATATGCCACTGGACGAACACTAATTATCCCCAGGGAATGTGAATATTTTGCTGGGAAACTTTTGAGTATCAAAGTTTCAAATTAATTTCGGGATTTATTTTCTTTCTTGGTATTCAATAACAGAAAAAAGAATAAATTACTTGTTCGCTGAACAGGGGTATTCTTGTCAGATAAAAGACTTTTAGTTATATTTAAAAAATAGGGAAATTTCATATGACATTAAATTGGTTCTGTCTTTTTTTAAAACATCTTTAAAAAGATGTGTGTCTAAAGTGAACGCCACAAGAACCCTGTAATACTAGTACGAGAGTATAGCATGTAAACATTCCTTCTCAATAATATGGTTGTATTGTAAATCTTTTCATACAGATTGACAACTCATTGTCCGATATGCATGTAATATTTGCCACATGACGCCCATAGTTCTTTCTACCATCATCATCTTATTCTGTGATATTGCTGTAAACATCGATGGTTCACACCCAAACAAAATGGGAGTAATGGACCTTCAGAGCTTCTCCGTGTTATACACTTGTGAAATATATAGACGAAATTTCTGTATTGAAATGAATCTACATCTCACAAACAGGATTTTCAAATAACGATTGTGAGTAATCACCTTACAAACCAATATAAACGTATGGCAAGATATAACCATGAAGGAATTTAGTTTTTGTCAGACGCAAGAACTCATCACTATATATATCATAAACGTATACGTATATATATGCATACAGTTTCAAATATTAAGAACAAGCGGTCGATGTCGATAGTCTGTTTTCTAACTGTTCAGAGTTAGACATGTCACTTGTTCATTCTTGGAAGCCTTCATATTCCCCGTCTAACGATGGGAACTCTTTCTGATTGTGTTGACTATAAATGCTTGTATGGTAATTCTGTCGTTTATCTGTACAAGCGGTTGCATTTCCTCTCCTTTCCCAACAAACAAACGAACGAAACGCCACTAGTCTGCTTTCTCTGGAGCTCATCCTCAATGGCTCTTATACGTCAGGAAACTTACATGTATACTAATAATGATTGTTTCAAGAACAACGATGTATGGACGAACTATTATAAATTCGTCAATATCAGTTATGCATGACTAAAATATAACTTTTATTACAACTACTGTATTACTTATTTGGATTAATGACGGCTATCATGTTCAACATTGCACAAATATTATCATAGAATTTTAAAAAAAATCCTCAAAAATCCTCAAAAGAAATAATGCCTTAGCTTAGATAATTGATATTCTTTTCACAAAAAGTTCGTGTAAATGATTGTCAAATGAATTTAATTATGTAAGAATAAAATGTTAAAAAGAAACTAAAAAAAATCATGCATGTTGTATGTTGTATTTTTTTGTCAATTAAAAACTTTAAAATTGCAATAGTTTTATTAGCATTTAAACACAGCCAGATTTGAATACAAGTTAAGAAATTCCGGTAAAGTCAATGATATCAAACAGATGTACAATGGTATATCAAATTGGGTAATATTGCATTTAGTTTTTATAAAAGATTAAAACTACTATGTTTTGCTTCATATTTGAATCTTTACGCCAATTGCCGCTAAGAAAGTAATCAAAAATTGTTTCCTTTTATTTTTATACACTTTCGGAATTACGAAATCTGAATTTTATTTTCAATTAATTTAAACAATTTAATTATTGTATCTTTATTCTCATCGTGTATTAAATCTTAGTGTATTTACATCGTGACAGCATACTCTTTCTAATCCTTTCTGTTTATCCTTTCCAAATAACAACATTTATACCTGTGTACGCTTGAACTCACACCTGCGGCTAGATAGCTACAAGGTAAACGAATTGACGCATTAACAAGCCGAGAAATATACAGTGACCTTTACAAAATTATATCCACACTGCACACATTAGTTGCATTGAAATGATTTTCAAAACAATAACGGTAAATAGAACTGAAATCTTTTCAGTTCAATATCAGTAAAAATGTTCAATAAATATTTTATGAAAAAAAATCTCAACAATAATTAATTAAATTTATTCAAAAACATTTACTAGAGATAATTTTATAGGAGTTTAATTCAATCAATACAAAACGGTATATGCATATTCATTTTCGTTCATTCTTATATTGTGGTGAATAACTTCGACCATTCGTCAGCTGTGCGCTTTTAATTACGTATATTGTCGATAAGCTATAAGAGTTAAACAGATTTTATTTTTTCTCAGAATTCAATAAATCGGGCTAATACGTCACGACCCACTCGAGAATTCAACCAAAAAAGTTACAAATACTTGATTTTCTCCGTTATTAGAAGGAATATAAATTTAAAACTTTGAAAATGTGTTTTTTATGTTAAGATGAACATAATTAGATGATAAGTAAAAAATCGCGGAATTTCCCTTTAAGCATATATCAAAGAACCCCATATATACAATTTTTGTTGAAATCAAACAAAGTTTAATTTTGGACCGCAATTTGGACCAACTTGAAAACTGGGCCTATAATCGAAAATCTAAATACAGGTTTAGATTTAGCATATCAAAGAACCCCAAGTTTTCAATTTTTGTTGATATCAAACAAAGTTTAATTTTGGACCAACTTGAAAACGGGGCTCATAATAAAAAATTTAAGTACATGTTTAGATTCAGCATATCAAAAAACCCCAAGAATTCAATTTTTGTTGAAATCAAACAAAGTTTAATTGTGGACCTCAATTTGGACCAACTTGAAAACTGGGTCAATAATCAAAAATCTAAGTACATGTTTAAATTCAGCATATAAAAAAAACCCAAGAATTCAATTTTTGTTAAAATCAAACTGAGTTTAATTTTGGACCCTTTGGACCTTAATGTAGACCAATTTGAAAATGGGACCAAAAATTTTAAAAGAATCTACATACACAGTTAGATTCAGCATATCAAAGAACTCCAATTATTCAATTTTTGATGAATTCAAACAAATTTAAATTTAGACCCTTTGGGCCCCTTATTCCAAAACTTCCAAAATCAATCCCAACCTTCCTTTTGTGTTCATAAACCTTGTGTTTAAAAGGAGTAGGTCCGGTAAGGGCCGATTTTGGCCCCAAATTTCAGTTTCATCTAACGAGATATTTAGGACACTTTTTAAACACTTGAGTGTCTATTTCAATTGATTCGATTAGTTTATGTAAAAGATTTTAACTGATTCAGTCATTAAAAACGCTCTGATTGAGGCTTAAATATGAAAAATCTATCAAATATGCCAAAAAACGTCACTTTTCAGATGGTTTTCGTCAAAAATGAAAGTGGCCGCATCCGTGTTCATCCTCAACCTTTATATATGTTATGTATTATCATCAAATACAAGTTACATTTCAATATTATGAATGAACACGAATGCGGCCACTTTCATTTAAGACGGAAACTGTCTAAAATTTAACTAAAATGCTATAATTGTGACGATTTCAGTAATTTAGCATGACTGTGTGATGCTAGTACACGATATATGTTCATTGTATTGTCAAAAACAGCACATATTTATGTAGCAGAAGCATTCTACTTTCCAAAAAATAGCTAAAAGATTACATTTTCACAATTTTGCAAAACTCCTTTTTGGCCCCTAATTCCCAAACTGTTGGGACCAAAACTTCCAAAATCAATCCCAACCTTCCTTTTATGGTCATAAACCTTGTGTTTGAAATTCATAGATTTCTATTCGCTTATACTAAAGTTATAGTGCGAAAACCAAAAGTCTTCGGACGCCGACGACGGACGAAGACAACGCCAATGTGAAACCAATATACGACCAAATTTTTGCGGTCGTATAAAAACAGCTCAATAATTTCTAATTTTACAGTAACACATTTCAAGTTAATGAATGTCATCATAAAAAGGATACGAACTCCTATTATGGATCCAATAAGTGGTTCAGTCATATTTACATATATGGTAGATCTTATAAAAAAGAAGATGTGGCATGATTGCCAATGAGACAACTATCCACAAAAGACCAAAATGACACAGGCATTAACAACTATAGGTCACCGTATGGCCTTCAACAATGAGCAAAGCCCATACCCCATAGTCAGCTATAATAGGTCCTGACATACTTTATGAGAGTCAATTCATGGTCTCAGTTTGACATTTGTTGTTGATCTTGCTTATTAGTTTTGCTGCTTAAAGTATATGTAAGCCCTCTTTGTTCATACATTTTAATTTACTTTGGCTTTACTTTTGTTCTATGCAGTTCTTTTGAATAAAGTTTGGATTTCAAATGTTTTTGTCTTGTGTATCACTGAATTGACATTTAGCATTGAGGGTTTGGTACCAGCAAACATGTTTAACTCCATTTTATTATCATGATTATATATGTGGTTATCATGGTTATTGCAAGTCAGCTATAGGTGCCTATAATTTATATCATGTATATATCAGTAAATGAAATTTCAACTTTCAATTTTATGAAGGTGTGTATTAATCTGACTGAACAAGAGGTTCATAAAAGGTAATTAAAACAGAAAGTAGAATGGTGTGTTTTTAGTCTTTTAAATCCTTGTCAGCAAAGCACAAAGACATACAGGATCTTTATTATAATCAGATTGATCTGAATATGATAAACATTCATAAAAACATGATAAACAAGCATTCCGACTCTTAGAGTATTGCATGCTGAATACATCATGTAGACATGTACATAAATACCTACCAGTTAACAATTCATTGTACTGGAAAAAAATGCTTACCTGATCTATAACGTGTCAAGGTGTAAAATATATAATATATATCCTATCTTCAAGCATGATTGAAAAAAAAGTGTGGAAAACTGATTATTTGTGTTAATTCTAAAAGTCTAAGGATTACAACTCTGCAAAAAAATATAGTGGGGATGATTGGTTTACCCCTTATAAATGAAATGTCCCGCCCACTTTACTAACCATTGATATTTTATATAGTAGGAGTGATTGGTTGATTTTATAGAGAATTACTAAAGCATATCTGGAGCGGGTAACTTAAAGCAGTCAGTGGTCTTCCCCTTATAAAAAGAGTGTAAACACTGAGCAATGAACCGTGAAAATGAGGTCAAGGTCACATAAAACCTGTGCTATTGACATATAGATCATAAAATATTTCCATACACCAAATATAGTTGATTTATAGCATATAGTATTAGATAAAAACACCAAATCTCAAAACATTTACTTTGACCACTGAACCATGAAAATGAGGTACACCTTACAATCATTCATACAACAATTATAGTAGACCTTTTGCATTAACTTAAGTATGAGAAAAACATACCAAAACACAAAAATCTAACTATAACTACTGAACCATGAAAATGAGGTCAAGGTCAGATGACACCTGCAAGTTTGACATGTACACCTTACAGTCCTTCCATACACCGAATATACTAGACCTATTGCTTATAGTATCTGAGATATGGACTTGACCACCAAAACTTAACCTTGTTCACTGATCCATGAAATGAGGTCAAGGTCAAGTGAAAACTGTCTGACGGGCATGAGGAACTTGCAAGGTACGCACATACCAAATATGGTTATCCTATTACTTATAATAAAAGAGAATTTAACATTACTAAAAATTTGATTTTTTTTCAAGTGGTCACTGAACCATGAAAATGAGGTCAAGGACATTGGACATGTGACTGACGGAAAATTTGTAACATGAGGCATCTATATACAAAGTATGAAGCATCCAGGTCTTCCACCTTCTACAATATAAAGCTGTATCACTATTCCTATGTCGAGCTTTCTGCAACAAAAGTTGCAGGCTCGACAATAATAACATAATGACATATGAGCTACGGTTCCGCAGCTAGTACAAGAATAGTGTCAAGACTGGCTGAGCACAAAGTACATGAATGTGCATAAAAAAACTGTCAAAGTGAACATGAAATGTATCCAGACTGATTGTAATTTGAATCACAGAAAAATTGGGTGCGAACGCCTCTCAGATATCAGAACCATACGAAATAAGAAGGTCGTAAATTAATAGGGGTACGTTCATGATGGCGAATAACGTTAAAATAATACATGTGACATTTATCGTGACATTCTACCTCATATGTTACATACACGCATGCGCATGTGTGTAAACAAACTAGATTAGTTTCATTATTTACATCCACATGATGAACAGGAATGGAATCTTATATCAATGACATTAACAATTTGTTCAAACAGTATAGGATATAATTTTTTATCCAATTATACTGCGCAGCCATGATTCCACATTAAATTTTACAAACTGCTTGCGTTTCAATTGTATATATATTAATAAGCTTATATATAGGGCGATGCCCCATGGGCCATGTCCTGACCAGCAGAAGATCGAGACGCCCCCTCCCGGGGGGACCCCCTTACCCCTCAGCAGACGTACTTCGTGTCGGACCATCGGACTGTCGGATTAACGGACTGTCGGATTATCGGACCGTCGGACTATCGGTCTGTCGGACTTTTGGACTGTCGGAATTTCGGGGTGTCGGATTATAGCTACGCTCCCATTGGGGGTGGGGGTTGGGTTATTATTTATATTAGTGTTTGTCGAATGAACGACATTTTTTACGGACCAGTAGATTTGGAGCCTGACCAGTAGATTTTTAGTCCACTGGTTCGGCTGGCCAGTACACAAAAGAGCTTAAATTCGACCCCTGGGTCAAGATCAGATAAACAAAACAAGAAAAACATGTTCACCTGACAATCATTCAATCCACTAAATATAGTTGACCTACATTGACCTATAGCTATTGCTTATAGTTTCAAATATAGATTTAACAAAGACAAGAGTGCACACCCTGAAATGTCTCAACTTCTAAATTTACCAACCATTGATAATGTTGAAAGTCCTAAATATAAAGCGCTTAACTACAACTATCACATAAACTTCATATGATCAAACAAAATGAGGTCAAGCTAAGAATAAATAGCTTCGATGAGTGCAGCCTGATACAACCACAGAGGTTGAACCCTGAACAGTTGGGGTAAATTTGGACACAATATTCAAGCTTGATACTGTCTGAATTTGGATTGTGATCAAATAATTGATATAGTATAGGTATCTGATACAAAATATAAATGTCTAGAACTTACAAATCTGTTGTGCAATACTTTGCAATTAAAGATTCTTCTTAAAATTTGAACTAGAGGCTCTCAAGAGCCTGTATCGCTCACCTGACTCTACTTGGGTTTTTGAAATCATATAAAACAAGAGGCTCTCAAGAGCCTGAATCGCTCACCTGGTAAACAATGCCTTATTGAACATATTGAACCATGCCAGGCAAACATGTACAGCTAACAATTCTTCAATATTACAAATATATATGACTTACTGTTTATAAATAAAGAAAATGAGACCAAAACACAAACACTTAAAACTTAGCAATGGACTGAAAAAATGAGGTCAAGTTCAAATAAAACCTGCGTAACCGACATATAGATCATAAAATATTTTCATACACCAAATATAGTTGACCTAATGCATAAAGTATTATAAAAATAGACCAAAACTAAAAAAGTTAACTTTGACCACTGAATTATGAAAATGAGGTCAAGGTTAGATGACACCTGTCAGCTAGACATGTACACCTTACAATCATTCTATACACCAATTTTAGTAGACCTATTGCATATAGTATAAGAAAAACAGACCAAAACACAAAAACTTACCCCTATGTTCTATTTAAAGTAAGGGCGGCCATGTTTTTTGACGGATCAAAAATCGAAGCACACACTTTGTGCAGGATAATCTAAGGAACTATCATGCTAAGTTTCATCCAAATCCATTCAGTAGTTTCAGAGGAGAAGATTTTTTATTCCTGTTTACAGTTTATCTCTATCTATAATAATATTCAAGATAATGACCAAAAACTGCAAAATTTCCTTAAAATTACCAATTAAGTGGCAGCAACCCAACAATGGTTTGTTTGATTCGTCTGAAAATTTCAGGGCTGATAGATCTTGACCTAATGAACATTTTTACCCCTGTCAGATTTGCTCTAAATGCTTTCGTTTTTGAGATATAAGCCAAAAACTGCATTTGACCCCTATGTTCTATTCAAAGTAAGGGCGGCCATGTTTTTTGACAGATCAAAAATCGAAGCACACACTTTGTGCAGGATAATCTAAGGAACTATCATACTAAGTTTCATCCAAATCCATTCAGTAGTTTCAGAGGAGAAGATTTTTTAAAGTTAGCAAATATGATGAACAAATTGTGAAAAATTGTCATTAAAGGACATTTACCCCTTAAGGGGTCAATTGACAATTTTGGTCATATCAACCTATTTGTAGATCTTACTTTGCTGATCATTTTTGCTGTTTACAGTTTATCTTCATCTATAATAATATTCAAGATAATGACCAAAAACTGCAAAATTTCCTTAAAATTACCAATAAGTGGCAGCAACCCAACAATGGTTTGTTTGATTCATCTGAAAATTTCTGGGCTGATAGATCTTGACCTAATGAACATTTTTACCCCTGTCAGATTTGCTCTAAATGCTTCCGTTTTTGAGATATAAGCCAAAAACTGCATTTGACCCCTATGTTCTATTTTAAGTAACGGCGGCCATGTTTTTTGACGGATCAAAAATCGAAGCACACACTTTGTGCAGGATAATCTAAGGAACAATCATTTTAAGTTTCATTCAAATCCATTCAGTAGTTTCAGAGGAGAAGATGTTTGAAAAATTGTTAACGACGACGACGACGACGGACGCCAAGTGATGAGAAAAGCTCACATGGCCTTTTAGGCCAGGTGAGCTAAAAAGATAAAATTTGGCTTCAAATTTACAATACTTGGCCAGCACCTGATTAGGAAAGAAGCATTAGTGCTATGTTTGGTTTCATTCAATTCAGTGGTTCTCTAGAAGAAGACTTTTGTATGCATTTCCCATAGGGTCCTATGTTAAACTAAGCCCCTCACTGGTGGCCATCTTGTATGATCGATCAGCTTAAAAGTAGCAACACTTGGTCAGCATCTAATCAGGAACATTCATACTATGTTTAATTTCATTCCATTCAGTGGTTCTCTAAAAGAAGAAATTTGTATGTACTTCCCATAGGGTCCTATGTTAAACTTAGTTCCCCCACTGGCGGCTGTCTTGGACGTTGGATTGGCGACAAAGTAACAACATTTGGTAGAGGCATCTCATTAGCAGAGCTCCAGATAAGAATTCACAAATTGGGTTTTTTTACCCACCATTTTCTTATACAATTGGGTGATAAAGTTTTTTAATTGCATTATCAATTCCAATTCACCCCTCATGTTAATATCAAATTGGGTTTTTCACCACCAAGCTCCTTAATGTATTGGGTTTTTTCATCAACACAATATTGAATATTTAGGCAATATCAACCCCAGATTTTTTCCATCTTAAATATGTTTCTATTCTTTGTTTAGCTGTTTTATTTGGTTAAGGGTTAGGGCTAGGGTTATTTGCTAGCTGTTTTATTTGGTTTATTCACTGAGGAGCAATTGTAGGTTTAATTTGTGTTCCGTTTCAAACCTTCTGCCAGTTTTGTATTTTCTCATATAAACTGTAAAAAAATGGATATGTGTATTCACAGGCACTCGTCTTATACCTTTACAATGCTTTATATAATAAATTCTGAGACCAGTGCCTGTGTGTATTCATTAATTAACCGTAAAATGAAAAAAATAGTATTTAAACTCTAATTATACTTGAATGTTTTTGTTTTATTCCAATTTTCATAAATCTGGGTTTAGTTGTCTTTTATTAGAACTTTTGGTTGCTGATGCTTTATCATGTCATAATTGATTTGGCCTTTCACTTTTCAACTGATTTCGTTTTTGAGGAAACCCTGTTTTTATTAGCAATGTTCTCGTTAAGGTACGCACTCCGGTGTGTTCGATGGACGCTTCCTAAAAACACTGGCTGAGTCTTGTTATCATCATAACTTTCCGTCAGCTTTTCAAAAGAAGCAGAAAACATGCTTCTATTCAATATTTTACCGGACTTTCACTTTCGTTTTAATTCAATGTATGTTTTGATAAATCACGAGCAATGCGAAAAAAATATTACTTCATGACACACGCTAATTGGATAAACGCCGAGAAGATCTAAATGTTTTCAAAAACACGTGTACCTATTGAGCAACGGAAAACTTTTAACAGGGACCCATTTAAGCTACATGATGCAGGGATCTATTTTTAGAACGAAAGAAATTTCCAATTATAAATATTATAAAAATAGTTTACGCGACGACTGTAAACAGATAAGGGTAAATAACGCAAATGGTAGCCAATAAAAGGGTTGAGAACTCATGGTTTTGGAATATAATTGGGTTTTCCTTTGAATTAATTGGGTTATTGAACACTGCAATGGGCAATTGCATTGGGTTTTTTATTATTTGTATTGCGTGATCACGCAAATACGCAGCTTATCTGGACAAAATGCTGGAGCTCTGCATTAGGAACATTCATGCTATGTTTGGTTTCATTCCATTCAGTGGTTCTCTAAAAGAAGACATTTGTATGTATTTCGAATAGGGTCCTATGTTAAACCAAGTCCCCCACTGGCTGCAATCTTGGATGATGGTGACAAGTGATTGTCCAGAAACTCTAAAAATGATTGTGTTTGGTCCTTAATTCCTAAACAGTTGGCACCATAACCCCCCAAAAATGAATCCAACCTTCTGTTTGTGGTATTAAACATTATGGTACAATTTCAGAGTAATTGAAATACTTATACACAAGTTATTATCCTGAAAGTAGAAAAATGCTTGTTTTGGGCCCCTTATGTGCCCCTATTTCCTAAACGGTTGGAACCATCATCCCCAAAATCAATCCCAACCTTCCTTATGTGGTATTGAACCTTCTCATTGAATTTTATAGAGATCCATTCACTTAAACTAAAGTTATTGTCTGGAAACCAAATGTGTCTTCTGACGAGGACGACACAGAAAACATCATACCATTATACGATCCCAAAAAAATAAACAAGAAATACATGTTCACCTATCAATCATTCAATACACTAAATATAGTTGACATTGCTTATATTTTCTAAGAAACAGACTTACATGTAACCAAGAAAACTAAGCATTAACCAATGAACCATGAAAGGAAGTCAAGGTCAGATGAACCATGTCAGACAGACATCTACACTTTACAATCAATCTATGCATTAAATATAGTTTACCTGTTGCTTATAGTGTCTAAGACACAAACTTAACCATGAAAACTTAACACTGAGCAATAAACAGTGAAAATGAGGTCAAGGTCAAATAAATCCTAGGACACTGATATGTACATCTTAAAATATTTCCATACACAAAATTTAGTTGATCTCATGCATACTGTGTTGTAAAAAAATGTGGAATGTGTCCATAGGGACACAGATGATGCCCCTCTAGCATATAACATAATAAAGGGACATAACTCAAGAACTGTAAATGAGACACTTCCAAAATTTGAACTTAAACTAGATATATGTAATATAAATTTAAAAAAATGAATATTTTATTCAACAACAAAAAAAAAATTAAAAAAAGATCTGTATCATATACCCAAGCGCCTCAGCCCTGTAGTGTTTAAACCATCAGATAATGAAAACGAAACTCATGAAAATTATGGCAAAAATTGAAAATAAACCAAAAAAACTTCAATTACTTGGACTAACATTTCTACATCTTTTGATATCTATTTTTATAAAAATCGCTCATACAACATCGATGTAAGGCGTCAAAGAAAAAAAATATAATAGCCTTTCAAGATGTCATAATTATTTGGACTTTTTTGTCCCATGAGTGTACTATTAATGATGATGTTGTTTTAAAACTATTAAACCGTTATCGGTTATAAGATGTGTTTTGTTTACCAGATAAACTTGAAAATACATTCTTTGAACCATTACTTATATCTGGCACTATACTAGTATAATAGTCTCAACTTATATTCATTCCTCTGTTTGAACATGGACGACAAAATCGACGAGATTGTTGAAAAATGGGAAATACCTTTTTTTCTACTTTCGTTTCTGATTGTAATGGTCGGTTCGCCCTAATTCTCGTTCGCCCTAATAACTAAGTAAGTAAGTAATGACTTTATTTAAAGAGAGTGACTCAATTAGCTTTCGCTAATCTACCTTGAGGCCCTAATTAACTTCTTCTTCCATTAACTTATATTAAGGATAATGTATCTCCATCACATTGATGCTGTGTCATCTGAGTGTAGGAGTGATTTACCCATAGTCGGTGCAGATGATCTAAGAATCAGTTAAATATAGCAAAATTTTGGCAATGACTTGAAAATTATCTCGGCCATCTTTCAGCGGTTTAAGAAGTTTGATTTTAGCAGAAGAAGGGCTATTTGTAAATTACGTATGGTCAGATCATATGTTTTCGTATGTCATATGAATTCGAACTGTCCACGGCCCCACTTTATTTGGCCTTTTAAATCTTTTTTGAGTCGAGCGTCACTGATGAGTCTTTTGAAGACGAAACCGCGCGCAAATTTAAATTTTAACCCTGGTATCTATGATGACGAGGATATATCTGTTCATAGGCTTCAAATTGAATTTGGTTGTTGTTCTAATATTCCATGAAATGAAAGAATTTGCAAAAATTGTTCGGCTCTGGCGTGATGAAGATAAAATCAATCTGTTAACTTCATTTGAAAAAATGTTCTACATCTATACTGCATCTATGCAGTGGAAATCCATAAGGCAGATACTGCTGTACAAACGTCAACCTGCGACGTGCTCAGTATTTACAAGTGTAATTAAAATTGAATAAAAAAAAACCAGGTGGTTTCTGTCAAGTTACAGCTGTAGTCTCCGAAGTTGCTCCTTGAAGCATTCAAGAGATGTAGCTTGAAAGGCTTCAAGAGGCAGACTGTTCCAGTCGGTGATGGTGCGTGGTATATAGCCGAGGCATCTGTGGAGGTACTGATCTGACTTAATTTTTCTGGATGGTATTGTCTAGTTAAGGTAGATGGTCCTTCACGTACGATGGTATGTTGACAGCCGCCTTTACATGTGTTGCTTTTTAAAACATGCTTAATCTTCTAGATTTCTGTCTAGATTCCAACGTTTGCCATTCTAGGGTTTTCATGATGTTTGTAACTATCCCACTGGTTCTCGCGATCGACTGTATGTCGATGTTGCAAATCTGGCATCTTTCTTTGGATCATTTCTTGGGAGTCGATGTGATGTTTTCGATACCGATGCCATACTGCAGAGGCGTACTCAAGATGTGTTCGAACTAGCGATGTATAGGCCTGCGCTTTGATGTCTTGTGGACACTTCCAGAGGTTGCGTCTTAGGAATCCTAGTACTCGGTTTGATTTTGTGATGACTTTCTTGATTTGTGGATCCCAACTGAGATCTTCTGACAATTCGACTCCGAGGTATGGATATTGGTGTACCTTGGTTAGTTGTTGTCCCTATTATTTCTTATTGTTGGATTTTTCTTTCTTGATATCCTCATTTTGTAGCATTTAGCTCAGTGGGTAGAATATCATTTGCCACCTCTCCGCCCATTTAGTCAATTTTGTTAGATCTTGTTGTTACTCTGATAGAGATGCTTTCTTTGGCTTGGTTGCCATAAAATACCTTCCTTTACTTTACAAAACAATCAGTAAATATGAATATATTTATTAAGCTGTGAAGACAATCACGAAAGTTCATGCAAGTCAATATAAAGTAATGAAACAAAAGATTAGTATACATTGTCATTTAAATTTCTTTTTATTTATTCAACTTTAAAAAATTTAATAAATACACTTTTCTGAAATGCAAGATAATCAATCTTAACAAATATAGAATATAAATGCAATATTTCAATGGCCAAGCTTTACAAATGGCACAATTTGAACAGTAATCTGCATCCAAGCTAGCAGTGTTATCTCTTTTTTACTAACCAACCTAGTTGAGGATGTTTGGCTTACAACAGTTAAGAAAACGTCGATGAACTGCTGACAACATGTGTACATATACACGCTACAAAATCGTTTACTGATTACGTGACAGAGTTCTGGGTTGAACGACACCGCTTTATATGGGACAACAACTACCGTGACAGAAGGACCAAGCATCAATTGGGAGGATGGCACAACAAAATTAAGAAAAGATTCCAACATGCAGCAGGAGGAGCTCGCCCACCAAAATAACGAAGATATAGAGTTATAGACACGAGACTCCAACTACTGAAAGAGAGATACACACAATGACTTCTCAGTGTGGTTAACTATATTGACGCAGGATCACAGTATCTTTATTTGAATTGAACAACTTATTGAAATATTGTAATTTGTACATTTTTAATATAATGTTTTGTGACTTTGGAATTGTATTTCCCATTAGTGTCTCATATTACCTATTTTATCATAGTGCTGTATTTTTTTTCCCTATAGAAAAGATAAGATAAGATATTTTTATTCCAAATAAAGGGCCCATGAAGAGCAAAGTAAGTTATTACAATGATTTTGATATCATAATTGGCACAATAATGTTGATAAAAATCATATATTATGTAATGCATTTATAAACTTGATTCATATTTTATATATAAGTTATGTTTGCAATAAAAGATAACTTGTATTGGTGTATTTGTATCATGGAAATCATTCAGAAGAGGGACGAAAGATACCAGAGGTACAGTCAAACTCATTTATTAAAACTAAACTGACAACCTCATTGTCTAAAAATAAAAAGACAAACAGACAAATAATAGTACAGAAGACAAAACATAGAAAACTAAAGACTAAGCAACTCGAACCCTACCAAAAACTGGGATGATCTCATGTGCTCCTAACAGGTAAGCAGATCCTGCTCCACATGTGGCACCCGTCGTGTTGCTTATGTTATTACAAATCCGGTAAAAGTCTAATTCGATAGGTCACAATCGTGAACAGGGAATGGTATTGTAACTGATGAAATATTAATGCCATTGTTTTGTCATTAGTTATAAATGTATGTTAAATGGATCATGAAAGTAATATTACTTCCATGAATGGATTGAATGAATTGATATTAAATTGTTGAGAGAAAAAAATATCTGATGATTTTTTTTTTATACAAATGAGAGTGGGTAGGAGGGGTCCTGATCCCGAAATCCCTGGCTTAAAAACGCGAAATCCCGAGGTCCCTAAATTCGAAAAAAGAATTCCAGGATCCCGAAAGGGTCAATCCCGAAATCCCGAGCTTTAAAACACCCGATCCCGAAGTCCCGATAAAGGTCCTATCCCCGTCCGTCACAAATGAAAATAGAAATACAAAATAAAAATAGCTAACTGATATATAGAAAAAACTAATAATGCAGTGGTATGATTAAAAGTGGGCAAACCAGGAGTAAACCACAGGGACGTCAAATCATGCATGTAGCAACATATCTATAATCATGATAATAAACTCATCATAGATACCAGGATTGAAATTTGATTTTCATTCGCGCCGCAGACTGACGCGAGTTTCGTCTACAAAAGACGCATCAGTGACGCTTGAATCAAAAAATTAATGAGGACCAAAAAATCCAAAAAGTTTTGCCAAATACAGCTAGGGTTACCTATTCCTGAGGTAGAAAAGCCTTAGTATTTAAAATGTTTAAAATTTGTAAACAGTTATTATGAACATATCAGTGCTACTGTATAACTGATCAAGCCGCCGTTAACAAAGAATTGCTTTATCATGTTTTTAATCTGCATAAAGCAATATACAAATAGATTTTTTTAATTGTATATACACAATATAAAGCATTCCAGCAATCATAGATCAGCATATGACACAACATCAATGTGATAACGGTAAGTCTATCCTTTTTCAAAAGTTTGTCAATAAATTGGTCCGAAATCTTATAGGACCGAGTTGTCCTAATTCGAAATTATTTCGCCATTTTGGAAGGTATTTTAAATAATCAAATTTGACTTGACTGGTCTTATAAGATACCATAAAATTGATCAGGTAATAATCATTGCTGGCACCAGTTTTTTTGTTTGTTCGCGAGTCTTGACATTTTTACGACAATACAGGTGTTCGACGTTTTTTGGCAAAAGTTCCTGTGGTAACATGATATAAACAACATGGTGGCCACTACAAATATTTGTACTTAGTTATTTGATTAAAGCCAAATATCATGGATGTTCGAGAGCAACTTAGACTTCACAGACGGAACAGACTTAGAGGGTCAACAGTTAGATTTTATGAGGACAATGACAATGTTGTGAATACTTGGGTTGGACCCGTAAATACACAGCTTTACGGGACTGGGTTGCAAAATCTCTGTCATCAGACTTCAGATAATATTGAAAGATTACAAACAACAATGTCGAAAACAGATCCCTGTTTTGAATATGGCATTAAGCACTGGCACACAGAAACAAGACCAAAGTCATCAATGAGTTTTAATGAAGGTTATAATGTAGTTTGATAGATCTTTAATAAATCACTATTTTTCATACCTGCCAACTTTTGAAAGTGCCCATGGGGGTTTTAGTGCGCGACAACAATTTCAAAGGTTAAGTTCTTTGCGATGTATTTTGCGCGTGCTGTTTTGTGGTCTATAAAAAGTGTCATATTTGTATGATGAGCTTACAAGCCTTTTTCTTAAGGATATTTGCATGATTCTAGTTATTATATCAATAGAAAAGATGAACATGTAGCTATAAGACCAGGATTTATTTTCAAACTTAAATTAGAAAAGTTTTTACAAATATAATGAATTTTCCCATTTTCAAGTTAAAAAAAAATTCTAATTTATTTTTTATTATAGTCAAATGACCCTTGTCTTAGGGACAGTCCCCCATTTACCTGTTTGTTTGGTCCTTGTGAAAAATAAAGAATAGTACATTGTACTTTAATGATTCGATAATTGAATAGATAAATAACATATGTTAAAGCAAGTGTAATGTCAATAAATTAGTGAATAAACTACTATTTATTATCTTGATGGTAGTACTGCATCATTGAATTTTGTCAATCAGCCATGCTTTTATTCTTAATCTGTGTAAGAACCTCATTGAAGGTGAAAAATCACCCATGTTCAAGATTTTAAAATTCTACAACACAAGTTCAAAATCTAGCATGTTAGAATAATCTTGAGAGAAAACGTTTTTGATTGGCTCATTAATTTGATCACAAGAAACACTGAATTTGATTGGCTAACACGATTGTCTCCCTTGAACACAGTTCAAAATCGGGAACAATGAAATTTTTCGTGTAAATTTTCACAAAATCGTGTTTTATAGCTTTTTTCACGATCACGATCGTGCAATCGTGACAAAGGGTCAAAATCGTGTAGTACACGCCTAAATCGTGAAAGTTGGCAGGTATGATTTTTGAATATGTGAGACCGCTACACTTGGCCCGAGAACAGAGTTTCCCCTGGGTCAATTATTTTTTTCGCCACCTCTTTTGCCAAAACAGTATATTTTCCCCATTTTATTGTTTTTTTCCGCCAAGTAACATATACATGTATATGTTGTCGATTTGACACATTCCCCATTTGCGGGCATTTCCTTTCTCAATTTTATATATACAAATATATTTTTCAATTGAAATATCCCTTCATTCTCCCCCCCCACCCCCACCCCTCATCCCCCTAAAAAAAATGATAAGTTAAAATGTGTTTGCACCATTATATGATTATTGTCTATGATTATTCTCTTAAACTTATCTGCACTATGAATAAACACTGAAAGTTTACTTTTCAAAATAAACTTTGCTTTTTTTTTCTTACTTTAAAAAGGGGGGGAGGAGGGTTGGAGAATTCATTATATTTGGAACAACTTTCCTAAAAGAGGGGTGCACGTGGGGTCCACTTACTTTTAATATTAGAGAAGATATAAGTCCAGGAATATAACTAAATTCTTGGAAATGTTTTGACCATTGGCATATATACATGTATATGTTACAGGCATTTTCTAAATCAAGCATTTTGTAAAATTACTGAATATTCAGTCAAATTAAAAAATGCCTAACGTTGACAGACATTATACAAAATGACTAAAATTACCTAGTCATTTTGTAAAATGACTGAAATTTTGAAGCAAAATACTAAAATTGCCTGTTGAATTTTAGGCAATTTGTAGGAGAGTGTTATCATTGACAAAAGTGGACAAGATCACAATATATTGCAAAGAAAATAACTAATGGTTCATTAGAATTAATTTATTTTCTAAAAACCAGCTTGGGAAGGGTTGTATATCATATGATGTGTCCTTTTTAGTGAACTACATAAAGTACATACTCTGTATTTCAGATACCAATAGTGAATTTGTGATTATTTTGTCAAAATAGCAGAAGGATACATTGTTCTGTCAATAGAACAAATTACAATAGAAATTCTGGATTCAAAATAGTTACAGTTTTCAATCAAGATAGCCTATTGGAAATTGTGGCTAGGTTTAAATTTATTTTTGAAAAAGATTAAATTCATAAGAAACCTCAAATTAAAAAAAAATTATGCACATGTTTTTTATAACTAAATGGATAGTTTTCGTTATACAACTTATGTACATATACTTTTTTTCTGAGGAAAATTCTTTAATTTGTTCACATTTAGAAGAAGTTTACTATTTTTCATTGCAAAATAAACAATTATCTGATTGTTCATGTTAAACACGTGCTCAATAACCATGCTTTTTGTTAGATTTGTTTACTATAAGGTGACAATCGGTAAACTTCGGCTTCAAAACACGGCATTTAATGAGTAGCCATATTTGTTAAATCATATTGGACAGAGAGAAAAAAAATTGACGATTAAACAATATATATGCCTAAAAAATGACAAATTGGTGCACAGAGGACTTAGTTTATGATATATACATGCATTGGTTCAAGAATTGGAGAAACATTATTTTTCACCACTCACTCGTTTCATATATGACTTTAAAAAAAATATTTAAAATTCACTATAAAGGGCAATAACTCCATAAGGTGTCAATGGACAATTGCTTATAACGAATGTGTGATGATTCAAGTTTCTCCAAATATGGTTGAAGACTTGAAGTGCTAAAACAAGATTTTAGGCCAAACAATTATGTATTTACAAAAGTTCTGGACAAATATTGAGTAACAGTTTTGTCATCCAAACATTTTGAGAAATTTTGAGAAATAATAAATAATTGTCGAGTTGTTTGGAATAATTCAGTAAATATTATTCTTGATTATTTGAACTCTTCTTTTTTCATTCAGTAATAATTATCATAAATAAAACTGTTCTGGTGTTAAAAGCTGTCATTTTTTGTTTTTATCTTTAATATTTCTTTCTTTAAAACAATTTCAGGCATTTTGTAAAATGCCTTGTTATTTTTCCAGGCATTTTGTAAAATGCCTAGAAAATTAGTCATTATGTACATGTATAATGACTGAATCTTGCAGCCATTTTACAGATTGCCTAAAATTTTCAGGCATTTTACAAAATGCCTAAATTTAGAAAATGCCTGTAACATGCATACATATTACATTGTAATACCAGATAGATGACTATATATACATGTAGTTCTTTGGGAAAGTTTTTTCAAATAATATAAATGTACCTTATTGTACAAAGAAGTGGATTTTACAACAAAACAATTGTTTTATCCCTTGAAATTTATCCCTCATTAACGGTCTCACTAATTAGCGACAAGAAACATATTTTTTTTTATTAAAATTACTTATTCCAAATGAATATTAAAAGAATATGCAAAAGAAATAAATTTTAGCGACAAGAAAGTTAATATTGATAGAAAAAAATTTGAAACATTATTTACATGATATTTTATCATTAATTATCAGTCGGAAACCAGGTTGAACTAGAACAAAAGAATCGAAGCTCTTTGTTAGAGAAGGCGATAAATGTTTACTGTATTGTTTACTATAGTGACAAAATTTTTAAAAGTTAATAGAAACAAACAAAATTGCAATTTTCTTCTCAATTACGAGGTGTTTTATTTTAAAAACACCATTTGCATAAGTTTTCAATTTATCTAGTACATAGTTAAGCAGAACAATTAGATATCAAGTCGACGACATGGGTATCTTTCAAGTTGGATGAAGAAAATGCATAACCTCCGATTTTTATGAAAAAATTACCACGGACGGAAAACATATCAATCTATTAGTTCAGTAATTTTCGTGTCTGCCCTTCCATTATGTGACTGAAGAAAAAATTAAAAAAAATGGGTAATAATTGTATCGAAAAGAGAAAATCGAGTGCGCCTTTTTATGTTAGGGCGTGTTTGAGTTGAGTATTTTGTCTTGATATCGTACAAAGTAAGAATATTTCATACATCGTCTCGCTTCAGATTCTATCATTTTTATATATTAAAGCTACAGGTTGACTTTATAACACAAAAAATCACAGTACTAAAAGATGAAATATATGGGTCAAGTGAAATACCTATCTAATGAGTCACAAAAACAGAGAAGGTTTGTTCGAATAGCTATTTTTTTACTGAAAGTACTTGACGACAGTCTTTCAAGTTGGATGATGAAAATGCATATCTTCGAAAAATTCTATTTTTGTGTGTGTGATTACTAGGGTTTAGAGGCTTCATACACTAAAAAAATCTAGGCTGCCCTTCCACGAAATATTTAATTAGAATTTTTTTAAATATTTATGAATTTTCGAAAATTCCACCTGACAACCGATCAGACAATAGTTTTAAGTTGAATCAATGCAGACAAGATTATTAACTGATGCTCATTAGCTAGTTGATACATTTGTTTTTTAAAATACAACTGACATATAAGGATCGTAATGGTGCAATGTGGATAAATTTATCGGTTTCCAAGAGCAATATTGGTAGCGCGTCATCCCTACAATGGCTTCCATTTCTACGATTGTGAAAATGAACTGGCGTAATGGGGAGATAATTTTGACGAAGTAGACTCCTGACTGTTATGTTTAATAGCAAGTATTAAGTTTACCCTGTCGTATCATGATATTACTTTTACTTGTGTTTTAGAACAGTAATATATTTATCTTATAATTTGTTTTTTAAAACTCTCTTTGTGCATTTTATACAAAATATAATAAATTTGCAGAAAATACAGACAAATTGTGAAATTCAAAGAAAAGGAAAAGAAAATTAAAATGTGAATATTTTTCATTATTTTATTTTGTGTATTGCCTCATTAAACAATATTTATCATGTTTATGCATATTGAATGAAGATTAAAGGAAATTAATGACAATCTTCAACTTGAGTTTTTAACAGGTTACACTGTTTACAATGATTGTATATTCTGGCGCGTGTAATTGTATAGTCTGACACGTGTACAAAGTTGGTGTTAATTGAATGTTATTGCAGCAATAAAACAAGGAACAAGTGCCTCGTTTATATAAATTACACAATCACTTTCTTCCTCACAAATATTTAATTTCTTCATCTATCAAGAGGATAAAAAAATTATCAATTAATTTCTGCTCGTATATTAAAAAAAAATTTCAAAAAATTTCTTGTCACTAAACATGCTAAATAGTCTTCTTGTCGCTTCTTGTCACTAAAATTATTTTTCTTGTCGCTTCTTGTTGTTTCTTGATGCTTCTTGTCGCTAATTAGTAGGTATTAAAGGTATATAGTCATTACATCGAAGTGTTACCCCTCATTTGAATGATTGTTTGCAACCTGTTGAATAATTTATTTTTAAAAGACAGTTTTCTTTTCCAGACCATCATAAATGATTAATTTGAGATGTAAAATTATGCTTGAAACATGTGCTTCGCCAAAACGACGTTAAAGTACCCTCTCAAATCAATTATCTAATTCAAAGTCATAGGATAAAGTCAGAAATTTTTCTTGCTTTCAAACATTTTTCATCATAACAATGGTGCCTTTCTTTTCTGGTCACCATCGTCAATAAATGAAGGAGAGGAGATAGACATCAAAAGTTGGCTTCAAACACATGTGTCACAAAGAGGTTAATCATTCCTTTATTTGACATGTGCAGATGCCATTTAACCATAGTAGCCAGTCAAGGTCGTTAAAAACTTCCATTTGTTGTATTTAACCATATCATTTTGTCAAACAGTACAATCAACACCTTTATTAATTATTACTTTGTTGCCTGTCAAAATCTGAACAAGTTCAAAGTGAATTCAGAGTATTGTCTGGTAAAGTTTGAGAAACCTGATACAAAATAAAAAACAAGATCCATGGATGACATTAAATGGTTATACACTTCTTTCGCCAAATTCTTTAGCAAAAGATGAATTTTTAATCACCACAATTATTATTTTTTGCAAAAAATGGTGAACATTTGTATCATATAACATGTATAACAATCACCTCAGATATTTCTATTGGGACTACAAAATTTTATGTGAACCTTTTTTGATGTCAAGTAACCTCTCTCCTTGTTTTGTATATTTGTATATAATTTAATTTTGGATGTAACGCATCTTCTGATTGGCTGACGTTATTTTGTTGTCAGCCCATAGACATAATTTAGTCATGTGACCGTGACGTCATCAACGTTTTTTCATGGTTTTCTACGGTTTAAAATGGAATTTAGAATTAAATTATGAGAAATGACTGTAATATTTTTTCTGTCTATTCGAAATAACATAAAAAATGTGGTTTACACTGTAAATAACCCGCTACACGCGTTATTCAGTGTGCACCACATTTTTTATGTTATTTCTTCATAGACAGAAAAAATATTACAGTCATTCCTTAAATATTGTAAATAGTTATTGTTTTTATCTCTGTACTGATATTTAATAATAATGCATTGGTTTTATGAAATAAATAGGGATGATGTCACAGTGTTTTGATTTGGGGACCATAAGTTTTTATTTTGATTAATGTTATCCTTTATCAATACCCAAAATGATTTAATTTGAGGCAGGCATTACTTGTGAAAGGGAACAAAGTCTGTATGAATTTTTTTTTTAATTCAAACATGTTTAAAAAAAGAAACGGAAATATTATAACGTTTCCGATTTTGGTTCTGTTGTTAGGGATTTTAGTTGTGATGTTATTTGAGTTATGACGGCATATATTCAATGTAAACAAAAAAATGCTGTCATCGGGTAACATTTTTTTTCATATCAAACAATTATTAAAACTGAATTGGTAATATTGAGTTCCTTCCTATATTTTACTAGACTGATAAATATATATTTTATTCAAAGTATCATGCAAACAAAACTAGAAAAAGGAAGCAGATTTCTGAGCAGATGCTGGGATTTAAAAAAGTCTAAAAAAAAAGTTAACGATTTTGAGTTCATTAATTAGTAGCCCGAAGTTTTCCCGATTTAAAATGTTTTTTTTATTTCTCTACTGTAATCGGGGACCTTGTCCCCATATTATATTCAGATATTTTGAGCTCTTTCGAATTAAAGAATTAAAAAGGAGACATAAACATAAAATCATTTCAGGTACATTTAAAATATGCATGCAGTGTTCTTAATAACATAAAATAAAATGTAAGTAAAGACAGAGCAACCTAGTAGATATAGGTTCACTCATATTTCTATAATATCTCAATTTTGTTTAACAGGAAGTGTTGATTTTAAAGGAAGATGGAAAGATGCCAATGTGATGTTTACAGACACAGAAACAATTAAAAACATTGCAACACCAATAAATGATAATGAATCATTGTCTTCATATTCAGAAACCCGTAAGTACAAACTAATATTATAGCCATATGCGGTTCAATATGCTTGATTCCAACCATTCTGTCAAACTAAAATATAAATATTGTTTTTAGACCATGTCATTTCTTGTCATTTAAAAACATGTTTGTCTTTTTTGTTGGGGATGATCATGAAATGAATATCTGTAAGTATGTTAAACAAAGAAAAAATTATGTTATATTGAAAAAACTTGTTAAAATCTAATTCCATGCAATATAAATTATTCATGTAAATAAACAATGATCAATAGGTGGAAAGTACAGTGGAACAGAAGAAAACACAAAATTTTCTCTTGTTAATCATTTTGCAAGTGCATACCAAAAACAGGTGATGGAAAGCATAAGGACTGATGGAAAGCATAAGGACTGATGGAAAGCATAAGGACTGATGGAAAGCATA
Organism: Mytilus edulis; assembly: GCF_963676685.1. Classification (NCBI taxonomy): domain Eukaryota; kingdom Metazoa; phylum Mollusca; class Bivalvia; order Mytilida; family Mytilidae; genus Mytilus; species Mytilus edulis. The sequence continues at coordinate 13,928,378 of NC_092346.1, read as the reverse complement.
AGGATTGATGGAAAGCATAAGGACTGATGGAAAGCATAAGGACTGATGGAAAGCATAAGGACTGATGGAAAGCATAAGGATTGATGGAAAGCATAAGGACTGATGGAAAGCATAAGGACTGATGGAAAGCATAAGGACTGATGGAAAGCATAAGGATTGATGGAAAGCATAAGGACTGATGGAAAGCATAAGGATTGATGGAAAGCATAAGGACTGATGGAAAGCATAAGGACTGATGGAAAGCATATATATGTGTGAAAACAGGGAAGACAGAGAAAAAACCTACAAAAAATCTAGTAACTACACATAATCATGTAAATCAACTGGAGCTGGAATGTTGCAACATATAAATGGAAAGCATTATAAAATCACAATTGCCATTTATCAAATGCTACACGTTTGTTTAATTTAAATATTTAGGAATAAAAGAAGATCTTGGGTATGCATGTACGTCAATATGATAGCAACCCAGGAAAACAAAAAAATCAAAGAAATCTTTAGTTTAGTATGTGGTCTGGAAACGATAAAATAAAGATGTGAATAAAAATAGCAGATATTATAATTTAAAAGATGTTTATTTCGTATATTTGCAGCACTACCTCCAAATAAATTTTGTTATCTTTGTACCACTATGGAAGAACACAAAAGACACATGCATCTACAAAAGGTAACTTTATATTTTGCATCCCACTTTGACATATACCATAGTCATGAATGTAATTATGCTGTAAATTCAGAAATTATTGCGTGTTTTTATTATTGCGAATAATGCAAAAGGGTTATAATCGCAATAATTTACACTTGTGTTTTGATATTTTTTAATAAATTAAACAGGATTTTCTCAATATCGCAAAAATTAAAATTGCATATGCATTTTAATCAAAAATGATAAAATCGCAATAATTTCTGAATTTACAGTACACTTATATAACTTATATTCTTAGTAGTAAGTACAAGTGAATCATATGTGTAATACAATCAATTGCAATCATACTGTCTCAGTTTATCTCTTAGTTTCAGAGCTTTAATTATCAAGCCTCTAATCTGTATTACATCATGTCACATGTGATGTGAGGTACAAATGTATATACTGTGAAAGCAGAAAATTTCGTTGGATTTAATTTTGTTTATTTCGTGGATAAAAAATATCCACGAAATTAAAACCCCAACGAAAATTTAACTGTAAATTCCCCAAGTCTAAATCAAAAATACGTAAATATCTACTTTATTTAATCAGACAAATTCATATTGACATTATATAATGGTGAACATAATTATAAATGTATACAATGAAATAAAAGACAAAAATATTTAAATGTTTTTTTCAGTAACCTTAATCTTATGTTTGTATAGAAATAAATCAAAATCAAAATCTGTCAATCAATGTCATTTAACATTCTAATGCGTCTGTTATGCCCCAAGCCGAAATCTATTAATGACACAATCATTGTCCTTTGATAAGACATCAAAGGCATGTAAGAACCAGTTAGCGTGTGCCGGTTTAATTGCACTTATCCGGAGATCCACAGTTACTTTTTCAACAGGTAACCCTTTTTTCAGTTGAGTAGACACTTGATCTGAATACCAATTGATAAATTTCTGCTTGATAATGTACTTTAATTTCCCGTTAACGGTACAGTCACAGGGTTGAAGTTCTTCTGTTGTACTAGGGGGAACAAACACTGTACGAATAGGATTTTTATGAAGCAGTGCAAGAAAGTCCATGTATTGATGTGCCTTAAAGACATTGAATATGGCTAATGCATGTGCCTTGCTTCTCCCGGAACGTTTAATTTCTTTACGAACTTTGTCAAAGTATGGTATCGATACGGATTTCGCCTATTTTATCATCGTAACACTTGTTGACCAGTGATTTTCAGAATGCGTTACATTCCAGTCTTTAGGAAATGTGGATAAGGGATGACATCTATCAGTTGTACCCTTGTAAATTAATTGAAACGGAAGTAATGCAAATTCCTACCACACCTGTTATTTGTCACTTTTATCATCTTACGCAACGATACTACAATCTTATGATCCCTTTTCTTCTAATGTCCATTCACTTGTAGGAACCAATTTAAGACCTGTCTGGTCAAAGTTTGTAATCAGTTCATGTGGAATATATATCATACTCGTAAACACATTTTGTAATTTCTTCAAATATTCCTCCTTTAAGTTTTCAAAATCTACTGGTAATTTTTGTCCCTTTCCTTTTAACTTAATTAATTCTCCTCATAAGTGATCTTGCATAATCTCGACTTACATCTAAATGTCCTCCGTTTTCAACAAGCAAAGCATGGTTTTCAGCTCTAACTATGCCACGGGCGGCAGCAACAACTATAGTTGTATTGACAACCCCACCAGCAGCACGTAAATTTTCACAAACATTTTTACTCTGTCATCAAGTTTATTTTCCAACATCAGTGGCCTACCTTGTATTTTAGTAGGCAATTCCTTAATTTCAGATTCAATTTTCTGTTCTAGGTTTATCTTGCTCTTCTTACAGTATTCGTCTCTCATACTCCTAATTGTTGTTTCTGACACACGTTTTCTGAGATCACTTGATATTTTTCTTGATGCTTTTGCCTCACCAAGGTCATTTGTGATTTTTGCAAATTTAGCAGGTTCTTCAGGCGTGTATGATCCATATTTTCCTCGTTTCCTTTTACCTGGTCTAGAAGGTGAAGCTTTTGGGGAATCACTTAAACTTTTGATCGCTTCATTTGCTACTGTAATTGCTTTTGCATCATCATCCGAGGTTGCCATGGTTGCACGGCTTGGGGAAGGTAATCCTGGGGAGGATGGTTCCTGTATTTTAGAACTTTTAATCCATTTTAAGATAGACATGTTTACACTTCTTGTTACAATTTATGAATGATAAAATTTACGTTCACAAAACTTAATTACAGCTTGCTGTCACTATTAAATGCACTGATTTTTCCCAACGGCAAATATTAAGATTAGTTTTATCTAGTATTGTCAATTATAAAGTGACATTAACATATTTCTTCTCAACTTAAAAACCACGAAATTAAATCCCCACGAACTTACTTTTGGATACAAAACCACGAAATTTCAACCCCACGAAAATTAGTGCTTAGTACAGTAGTAAAGTGTAAATGTATATTATATGGCTTTTTCAATATATTTCACACCTTATCAACCCTCAATCAATATAGTCCTTGAGCAGATATATAACTTTGGTGTATAATATTGTGCATTGAAAAAGACTTAGTTTCAATGGGGAAATCCTGAGTTTAATCTTCAGCAAAACTTATTCCACATTAAGAATTTCCATACATCATATTCATGGAAAAAAGTTGCACCAATGTTACCAAAGTTAGGAGTTTGAGAAAATAGTTTGCTTAGGACACTATGTAGGGTAAACAGAATATTTGAGATATATATACTTTTCACAAATCTTATTGAAATTACAGGTACCAAAGAGACCATCAACAGGGAAAACAAGGATAAAATATATTGCTCCTATGCCAACACTAAAGAAGAAGGAAGAAGTGGAAGTTGACACAACATTGTATGAGCGTCTCTACAAAGTGGATGTTTACACAGGAGAGTCAGGGATCAATGCCAATGTATGTATTTCATTAAGGGAGCAACCAGTTAACTTCAAGGGGAGTCATGTTTTTTTCTGCACAGAGCACAATTAATCTTATTTAGTTTTTGTCGACTTTTGTTGCAGAAAGCTCGACATAGGGATAGTGATCCGGCGGCGGCGGCTACGGCGGCAGCGGCGGTGTTAGCTCACTTCTTAAAAGCTATATATTTTAGAAGGTGGAAGACCTGGATGCTTCATATTTAGTATATAGATGCCTCATGTTACGAAGTTTCCGTCAGGCACATGTCCATTGTCCTTGACCTCATTTTCATGGTTCAGTGACCACTTGAAAAAAAAGTTCAGATTTTTTGCAATGTTAAATTCTCTCTTACTGTAAGTAATAGGATAACTATATTTAGTATGTGCGTACCTTGCAACTCCTCATGCCCGTCAGACAGTTTTCACTTGACCTCAACCTCATTTCATGGATCAGTGAACAAGGTTAAGTTTTGGTGGTCAAGTCCATATCTCAGATACTATAAGCAATAGGTCTAGTATATTTGGTGTATGGAAGGACTGTAAGGTGTACATGTCCAACTGGCAGGTGTCATCTGACCTTGACCTCATTTTCATGGTTCAGTGGTTATAGTTAAGTTTTTGTGTTTTGGTCTGTTTTTCTCATACTTTATGCAATAGGTCTACTATATTTGTTGTATGGAATGATTGTAAGGTGTACATGTCTAGCGGGCAGATGTCATCTGACCTTGACCTCATTTTCATGGTTCAGTGGTTATAGTTAAGTTTTTGTGTTTTGTCTGTTTTTCTCATACTTTATGCAATAGGTTTACTATATTTATTGTATGGAATGATTGTAAGGTGTACATGTCTAGCGGGCAGATGTCATCTGACCTTGACCTCATTTTCATGGTTCAGTGGTCAAAGTTAAGTTTTTGAGTTTTGGTCTTTTTATCTAATACTATATGTCAATAGGTCAACTATATTTTGTGTATAATGGAAATATTTTATGATCTATATGTCAGTCGTGCAGGTTTTATTTGACCTTGACCTGGTTTTCAAGGTTCATTGCTCAGTGTTAAGTTTTTGTGTTTTGGTCTATTTTCTTAAACTATAAGCAATAGGTCAACTATATTTGTTGTATGGAAGCATTGTTAACTGTACATGTCTGCCTGGCATATGGTTCAACTGACCTTGACCTCATTTTCATGGTTCATGTTAAGTCTATGTGACAGTCGTAATAAAGCTTTATATTTAGGAGTATCAACATAATATCAATGATTAGTAAAGAAGGCGAGACATTTCTGTGTGTGCACTCTTGTCTAAGCTATCAATCATTTTTTTTATATTCAACATCATAAGGTATTTGAAAAAGCTGGATTCAGAATGCTACTGAGCTCGATACAAAGCAGAACAACACAGTCTAGATTGGGCAGGGTAATTCAGTTGCCATTTATCATCCTGTTCATGTATCTCTCATCATACCATAAATTGGTGAGAGACTGGACACATCATGTTATTTTTATATTTTATAGTTTTGAGCTTGTATTATCAAGAGTGTTCTAAATACTATTTGCCTCAATAACAACTATATATGTACATGTATATATATTTGTTTGTTTTCACAACTATTTTTATTAGAATGTATTTCAATGTATATTGTACACTAAAAGTGCTACAGATGTTAAAGTACGCTAACAGGCAAACAAGTCATGGGGGTGTCTAAGTTTTCAAGCTAAAGAATAATTTAAAAAAACTACTGTGGATTCCTTATTATTCGTTGGATACCAATTTTCGTGGATTTCATGGGTAAGGGTAAACTACAAAATTAAATGTTCAATGAAGGACAGTTTTTCTATAGGCTTGTATGCAGAGCTCTGCAAAACCGTGAAATTAAATATCCACGAACATACCGGTACAAGTTTCCCTTTATCCACAAAAATAAAAGAATCCACAGTATTTGGTAATTTTTTGTTTTATATTTTTGACAGGTACATATAACCATCAAGGGCAGCAGAGATGAGCTTCCAAAGACACAACTGAAGAAAGGAAGAGGGTCAATGAATTTTATCTTCATGAGAGAAACTAAAGAAACTTTTTATTTGAAGGCTCCATTTCTAGGAGAGTTAGAAATAGCCACAATTGAGGTATTACTTTTTACTGAAAGAGTCAGTATTTTAGAATTTGGCATATTCATGTATAGTAATGAACTTGAATTATGTTTAGGATCATGTGGTCATTATATTACAACTTTTTGGGCTATACTGCAATAACCCTGTGTGACCATTGATTTGTCTGGCTATTTGCCCAATAAAAAGATTTGTCTCACTTTTCTCACAAACTACTGTCAGAACTGGAAGACTTCATATTTTGTCAGCAGCTTGATGTTGATGAGTTGTAATATGTGGAGAATATTGGGATCAGTCAATTACTTCCTGTTTGCCGATATTTTGATTTTTTTTTTTTTTTTTTATATTGTCAAACATAACTGTTTTTCAGGCATTTACATTCTATGTTATTAAAGTTTAGTACTGCATATAGAAAACAGTCTTACAAACATGGTTGATATTGTTGTTTCTTCAATGTCCAGTGGCAAATATCTGATGCATATTCAGGGTGATTATTCATAGTGAACCGTTTGAATGGTTTTACACTAGTTATTTTTGGGGCCCTTTATAGCTTGCTGTTGGGTGTGAGCCTTGGCTCTGTGTTGAAGGCCATACCTTGACCTATAATGGTTTACTTTTATAAATTGTTATTTGGATGGAGAGTTGTCTCATGACACTGATACCACATCTTCCTATATCTACTTACCTGTTTATTATGACATCGGTGTTTTAGTGGAACCAGTTATAAGACTGAAGTCTCAGATCAGATTCAGAAAAGATAAAGATAGTTTATTCTCATAAAACCATGCAAGTACAAAGGTTACAGAGAAGTTAAAAAAAATAGTATACATAAAAATAAAAAATGCATTAAAAATGCATAAAATTCAAAATTTCAGATGAGATAACATATAAAAGAATATATATATAGGTTGTATAGTCAAATGTAAAAGCTAAAATTGTATAAAGAATTGCTTTCTATAAGTATGTTAAATAAATTATGGTTGTTAAGAAGGAGAGAGTTTACTATTAATACATCTTATAAAATTGCAGAGGTTTCTTAGTGTCTTTGGTTTTTTTGAATTAAACAGTTTGTTGAATGTAAAAATGTTATGTCTTGGTATTAGTCCATTTGGAATAAATCTTCTTCTTTCATCTTGTAAAGCCAGGCAAACAAAAATATAGTGGTATTCGTCTCCGATATCTCTTTTTGTACATATTGAACATTTTCTATCACTTCTTTCAATGTTATACCATCTCCCCTTTTCTATTGGCAGTGAATGATTCGATGTTCGGTATTTACAAAGTGTATATATATCTCGGTCATTTATGATATTGAAATAATTCTCAAATTCAAAATGTTCCTTAAAGAGCCTATATGTAATGCATTTTGATGTGTTCTGAATAGCTGAGTTCCAAATTTGTTTAAACTGGTCAATTAATCTAAGTTTGATACTTTTTGGTAACCATTTGGTGAGGTCTGTAATTTGCACATAAAATAAGTTTGAAAATCCGGCATTGTCCAATATATTTTTAATGTTCTTTATCCATAAGATATCATCATTGTTTGTGTGATATTGGGAATATACAAATTTGTATAATATTGATGATAACTTGTTTTCATCTATAAGCAGCCTGCACAAAAGACAAACCACTTAATTAGCTTATGTTTTTTTAAATCCATGTTACTTTTTCAACTTCTGGTAAGTTTGACTAAAAATTGAATATTTCTGACTTTGTAATATATATTTTTTTTTTAGCATGATGGTTTACAACAAACACACAAATGGTACCTGGAGAAGATCATTATAACTGATGTTAAATCAGAACAGGTTTGGGAGTTTGAGTGTTTTAATTGGTTGTCACTGCATATAAAAGATTACAGAATAAAAAGAGATTTATTCGGCAAAAAGACAGGGAAAGCTGCATTGGAAGGTATTAATAAACATTTTAGTATTGTCGAATATTGACTTGGTAGATGGTTATATGGATGTGTAATTTTAATTGATAACCATCAAATACAAAATTTATTAAAGACAATTAGTACATCTATTGGCAAATTATATCCCTGTTTTGTGTCCAATACAAATGATTTTTTTTCTCATGAATAACATTTATCGTTTTTTACTTTTATTTTATTGAACATGTAAACAAAATAAAGTTTGTCTAAATTTACACATAAATTAACAAGATGATAATAATAAAATTTTAATAGAATATTTCCCCTTCAATAATGAATCTTTTGTTCAGAATATATAGACTGTTTACTGTAAATTCAGAAATTATTGCATGCATTTATCCGGGTGCGGGAATTTCTCGCTACATTGAAGACCTGTTGGTGACCCTCTGCTGTTGTTTTTTATTTGGTCGGGTTGTTGTCTCTTTGACACATTCCCCATTTCCATTCTCAATTTTATTATTGCAATTTTGACATTTTAGACTAGAATGTGATTTGAATTTATGCAATATTAAAAAAATCTTGTTTAATTCATATAAAAAAATTCAAAACGCAAGTTTAAATTATTGCAATTATAATCCTGTCGCATTTTTTCACATTTTTAAAAATTAAAACATTGCAATAATTTCTGAATTTACAGTTTTGATTTGATTTTTTTTTTTCAAAACCTATCATATATCACATTATTCACAAAAATAAAAACAGCTCTAATACTTCTGAATATACAGCATTCTTTCCTATCTATATATTTCAGTATACAATGTACAGATATACACAGGGAAAAAAGCATTCTCTGGAACTGATGCCACGATCTGTATGACTGTATTTGGAACTAGAGGTGCTACTAATAAACTTAAGTTCGTTGACCATGATAAAACAAAATTTGAGAAAGGACAAATGGACAGTTTTGATGTGTCCAGTAAAAACTTGGGAGAATTGAGAAGAATCAGGTAAATTACATTCTGTGGTTTCATTATTGTTTGTTTGATACCAATTTTCGTGGGTTTTGTTGGTACAGGTGAGAGAAAAAAATTCTATCTGGTTGTATGCAGTCTTTGACAAATTAACAAAATCACATATTCACGAAAAAGGAATTTATTTGCAATTCACGAAAATAAATGAAACCACAGTACTTATGATATAAAAATAAGAAGATGTGGTATGATTGCTTATGAGACGACTATTCAAAGTTGAAATGACGTGGATGTAAGCTATTAGTCCGTATTGCTATGTACCCAGCAGATTGACCTGATGTGATCACCGGTCATTTTCTTCTATTATAGTTTAGAAAACAGTTCAACACAAAATTTGAATATAATTTGACTATATTCATTATTATTCATGGGATACCAATTTCATTGTTTTCATGGACACAGTTATATTTTCAATGCAATGAATTCAATTCAAGTTTTCAATAGGTTTATACTGCTGTGGATTCATATATTTTCATGCGTACATTTCAACTATACAGAAAAAAATATAATAGGAATTTAAAAAAAATATTTGATACCATAGCAATTTACAGCAACAATTAAATCTTCTAAGTTGAGTTTATATGGAAATCCTTGGGCAGAATGAAGATGCAATTATGTCTCCCCTACATTATTTATTAATGAAGCCCTATTGCTTTTCTTGTCATTATTTTGGTTGTGAAAGTTTGTCAACCAAAAATTTGGTTTACAAAAAGATTCTCTATATTTATACCAACATTTCGCTCCATATTTTCCATTACATCATTAAAAAATCATGTTCTACAATTTTTTGTCGATGATGATAGTTGTCCACTTAAGATCGGTAAGTTTTTCAAACTTTTAAAAACTGTGACAATTACTGAATAAATGTACAAATGGTTTACTAATAAAAATGGATATCAAAGTGCTAAATGTTTGGAAATATTTGAAAGGAAGTGCACTTGCATATAACTGTAAATAGTCTCTATAGAATTATATGGATATATGTCTCAGGTTATGTATCAATAATTACATTAGATGTATGTTTCATTATAATACGTTATTCTGATTGGCTAACTGCACATCACGTGTTATTCCTTAAGCAGTTGTATCACACAATAAAACTTTTCATTCATGATGACACGAGGTCCCACAATAAAGTGCACAGGTAAATGAAATAAAAACTTGATAAAAGGCATGTTTCATGATCCTATAGGTAAAAATGTAATTATAAGTATTGAATGCTTTTTTTTTTGTAGCTTTATAGGGTTGTAAAAGCGTTGACCGTGCGCACATTTTTAGTATGAAGCGCTTCCGCGCTTCATACAAAATGTACTTCGGTCAACGCTTTTACACCCCAATAAATTTACAAAAAGAGCATTCAATTCTTAAATAAAATCATGGTCAATTGCGTGTAGTAGGAACTATATTATAAAGTGTATTATTTCAGAATATTTACAGAGTAAGTTGCCTTCATACATGTATAATGTTCACTTTTTGATTCAGTGCTTTACTCCAGTGGATTTTCCATGGAATGGCTTTTAATCCATAGAAGTTCCCATGGAGTAAAGCTAATATTGTTTTATAAATCATTCACTACATACTGATTTATTTAAATCCTGAAATAGAATTATACATTTTTTTCATACGTGTTATTTTTTTTTATTACATGTATTATGAATTTTTCAGTTGTGATAGTCACAGATTTGTTGTATTTTGCTGTTTTTCATGTTTCATTTATCACTTGAAAGTAGGTTCCTTGAGACAAGTAGAAAGCTCTCAAATTATTTGTTATCGAGGTCTCCATGGTTCTCTAGGCACTCACTGACAATAAATTTCAACTTATATTATAAATATTTCAATATCACCGTACTTTCAAACCACCATACACATTGTTTATTGCATGAAAGTGATAAAAATAGTGCTGACAAAAACTACTTTATTTTAGTTTTAGAAAATCATCGATGAAGGTATGGCTGTTGGTTAAAGCTGCATGGTTCAGTTATTTGACATATTTCAATATAGTTACAATGGATTTATTTTTATTCAATTTAATATCACACAATGTATTTTTTTTCATTCAGAGTGCTTTTAAAGAATTTCGCAGCAACAAGTTGCCAAAAAACTCTTTAACAGCACTGAAAGTCAGTTCCAAGTACAGGTTACTTCAAATCATAAATTTGTTTAGATATCAATAATTTCTAGATCTATGAAAAACACAGCTGGGGGATAATATAAACAAATTATTAAATATTTCTGAGAAAGGAATCTTCCACATTTTGTCATTAATTGTTCTACAAGCATATTGTAGTGACGTTAAAGCATGTTATTCTCAATTTTATTGTCATATATTGATATTAATACATAAAAGGCTATTATTTGAACTTGGAATTTTTTTTTATTATGGAATTTGCACAATTTCTTGTGCTAGAAATTTTTAACAAATTCCATGTTTATTCTGTATTATAATGTGTTGAGGGGCGCATAACACTTTCCATACAATGTATTTTGTAAAGACAGTGTTGTACACCACCCAACACATTCTATTGAAACTTTGCTATCTTCTTTGTTTTAGAAAGTGTTGTGCATGGCACCGAACATTAAAATAAAGAATAAACATGGAATTTATTAAATTTCAAGCGCAAGAAATTATACAAATTCCATAATTAAAAGTAATTCCAAACTGAAATAATAGTCTGTTACATACATATGTAAATTAAATACTTTTGCATTCATAATAGTTAGCATGATGTAAATGTAGCCTGTTAACTGAAATATGTTGTATTATTCTAATATTGTAAACCTATACTTATTTAAGTGGTAGAAGATCCCAAACGAGTGATAAAGAAATAGAAGTTAAAGAAAAATTCAAAACCCAAAAATAAAAAGTAAACAGGCAAACAACAGTCTATAAATATGAACAATAAACTGGTGGTGACCTTGGAATTAATGATTTATTTGAAACTAGTCAACTGTTTATAAAATATATAGCAGACTATGTTTTAAAAATTATATGTACATGTATTTGATGGCTGAAGGGAAAAGAGTTGACTTGATCATATTAAAGGCTTTATTGTATTTATAGAATTATATTTTTTTTATTCATCCTTCATAGAGCCATGCAGGTTTGAAATTTCCTACAATGATTTTTTATAAGATAACAAAACGATAAAAAAAAAAACCAGCATTATAGTATACATCCACATGAGAGAGAAAAAGTTAATAGGGGAGATAATCATTTAATTTTATTGCAATTATTTCCCTTTGTGTGTAAAAAGGTTCAAATTCTTTACTTTGCAAAAACTGAATTCAATGAATTTAAAGTTTATTTTAAAGAATATATTAAACTAGCATGACAAGTGCATGTATGAAATTGTAAAATCTATAATTATCCATTTTGCAAATTGCTATATGCCAAAAAATCAGGTTATATAATGTCTTCGAACAGATGAATAATCTGTGGTTCACCTTGTGCTAATGAAATCCATGAAACTTGTTAACTGATAAATATATGTTTAATTTTTCTTGTTGAGTTTTGTCATAAATCAGAAGATAATTTAATGAATTGTGGTATGCCATCATTAAACCAGTCTTGGAAATCCTTGTAAGTGGCTAAATGAGGATTAATAATTCCATCAACTAAGTAACTAACTGCTTGACAATTACTGTAAACCAACTTTTTTGTGACTTTTGCGAGTAGAAAAATAACGCGAATATAAATCGTCACGAAAATGTGAAACTTGGATCACTCCTGATTTAAAATTACATCATATAATTTAAAAATCGTGAAATTAAATAGCTGGACTAGAAAGGATGAAACGGGAAATAAAGTATCCACGTAAATAAGTTGGTTTACTGTATACAATGTGGATAACTATTCTATATCATTTTTACATGCCCTAAAATCTAGGTCCATTTTCTCTTTATAAACTTAATACATGTATATCTTTTTAACTTTCAGAATAGAACACGATGCTAAGGGATTTGCTTCTGGGTGGTTCTTAGACAAGGTTAGTTATACTTAAACTTTATAGTTCTGTTAAAGTATAGATCAAGAAAATTGATTAATTCCTCAATAAAAGTAAGAAAATGTGGTATGATTTAAAAATATATAAAAAATATTCTGATGAAAGATCAGCCAGAACTTTACCAATGAATTAAAAATTTCATCAACATCAACAGAACTATTTTGCCAGTGTAGGAATATATACACTTGACATCAATCTGCTGTTACTTTTCCAAGAAACAGAAATATTATGCCAGAAAAAGCATGTAAAATGTGAAGATTTGGTATGATTACCAATGAGACAACTAAGATGTTAGCAACAATAGGTCACAGCTTTCAACAATGATCTGTAAGTATTGTAAGCTATGAAAGGTCCCTAAATGACCAAGTGTAAAACAATTCAAATGAAAAATTCAATGCTGTAATGTCCTATACAATGGTTCGAATATTTAGGGTTTTCTTGCTTTGATAAATCAATTAGCTAGCTATAGATGAAATATTTTCTTCTAGGTTATAATTAGTCAGCGGGACAATCCAAGTCAGAAATATTATTTCCTGTATAACGGTTGGATTGGAAAAGATATTGGGGAAGGAGTATTGTATAGAGATATACCAGCAAAGAAACATATACCAAAAGAAACAGAATTTGGTAAGATATATTGAGGTTGAGGAAATTTTTATATTAGAAAATCTAAAATGTATACATTTTTCTTGTAGCTTTTGCTATGGATTGAGATGATAAATAAGAGTTATAGAATAGCTTTAGAGATCAAATAGATAAAAAGTAAATTTAGATAAACCTGTCTCCTTGGAATTGTTTTTTTTGTCCATTTACAGAATTTAGGTTTTATGTTTCCTGAAATTTTTATCTGGTGATTCTGAAAAAAAATCTGCTGGTCCTCATGATCACTATATTATTTCTATTGCAAAATACCTAAATCGTGTCAGTCTTTTGCATAAGTTTGGACCTTGGGACTACCACTCCAGTGACTTTTCAAAAACTCGGAGCAATGTTCCATGTATGAATTCAAATTATCTATTCCTAGAATTATTTAAAAGAACTTAGCTGTTGTTGACAACTTGACAGTGTATAGTTGAACAAAAAACTCTTACACAAATGGGAGACAACTCATATTCAATGAAAAAAGAGGGGGAATAGATATAGGAAGATGTGGTGTGAGTGTCAATGAGACAACTCTCCATCCAAATAACAATTTATAAAAGTAAACCATTATAGGTCAGTGTACTGCCTTCAACACAGACCCTTGGCTCACACCGAACAACAAGCTATAAAGGGCCCCAAAATTACTAGTGTAAAACCATTCAAACGGGAAAACCAACGCTCTAGTCTATATAAAAAACGAGAAACGAGAATGTACATAAAAGACAGTTATGTGTCCAATCTTATTAAATATTTATTCCAGCAGCTACAAGAAAATTAAGATACATTTTGGATTTTGAAATTCACCTGTGTATTAATGTAAAAAGTAAACATAGAGATTAATGCATATTAAAGTAGTCAAATAACCGTTTATTATCTGTTTTAATTTTAGAAATTAATCTTCTGCTTTATTCACATAATTACATGATTTTATATGAATAACATGTTTATTATTTTTGTTGCTTTTATTTTCTGAATAATATCACATTTAGGTAACATTTTAAGTCTTAGTAGTTATAAGAATTAAAATACAGTTGAACTTGAATTTAACATCCATTCCTGTTTTCGTTCCTTGGAAAAGGAGATATCAAAAAGAAAAGCTTTTCATATCAAAACTGCTTAGGTTGAAGAGATAGCATGTTTTATTTTTTATTAAACCATTTAGTTTTGGGGGTATCCATTTTTCATGTACATGTATTAACGAAAATTGTATTTTCCTGGATGTTTGATATCATGGTTTCTTAGTTAACCCCTACCCACCAAGCCACAAAAGTTGGTATTTAATGAATAATAATGAATCCACAGAAAATTAAGATGAATTGATTTCCATTACTTTAGCTTTTATCATTTAAACATTGAATATTATTATTATATTTAACAGTTGCAAGAAGACTGGAACTATATTCATCAAAATATAAGCTGCCACTTGTGGCTATTCATTGCATTTTACCAAAAGGCAATTTGCCCTTTGCATTTCAGTATGTATTTTTATGCGGCATCTATTCTGACATGTGCTCGTTTTAGGATAAAAATTGTATATGAAATTGACATATTGAAGTCTTTTTGGTTACTTTGGATGGTAACGTTTATTATCAACTGCATTTTAAGTCCAACTGTATTTGTTTTGAAATAAATTTATGTATTTAAAAATGAAATTAATCAATTTTCAGGTGGTCAAGCAGGTATTAACCTTTATTTTTATTACTGTTGTCCATTTTTACCATTGTTGTACTAGTGCCATGCCAATTAAATTCTTTCTTTGATGCAGGAACTTTCTATAGACTGTCCCTGTTTGATAGTGTTTTTTACTTCTTGGTAATTGATAAATGGGTCAGGGGGACGACATGAGTTTTGCATGACCATACTACATGTTATATCAAATTTATTTACGCTTCAAACATATTCAATTTTCAGAACTCAGTTGGTATGGCCTCAGTCCTGATTTATAGTTTCAAAATCTTAACTCTTCATGGCATGACATCATTTGTTTATTAACATCATTTCATGTCTAATAATTACAGAGAAGTTTCATTAAAAACTATATAAGGAATATTCAATTCAGTCAAAAACAAAACCCAGTAATAAGAAATACAATTTTATGCAGACAATTGAATTTAGATGAAATATAGTTCTTTTCATGAAGTTTGACCTGGTTTTACCCAGTAATAAGAAATTCAATTTCATGCAGCTAATTGAATTTAGATGAAATATATTTCTTTTCATGAAGTTTGACCTGGTTTTATTATTTTATAATACATTATGTACATAATTTATTCTTTTTTTTTTTTATTTGAGATGCATCATTTTAGTTGTTACTTTTGTTTGTTGCTTAAGGATGGTTATAGAAATTTTAAAGAATATATAGTATCTGAGGTTCTTTTGTTGTACAAAATTAAGAAATAAAAAACTGTAAGTTCAGCATTTATTATTGCATAACTTTGATCTCTGTCAAAAATGAAAAATTTAATCAATGCTTTTTCAAAAAATTTATGATGAAAATCACTGAATTCATTTGATACTGTAATGTTTTCAGCGTTAATAAAAAAAACATCACAGTAATTTCTGTAATTTTTAAGTAACAGATGGTTGCGTTTACAAAAGAATTTCATTTACAATTGTTGATTGTTGTTTTTATAGGTTATCTCCCATTAAAAATTAAAATTTCTTTTCCTACTTTATCAGCTCATACTAACATTGAGTGAAATGCTTAATACACTTTCATAACATTAAATTAATATAGTGTGCTTTTATAACAAAATTTAACTTTCTTATCAGAATACTTCAGTAAATATATTATTGTTGAAGCAATATTTTCTATTGAATTTTTAAATTTCAAGAGCATTTTATTTCATGGTTTCTTCATTTGCATGCATCAAAGTACCATTATCGGGCTTGTACAGTTCGCACTGGTACATAGTCAGCACATCCTTCTGCCCACGAAATTTTAGGTAATAAAAATTTTGTAACTGTTAGAAAAGGTCAGGTAAATTAAAAATCTATCTATTCAATTCAAGGTTTCCCCTTCTCCATCAAAATACACAATGATTTGAATATCAATGAATCCATAATATGTACCCCATAGAAAAAGATGACAAAATTCCAGTGGAATTCCACTGGAAAGCCACTGGCAAAATCAGTGGATTAACCTTTGGATTCCAGTGGAATTCCAGTGGAATCCAGCGGTAAAAATTGTCTGGCATTCCACTGATCTACTGGAATTCCACTGATTTACCAGTGGTAACTCCAGTGGAATGCAACAAGTTCCAGTGGAATTCCAGTGGTATTTTCTCTGGCATTCCACTGATCTACTGGAATCTTCACTGGTAAATCAGTGGAATTTCAGTAGATTCCACTGGAATTATCACTGGTAAATCAGTGGAATTCCAGTAGATTCCACTGGAATTATCACTGGTCAATCAGTGGAATTCCAGTAGATCAGTGGAATGCCAGACAATTTCTCTCCAGTGGAATTCAAATAAAAAATTGTTGTATTGAATAATTTGCGGTCACAGTACTTGTTTTGGAAATTAGGGTTTCAGTAAATCATGCATCATGCTAACTCACAGTTTAACAAAAACAACCATAAATCTTTGTGGTATGATCATTCTTTAATCTTCACTATAAAAAATTCATTTCTACTGAAAGTACAAATATAATGAAGCAATTATAATATCCACACTATAAAAATTATACTGCATGAAAATTCCAATTTAAATAAAAAACTAAAAAGTTATGAGACATAGGATCAGCGTTTTCTTCAGAAAATTTGTTCAGATGGGGATATAATCACAAGCCCGCCTTGTTCTTAAATTGTATTAAAGAATACACCATTTTTGAAGGGGCATTAATTGAGAGGGATCTCCGTCATCCCTTGCTCTGAAGAAAACCCCTGAGGATGCCCCTATTGTTTTCTACACCTCTGAAACCGCTTGGCCAATTGGAACCAAACTTGGTCACAAAAGTCTTTGAGCGGTCCCTTTTCAAAATTGTATCCGTCATGTCCACACATGATCCAAGATGGATGCCATTTTGGGAAAATGTATTCAAAGATCACCTCTTCTGAATCTACTGTACCAGTTGGAACCAAACTTGGTGACAATGGTCCTTAGGTGGGTTTCTTTAAAAATTGTATCCTACATGTCCACACCTGATCCATTATGGCCACCAGCAGGGAACATAGTTTAACATTGGACCCTAGGGGAAAAGATTGCTCATTTTGTTCCAATTTGTCAAAAAACATGGACGGTTGCTGCTGTTGGGTATCCAACAGGTTACCAGGTGTGCGGCTCCAGGCTCCAGGGAGCCTCTGGTTTTAGGCCTTATATATATTGTTTGTTCAATTATTACACTTTAATTTTGTATTTTTTTATTTTGTAATTAGAAATGTACATATGTCATTTGGGATCTATGCATTGTATCAGTATTTATGTTTATAATTCATATAGATTTACTTAAATTATATAGATTTAAAAAGGGCATGTTGTTTGTTATATATTATATTGTTTGTTCAATTATAACTTAATTATATGTACATTTAAAATAAGATATTTTTTTTTCCTTTTGATAGTCCCCCTGCGAAATGATTATGAATAATTCATGAATGTTCATGGATGATTCATGAATGATTCATGAACACAATTCATGAATTGTTCATAAAAGATTCATGAACAGTTAATGAACTAGACATGAACTACAAATGGACATGCATGTTCATGAACCAGTGAATAATGAACTATTCATGAACAGAAAGTGTTCATGAACTCTTTGGTTCATTAAAGTTCATGAACAAAAATAGTTCTTGAACTTTTATTATTCATGAATTGTTCATGATTTTATAGTTCATGAACACGCTTGTCCATTTGTAGTTCATGTCCTGTTCATGTATAGTTCATGAATTTTTTATGAATGATTCATGAATTTGTTCATGAAATATACCAGTCCATGAATCATTCATGAACACATGAACTACTGTGTTCATGAACTGTTCATCAGTAATTTAATTCATGAACATTGTTTGTCCACTTGTAGTTCATGAACTGTTCATCTAAAGTTCATGAAATTATTAAAAAGGATTTTCTTGAATATTCATTTTTGTGTTATTATCATAAGTAAACTTCTCTTCCTGTCTGTAATTGAAATTGCTGGACTTCCAACTAGAAATGCTACATAACATCTTGGTGAAGTTGTTCTGCTTGAAATTCTTCCCAGTTGAACAGATCTTTTAATCAATAAATGCACCTAAGTTTCCCCCTGCAAAATCAAAAATCACTCCACAAAGAATCAAAAGTCCTTGATATTTGTTTTAAATAAACACTCAAGATTAAACAGTTTCTAACAGGTATAATACAATGTAATAATTTAATTTAATAATTGTTGTTTTTATTAAAATATCAATAGAGTAAGATTAATAACATGAATACTACTTGCCTTTTCATGACATTTCAAATAATGTACCCCCCCCCCCCCTTTTCCCCTTTTAATTTGCCCACACACAATCATAAGAATGGCTGAAGCATGAATTATGTTTACCTTGAAATAAAATATATTGTACAAATCTATCATGGAAAACATTAAACCAACACTGTAAAATGTAAAGGTTACTTTCACTTTCTGGTGTTTTATATTTATTATAATTAATCAATAATTATTATAATGCTTCAACAAATAGTTATTCAGCAAAAAAAAATAATCAAAAATATATATAATTTACTTATCTGATAACAAATCTGCTTTTATTTTGACAGCTATATTACTTCATCTTCATTTGTATTGTAAGCGTCAAAACCACCATTTTGCTGACGTAATTATGACGTTTTTCTATTCCCAGTCACTTGTAATCATTTGTCTGCATTGCAATCTTTTGTCAAAGTCAGGGGCGTAGCTGCCGTTAGGCACTTTAGGCACGTGCCTACACATATTTTTTTCACAAATATTTTTTTTTTTGTTAAAAAAAAATAATAAACAACGTTATATGTAGATGAACTCCAGTGAAGTTACCACAACTCTAATTATCGAATATCATGTATACACTAGTCTCTCGTCCTTAGTGAATGGAATATTGGATAGAATTGAATGTTGTTTTATGTGTGTACCTTATATAGAAACTATAAACTAGAACTTTGGTTCAGATCATTTCAATTCTATCAACAAAAACTTGAATGAACCTCAACTTAGACACAGGAATTTTTAATTAGTTATTAGTTTTCAACCTAAGCTTTCCACTTTGTCTTCATCCGACTTGCCAATGTTGGTCGTCCGTTTGGCTGTGCAGGATGTATAAATACGTAGTCACGTCTGGTCAGAATGGGGACATTTAATCTTATGCCTAGTTGTAGAGAGAATGCCACTATTTGAGGAGTTCGTAGTTGGTCTACTGAAAGGCAAAGTTTCTGCTCCTATTCAGTAATCCCACATTTTCCAATGCATGGCATTTTCAAATTTCCAGACCTTCGTCCTGTACAACGCCTATTACAGGACTAAGCTCCCTGTTATGTCTAATGTAAATAATCAATTAGTTTTTTTTGTTCTAAACTTGCATAAATATTTTACACTGGTTGTTTAAAAATCAATCTATCAACTAGCTTCCAGTAGTTTTGAGTACTCTCAGATCTACGTGTAATGACCACAATTACCTAAGCAGGTAGGGATTTTACAGTAGAGCGGGATATAAGGAAATACGAATTTCTTAAATTGTGTTACGTTAGTATGAACAGAACAGAACTTTTGCATTAGGCATCGACTATGTACATGTATGTATGTGTTTGTGTGGCTAGGGTGAAGGTCTATATGCCTTTTTGTGTTTCTTATTTGCAAAAGTATAAATTATTCTAAATTATAGGGATTTTCAGGTAACTAACAGAAAACCCTTGCCGTTTTTGGCACAACCTTTTTGATCTTTTGGTCCTCGATGCTGTTCAACTTTGTACTCGTTTCGGCTTTCAAACTTTTGTATCTGGGCGTCGCACGTAGGTCTTGTGTGGACAAAATACACTTCTGGCGTATTAAAATTTTGAACATGTTGCCTTTTGTTGGCTGTTGTTCGTGTGATTCTTTGTCAATTGTGTTCTCCAATTTATTTATATTGTAGTCCTGTGTTGTCATTTTGATGTTATATTTCACATGGCCATAAAAGTGCGAGGTTTGGCATGCCACAAAACCAGGTTCAACCCACCATTTTTTCCTTTAAAAATGCCCTGTACCAAGTCAGGAATATGGCCATTGTTATATTATAGTTCGTTTCTGTGTGTATTACATTATAACGTTGTGTCGTTTATTTTCTCTTATTTTTGAGTGTAAATTCACATTGCGATAAGACGTGTCACGGTACTTATCTATCCCAAATTCATGTATTTGGTTTTGATGTTATATATATATGTTATATTTGTTATTCTCGTGGGATTTTGTCTATGTGTGTTACATTTTAGTGTTATGTCGTTGTTCTCCTCTTATATTTAATGCGTTTCCCTCGGTTTTAGTTTGTTACCCCGATTTTGTTTTTTGTCCATGGATTTATGAGTTTCGAACAGCGGTATACTACTGTTGTCTTTATTTAAGAATCAAAATATTGATGGTTGATGTATTTATAGTGTTATTATGTAGTAATATCAGTGTTTACGTGCACGTGCCTATTTTTTTTAATGAAGGATCGTCAATATGTATACTATCAATTAAGTTAAACGTATATATCGATCATAACGGAATAGATTTGAAAATATCAAAAAGGGTGTACTGCTTAATTAAAGGGATACGCGGATCTATGCTGGGCAGTACATATTGTAAATATTTTTTTAAAAATATTTGATTTTCCAATTGAACTGCGTTATTTAACGGCCCCAGACCCTCTGCCGATTTGTGCCTACACTTGAATGAATACCTAGCTACGCCCCTGAAAGTCATTGAAGCGTTTTACAATAGGTAAACGTAATTCATTAAATATGATAATTATTGACACCGGTCTGCAATGTTTGGGAAAGAATGAATTGTCATTAATCTGGGCTTTGTTTCCAAGTTCCTCTATGTGCCGTATGATGGTTAAGAAAGGCACATGTGTGAACTTGGAGAGACAATCAGAAATTACATCTTTAGAAGAAAGAAATTAAGTTTACCATTGTCATGATTGTAAAAACGAAACATGAGAAACATCTCCAGCTCAAAGTAAGTTACAAAACTTCAAAGTTAGTCCCAAATTTTGTATGACTCTCAAAATGTAACACTCTTCTGGTGTAGTATGAAAAAAAAAGAAAAAGGTGCTGAGCTAATTTCTGTTGTTCAATGAAAAGGAAATATTTTTTATGGACATACTTTTGCTTATAATTACTTAAGCTTACACTACATTTGTAAACACATTTGTATCACATGTATTGAAGTAATATGAGGCTCTACCTGCATGCTGTGAAAGGGAACTAATCAAATCTGTATGATTTTTTTTTAATTTTGCCTCTGCCATAGCGGAGGGGGCAATACGTTTTACCCTTGTCCCTCTGTATAGATGTACATGTACGTCCCAAAGTTGGTTTCAATTCTTTAAACTTTTGGGGAGTCGCAGCACAGCAAAAGTGAGTATATCAGTGGTTGTCGTTTGTTTATGTGTTATTTGTTTTTCGTTCATTTTTTCACATAAATAAGGCCGTTAGTTTTCTCGTTTGAATTGTTTTACATTGTCTTATCGGGGCCTTTTACAGCTGACTATGCGGCATGGGCTCAATGCTCATTGTTGAAGGCCGTACGGTGACCTATAGTTGTTGATGTTTGTGTCATTTTGGTCTTTTGTGGATAGTTGTCTCATTGGCAATCATACCACATCTTCTTTTTTATATATTTATATTTTTAATGCTTTTTGATAAACAAACATGTACATGTATTTACACTTTTGCTATTCAACTGAATTTTGTCTCAAAATGATCTCAAGATCTGTAAATGAATAACCTGGAGGTCATGCTAAAAGCACTTTAATTGTGATGTCATAATACAATGTATAGATGTTTATAAGAACTTGTATGACAGTCAAATTTATGAATTTATTTATGAACTTAATGAATTCATTTATTCATTAAAAGTTCATAAAATGTTCATGAACATGTGTTATGAACAATTTATGAACATTATGAACTGACTCACAGTTCATTAAAGTTCAGAAAATATTCATGAACTGCATTTTATGAACTATTCATGAACTAAATTCATGAACAAACTTAATGAACTCATTATGAACAGTCATGCATTGTTCATGAACATTCATGAACAGTTCATGGTGGTTCATCATCAGTTCATGAATTTCATCTCGCAGGGGTCCAGTGGTATTCCACTGATTTTTTTCCCACTGGTATTCCACTGATTTTTTTTTCCACTGGTATAATTTATTCAAAATTCCAGTGGAATGCATCTTTCCACTCGAATTTCAATGGTAACTCCACTGGAATACCACTGGAATAAGTCATTCCAGTGTTGTCCAGTGGTATACCACTGGATTCCAATGGTATACCACTGGTTTCCACTGGAATACCAGTGATATTTTCTATGGGGTAGGAATTGACCCTTAAGCTTGCTTTATATAGGACCTAAGAGATTATAGGATAGGATCATATTAGATGTTTTGTTTTCTGTGTGCAGTGTTATTTTTGCTATAGAGAATTTATAGTTTATTTGATATTTTTTATACTATTATTTTTTATTCTGGTATTTATCATAAGTCAGTTGTTCAAACAGATATGTTTGATAAGTATTTTTTTTTAATCCTAAATATTGTTTAAAAATAACATTAAAAGGAGAAATGTTAATGCCCAGATGAAAATTTCAACAATTAATGTTTCTTCAGTAATTCTAAATGGGCAATAATATTTGAAATTCCAAATACAAAGGATGAGAAGCTGCTAAAACTAAATTGGACCAAAAGTAAAGTTAGCATTGATGAGGGGTCAGGGCTATACATGTGGGTCCTTCAGATACATTCCTAGAACTCACAACATAAATCAACTTTTTTGTTTAGTTTGAAAATAAGGAGATGTGGTATGATTGCCAATGAGTAAACTTTCCTAAAGAGTTCAAATGAAAACAAAATTAACGACTAATAGTCACTATATGTGGTTTTGCCAAAGTCTGCAACCGCCAATGACAACTTTGCAATTTGTTGAACATTTAATTTCGTGATTAACCTGTACACGAAAATTGGTATCAAACGAAAATTAATGAATCCACAGTATTTACAGTATAAAAAAGAGTACGGGTAAGTTGTTACAAGCAGATAACTTTCCTTCTAAGACCAAAAAGGACAAGGATTCAAACTAATCCCTGTCTCCATACATCATTCAAATAAGAAAGACATTAGATCTTTTGTAACAAATAATTCGCCACTTGATGATGTCTGAGGGAAATTTTGCACCATTACCATTTTGGTAACTCAATTATTTCAAAATTGGTATTGCCAATCTCTGACAAACAGTGATAATTGAATTCTAGGAGAATTGTAATAAAACTAGAAACTTTAACACACAAATGAGTGTTATAAAATTAGTTGTTATATATTTTATATATTATTCACGCAATATTTCGCTAAACAAATTAGCTTCATCGGGCGTGTGCATCCATCTAGGTGAAATCGGATGCATGACAAAAAGTATCTTTGTAGCTTGAGCTACACAAAATTTGGGTAAAAGTTTAACATATTGATTGATGGTCTGTATAAAGCATATTTTTGCCGTTTATTGTACATAACAATTTTTAAATTTAAACAAATAGTTGTTTTAGTTGTTGCATATATATATATATATATATTGTGCTTATTTTCTAAGAAAATTAATTAATTGACTTTTATTCTGCTATTTTTCATGTATTCAGGCCAAAAGACAAAGTACATGATATTTATAAAGACGGGTGATAAAAGATATGCTGGGACAGATGCAAATGTTTTTATTCAAATCAACGGAGAGAAAACCATGACCAAGAAAAAAATTCTTGATGATGAAAAAAACAATTTTGAGAGAGGACAACTTGATTCATTCCAGGTAAAATCAGCTGAACAGAAAGTAGTCAACATTTAGTTTATGTTTTGTAAAATCACTTATTACCCGACCCATATCTCTTCAGAAGTGTGAAATGAAAATTATCACCATGAAAACAATTAAAGCATGAAATGAGGGTAAGGACAGGCAAAATCTGTCTGAAGGATATGTTTTTTTCATACCCTAAATATAGTTGATCTATAACTCACAGTAACTGAGAATATCAAGTTTGGCCAGAACAGCCTATATAGCCTTGTGAAATATCAGTTTTAAATTTAGAATTTATTCTACAGAGCAATAAAATCTATATAGTCCGGCGGCTACAAGCATATTTCAGACGAATTGTGCACATCCTGTTACAAACATGAAATTTGGCATAGACCTTCCTCAACTATTACTCTTTTTTTTCAGATAGGGAGGCATTTGAAAAAAATGTCTCACTTCCGGTAAAATCCAAAATGGCGGACATCATACTTAAACAAGCCAAATATCGAAGGCTAGCTTGTAAAAATGTGTTATCATGCTACTATCATAATATTTGGTACAGACCTTTGTTTTTTACTACTTTTGGATAAATTAAATAGATAAGATGTCTTCAGAAACCCCACTTCCGGTAAAAATCCAACATGGCGGACATTGTACTTAAATAAGCTTATTTTTTAGGGAGGGTAATTGATATGTGTTTTAACGTATTGCTACTATCATTACATTGTGAAGGATTCTTTCTTTGGTGCTTCTGATGGATACAATGTATAAGACATATGTCTTAAAAACCCTTACTTCTTTAAATATCCAAAATGGCGGACATAGAAATATATTTTTTTATTAAAATTTTCAACTTTTTTCAAAATGTAAAGAAAATGATGTTATTTTGTGCTGGTCATTCAACTTTTGGCTTAAAGTTATCCCCAAAACCACTTATTCTAGCATGTTGTAAATGTTTAGATATAAAGTTGACACTTCCGGTAAAAATATGACGTAAATTTCAAAGATGAGTCCTCAATCTATTTCTTCGATGAAGAGTTTTGGATAGATTGATTAAAACAAAATAAAATCACCATAATACTAAAAAATATTTAAAGTTACTACTATTTGGCCAAGAATACATTTTTATTCACAGTCACCATGACATGCACACATCGCAGTGCACGGGATACCCGATTTTCAACATTAAAAATAACTGCGGTATCCATTCTTACATCCACAATGTACAAGATTCTGACAAAATGATGAGGTCTCAAAAAGAGTTTTTAAAAAGCTATCCTCTTTGTCCTCGCCTTGAGTGTGTAGCATAAGAGCCAATCCCAAGCTCGTCTCCCTAAACACCTACCTAAGTATATTGCATGATTTACATGCTGGAAAAGACATGACCAAGTTGAGGGACAGCATCAAAAAGCCTTCCCTTTTGCGCAAATAGTTATTTTCTTGCTTCGTTTACAATTTTATACCCATCTGTTAAGTTTGTGCGATCTTACAGTTAAACCCCGGTGATTTAGTCTGATTAAATCACTCATTGCCTAGTGCATTTGAAAGGCCATTGATAGATACTCATCCAAAGTCTTTTGCCCTCCCCAAACACAATCCATAGTTCGTCTACTCCTATGTGACAGAATAGCGAAACAGTAGTGACAGCATCATCATTAACGACTGTTCGAATCATGACTCGTTTATGTTTGTGTTTGACTGCATCAGACACATGCACCATGATTTTAGTGTCTGCCTCTAAATGTGAACTTGGTGCTGAACTTGAAATACATCACGTGGTGGATAAGATAGAATATCCTGACCATTTGTTGCTATAACTACCATACGCATCCAAGACTTCATCCACTCGTATTTCAGTTTCAAGGTATTTTATTAAGGTAAGGACATAATACCCAATCAGCATACTCGTTAGGCCGCAATTCACAATCGGAGAGCTGATTTCCAACATTTACAAAGACTGTGGTATTGTTTCTCACATCGTTTAATTCCAAAAACACATATTTTCTTGCCTTGTTAACCAAATCTGTTTCTTTTTTTCGATCTTACAACAAAACCACGTATCGTTTTCAATGACATTAAACTTATCAAATCCATATTGTGATGTTGGCTGGTTAATCATCATTCTAAATGCTATAGTCACATCTTCAAACTCCATTAATGACACCAACGCAGTTCCTTTTCCAGCAAACGTGTTATCTTTTAATGCCTAGTGCATTTGAAAGGTCATCGATTGATATATATCTTATACCTTTTCCCTTCCAAATGCAAACCAAAGTTTGTCTGCCCCTATGTCACGGAATAGCGAAACAGCAATGACATCAGTATCTGTTTGAGTCATGACTCATTTAAGTCTGTGTTTCATCGCATCAGACACATCGATCTTGATTCTAGTGTCAGCCTCTTCGTGTAAACATGGTGCTAAACTTGAAACATCATCAAGTGTTGGATAACACTGAACATCCTGAGCATTTGTTGCTTCAACTACCTTGTACTCAAAATTGTATTGAGCAAGCTGCTGTGAATGAAAACTTAAAAGTTCTTTCTCACTGTTGTCATCTCTCAGAAAACTTTGCCAATTTTGAGGATGTTTTTAATCCTGGATTCGTCTGTGTATTCCCTTTCCCCTAAATGTTGCTCTTGCTTCTTTTATCAGCTTTCAAAATACCAGTATTGCCTATGTTCACATCCGACACTACATCCACTGTTTTTATAGTTTCAAGGTGTTTCCTAACAAGTATGATGATTGGGTATTATGTCCTTACCATAATAAAATACCTTGAAACTGTAACAGGAGTGGATGAAGTCTTTGATGAGTATGGTAGTTGTAGCAACAAATGCTCAGGATATTCTATCTTATCCACCACGTGATGTATTTTAAGTGTAGCACCATGTTCACATAAAGAGACTGACACTTCAATCATGGTGCATGTGTCTGATGCAGTGAAACACGAACTTAAACGAGTCATGATTTACAGTCACTGATGATGCTGTCAATACTTTTTCGCTATTCCGTGACATAGGGGCAGACAAACTATGGATTGTGTTTGGGGAGGCAAAAATCTTTGGATTAATATCTATCAATGGCCTTTCAAATACACTAGGCAATGAGTGATCACACACACTTACTTCTGACCCATACCTTTACCGGTTGTGATACGGTTCTCACTTTGCTTTAAAAGGAAAAAAAGACTGTGAGGGAGACATTGATGGTATTTGAAGATGTGACTTTAACATAAAGAATGATGATTGATCAGCCTTAATCACCGGGGTTTTACTGTAAGATCGCACAATTGTATCAAATGGAGCTAACATGATTAACGAAGCAAGAAAGTCAATTTTTGCACAAAAAAGAAAGCTCATTATAAGTGAGGCTATTCCCACGATTTGGCCTAGTCTTTTCAAGCATGTAAAACGTGCAATATACTTATGCAGGTGTTTAGAAAGACGAGCTTGGGATTGACTCTTATGCTACCTAGTCTAGTCATTAATGGATCGCGAAGGGACAAAGAGGGTCCCTTAAAAAAAACTCTTTCTGAGACCTCATAATTTTTTCAGAAGCTTGTACATTATGGATGTAAGAAAGGATACCGCGGTTATTTTTAATGTGGAAAACCGGGTATTCCGTGCACTGTGATGTGTGCATGTGGTGGTGACTGTGGATAAACATGTATTATTGGCCAAATAGTAGTAATTTTAAATATTTTTTAATACTATAGTGATTTTGTTTTGTTTTAATCAATCTATCCAAAACTCTTCATCGAAGAAATAGATTGAGGACTCATCTTTGAAATTTACGTCATATTTTTACCGGAAGTGTCAACTTTATATCTAAACATTTACAACATGCTAGAATAAGTGGTTTTGGGGATAACTTTAAGCCAAAAGTTGAATGACCAGCACAAAATAACATCATTTTCTTTACATTTTGAAAAAAGTTGAAATTTGAATAAAAAAAGGATATTTATATGTCCCTCATTTTGGTTATTACCGGAAGTAAGGGTTTTTAAGACATATGTCTTATACATTCTAGCCATCAGAAGCACCAAAGAAAGGTTCCTATACAATGTAATGATAGTAGCAATACGTTAAAACACATTTCAATTACCCTCCCTAAAAAATAAGCTTATTTAAGTACAATGTCCGCCATGTTGGATTTTAAACGGAAGTGGGGTTTCTGAAGACACCTTATCTATTTAATTTATCCAAAAGTAGTAAAAAACAAAGGTTTGTACCAAATATCATGATAGTAGCATGATAATAACACATTTGTACACGCTAGCCTTCAATATCGGGCTGATTTAAGTATGACGTCAGCCATTTTGGATTTTACCGGAAGTGAGACATTTTTTTCAAATGCCTCCCTATCTGAAATAAAAGAGTAATAGTTGAGAAAGGTCTATGCCAAATTTCATGCTTGTAACAGGATGTGCACAATTTTTCACAAATCCGCCGGACTAATATAGAAAAACCTCAAAAATGAGAAGAAGGCCTGTGGATGCAAAGTGTTATCTTGAAAACTGAATATCTGATCTTATTCTTGGCTGGTTATGTTTTTTCAGTATGAAGATGTTGATGTAATATTTTTCAGTATGAAGATGTAGATGTTATATTTTTCAGTATGAAGATGTAGATGTTGGCCCTATCAAGACCATTACAATAGGCCATGATAACTCTGGACCGGGGGCAGGATGGTATCTACAAGACGTGAGTTATACTTTATATCATAAAACAGTGAGACACAAAAGGACTTTAACAGAGGTCAAAGTTAGAGAGACTGTTTACATATTTTCTGCATCTCCATTTTAACAACTAGTAATGTCATTTTTAAATTGCGAATTAAGGGGAATGTTTATTTCTTGGTGATCTTAACAAGTATTTGAGTACACAAGGGTTGCTATGTAGTGTTAGGTATCAAATACCATACAAATGGATACTCCATGTAATAACTATATATGTTACAGTGAATTTGTAAAATTAGGGATTATGTATAATCATTGTTTACTTATATATATGATTACTAAAATGTTCATGAATGATGTAAAATCACTAAAAAAAATGTCAGTGATTATGCTTAATAATGTATGTTCAATAAAAAACAAAAAATAAATTGTTTGAGACAAATCAGGGTAACATACAGGGTCAGAAATCCCTTGAATTGCAAAAGTAGCGTGACAGGGTATGTTGACATGCATGGTAATAAAATTGAGAATGGAAATAGGGAAAGTGTCAAATAGACAACAACCTGACCATAGAACAGACAACTGCATAAGGTCACCAATAGGTCTTCAATGCAGTGAGAAACTCCCGCACCCAGAGGCGTCCTTCAGCTGGCCCCTAAAAATAATATATACTAGTTCAGTGATAATGAACGCCATACTAAACTCCAAATTACAACACAAGAAACTAAAATTAAAAATAATACAAGACTCGCAAAGGCCAGATAGCATGTTTGGCTATGCATGCATTAATGGGCATGTAAGATCACGTCAATGGAACAACAATCATAAAAAGCATTTACGGTATAACAATAATACATTTTCAGCTATAGAAATTCTGTTTTTTAAACTATTTTGGTCATGTTAACATGCTACAAATGTAATACTTCTGAACTGTTGAGAGAAACATAACAGAATATCAAATTACTTTTGGAAATATTTTAATGATTGGAAATATTATATTTTACAGGTAAAGATAAAACGATACCTACAGAGGAAAGAGATTGTTGAATATCTCAAGAAAACAAAGAAAGAAGCAGCAAAAATGAAGCATACAAAACGAAAAGGTGGTAAAGATGAAGTGGATGAACTTGAAGATAGGATGCAAAAACTGAAGAAAAAAGGTTCTAAATATGATGATCTTTCTGACAATGAAGATCTGAAAGGAAGAAAAGGCAGAAGAACGTCAAAATCTCGTTCAAAATATGATGACGACCTTTCTGACAATGAAGATCTGAAAGGGAGAAAAGGCAGAAGAACATCAAAATCTCGTTCAAAATATGACGATGATAGTTCGGATGAAGAGGAAGAACTCAGAGGTAGGAAAGGAAGGAAGGAAAAGAACAATAAAAAAGCACAGAAAAAGAAAAGAGGAAAAAGAGATTCTTCTAGTAGTAGCGATTCCAGTGAAAGTGAGGAAGAATATAAATCAAAATCAAAAGACAAGAAAAATCAACGTAGAATGTCGGATAATATTGAACTTAAAGTTCCTCTGTACGAGGAATACATTTTCCCCTGTAATGAATGGTTTGCAAAAGATGAGGGGGATGGGTTATTTGTTAGAGAACTCAAGGTTAAAGAAAGGACAATGTACTACAAAAATTGATATATTTCTACGCAAATTAAAATTTACTCATCTTGTAATTTGGTATCTTACATTTTAAAATTATTTTCATATTTTACTCTGAAGATATGTCACACAAACTATCAGTAAACATCTGATTGCTTCAAATTTAGCTGAAAAATAAAATGTGAAAGAATGAAAACAAAATTATCTTTGTATCATTCTTAAAGGTGATAAAAAACTAAAAAGATAAGTGCTTATTTATATTTGCCAAAAAATTATGTCAGAACCTAACAAAGGGTAATAATGTTACAAATGCATGGCATTTAAATTATTTTAATTACTAGTGTATTCATTGTTTAAGACTATAGTGTAGTGTCTTAATTTAATGAATGTGTAGAGTTGTTAAATGGAACCATACACATGTACAATTAAATCAGAGGTTACTGCATGTATTTATTAATGTGATTTTTGAAAAATGGACAGAATTGGAGAATAATTATTGCGATTTCAGGAAAAAAGCTGAATATACAAATATCTAATCTATCAGATATTAGAATGCACGTTCTTATTATAGTGATACTCACCCAGTTGCATTATTCTCGTTATTAGAAAACTTTGAATATTTTTTAACTTTACAGTATCCACTAATTAATTTAGTTTCAATTTTATTTTATATTTAGAATTATCTTTAAAAAAAAAATTTTAAGTGTAAAATTAATCTTACGATAAAAATATTTAGTAAAATTGTTAAGGAATATTTTAGATTTACTATAAATTTTACACTTCAATTTTTTTGTGATAAGGCCTACAGGTATTCAAACTAATTGCTTAGGTGGAACTGAAGAAATAAATCATTGAGGAATATAAAAAGCGATTGGAAAGTTTAGAAAATATATGTTTGTCTAATTTCGATTTTAGAATCATGTGAAAGTAGGAATTTTATTGAGAGTAGAATGTATTGTATAGTTTTAGAATTAAATGTTAATCAGTTCATAAGATTTAGTCATATAAAATATCCTGTCTACCATTTGGTCTTTTTAAGTTTTAGGAAGGGCTATTCCATTTAGATGAAATGGGAGGGTAGAAAGGGAAAGGCTATTCCATTAAAAGAAATGGTAGGGAAGAAAGGGAAAGGCTATTCCAGTAAAATAAAATCAGAGGGTAGAAATGGAAGTTCTATTTTGAACGTGTCCTTTGTCCTATGCAAAATTACTAAATGAAAGTATGTTGGAATTTGGAAAACCCTACCTACCCTGCAAATCTGTTATAATGGAATAGCTGGCTGAAAATCTGGTTCAATGTACAGGTTACAACAAGGTTAGGATGTTCGAGATGGACAAGTCTAGTGTTTCAGTTGTTCTCAATCTGATACTAATACAAATCCAAATCATGTGTCCATGCAAGCTTCACTTATAAGTATCTGACGATATTTTGATCTATTTTCTGTTTTTAAGACCTTTAGAGATTCTCTGGAATTGTCATAATGATACACACTTTCAAAATTTTGAAGACAGGAATTTCATTGGTTGACATATTAATTACCAGAACAGAAAGTAGATAGGAGTGTTGTCAGATCCATGTAATTAAGCATAGTGTGGACACATGGTTTGTATTATACTCAGATTGAGTTGTGCTTTGACAATTTTTATTATGCTCAATTGTTATTAGTTAGTTTTATTGTTCTGTTGCAATATTTTATGTTTTAAAAAAGTCTATTTCTTTTATATTTTATAATTTGTTTCTATTGTGATATATATTTGTTTTACTTTTTCCTGATCTTTACATGCATAGTTTTTCATAAAACAACATTTTCTGCCCGGGAAGGTCTGTATTCTCCACTAATAAGATCAGGCTGTCATGCTTTAAGGGAGTTCGCTTCTCATTAACTTTTCAAAACACTATAGTTTATATAGATAAGGGAGTAATAAAGGAATCCAAAAATAAAAAAAAATATATAGGTCACCGTGCTTGTTTTCAAGATATTAGCCATTGAAATTTTGGCGGGAAAATATTCTCTCTTGACTTTTCATAGCTTTATCATTGACAAGTTTAAGTTCTCAAAAACTGTTAAAAAGTAATTAAAATTTTATAAGACTTTTACAGATGGCTTATCATTATACATGTAAAAGATTTATAAAAAGAAAAATGGGTCACAGGGCAAATTTTTTCAAGACATTCAAATGGATAAAACCAGAGGATTCCAAAAATCTGACAAAAAATCTAAAACATGACAAGCCAGCTTCCTTAAACAAGTGGCAGTAAACTTCAACAATCATTCTTATTTTTAATAAGATCATACATTTGTTATGCTTAAGAAGTTTTCATATCAATATTTTAAACATCTTTGCAAGCTCCATAATGGTGATTTTAACTTTAAAGCTAATGCAATTACAGGTACTGTTATGTTATATTTTTATTATTGTACCTTTGATGAACAAAAGAGGTATCTTTACATCATATACTCCAAAATTAAATTTCTGAAGGAGTTTATATTGAAATAAAGTAGGTTGTAAATAATTTGACCTTGATTGCCTTTCTGTACATTAAAAAAAATAATTGTAATGTTTCCTATTTAAGTTGTTATACGGTTCATGATAAACAATTGCACATTAATGTAAGCAAATTTAGAAACTTGTCAAAATTATAAAAAAAAATGCTTATTGAGTGGTGCTCCTTTATAGGTCATGGAATGGGGATAACATCAGCTGGATAACATACAACTTCATTTTGTCTGTCTTTACATATGTATATAATCTCAGACTCTCAGTTAGAATACCTCCAAGGTATTATACTGTATTATCTCTGTCCTTCTATTGAAGATTTTAGTGCATATTCATAAGATTTTTTTTTATATAGATCCTCTGAAATGGCCATGTATCAAATTTTTGGTAGCACTTGTCATTGGAAATACAAATTAGAGCTTCTAAATCATTATCATAGATCAATCAAAAATAAGATATTGGGAAACCTATTCTCTAATATAAGAATAAAAGAGAATGCAGGATGAACAGCAGTAAGACATCAACCCAACAACAACAAAGAGTCTGCTTATGTTTGTATCAAAAGGATAAAAGAAGCCCATAGAATAACTGAAACGCATGTTTTTTTTATGATACAAAGATTTGTGCATTACTAATCAGCTGTTTCCCCCCCCCCCCCCCCCCATATTTTATCCATTTATTGCAAACAAATGTATGATATTGTCAAAGACTGATATTTATTAGATAAACCCATTTGGGTTTTTTATACTTTCAAACTTTCAAAGATGTTTATGAAAATTGTCCATATAATAATGACGATAATTATAGTAAAAACTCTTTATAGAGAAAAATCAATATTCATAATCGATGTTACAATACCCCCTTCTTTACCAGTGGGTCTGTTCTGTATTATGATGTTTTACTTTGTGTTCTTGTTATTCAAGGTGAATTGATTTGAAAATTTATGTAATTTTACTAACATGGATGAAGGGGAACTTTTTTTGTTTTACATATACAAAATGATATTTATTCAGTCACTGGTTTTAATAGTTACATTATGTCAGAATCTAATTGGAAAATCCTGAATCTTTTAAATGGTGAACCATAATTTTGGTAGGGGACTTGTAAAAATCACCCATATTAATTCTAGTCACCATGTTAGGGCCATCAGTTTTTAAAAATCCTCTTCAAATTTTGATGCATGTTTCTACTAACCTGAACAACAGAAAATTTCAATAACCATTAAATTCTGGACCATTTTTTTCCCAAATATGAACTTGAAAAAATAACCCATATTCATTATGTAAAGGGATTCAAAACTTTTTGAAGTTTTTTGAAGTTTTTACAAGAGCAAAAACATGTTACATAAAATCAACCACATATAAAATTAATTTTTAAGATTTACAGAACTCAAATGGACTGTAGGGTTATTGCAAAAATATCATTTAATTACAATGTTAATAAAAGTCAAGTCCAACTATGACAAGTGGGATCCCAGAAATATGTTTTCTTTTTGAATTTGTGGCAGGAATTTCCAATTTGATTTTGTTTGACATGGATTGAGTCTTTAGCATTGATCAGTTTACATGAAGTCTTTAGTTTTCTATTGAATTGTACTATGACTAATTCTGGTTTATAGGCTAGGTAGTTAACACACTTTAGAATGCCAAAGGAGAAGGTACCGTAATCGGTTATCTTTTTAAAATAAGATGTATTTATTTGACATTCGTAATATTTTGAAAGATTTTATAAATGATTACAAATTGAAATTCCTCAAGATCAGATAATGTTTTTCATTGTATATTTCTGTTGCACATTATTTTGGAAATTTTGTAGGGGTGTAATTTTAGTATTAACAAAGACAGTTTTCATAAATTTATGCAAGTTAAAAAAAAATGTTCAATTTTATAAAAAGAAGTCTAAGATATGGATTTGAAATATTCAGACAATAACTCATTTATGAAATATTAATTTAGTTTAAATCTTTTGCTAACACCTAGAACCTAAAAGAGTGTCAAAAGATACCACAGGGACCCATCTTCACCAGAAGAAGTTTTAATAAGATAGTTTTAAAAAAAATCATGAAAAGCTACCCTATATTTTTATTTTAATGTATAAAAGTACAGGATTTTTTTCTCTCTAAGAAAACAGCTTGGCTTTCAAAATGAAAAATATAAAACTTTAATTTTGAATTCATATGTAATTTAAGATGATGTAACTTCAGTAGCTAGTATGTGTTTATTGTACCTTCTTCTCAAATTAGCTGTCCCAAATTTGATATTATAATCAGGTAACTAGGTGATTGGTCTTTACTCTGTAAGCCAAAATAACTGTGATATTTGTCTCAATAAAAATAATTTTAGAATATCTAAAGCTTTATTTTCTTATATGCATGTACATGGAAATTATTTAGAAAAATGTGTGAGTCTTCCATAAAGACATGTATCCTAGTATTCCTTCTAGAATTTTGATGTTCATAACTTCATATACCAAAATGGATCTATTTAAGGATATGTATGTAGAAATTTCATAGTTAATGGTTTTGTATGGAAAAACACAAATTCCCAAATCACAGAGACTAAAAAATGAATTTAAACTAAAAAAGAGGGGACAGATCTCAAGGTTAACATATTGCTGATTGAATTCATTCAAAACAGGTGAATATTAGTTGATTTTAAGGTGGTACCTAACACTACAGGGAGATAATTCTGTAAAATCAGCTAAACGTTTTAATTACGTTGTGTTGTTAAGGGAATATTAAGCTTCTAAATGATCAAAATTAGTGTTTGTCAATCTGCTATATGACCAGTGTAATTTTTCTGATAAAATGGTTGGTTCAAATTTTTTGAAATTTTTATATTTTTGTCAAAGGGTGTGTGAATACTATGTCAAAATTTTATGAAAATTAAAGAGCCAAATTAACTTTAGTGAAGGTGTTGGATACCACCTTAAGGTAAATTTAAGAAAAATTTAACCGATAATTATGTACTTTCTATACAGATGTTCACCTATTTTGAAAACATTCAATCGGTAGAACAAAATAAATAAATGATTTTTTTTTTCATTTTCATTTATAGTCAACAAGAAAAAGTACACTACATGTATACACAAATAAAACATCAATCTAATGACACCAAACACATTATATGGTCTTCAAAATATACAAATCTTTACAATGTTCAAAGTTCTAAATTGTGCTCCCTCGAAAAAATTGTTGATAAATTTCAGACTGATTATTCAAGATCTGCCATCTATACCAAACTAGAAAATATGGTTAAGAGCCATCACTGAGGAACTAGCAGGATGTAAAAGAGAGTTGAAAGATACCAGAGGGACAAACTCATAAGTAGAAAAACATAAAAAGACGAGCAACAGTACTTAAAATATCAGATAGAAAACTAAAGTCTAAGCAACAGGAACCCAATCAAAAACTTTGGGGGAGGGGTCTCAGTTGCTCCAGAAGGTTAAGCTGAACCTGCTCCACTTGCGTCACCTGTGGTGCTGCTCATTTTGTATCGAATTATTAATTTAAATGTCTCTGGTAGGTATCTTCCATCTGTCATTTAAATAGGTAAACCGTGTTGAATGTAGGGTTATTCTATGTACAATATAAATGCATAGGGATATCTAACTTAATTTTTTACCATGATTATCCTCTTAATGTTTTCTTCATTTTCATGATTCAGTGGTTATATAGTTAAGTTTTTGTGTTTTGGTCTGTTTTTCTTATACTATATGCAATAGGTCTACTATATTTGGTGTATGGAATGATTGTAAGGTGTACATGTGTAGCTGACCGGTGTCATCTGACCTTGACCTAATTTTCATGGTTCAGTGGTCAAAGTTAAGTTTTTAGTTTTGGTCTATTTTTCGAAAACTATATGCAATAGGTCAACTATATTTGGTGCACGGAAATCTTTTATGATCTATATGTCAATCACCCAGGTATTATTTGACCTTGACCTCATTTTCAAGGTTCATTGCTTAGTGTTAAGTATTTGTGTTTTAGTCGGTTTTTCTTAATTTATAAGCAATAGGTCAACTACTGTAAACCAACTTATTTTCGCAGATACTTTATTTCGCGGTTTACCCTTTCTTGACCACTTCGCGGCTATTTAATTTCGCGATTATCTGATTTACTTGATGAAGTTTATTAAGGAAAGATCAAAGATTGACATATTCGCATTATTTTTCTACTCGCGAAAGTCGCGAAAATAAGTTGGTTTGCAGTATATTTGTTGTATGGAAGAATTGTTAGCTGTACATGTCTGCCTGGCATGGTTCATCTGACCTTGACCTCATTTTCATGGTTCATTGGACAATGGTTAGTTTTCTTGGTTAATGTTTAGTTTATGTGACAGTTGTAATAAAGCTTTATATTTAGGACTATCAACATTATATCAATGATTAGTAAAGGTGATACATTTCAGTGTGTACACTCTTGTTCTTCTACAACATGTTTTCTAGAAATGAATAATCCTGAAAAGTGTATCTCAACTACAACAGATTATAATGTTAAGAGCTGAACTTCTTTTTGTACATATGCAAAGGAGTGATTAAGTTGAAATATTTTTATATTATGACTTTCAGTAGTTTGTTTTATATGTGTCTCACATTCTGGCAGTGGTTCAAAAAATCATCTCATATTTCATAATAATTCCAAAGGGTTTGAGAGTGGAAAAAAGGAGTAGGTCCGGTAAGACCCCTTTTTGGCCCCAAAATATAGTAGTTTTACAAAATTGTTAAAATGTAAACTTTTAAATATATATTGGACAGAAGAATGCTTCTGCTACATAAATATTGGTTGTTTTTGGCAATACAATGCACATACATCGAGTACTAGCACCATTAAGTCACGCTAAATTACTGAAATCTTCACAATTCTATCATTTTAGAATGGTTTTCGTGTAAAACGAAAGTGGCCGCATTCGTGTTCATCCTTAATATTGAAATGTAAGTTGTATTTTATGATAATACATAACATATATAAAGATTTTGGATGAACACGGATGCGGCCACTTTCATTTTTGACAAAAACTATCTAAAAAGTGACATTTTTCGACATATTTGGTAGATTTTCATATTTGAGCTTAAATCGGATCGTTTTCAATGACTAAATCAGTTAAAATCTTTCACATAAACTAATTGAATCAAATGAAATAGACACTTAAGTGTTTAAAAAGAGGTCAAATTCATTCGTTAGATGAACTTGAAATTTGAGGCCAAAATTGATCCTTACCGGACCTACTCCTTTGTGACTTTCTGACCCACTCACTTAAATACAGATTACTCAATTAAAGGCTTTCCACAGATTAATCAGTGGGCTCTTCTGTTATTTAAAAAAACAAAATTTAAACAAGAATGTGTCCATAGTTCATATTTTCTATGTTCAGTGGACCATGAAATTGGGGTCAAAAATATAATGTGGCGTTGAAATTAGAAATATCATATCATAGGGAACATGTGTACTAAGTTTCAAATCGATTTGACTTCAACTTCATCAAAAACCACTTTGACCAAAAACTTAAACCTGAAGTTGGACGAACAGAAGAACAGACAATTAAACGGACGAACAGACTAGAAAACATAATGGCAGTTAATGGGGCATAAAAATAATCCTAACGACTTCTATGAGTGCAAGACATCTGTAAAAGAATTGTTATAAATACAACAAACAGATTAATTTTAATTGCATGATGACAATTAACATTATAAGGACACGAAACAAATTATATGTATCTTTTCAATTTTTTATTTTAAGACATATTAGATTCAAAACTGACAAATTTTTAATTGTTCTATCCATAATAACACAATTCAGACAAATGATCAATATGACAAACAATGTATTATTGCTATTTTTACAAAATTTTCCTTTGATCTTACTGACTGACAATTTCCTTTCTCAGCACAGTAGTGATAAAAAATTATCACTAGAAACTAAGAGTGCACATGACGTTGTCCATGAAATTAACAACGTCATAGGTAAAATAGCAATAAACAGATAAGCATTGTTCATCTCACCTAGATTGCTTTTCTCACTTTCGCCCTATCAGCTCAAATGAGAAAATCAATCTCGTTGAGATGACCAACGATAATCTATAAATAGTTATATTATCAATTATAAACATTATAAACCTTTTAACAACCAAATCTGTATCCGTCACCCTGTGGATAAGTCATTCTTGGGGGTCTCATTGGAGGGTTCCAACCCCGGATCCCGCTAACTGTTTTGTCAGATTCCCGTATCCCGCTTACACTATGTACGTAAGCAATTCTCATTTTTTTGTCATTTCCCAGGTACCGCAAGACCACATTTCTCGTTTTAACAACACAATAATTTGACTTTCACCTGTCACGCTTACAAAAAATCGGCAATCCCACATCACGCTTAGACCCTAATGAGACCCACATACTTGATCTTGGACCTGTTTACTAATACTTCTTCCAAACAGATTGATTGATTATTAATTGTTTTATAGTAAAATGTCTACATTGCAATGAAACATCAAAGAAAGAAATGTTGAGTCATCTTGACCTCAGACAGAATTGTATATGAGGTGGGTCAATAGATGTAAGAGAATATTGGAAACAAGAGTCAGTGACTCAGGAGGTAAGAATAATCAAAGGAGATTAAAAAACCTGGTATCTATGATGAGTTTATAGGCATATCCTAGAAGTTTTACTAATAAAATAATGGATTTAAAAAGACCCATGATAAAAATCTGTATCTGTAGTTTCAATTCTGGCTTTAATTCAACAGGATAATAAAGAATTTTATTTTTTATAAACAATTCAGAAAAAAATTAACTACTGTCCGGATCAATAATTTTATGCTGGCTCAGTGTCCTTGTAATTGATGCAAGGACCTATCAGATTGTTTGAGATATTGATGGTTTTTATAATGCAATACAATTTCAATATTGCTTCATTTATGCATAATAGGCTAGCACTTACAGTAAGAACATTTTTTAAAGCTTCTTGCATATAATGATGGGTACCAAGAAATGGCTATAGCTCAGTTAGCCGATATTGAATGTGTCATAAGTCAGCCTCAAATAAACCGACAGTTATTGCACTTGTTTCAGGAGTTCAAACTTTAGGTTAATGCATTTCAGAGTATTTATATAGTAAATTCATAAATTTCATGTCAATAAAGTATTTGTGGAAAAAAATACAATACCACAAATAATATGATTCCCTTCCAAAATTTTAAAAGAAAATTGATTACATGACAAAAAAAACCTACAAATGACAACATTTTTTGTCAAAATTCATAATGAACCTTTTCTTCAGTTTATGTGGTACAAACTGTATAATAAGCAATTACTTTAAAATAAAATTACAAGAGCCATCGTCTCTTTCAAAAAAATAAATCTTCAAGATAAAATATTCAGCATTGTACAATGTACCAGAACCTTTGATTAATTTTGATTGTAAAATTTGTTGCAAAAAGAGCCCCAATTGTTATTTATTAGAAAATGTATACATTTTGCACACTTTGAAAAAGATTTCACCAACCATCTGTTTTGGTAAAAAAAAAAGTTTAAAATTAGAAGCAAAATGAAAATACTGCATTATACAATTTTGATTAAAACACCTATTCAGTTTACCTTGAAATTGTGAGAAATTGACCATTTATACATTTGCCATACTTCACATTACAAAATATATTCTAGAATTCAAAACAACAGCAAATCTGACAGCAACAAAAAAATATTGTGTTATGAAAACTGAAGTGTAACAAAAAGTATAAATCATTACATTCCATAAACTAAAATTAGTTCCCTATCACAGGTCAGATGCAGAAATATTCAAATAAAATGTGAAAATCAATACATTCAAACTAAATGTGAATCAATACAATGCATGAATACAACATGTGAATCAACACATTCAAAGGCATTATGAATCATTACATTCAGACAACATGTAAATCATTACATTCAAACACATGGTGAATCAAAACATTCAAACATGTGAATCAATACATTTCAAGAAACATGTGAATCAATACATTTCAAGAAACATGTGAATCAATATTTTTCAAGCAATATGTAAAACAATATATTTCAAACAACATGTGCATCAATACATTTAAAGAAACATGTGAATCAATATTTTTCAAACAACATGTGAATCAATACTTTTAAACAACATGTGAATGAATACATTCAAACCCATTGTGAATAAATACATTCAAACACATTTTGAATCAATACATTCAAACAACATGTGAATAAATACATTCAAACACATTGTGAATCAATACATTCAAACAACATGTGAATCAATACATTCAAACACATTGTGAATCAATGTTACAGAAAAAATTAACAGCCTGATTTCAGTTTATAATGGCACTAAATGAAAAACAGTTATGACAGATGGAAACCAAAAACCACTGAATGAGCACTAATTTTAACCTCCAACTTATGTGAGAGAAATGAATAGTGTAATAGTACTAACACATTATATTTGTTGTAGTTATATTTATCGCTATTTTAAGAAATTCCTTTGATCTTACTGACTGATAATTTCCTTTTTTAGTGATATGAAAAATTATCGTAAGAAATTAAGGGCACACTTGCCTGTTGTCAACGAAATCATCAACATCGCCATTTGTAAAATAGCGATAAACAGATTATCATTGGTCATCTCAACTCAATTGCTTTTCTCACTACAAGCGATATAATCAATCTTGTTGAGATGATCAACAATAATCTATAAAAAGTATTGTAAATAAACTGATCTTTCTAAGTACTTTTTGTGTTTGACCCTTTTTTATCAAATTTTGTGCCTATTTTTTGTTTGTGATTTTCATTCACATATTCAAATAAAAAAAATCAAAGTTTGACATTTTTTAAATGATTTATTTTCTACTTGCAATGGTTGAGTAAATATATCAACCTGAAAATAAGTTGATTTACAGAACAGGGCCAGAAAAGATGTCTAAAAACAGTGAAGCCATACGTATTATACACCCCTTTTTCAAAAGTCTATACCATAGTAAAAGTCTCTGTACCTTATACACCAAAAAACAGTGTATTTGTATTAAAAAATACGTAATCGTGTAGGCATATTTTCTACCTAAAATCTAAATTGATGTCAGTCCAGTATGTTTGATATACATTTCATACACAGCCAATTATACACAATGATATACATGTATGTATACACAAAAATTATAAACATTAAAATATTTTTTGGCACAAAACTAACAAAAGTATCAGAATATTATGCGTTAAAGATATGCATTGAATAAGAATAATTTGATAATAATGTATAAATTAAAAATTAAACTTACATGATGATGAGACAATAGTGATGTACCTGAGCCATCACACAGGGTATACCTCAAGTAAATATAAAATAAACCGTGGTGACAAGAAATTTTTCTTTTTAAAAACTGAAATAATCAATAATTACCTTTTATTAATGGAAATCAAATATCATAGAACAACGTGTAAGATTTCATGTATGATATGTTACAGTAATACACCCCCTTTTTTTCCAACAATGCCCTTGTCAGTCCATAAATCTGTCCATCAAAATTTCCAACTACATATTACTCAGCTTATTTAATACAGGTGTACTGTGTAACTCATTGTCAATTCTGCCAACTTATTATTAAAATTTCCTACAGATCTGACAATGAGTTACACAGTACACCTAATAATAAGTTGGGGTTCAATATATGCACAAAACAGGGTACAAACCTGTGTTTACTGTAAATTTTATTTCATGTAGAGTAGAGTAAGAAAATATAACAGGGTTGTTCAATGGAAACATATATGACACTGATGAAGGCAACCAAATGTATAGGTCAGTGTTTTCAACTACTTCTCAAAGTATAAAGATATTAAAAATGTTAATACTTCAATTTCAATTAAACATCTGTTGTTATTTTTTTAGTTTGAATGGTGCAGCCATTCGGCCTTTCCCTCATAAACACA
Organism: Mytilus edulis; assembly: GCF_963676685.1. Taxonomy (NCBI): domain Eukaryota; kingdom Metazoa; phylum Mollusca; class Bivalvia; order Mytilida; family Mytilidae; genus Mytilus; species Mytilus edulis. The sequence goes on along the minus strand of NC_092346.1, from coordinate 13,885,428 downwards.
TGTAAAAACTAGCTAGATACACTGATATACTTAACATGTAAAAACAGAATATAAAATTGAGTATATTACAACTTATACATATATTATTTCATAAAACATCTTAAATCTAGTTTTTCATAATCTAAAATAATCAAATTTAGTAAGATTTCTATTAATCAGCATCAATGAACTTGAATTTTACTTGATGAACTGAGGACAACAAATTAGTATGAAGTTTGATTTACCCTCTCAAATTCAACCATATAAGACATTCAATTTCTCAGCATAGACAAATCTTAAAAAGTTAGTAAACAATTGAGGATTACAAATAAATTTTCATATTTGATAATAAATATTCCTATTACTAGCTTTCTCCAACAGGATCAGTAACTCTGCCGATATGACAAACTGGTGTGCTTATATTAAGGTGGTACCCAACACTTTCACTAAAATTAATTTGGCTCGTTTAATTTTCATTAAATGTTGTCAAATTATTTACTTTGACCCTTTAACAAAAATATAAAAAATAACAAATTTTGAACCAACCGTTTTGTCAGAAAAATTACACTGGTTATATACTGATATAGCAGTTTGACAAACACCAATTTTGATCATTGAGAAGCTTAATATTCCCTTTACAACACAACATAATTAAAACGTTTAGCTGACTTTACAGAGTTATCTCCCTGTAGTGTTAGGTACCACCTTAAACTGAAGACTGACAAAAAATAAGATGTAGTATGATTGCCTATGAGGCAACTCTCCACCAGAGATCAAATGACATAGAAGGGGTGAGAAAAAAATGATTCTTTGAATAAAATTGAATTAACGGTGAAGTAATTTTTTCAAGCCTGTTCAGTAACTTCCCCTGTTAATAAAAAATACTTACAAAATTAACATGGGTAATAAGAAAACAAGGCATTGATATACCTTATGACACCAACATTCTCAACAAAGCAATTATTATCACAATCGTCAAAAATAGTTAATATTGTTAATATCTTTATTGCCGGGCTATTAAAAAAAATAATTGATTGATTAATGTAAAATACCACTTCCAGCACTAATGGCTATTTCATAGTGGTCAATTTGTATTGGTGGAGGAAGCTAGAGTGCCTAGAGTGAAGCAAAGTCTTCCGTGCAAAAGCTGACAACCCCTAGGCAATAAGATTGGAGTCAAACACACTCACCGCGAGTGGGATTGGAACACACCGTGAGTGGGATTGGAACTCACCACGAGTGGGATTGGAACTCACCGCGAGTGGGATTGGAACTCACTGCAAGTGGGATTGGAACTCACCGCGAGTGGGATTGGAACTCACCGTGAGTGGGATTGGAACTCACCGCGAGTGGGATTGCACCGCGAGTGGGATTGGAACTCACAACCTTAGTGTTGAAGGTTAGCGAAACTGTAGTTGAACGAATTAAACCACTCAGGCACATTCTTCCTGACAGGCCCAGAGTAAAATTGGCAGTATTAAATATAAAACACATTTATCCAAAATGCTTATTAGAACACATATTAAAATACAGAGATCTAAGTCATAATTACAATCTTCAAACACAACAATTCAATTTTATAATTTCATTGGCACCATTTATCACGGAGTTAAATAGTCGGTGACCATTCTCTGATACCTAGTAACAAAGTCATGAGAGGGGAGTTCGTTAACTTGATAATTCATTTTCTAAATTCTTTAGACCATTTTTCTCTTCGTTATCTATTTTGCACATTATATTTATATTTAAGCTCCCCATTATTCTCTTTTCTATATAACATGAGAACCAGCCTCATTCATAACTGCATGATGGATTAACCTTTTAAACCAAATTTCACTAAAATGAAACATACAAAAAAACACCCAATACATCTAATTTCATATCCTGATGACACTGATATAAAAATGGGTTAAACTTAATGGTGGCTACCATTAATACAATATTTCATTTGTGAATGCACCATATACATTTTCTTTTCTTTTTATCCATACACTTGTTGTTATGTGTGCTCCCATTGTTCCTGATGACTTGGCCATTGCTTGCTACACTGTCTTTCAAATAATGTCCTTAAAAGAAAATACTATCCAATATAAAAAGTCTGGTGTAGGTGTTAAATATTTGCCAATTGGTACTATTTTATGAACCAAAAATGTTTAAATCTTCTTTTTTTGGTACATTGTAGTAAGACATATCTGTACTTTAAATAGCAGGATAATGTATATTAGTTTTCATTCATGATGAGGAACATTCCAGACAACTTCTGGTACCTATCATCAATTTTAGGAAGAAAATGTCAACTCAAAGAGTATTTCTATTTCACGTTGATCCTTCTATGGTAAAAACAATCTTTGATCATGTGCAATCTCAGTTAATGCAGTGTTCAGTGGAGAAATTCTATAACATATACATAATCCAAAATAATAAATAGCTTGTGTCAAATATCTGTCTCTGCAGAATTAGTACGTACTCTAGCATGAGGTCTATGTACTCGTGAGTTACTATGGTTACTTACTGAGTCACGTGACATATTAACTTGCACCTCTTTATCGTAAAATGTTACATCATCATTACATTTGACACACAAGTAAACTCGACGAGGTTTACGGCGAGGTTTATTTGGTGTTAAAACTTTGGTAATGAGATTCATTGGTACTTGGCCATTCGTCTCCTCCTTTTTCTCGTCCTTAGTAGGATTATTAATAGAATACACCATGGCAGTGGGCGGGAATGTTGGCATAGGAACACGGATTAATTGTGTTGATTCATCTGATTTCGGAGCCTCTTCACAATTCAGTCTTTGTTCTTGGGTCATGTGTTTCTTTACTCTTTCTTGAAATTCTATTGGAAGCTGTGAAAGTAAAATAATAGTTGCTTCTTTATTAGGTTAGAAGCTAAAGACAAGCATGGCAATTTAAATTGCAATCAGATGATACATGACAGGGTTAACAGGGGTCCCTGATTCCCACTTCCCAGTAACTAACCCCCACTTCCACTCCCCTTATCTCAGTCAAATCATTTTTCCCAGAATATCCAAATTGTTTACTCCTCCAGTATCCTCCCCTTTTTCTCACCCCCCCCCCTTAACTATAGCTTCCTACCACCTGACATGTTCTTTTACCCCTGTTCAACCCCTCATACACACTACTTTGTTTTTTTTCATCACCTACCTACTTTTCCGTATATTTTTTTCGCACATTGTCTTCTGATAATAAGTACTTTTTTGATAGTTGTGCAATCTATCTATCTATCTATGCAAATGAAGAACTTTCAGTGAATGAAAATGTATAGTAGAGCAGAATAGTAGTGTTGAAAGGTTTATTAAATTAAATAATCAAAAAAATTATCATTGATATTTTCTAAAAGGTGCAATTTTTTTTTTGTAGACAAAACATATGAACTAATTAATTGTATATTTCAGTATAATAGAATATTTTGATAGGCTTTCATCAATCTCCCGTCATTCTAAAATTGACCTTCATTTCAAAATAAAATGTAACATTTGTGATAACATGAGCTTCCATATGAAAGTGACAGGTAATAAAAGAAAAACTTTAAAGAAATTGTGTTTTCTGGATCTTAGCAAAAATATGTAATTATAAGTATTGAATGCTTTGTTTAGTAAATTTTTAGGGTTGTAAAAGCGTTGCCCGTGCACCATTTTTATAATAAAGCGCTGAAGGGTTTCATACAAAATGTACTTTGGTCAACGCTTTTCACCCTTATAAATTTACAAAAAGAAGCATTCAATTTTTAAATAAAATCGAACTAAATATAATATAATTGAAAATAAAGGTTGAAATACAAACATTTCATACCTCAACACCTATTATATTGGGAACGAAGCATATTGTGTGTTATGACACTCATCATATCCATGTAACTTTATATGTAAAAAAAACACTTATTTTAAAGCCTGTAAACAAACATGACAAAAGAAGCTGAAATATTTTCTGCACATTTGGAGTAAATGTAACTTACCGTATTTAATTTATGAGATATAAAATTAGAGGGTCTACATTGTAACAACTGAACAGCTATATTGCAATCTGTTCTGTAACGATCCTGGAAAAAATAGAATAATATGGATATTCAGTTTCAAGCTTTTAATGATCAAAGTCGGAACAGAGGTATGATTTGTACATGCAAGGTTTTAATGGTGTGGTTTTCATTTTGTATAACTAATACAATGACTCTACTGAAACTTCTTTACAACGACATTCATGGTAAACTTGACTCAAACTAGAAATGAATTTTACGGTAAACTCTAGTAAAACTTACATTTTCTTCCTCCATTTCTGTTACAGCTAGCCTTGCTTCTACTAGCTTAGATGTCACTGAGGACATTTCTTTTTGTAATCCCATCTTTTCTGATTCGAACCCAGAAACCTTTAAAAAAGAAATTAACATTTATACTTCAGAAATTATATATAAGATTTCATTAATGCAAATATTGCAACTGGGCGAGTATCAAAATTATAAGAACTCACATTTTAATAAGTGGGTCAAGATGCGTATTAGTTTCTCCATAGGCGGTAATGGTAACGTTTTCTTCTGTTGCTCAGTCCATATCATTAACTTGGATATGTGTGATGGCTCGTTTCAAAGCTGAGACATTTTGACATATGTGGTTAAATTTTCGGGGTACGAGGTGAGATTACTTTTTCTGTAAATTAGCAAACCCCCAGTATCCTTTTGTGATGCAGCTCCTCGTGGTAAAAAAATCCCATTTTTAACACAATAAGGTCTTTTAAAATTTAATACTTTGAACACATTTAGAAGCTCCATAGATTTTACACATTTATTCTGTGTTCCCCTACTCTCTAAATCAACTCAAATGGTTAAGCTCTGTCACTTGTTTATCATAGAAAAGTTTCAAATATCACTACACAGGGGTTTTTGTTTACACATGACTTTTGAGTTCCTCATTTCAAGGAGCATTAGGGATATTGTCCCAAGTGAAACAGATAACTTAATATGCTTAATGCAGATTTTTAGAAAATCAAAATAATTTAGACTCACATTTTTCCAATTGTGAAAAATTGCAATTATAAATGCATGTTATAATTTCTAAATTTACACTTATTAAAGTACTGTTGGAAGTAATATTATCCTCCACATTAAAATGTCAGATTTTGATTGGTTAATAGAAGGGAGGTATTCTACTCTATCCCTTATATCTATCCCCATTCATGGAGACACTTGATCAATTGTGCACTTAAATACATTTTATGGTGGTTTAGTATGTACATGACTTCAGAGTTATTTTTTTAATTTTCAACTCAAAATTCAGAAGACAATAATAACAGAGCATTCAGTAAAATAAATTAAATAATTTGAGAGGGAGAAAGAACAGATTATTACTCCTTAAAAAACACTGTCAATATTGGCTCTGCCTCAAGGCCTACATGCCTGGAATATTACCTGTATAGTATTAGTGAATTTAAGGGGTAAATTCCCTGAAAACAATCTGGTTTACATACACAATCAATAATAAAATAATACTTACAACTTTGAGTAATTTGTCTTCTAGGTTATGATTTACTTTCTGTAGTTTCTTGTGACTTTCATACAATCTGCAACAAAATTGGAAAATATTTTTTTTAAACTTTACAGTTGACTGAGCTCTGTCAATTAAAATTGCCAAATATAAATATTTATTCTCCAGCCTATAATCCAGTGGCTAATTGTTGTTCATTACTGTAACTTAATATATTTGTTTAATTCAATATATCGGTAATGTAAATTCAGAAATTTTTGAGTGCATTTATATTTGTAATTTTGTCTTTTGGACTAAAATGCAAATTTAATTTTTGCGATATTGTGAAAAATCCTATTTAATTCATATGAAAAAATTCAAAATGTGAGTTTAAGTTATTGCAATTATAACACTGTTTTTTCGCAATAATAAACCCATTGCAATAATTTCTAAATTTTCAGTATACAACATATCTCCCTATTTCACATGATCTCTTTTAAAATTTGTTAACTGACCTCTGTTCTCTTGGTACATTGTTTCTAATTTCATTTTTATTTATAATTTATCTATAATGTCAGACTCTCATTTATTTTTAATTTTTAGCTGATTTATATTTTTCATGTAGGCTGAATATTTTTTAAAGTCAAGGTGTAATTGCTTAATCTCAGTTCTACTTTGGTCCAAATTCCATTGGAATGAAAAATTTTCAAGCTTAATTCTCTAAATTATTCTAATTTTACATTAACAGTTGTGAAAATAAATGGGGAATGTGTCCATGGGACACAGATGATGCCCCTACTTGCATACAAAATTATAAAAATACATAACTTAAGAATAGTAACATTGACACTTTCTTAATTCAAACTTGATCTGTGTATTGTGGTAATAAACATTGTGTATAAGATTCATACATTTAGTTGAGTTGAGGCAAACTAAAGTTACAGAACAGAAACGGAAAAATCAGCAATTTTCCCCTTTGTAAATGGACATTACTCTAGTATGGTAAAAGTCAATATTTGATTACCGGTATGTCTCCAAGAAAAAACAGATCTTTGAAAAAGAAAGACAAATCTTGACTACAGAAATGTATCATCATTTAGTTATTAAAGAATAGATTCCACCAAACTTACTTGCAATTATGTGATAAGATATTTCACAACTTTTGATCTATCTATACATCTACTTTTAGTTTAATCTTATATATCAAACTGTCCTAACAGGAGAAATATTCTATACATGGTCAAATCTATCCAAGTATCCTAGTTTTCCTACCTATCATATCGGTCCCTCAGTTTGTTAAGTTCGTCTCTAAGTTTGAGAACTTCACTCTCAGCAGCTACTTTACTGTATATTAACTCATGCTCAATCTCTGAGAGTCTAGTATTACTCTTTCGTAACTGGCTCTCTAATCCTTCAATCTGCTGGTGCATGTCCAGACTATAATAAGAATGAAAAATACATTGTCAACAAAGAAATGCTTTAAGTTTTTCAAAGTTAGTATAAAATCTCTGTCAATATACAACTTTTGAGTTGATGCATTTCTGTAGAAACTTTGGTTTTAGTGAACATCATTTCATGCATTTAGGGGCATCGTCACTTCTGTTCCTCTGTTGAGCAAGTGGTTGGAAAAATATGATGCTATATTGCACTACTTGTAATAATTAATTATTTATCAAATTAAATTCCTATACGTGACAACAAGCACTGCTGTCATTAGGAAATTGTGATTAAGTACCTACAGGACAAATATTATTTTTAGAAAGTTTATCTTTCACAATGACAATCACTTAAGACACTGGATAGTGCAGGTAAACAGACTCTATCTGGTAAATGACGTCATAAAGGTGCACATAATTGTGAGGAAACATAACTAGAGAGTGGTCTTTTGTTGGAAATCTTTGAAGAAATGGTTCTTGTCTCTTTTTTATTTTTGTTTTTCATTTTTTCTGTTGTTTACATTTCCGAACTTAAATGATTTAGAGCAAGGTGCTTTGCAAGTACAATATAACTTTATGTTTTTTTTTTTTAATTTAATTACCTTGAATTACTTGAAAATCCATTACATGTACAACCACATTCCTGAAATACAATACAACTTACTTTAAATAAAGCTAATACTAACCATGACCACTGCCCTTTTCTCGATCTTGATATCTATATCACTAATGGAAAGCTGAATACTAAAATTTATGATAAAAGGGATGATTTTTCATTTCCTATCGTTAATTATCCGTTTTTAGATGGTGACGTTCCCTTGTCACCATCTTACGGTGTTTATATATCTCAACTTGTACGATTCGCTCGTGTATGTAACAATGTTTTAGATTTTAACGAGAGAAATTTATGTATTACTGAAAAATTATTACACCAAGGTTTTCGATATCACAAACTAGTCAAAACATTTACTAAATTTTATCATCGGTATAAAGACATTATTCGTAAATATAGCTCAACATGCAGACTTTTAATATGTTCAGGTATTTCACATCCAATTTTTTATGGTAATATTCTTTATAAAGCACAAAGGTGTCAGTATTCACCTCAAAAACTTACAAAACCTTTGAATAGACTTATTAAGAAGGGATATAATTACGATACTGTTGTCAAGTCATTAAAGATTGCATATTTTGGCGTTAATATTGAGTCACTGATAAGGTCTTTGCATCGGAACTAAACACATTTATTCTAAAAACAGTTGTTGGCATGACACGGGTTATGTTCTTCTCATATATGTTATGATGGTATGATACTAAACCCCTAACGGGAAGGATTGTGCCTGATGTTCATATGATGAAATCATAATCTTTCAGTCAGTTTAGTTGAAGTCTGGAGCTGGCATGTCAGTTAACTGCTAGTAGTCTGTTGTTATTTATGTATTATTGTCATTTTGTTTATTTTCTTTGGTTACATCTTCTGACATCAGACTCGGATTTCTCTTGAACTGAATTTTAATGTGCGTATTGTTATGCGTTTACTTTACTACATTGGTTAGAGGTATAGGGGGAGGGTTGAGATCTCACAAACATGTTTAACCCCGCCGAATTTTGCGCCTGTCCCAAGTCATGAGCCTCTGGCCTTTGTTAGTCTTGTATTATTTTAATTTTAGTTTCTTGTGTACAATTTGGAAATTAGTATGGCGTTCATTATCACTGGACTAGTATATATTTGTTTAGGGGCCAGCTGAAGGACGCCTCCGGGTGCGGGAATTTCTCGCTACATTGAAGACCTGTTGGTGACCCTCTGCTGTTGTTTTTTATTTGGGCGGGTTGTTGTCTCTTTGACACATTCCCCATTTCCATTCTCAATTTTAATGTTTAGAATACAATATAAAATACATTACATTTGTACCTTCTACTTTTGAGTCAGAGATATAAAAAAAAAAGGGAGATATGGTCATGATGGTACAATTTCCAAGAGGCAATGCCATTACTATGGATTCATTATTATTCGTTGGATACCAATTTTTGTGGACTTCATGGGTATAGGTGAACCACAAAATTAAATGTCCAACGAATGACAAATTTTCTAAAGGCTTGTATAAAGAATTCTGCAATACCACGAAATAAAATGTCCATGAATATGCAGGTTTTCTGTCATCCGCGAAAATTGGTGCCCATGAAAATGAATGAATCCACAGTATCTCCATGCATAAACCAAAAATTATGGATGTAATTAACTACAATTATCTTACAGCCTTCAACAATGACCAAATTATATCATACATATACATGTAGTAAGTCATAAAAAGCCTTGTATGACAAATCTAAGAAATAATGGTTTCATGTCATGCACTATGCTCATTTTAATAGGTAACTACAATGTAACAAGATGAAGAGCGGATAACTTGCAATAGTACAAAAAGTCAGAACAAATTATTAATTGTACAAAAAGTATGTACAAATTATCAATTGTACTAAAAGTCGACTCTGGACAGATTATCAATTGAAAACATATCATTTTCTTTCTTCATATACATGTTTATATATGAATATGTTTAAACAAGAAAGAGTAGAGATTGGGACGATATATATTTATCAAAAAATATGAAATTGTGTATTTCCCATGTTTTGTATTTTATGGTTTGTTTTTTTTTATATTGCAGGTCAAGAGACCAGCAATTTTATGATTGTTTTGAAGCATTTTTCAGCATCATTTTTGACAATTTTGTTACAAAGAAAAACAAAGATATATACACTTGACTGGACAAATAAATAAGTCTTTGTTTCACAGACTCAAATACATTCAAATATACAATCATTCTTTTATCCAATGGTACACTTGATTAAAATAACACATTCACAAAATTAATATGCCAAAAATAATAGACAGCTGCGCCATTAGCTCATGAAACGCCTGTCATCTTGTGTGTGAAGTTTTATGCAATAATCATAAATAGTTTCTGAGATACAGTCATGACAGTGCGACATGTGAAAACCCTTCCTTTCACATAATTGTTCACAATAAACTCAATAACTCTAAAATAAAATTTTGAATCATCACCAAAAAGTATACAGATCTTGAGATTAATATAACTAAGAAGTGTGTAAAGTTTTAAGCCATAATCATAAATTATTTTCAGATATGGCGCAACATGTGAACCCCCCACCCCCCTTTTTTTTTACAAAAAAACTCAATACCTTTAGAATAAAATTTTGAATCATAACCAAAACATATACAGATCTTTAGATTAATATAACTAAGAAGTGTGTAAAGTTTAAAGCAATACATGTACTCATATATAGTTTCTGAGATTAGGTGTGACAAGTGAAAACTTTTATCATGGTTATTGTTGTAATTTGTATTATCAAAAATGACTTACTTTACAGGCTTTTGACATTTCCTGTGGCTGATTAAGACTACTAAGTATTAAATCTGCTGATTGTTCTCTTCTATGCATTTTTTAAAACTGAACTTTGAAATATCAATAACCACTCAGATCTGTAAAAATAAAAATAAATACTGTAAAAATATCTTTCTCAAATTTTTGTGTTATTTTCACATTTTTTGATCGGTGAGAGAAAAAAAAATTCTCCTCACTAGTGAAATATCTTTTCTCAGCAAATGACTGGTCGAAATTTAATTATGCTGTCAAATTTTCTTGGTTTCTCCTGAATTTTTTTCTATTGTGTTGACGTCATGAAAAAAGTTGACTTTGTCAGACAAAAAGTATTTGATTTAAAAATTTTAAATATAAAAATAGACAATATTATACATGTACATTGTTATATTAACTACAATAACATAAAAAGTACACAACTTTCTTCCAATCTTTAAAACAGAAGAATAAAAATTTGGAAGAGTTCCACAGAACCTAGTGTCTCATCTACTTTTGCTGTTAGTTGCAACTCAGTGGCGGATCCAGAAATTTTCATATAAAGTGGGGGCCCACTGACTGACCTAAGATGGGGCCTGCTCCAGTCACACTTCAATGATTCCCTATATAAGCAACCAAATTTTTTCCCAAAAAGGGGGGGCCCGGGCCCCCCTAAATCCGCCTCTGCAGCTTGCAGGCTTACAAAAAATAATGGGGAAAAAATTATTAAAAATTTTCCTCTAAATACTATCTTTTCATTCATGTCATTATAAGAAGCTACTATCCAAGTTTTAATTTAAAAATTCATATATATTATATTATATATGGGACACACTAAAATTCTTTTTCTGGCTAACAATGGCATACATTTTACTTTGAAATGCATTAACGTAACGGTAGACAGAAGTATTATTATTACGTATTAGGTTTTCAACATAATTGTACCCATGCCAGCGCCTTTTTTTTTAGCAGACAATTTGCAGAAACAGTTTGTTTTTTTATCTTAAGCTAGAGTGGGGTGCTCATTTTCGCCGGGGACACAATTTCGCCGTTTAAGGATTTTGAGGTGTAAAAACTTCAAAGGATGGCTGAAATGGAAGAAATGTACCCGTAAATTATATTTTTATAACAAATATAATATTTTTTTAAACTGAGACATAATTGCGGCTCCTACCGAAAATGACCCAAAAACGGACAACGATTTTCGGACAATTTTCTGAATAAAAAACACGATTTCAAAGAAGTATTTCTAAGTAAATATTTGACTGAATGCCCTAATTTTGAATTCTTTATACCTTTGAAATGTCTACTATTCATCTATAATGCAATTGATTTGATAAAAATTGTTAAAAGCTGCGGTTATTTGGTTTTAAATGGATGTGTAAAAACGGCGAATATGTGTCCCCCATTGACAAAACATCCGGAAATTTCAAACACCCTTTAATCTAACTTTTCAGATGATTTTCTTAAAACAAACCGGTTTTCAAGCTTAAGTATATTTTGCATTTGAAGTTATCTTCATATAGAAATACCAGTATACTTCAAAAACATTTAGACCTGAACATAAACTGTAGAAAACATGGAAAGATGTGGCGAAAATGAGCACCCCACTCTATATGTTTCCTGTGATTATTAAACTTCATAAAGTGTACATCATCAGTACAAGTAAGTTGTAACTACTATAGCTAACTGTAAGTATAAAATAGCTACAAAACCATACCTTTTTAGGTCCTTATGTTATTATTTGACTATAGTGAGTATTTGTCGACTATAGTTGTGTGTGTGTGGGGGGGGGAGGGGGGATGTAATTATAAGAGGGGTCTGGATCCCAAAATCCAAGGCTAATTAAACGAAATCCTGAGATCCTGAATTTAAATAAGTTAAAATCCTGACATCCCAAATATCGTAATAAAGTTGTTTTTTTGTACTGGTATCTTTAGTCTTTGATTATTAAACTTCATAAAGTGTACATCATCAGTACAAGTAAGTTGTAACTACTATAGCTAACTGTAAGTATGGATAGTAAACCCCACATTGACAGAAACAAGTGCCTGTGGAGTATGACGCCCGACGCTAAAGGGCATTGAAACCCTCCCTCATGTCATAGTTGTTACTACTGTAGCTATTATCTAGTGCTCTTGATTAACAATATCAAATAGAAACAAAGTCAATCTTAATGATATTATGTTATTTACCAAATCTGACAGATGCCACGAACATCATCATAAATAAGTTATTTCCCTTGGATCCACACTGCATTTCCGCTTTGTTTCCCTCTCTAAAAAGAAGGTGCAAAGCGTCATTAGCAACTTAAAGGTGCGAAAGATAAAAGTTACAAAAAGTGTCTTCATTTAATATCCCCCCCTTACAAAATGTTTATGCCTTTGCAGATTCACGTTTATATCAAGGGTTTTGTAAATGATTAAGGTTAAATTATGGTCCGCAAGTTCACAGTCGTATCGACCATAGTTCACATTTTTATTCATATTGTACCATATGCATGTCTTCTTCTTCTTCTTCTTCCATATATAAAGAGTTGGGTTCCTTGTGTAATCGGAGAGCATGTATCTACTCTACAAATTTATATCGTCACCACCAGGATTCAAACCCTGGTTGCCTGTGTGATAGTCAGTGCCTTAACCCACTGAGCCAAAGAATAGATTCCCTAGCTCAGTTTATTTAGACTGGCTTTATATGTTCGACCTGTACTAAGGAGTGGAAGCAACTCTCTACACTATTCCCCCACCACAGGGGCGGATCCAGCCATTTTAAAAAGGGGGGGTTCCTAACCCAGGACAAAGGGTGGTTCCAACTACATGTCCCCATTCAAATGCATTGATCGTCCAAAAAAAAGGGGGGGTTCCAACCCCCAGGACCCGCCCCCTGTGGATCCGCGCCGGCACCCCAAGAGTCATCCTATCCTTATATATGACTCTTACAACACAAACCCTGGCTATACTCCAGATAACCATCGTGGATTTTTTAGTCGGGTGCCAAATGTAACCGGAGAGCATGTATCTACTCTACAAATTTATATCGTCACCACCGGGATTCAAACCCCAGTCGCCTGCGTGACAGTCAGTGTGTTAACCCACTGAGCCAAAGAATTTTTCCCTAGCTCAGTTGATTAAGACTGGCTTTATATGTTCTACCTGGACTAAGGAGAGGAAGCAACCCCACTTCACTTGAATGAAACGTTAAACTCTGCGGGACTACACATGGTGACATTACATATCTAGTCCCCTAAGGCTATATACAGTATTTACAATAAAATCAGGTTGTTATGGTTATACATGTACGTACCTGGTCAGAAGTATACGTTGCCTGCATTTATTTGCTATATATATATATATTTCATAATTCATATGCTAAGATTTTTACTGCACATATGCTGAATAACTTTTATAAGCACAGAAATTAAACTTATTTGTGCACCTTTGAAAAAGTCCATTTGTCATTTGATTCTGTTATTACACACTTTTTAAACAAATAACTTCCCTTTATCAGTCATAGACTGATTTTATACCGGACAAAATTGGCTTTTGCAAATGCAAATAGATATAGGAAGATGTGGTATGAGTGCCAATGAGACAACACTCCATCCAAATAACAATTATAAAAGTAAACCATTATAGGTTCTATAAAGTGAAAGTGTTGTATCAGAGGTTAAACTAAAATTTCATGAAAAATATTTACTGATTTCAAAAATCGTTAGCTTAACAACAAATTAGTGTAATTAAAAGATTTGAAAACCTAAAGACTACTCACATTACGCACAGTTAAATTTGCTCTTCCTACTAGCTCTCCATTGTAAATATAAATGAATTTCCCTCATAAGGGAGACAACTAAAAAGGGGATCTCTAATAACAGGGCCAATCACGGGAATTGGCAAATTAGACTTGATGACCATGCATTTTATCTTATGTTAATAGTGTTGGTTTTTTTTTAATTGATAATTTTTTAAATTTTTGTTGATTCATAGAATTTGAAAAAAAAGCTTTATAAGGGGGATAACTCAAATAATTTAGTTTAATATATTAAATTTCTGTCCTGCATATCATTTTGGTGTTCTTTTTGTTTGAAATCATTTCATAAAAAGATATCAGCTCTAAATTAATTCTGAATTCTACTTCTATTATTTCTTGTCATAAATGATGCATTTTCCTTGTAATCCTTGCAAAATACATGTATGAGATGTTTTATAGTTTTTAACATAAACTACATTTTGGATAAGTTAAAATAGGTATGCTTTGTTGTTTTTGTTTACAAAAACCTGTTTAAACTTGTCTCTGTGAAAAGTAAATACACCATTCTTGTTTGAACAAGGCCCTAAATAGCTTCAACTAGTTTTGAAAAGTTTTGTAATTTTATCTGGATAGTAATATGTTGCAATTTTTCTTTTCTTTTGTAAAGCTTCATACTAACTACTATAGTTTAACAAAATTTTAATGATACTTAAAGAAGCTACATGTACATGTAGCATGTGGAAAACCAACAGGAAAAGTTATATGATACTAGTACACGCTAGATTGCAACTAATAATTTAGTAAATTACAGTAGTCAGTTTCACAAAAAAACTTGCATCTAAAATATTATGTAATGATTGTAAGTATATATTGATTTGTTCATGACTTATATATGATCAATCTTAGTCATAATATTTTTTTATGAAACTAACTCCTGGACCAGTACTTTATGATAAACTACACTTTTTATGCCTCCCCGTAGTGAAGAGAAGACATTAAGGTTTTCCATCTATCCCTTCATATGTCCTGAAATTGGTTTCCATTCTGTAATGTAAGTTGCCTCAATCAAATGTTAGGAAACTTTATATACACAAAGCTTATTCTTTACTTCAAAACTCAGACAGATATTGAATTTGGGTGGTTTCACTTTTATTTTCCATTCTGGAGTTATGTCCCTTTATATGAATGCTAGGAATCATCTGTGTCCGATGGACACATTCTTGATTTACATTTTAAAAGAACAGATTTGTTTTTCAAATATAAAAGCTAGTGTATACATGTAGTCTCTAAAAAGCCCACGAAACACAGCAGATTGACAAATGAAGGCCTTATTAGCAATTTTAGCATAAAGAAATTACATTTGTTTTTGTAGAAAGATGATCAGAAATGTCAGATTTTACCAGATATTTACCCCCCGAGTTGATAGACAAAGTTTTGTCCTACCTGAATGTAAAGGAGATTGGATTCTTCTCACAAGTCTCTGTTAATTGGAGAGAAGCTTCAAACAGGGACTCGGTATGGTAAGTAAATTGAAAAATCTGTATTACTTGCCAAAGTTGGGGGGGGGGGGGGGGATTCCCTCTAACCGGGACTCTGAATGGTGAATTTCTCAACAAATCTGTTTGGATAGGCTGAGTTATATATAGTAGATGAACTGCTACGACCACTTTAAGTCACTGAGACCCCTTTATCATGTTTTTATATGATTAGAAAATTTAAAAAAAATCAAGGAAAAATGGAATGTCACAAACTTTAAGGGAAATATCATCATGACCAACTAAATAGCTTGATTTATTTAAAACTACTTACAAAAGATAAATGTGAATACATATGATGTATGATTTTTATCATAGGCTCCACCATTGTATGAAGAATGGTTGGATGAAGTATGGTATTTCAGGCAGCATTTTACATGAGGAACCCAGTGCTAAACCAACAACTAATGTCTCAGGAACTTCTCCCCATTTTGATCTTTATGGTGAGTATCTTAATTTATTATGACCCATGATATATATGATATAAAACGTTTGACTGCATGATCTATAATATGAAAATAAGAAGATGTGGTATGATTGCCAATGGGTCAATTTTTCACCAGAGACCATATGACTTTAAGGTTAATTAAGATTTAATTGTGTAAAAATTTTAGTTGTGTGTAAATTTTGCATTGGGATTGAAACTGTATATAAAATCTTGATATACATTGTTAAAAAGACAACTCAGCTGTAAGAAGACTAAGATTCTTTAATAGCAGAATACCACAGTGTTTTGCCCAGTGTCATTGAGCATCTTAGTAATTTGGCATTTATTTTAGGTCTTTTTTTAAGTTAGTTAAATAAAGGGGGGCTGTTTGGGGGTGGGGGCGAGGGGTGGTGTTTGTAGAGGGAAAACAAATCTTTGATGACACAAACCTATGTTTATTTCATTTCAGTGCCATTTGATACTCGCTTATCACCAATATGTAAATGGAAACATGTATACCTTAGAATGTACCATTTGACCAGAAACTGGGAGAAAGGAAGATTTTATGTGTCCCCTACCTTACGTGGGCATAGCCAAAGAGTAACTGCAATAGACAGCAATGGTAAGGAATTTTAATATTTAATCAAGTAGTACTGCCTTTTAATTAGGATTTGCTCAGCAAACCTGACATTCAGAACATTAATTATATAAGGGCTAATAAAAGTGGCTTAGCAGTCTATCTACTGCTTCTAGTGACACTTTACTTTGATGAACAAAATGTATTGTAAGATATACATATTTGCTGGAGGTTTGTGAATTAGCCATCGTCTTAGTACCGTCAGCTAATAAATATGGCTGCTCAAATGTTTGTATCCACATCTTGAAATTATTTTGATGTTCTATAAATTCAATTTCTAGTACTCAACCTGGATATAAATCAAAATTTGATAATTTTTGTTAAAATGTTTGAAAATGAACAAACATTTTCCCTGAAGCAAGAAATGTTTATAGATATATCATAAATAGATATAGGAAGATGTGGTATGAGTGCAAATGAGACAATTAACTCTTCATCCAAGTCATAATTTTATAAAGTAAACCATTATGGTCAAGGTACAGTCTTCAACACTGAGCCTTGGCTCACACTGAAAAAGCAAGCTATAAGAGGCCCCAAAAAATTACTAGTGTAAAACCATTCAAATGGGAAAACCAACGGTCTAATCTATATAAAAACAAATGAGAAACGAGAAACACTTATGAACCACATCAACAACAAGTATAAATAAAGGTTTAATTTCTGATTATTGCAAACAAAATATGATGCTTTTGTATTTTTTTTAGTGTGTTTAATAATTGAAGTCTTTTAAAATGTGTAACACATATAGACAGTTACATAGGTCTTTAAGTAAAGCTTATTAATAATTAGCTGTAAATTGTTATTAACTAAGATACTTTTTTCCTTTTAAGGTACCTGCTTAGTGAGTGGTAGTGAAGATAAAACATTAGTTACTTGGAACATGCATACAGGTTCTAAAATATACAAAGTACATGGTCATTCAGATGCTATTACTGCTATTAAAATTCAGGTACAATGTAATCCAATTCTTAATAATTTGTTTACTAGTCTAAATGAGTTGAATGTAAGCAATTAAAGGTTATTGAACAACCTTCAACAATGAGCAAACCCCTTATCATGTAGTCAGCTATAACAGATATGACATAAAAAAAAAGTGTGAAACAGTTCAGATGAGAAAATCAATGGCCTGATTTATAACAAAACAATGAACTAAAAATCAATGACAACCATATAATTACAGGCTCCTGACAGAACTGGCACTTGCATAATATGGCAGGTTTAAATATGATTAAATTACATGACTTATATTAAACAATTTTAGGAAAAATACGACGGTCTGTTCTATGACAAAACAATAAAAAAAAATATGACAAAGTGAAACAGCAATCTTCTACTTTGTTTATTTTTTAGGGTCATTACATTATAACAGGCTGTGCAGACAGTGCTGTACGGGTATTTAGGATAGACAATGGTGATCTAGAGTTTTCCTTGTTTGGTCATAGTGGTAGCGTTGATCATCTAGGAGTCATAGATCATGATTATATTATCTCTGCAGGATCGGACAGGTTAGATTAACAAATTGTGCCACTTATGGGCTAGGATAGTTCTGGAATCAAAATTTGTTCTTGACATGCCAAAAAAAAAAAGACACCATACATAATTATTGTATATATTCTCTATTCAAGCAGCCTTTAACCCTCTCCCTTTCACACCGGTACAGCTTACAGGTGAAACCAATTTCAAGATTTTTTTGGGACATTTAGACTTGTTTAAACGCCATTTGCTGACGTACAGATGTCACCGTCACAGACAGGTTAAGGGCTCAAATTATTCCTCAGATAACCAGCAATGCGATTTCATATGCATCAAACCTCTATCATTATTAGTTAATAAACAAGTCGCCCCTTACTGATGTGTAATTTTTCTGTAAAAACCATTTATTTTTCTTTGAATTTTGAGGAATATTCTCAAAAAGAAGTGCAAAGAAAACTGTGCTTTTAAGAGGATTTATGACTTTTTTCAATAACTGTGCAGTGAGGTTTTGAAGAATAGTATTAAACTAATAGTTCTAACTTATACACTAGTTGCAAATGTAATTTTTAGTGTAGCAGCGCAATCACAAACTTGAAATACGCTTAAAATCTGAAGTCATTTCTTAAAGATATTATGAGAAAAGAGACAAAAACAGCTAAAATATTCTGAATTTTTTTGGCAAAGTTGAAATAGATGTAACAAAACATGGTTTCGTAAGTGTTGTGGTATACTAAAGTTGAAAACAGTTTTGTTTGAATAAAGGAACATGTATATTTCAATGATAAAATGACAGTTTAAAGAGTGGATTCCTCCTAGATTTGCGTAAAAATCATGCATTTGGCAACAAAAAATTATCATCTGAACACGTAATTCCAAAAAGAAAACAAACTGGGTGAGAATCTTTATATCACTTTTTTTTTTTTAATTTCTCCCGTAGTAGAATACTTAAGTACTTAAATTTTAATAAATTCACTACAATGCCAGTGGCGCAGGGGTACGATGATCTATCCCAAGGCGCTAAGATTGAGAGTTCGAATCCCACTGCCGGAGTTGGAAAATTAATTTCCTATATTAAATGTAACTTAACTTAACTTTACTTCAATTTCAAAAAGGAAACCTACGAAATTTTTTTAAAAGAATGTGTGTGCAAAATTGCCTCCCCCCCCTTTTTACCCCCTTTGCTCCATCGGGCTCTGTCAAGGGTGTCCCAGATCAAGCTAGCATTGGTAATTCAATGAATTTTCCCTTGTAAAAACAAAGTTTAGGTTGCTGATTGATTAAAAACGAATTAGACAAATAACTAGGGTCCAAGTTTGAAATCGGACAAAAAGAGCGTCTAAAATCAATTATTTTGAATGTTACGGACATCGATATTTCAAGGCCTATAGCACATTATGCATCTATTTATACCACTATAATAACTTATATGGCTTCAACAGACTCGAGGCATTGTGTTTCCACCAAAACCTGACCCTATTAGCACACCAAGATGTCTCTGCATGTTTTTTTGCCCAAGGATTTCGTATTTTTTCACTTTTTCTACAACAGTCACGTGACTTTTAGAAATATACCACGTGACCAAAAAATGACGAATTATCTTCAAACTTAATTTTTTGAAATATTTTATCAATTATCTTTCATTTGAGCCCAACATGACATGTGTATGACCATTGATGCGAATGCTGTATTCATTTAAACTTCGATAATGTATTTTTGATAAGTAAAGGTGTAAAATGCATGAAAGGGAAAGGGTTAATGTCTTGCAATCATATTCTACAACGTACTGTCATGGAAAAGAACAAAAACCATGAAAATACAGACAACTCTCAAAACACTAATAATTTAGAAAACTAAAGACTGAGCACTAAAACCCCACCAAAAACCAAGGTGATCTCAGGTGCTCTAAAAGGATTTACTAGATTCTTCTCCACATGTGACACTTGTACTATCATATTAAATGACTTATTTAACTTATTTCACCATAATCTTTAAACCTTTAAAAACATCAATGGACATATTTTTTTCAGACTACAGTCAACCAATTTGTAATCTGTATTCATAGATAAATCATGTTTTTAGGATAAGAGAGTTAGATTTAGCAAGAACATGTTTAAAGCCATCATATTTTATGTTTGTCTGAATCAGATAATCTAGTATTGTGTTGTTTTGATACATGTTTTCTCTTTTGGATGCAAAAGTTATTAATAATTGGTGCCTAGACATTAAAAAACATCTTATTTGTTAAACAGTTTTGTAGTTTTAATGATTTGATTATTTTTAATCTATATAGAACAGTGAGGGTGTGGTCCTCTAGTGAGAGAAAGTTAATTAGGATGTTCCATGCTCATACAGATGAAATAGAGGTATGACCAATACTTTAAAATGATCCTCATCAAAATGTATAAAGATACAAAAATTGATTGTTTATTACATAATATTTTAAATCACACTATCCATCATTATTATTAATATATCCTGTAGAAACAATAATTATTTCTGAAAATGAGCAAGTTCAGTTTAACCCTTAATTGATGTGATGTACATATTTAGTCTTGGAAGATAATCTTTTTCAAAGTGCCTTTTATCAATATTAACTATTTTAAATATTTCGTCTTCAAAATATATATTTTTAATTTCATAATAGAAAAGAAAGGATATGGGGTATCCATTCATGTCACATTATCAATAAAAGCACAACCAAAAAGTCAAAACACAAAGGGTCTTTGCTTGTATTGCTGTTCTTAGTGAAGCATTAATTATAATTCAATATGGCGCAAAAAACTCACCTCAGTCTAAGACAGCCCAAAGCAGTTCTTTCCATGATATTACTAATTGATACTTTCAGTGTATGCATTGTTGTGGCCATATGATTTTAACTTGTTCCTGGGACAAATTGATGGTTCTGTACCATGTAGAAAATGATAATCCAATCCAAGTCTTTGAAGGTCATTCTGAAGGTCAGTATAATATGCAGTCATGGATGTATGGTCATATTTTTTTAAGTGTATGTTTTGTTGCGTCTGTAATCTGAAAATTATGTTTTTGTTCTTGTATGAAATAAAATGTGGGGGAAGGTGGATACCAAGGGAGTTACTATAAACTGTCCATTGAAAAAAACCATCAAATCCACAAAAGAAAAACAAGAAAGAACTATCAAGTGGTCCGAGAACACAATTAATTCGTAGTGCATTTCTTTTAGAACATAAATGAAAATAAAAAAAATCCCACCTGCGCTTTCTCAAAGAAACTTTTACAGTGTGTTGTACTACTTTTGGGACAAATTATATCAAATTTATAGAAAACTTCATCGCCTCTAACTCAAAATATGGCCAATTTTATGTTTAGGGCGTCTTGAAATCTTTTGACAGCTTCCGAAGTGCTCATTTTCAACCTTTTTCAGCTGGACCAAATCACTACTTTCCTTTAAAATTCTGGACCCAAATTTTTTTACAGTGTAATTTCAACCCCCTTCTTGCAATTTGAGGCAGTGAACATGGAGAAATAAATTTGGAAGGGGTATAAAAATTAATGGCAAGTAACCCACTGTCAACACTAGGGACTATATTTGTGAACAACGAAAATCAAGGGACGACAATGGTGGTCTCGGACCTAATAGGGTAGAAAGAGTAGACAAATCTTAAAAAAACTTGGTATGAACAAAGCTTAATGTATTATAACACTACTTACAAAGTTTCATGACAATAGGATGTATATTATAGACATTAAGTTTAGTTCTATACTCATCTTTGCGTGTAAAATTTTGACGTTAAAATTGAAAAATTTCAACTATCAACATTTGGGGCTTTAAAAATTTAAATATTGCAAAAAAATACTTGTTAAATGCCTTAATATATAACTTATCATGTACTAAAAGCAATAGAGTACTCATTTGATTTATCAGACTTGGCATAATTATTCATAAGTCAAATTTATATGAGCCTGCGCCTAAAAATTCAGGTTTTTCAATGAAGTGGAGCCTTACATGAAGATGTAATATTTTCCAGCAATTTTAAATTTGTGAAGCTTTTTGGTTATAAATAATCCTTACATATGTATTTAAAGTACTTTAAATGGAAAGAAAAGTTACAAATAACATATCATATTAGTTTAAAAGGGTCTTAGGCCAAGTAAGACTGGAAAAAATTTAGGGTCAATTAAGGCCGTGCCACATATTTACATTTAAAAATGCATATTGAGGCTATAAAAAATAAAAATGTGTGTCTTTTTTATCATTTCTATACTCATGTGACATGATACAACAAATCTGAGCACAAAAAGACTCTTGCAAATAACTTTTCTTACAAGCAGTATGGGCTGAAACAAAGATTTTTGCCTTTTTAGGGAAAAACTTTCATGCAATTTATTCTCAACAGGCTTATATTTAAACCACTTGCTATCCTACAGAAGAAAAGAAATATAGTATGTGAAATGGAACAGGTACAATAGACATTGTAAAGTGCATTTGATACAAATTTAGTGAAGTCTCTAATATGGACATCAAATTTTATATACCAAGCTCCCCACTATTGCCTTCATCCAAACAAGGCGTTAGACAAGGGTCATTCATACAACACATTTTGCACATTTTATCTGAGATAAACTTCTTTTCTGTAGATTCAGAGTTCATAAATAAGTAAAAGAAGCAGGTAAAGGCATAGAAACACAAATATTGACACATAAAAACCTGTCAGATAGAAAGTCAGGATGCCATTTATGCATCAATATTGAAAAAGTTATAAAATGCCTATTTTGACCATAAAATGTCAAAATTGGTCGTTTTGGCAGAAATTCTATAAAATAAAAGTTTAAATCCTTTAGTTTCATGCTATTTGACAAGTTGACACCATCAAATCATTTAGGGAAGTTGCCAGAGTACAAATTCTATATTTACAGATTTCACCTCTTAGGTCCGAGAACACAATTAATTCGTAGTGCATTTCTTTTAGAACATAAATGAAAATAAAAAAAATCCCACCTGCGCTTTCTCAAAGAAACTTTTACAGTGTGTTGTACTACTTTTGGGACAAATTATATCAAATTTATAGAAAACTTCATCGCCTCTAACTCAAAATATGGCCAATTTTATGTTTAGGGCGTCTTGAAATCTTTTGACAGCTTCTGAAGTGCTCATTTTCAACCTTTTTCAGCTGGACCAAATCACTACTTTCCTTTAAAATTCTGGACCCAAATTTTTTTACAGTGTAATTTCAACCCCCTTCTTGCAATTTGAGGCAGTGAACATGGAGAAATAAATTTGGAAGGGGTATAAAAATTAATGGCAAGTAACCCACTGTCAACACTAGGGACTATATTTGTGAACAACGAAAATCAAGGGACGACAATGGTGGTCTCGGACCAAGTACTTCATAGAAATTAACCATTAGGAATCCCACCAAAATCTGGGGTTATTACTCAGCGGCACTAGAAGGTTAGCAGTTCTTGCACCACCAATGACCTCTATAGAGGTGTTGCTTATGGTGATTAAAGGTCATTTAGAAGATAAGTATAACATGTTGTAATGGATACCGATACATTTTTTTTTATGATAACTTGTTTGCATGTTGGAGATGTTTTTGTCTCTCGCAATAAACTAAATTAGAAAAAAAATTGAGAGACAAATTGTTCTTAATTTTTACACATAATCTAAAGCTTTGAGCAAAACCTTGTAACAAACTTTAGTTAAACAAGGGTCGATCCCGAGAACAGTGAACTGTATTTATCGACTATGGGATATCTGTTATGTTACTTTTAGGTAGATCCTTTTGAATAAGCCAGACTTCTATAAATGTGCTTTTACTGATATCACCTAGGTCTCCATGGCAGTATTAAATCAAGTTACAGAATAAATCAGTTTCCTTTATATTTCAGCTGTGAGTTGTTGCCAGTTTGATGAGTATAAAGTGATCAGTGGAAGTGCTGATTCAGATTTACGCATTTGGGAGACAACATCTGCTTATTGTACACATGTGTTAGAGGGACACACAGGAGAAGTCGTAAGTATATCAGATGGTTACCCATCTATTGTCAGATTATTATATCACATATTATGTATTTGTTTGATTGACACACACAGGAGAAATGGCATGTTTCAAATTCAAGCATTCAGGCACACCAGAAAATTTTGTATGTATATAAATCAGATTTACATATGTTTGGAAAATTCAAGGTCACTCTCACAGGTAGATATGGCAAAGAACATATTCAAATCAACATGATTAATCCAGAATCCAAAATGTTTAGCCCTAAACCAGGAATGGTCCCTAGCAGTTAATAGTTAGAATGGTTGTAATTTTGTAAAATGGCATAGGTTCTTTTGTTTAATCTCAACTTCAGGAAGTGAAATCATCCATTACTTTTAGCAATAAAACAAGTTATAGGGTGCAATCAACAGTTTTTTTCTATGACGCCATGTTTTGAGGGACCATGCATATGTGACCCTTACTGGTGGACTGATTAATAAAGATACTTGTATAAAACTAGATATCACTGGAATCAGAATGTTCTCTATTTTATAATGAAATAAAAATAATGTGTACTTTTAATATATTATAAAAATTTCATCCAATGAACATGGGGGAAAAAAGGTATAATTTTAACATAAAAAACTTGAAATCAGGTCATGTGCACACCCATGAAGACATGATCCATGCACATTTTTCATAATCAAAACTGTATGAATTTTGTAGGTTTTTACCTGGCCTTTCAAAAAAATCTTGAAAAGAGCTACAGTGGCTGCAAATAAGTTTATAGCACCCATAAGGAAATGAGATCAAAACCAAACGACAGTAAAATAAAATAAAAAGACATTTTGGAGCAGTGTAAATTTCTTTATTAATTGACAGGTGTATATAAACATGTCAAGCTAACATCCCAAGCCTCTAAAAGTGAATAAATAACACAGAAATTATCAAAGATTAGCCTTTAACAACAATTGATCCAAATAAAAAAAAAGTTGACACTGTTTACTCCTATCACATAATTGTTTAAAGCATCAAAACCTCATATTTGCATGTTTTATTTTCTAGAAAACACACCACTGACCCAAATACCAGCACTATAACACTTCTCAAACCATTGCATTGCATTTTACTTGTTCAAAATTGTGATGTCTTTATAGCTCACATGCATATGGCCTTCTGTACATTCTATTGCCAGTATAAAGGACCAAAAGTTTTCATAAATGAAAAGTAAACCATTTTCAGTTATCATGGTTATGTTAATTTAGTTTATCAAAAACAAAATCAATATAAGGGACGACATCAAAAGATCAATGTAGGATAAAAAACTTAAATCAAATAGTTTTGGGGTGGGGGTTAAAATTCTGCAAGTATTGTATATTTAAAATCAATTTTTACATATATCCCTATTGGTAAATCAGTTTTTCCCAAATTAAGTTAAGAGGGGGGGGGGGGGGGGGTGTCAGTGAAAAAACTATGTGAATTAAGTTTTTTATCCTACATTGAACTTTTGATGTCATCCCTAAGTATCCATGAAAACCATTTAAAGATCTTACTTAGGTGTTAATTAATAAAGTGGTTTCCTTTAAGAATAAATTTATTCAAAGATGCAATAATTTAACATTGATTGTATTAAAATTTACATGCTTTATAAACAATTTACCATAAAAACTAGGATTTACACTGTTTGTTTGTTATAAGAATTTTTAAGGTACAGCCAAAAATTTAAAACCAAATCTTTGTATCTTTGAAAGTATTTAATAAAAATGTTAAATAGTTTTTATGATTTATAGGAACAGCATTCCAGACTTAATAATTAAAAGTACTAGCTATATGTAGACCTCATCCATCCAAGTATAAAACGTAATTGTAGACATGTGAAAGACTTACAAGTTGTCAAATATATACACATCAGAAGATAGGACTAAAAGAACAACACTGCTTTAAAAGGAAAATTAAAAATCATGATAAATTGACAATACAGCATGAAAAAGTGTTTGTTTTGTTGTAATTTTATTTTAGCATGTTAAGCAGAAATGAAATAATCAAAAATAGAAAGGACAAATATTGATGTTAATATAAGATGTATGCCTCTGGTAAATTTCTACAGAGTTTTCTTTTCTATTCAAATCACAAATATCATAAAGGTAATGGTTTATAGTGGTATTATATTTATAAATTAAATTCAGTTTAAACATTTATTTATAGTGGATTGGGAAACAAGTTTTGCAACTTATATTAATCCCTTTCCACTTTGCGGGTGCGAGTGTTGCCTTGTAGCGGCATTAGCCTACTCTTTTTCAAAATTTACAAGGGTGTCTTTAACGTGCAAGAGAAATGGCTCTCTCTTAATACGGGTCAGCCATTTATCGTCCCCTTAAGAACGAACTATCATCGTTTCCTCAAGACCATACTCGCAGATGGCGTCAAGGGAGAGCCGAAAATTGAGTTCCTGAAATTTTCATCCTAAACGGGAATCGAACCAGGAACCTTTGTATTAGTAGTCCGATGCACTAACCACTACACCACGGCTCTCATAAATTAAATTGAATTTAGGGTGATCTTTTTTTTAATTTGGCCATAAACTGTGATCAACAAAATACACGAACAAGTCTTCTATTAAAAGGACACAGTTGGTGCCCATATGAATACCTACACTACATATCAGTTTTATCACTATCAACCAAGCATGCATGTTATTTGTTGTGTATGATCCTAGCATGTATATTTCTTTTCAGTACTGTCTTGTATACAACAAGCATGTAATAGCATCAGGAGCTTCAGACAGCACTATAAGAATTTGGTCCCACTCAGGTAGGATTACAGCTCAAAGTATATGGCCCCCATCCCTAAAACAATTAACCGACACCAAAGAACAAGGGCTAAACATCACCTTTATTTACTAGAAGTTTGTCTCCATTTTGTCACATTCACATTTTTGCATGAATATTGCCCTTCATTCCTTCCAAAATACACACATGCATGCACACAGCGATTATATATCATAGATTATCATAAGTGTCTTAACATACTTGAATTTCAGAAAAGTCAGTTAAAATCTAACATCACAAATTGACTACATCTTGAGAAATGATTCAATCGTGTTTCCCTTTTTCTAACTACATATCATGCCAGGATTTTTTCTTAGCTTTTCTTATCCCATTATTGTATTACTTCAATTAATATGCTGTTTGTGTCTTTTCCTGTAAGAATTTTGTTTATCATAATGTATTTTTTCAATTAGATATCAGAAGATGTGGTATAAGGGCCAATGAGACAACTCTCCATCCAAGCCCTCAATTGTAAAAGTAAACCATTATTCGTCTATATACGGCCTTCTAAATGGAACCTTGGCTCACACCGAACAGCAAGCCATAAAGGGTCCCAAAAATGATAAGTGTAAAACCATTCAAACAGGAAAACCAACAGTCTAATCAATATAAAAAACGAGAAACGAGAAACATTTATGAACCATATAAAAAAACGACAACTACTGATTTCGAACAGGTGCAAATAAATGGAGCATGTTTTAACTGCATTTCTTGTTAGAAAGAGCATAATTATTTAAAACAAATTTTATAAGGCCTTATTATATTTTATTTAGGTGAATGCCAGTATACACTGACTGGACATCTTGGTGTAGTTAGATGTCTTTATATCAATGATCATAGGCTTGTTA
Organism: Mytilus edulis; assembly: GCF_963676685.1. Lineage (NCBI taxonomy): Eukaryota > Metazoa > Mollusca > Bivalvia > Mytilida > Mytilidae > Mytilus > Mytilus edulis. The sequence goes on along the minus strand of NC_092346.1, from coordinate 13,857,705 downwards.
GTGGTGGTGACCAGAAGAAAATTGGTATTTGGAATTTTAAAGTAAGTATTAACTAATCACTAAAAGCTAGAGTGACTACATAAATGAAAGTATATACATATGAGTAAAAAACAACATAAAAATGAGTATCAGAGAACAATTTTTAAAAGGTCTTTCTACATTTAATTTCTTAGTAATTGATTAGAAACTTCTTCCATTTTACTCAAATTAACTATTGGTGTCCAAACATTATTAAGTTTTCTTTATATTGATTAGAAATATAGCATGTCTGTATACTGATTTGATTTGATATGTGGTGTTTTAACGCCACTTTTAAGCACTGCTTTTGGTTTATTTCGTGGCGGCCAGTTTTAATTGGTGGAGGAAGCTGGAGTGCCCAGAGAAAACCCCTGACCTTCGATAGGAAAACTGACAATCCTAGTCAATTAAGATTGGAGTCTAGTGCACCCACATGAGCGGGGTTCTAACTCACAACCTCAGTGTTGACTGGCATGTGATTACAGTAGTAACTAATTGGTCCACTTGGCCACCGAGGCCCCTATTTTTGTCTGAAATAAGAGAGATAATTTTGGTAATTTCTGTTGAGAAAAGGTCATTTCCAATCTCATATGATAGCTTAACTCACACAGCTTTCACAAATATATGGGTAATATATACTTTTGCCTAAAATAAAGGAGAAAATGTCACTTCTGTCTCATATAATAGTTTTATTATTTTCATTGATTGCAAAAACATATGGTTTCAATATACATTTGCCTGAAAAAAAGGGAGATCATTTCCAACTTCTTGTTTAGAAATGTCACTTCTGTTCTAATAGTATTGCTATTTTTACACTGATATCAATGTTATATGGGTTCTATATACTTTTGCCTCTTATAAGGGAGACATTTCAGGTCTTGTCTCAAGTGATTGGTTTATGTTTGCTGATTAAAAAAATATGGTTTCTATGTCCTTTTCCTTGAAAAAAGGTAAAAATGTCTACTTCTGATTTACTCGAGGTCACTTTCAGCTGACATTTTTTAAAGGTCATATGTCTTCCAAGTTTATGCAAAAGACCCTATATAATGGTTTTATCCTATACTAAGTTGAAGTAATGATTCAACAACCATAAATTAAAAAATATCAGGGGCAATAACTCATAAGATCTCATTGGATTGTTTCTCATAACCATCACAATATAGCAAACAATTAGCACTAGTTCCTTTATATATATCTTTAAAAGTATCAGAGAAGATACAGGAACAAGAAAAAGTCAAAATTTTAAACATTACTTTGACCTTTGACATCAATTTGTTAATGCTAAAGGGCCTCAAAGAAAAAAATGGTAGGTCTATATGACTTACAGATTCAGGCTAACAAAAACATACAGACAAATCAATTGTAAAGGTTCTAATAAGATGTCACTAGCTTTCTTTGATCCAAATCAGAAAAAAATTCTGAGGATGTTATAAAAAACAAAGTATTTGGTTTGTACTTGGTTACAAATGAGATACAATAACAAGAACAATACTGATTGATGAAATAACTCTTACATTTGAAAGTATCAGGCTAAAAAGATGAGTTTCTAAAGTGCATCAACTGTTCGATGCAATATCTAAAACAGCTTAGTGACAATTTGAGAAACAATCAAAGTGAATGAAAAATGTTTGGTGGAAGTCGAAAAATACTAATCAGAACAAATTCAAAAAGTGAATTGGTATATTGTGGTCTTATCATGTTTATCTAATTATGTTTTTTGGGGTTAATAAGAGGTATTCAAGTACTTACTGGACACTGGTATACATCTGTTGCTTTCAAAGTTTTATGTTTAAGCATTCCTGATGAAGGCATCTCCAGATTTAGAAAAGCCCTTTGAAAACACCAAATTTATTATGTGTTACTTTCATTGCTTATTTTTTTATTATTTCAGACAGGGAAGTTAATGAATATGGTTCATAGATGTCCTAATTTGTTACACCTGATGTGGGTTGGAGAAACAAAAATTGTCACAGCATCGCCAGAATCAACGGGGACGATCACTATTATCAATTTTTGGTGAAGTCAATTAGAAGAACACACGACTTAAGACAACTCAAAAATTTCATAACCATTGCATCATGACATCACATGTAGAGGTAACGCCAGCATCAGAAGAATTTGTTACATTGAGGAGGATAAAATTTTATTTTATGTGGACTTGCCAAATACTAATATTTTAAGGAATATTTATGTGTGATAATCCCTTCTAATGAAACAGAAGTTGCCATAAATTTTGTTACATGTGTTATAGGTTAAAACATTAAGACAGAGTAAATAATGAGTAATGTAACATGATTCTTTGGGTTTTTTTATGAAACTAAAGCTGGAGAGTTATCATACAATATTGTGAACATTGAAAATAGTTTATATTTATGATATTTGTTATGACCTATAACACAGAAAATAAAGAGCGAGAGCTTTTTAAAAAGACTGCTTTCCAAGGGAAAAAAATTGAAAGGAGGATAGAAGCTATATTAGTAACATCGGAAAGGGTATAAGTTCACACAAACAACCCACATTTATAGACATAGATATTGATTATGGTGGCATATTCTGATACAATTATATCTTTATAAGTTAGTTTAGTTTTAACATAGTTTAGTGTTCCAAAAAGAGACAAATGGATTAGACACAAGTTACTGTTATAAGTAGATATGTTGTACATGACAAGCGAGATTAGAGAGGGAACTTATGATTTGATAAGTCAAAAAATGTAATGAAATTTGATCTACTCATGACAGCAGAGAAAACAGAATTTTGAATTTGAACTATTTTAACCTGTGCCAATATGACAAATATGCTATGTCTATTTAAAAAGATATCATAAAAGTTTGAATGAGTTAATTAAGTGTAAAAAGAATAGAAAATTTAGATGTGGGAAATATTATAGTTGTGCTTAAGGTGGTACCTAACACTACAGGGAGATAACTCTGTAATATCAGCTAAACGTTTTAATTACGTTGCCTTGTGAAGGCAATACAAAGCTTCTCAATGATCAAAATTAGTGTTTGTCAAACTGCTATATAACCAGTATAATTTTTCTGATAAAACGCTTGGTTCAAATTTTTAGAATTTTTTATATTTTTGTCAAAGGGTCAAAGTAAATACTTTGTCAAAATTTTATGAAAATTAAACGAGCCAAATTAATTTTAGTGAAAGTGTTGGGTACCACCTTAATGTTTATATATGTACCTGTATGTGTTTGAATGTGTAGTACATGTATTATAATAGATAAATTAACAAAAGTTATTTAGATATTTTTTAAATTATCATATTTGTTTGACTTGTTATGTTATTGTTTATTTAAATGAATTGATGTGCCTTAAATATTTGTGCCAATACCATTGGTGTATGTTTTTTTAAACAATGCTCTACGAGGTGGTTAAAAATAATTGAAATGACATATGTTCGGTTAAATTGTCTCAACCCAATAAACCAGGGCCTATTTTCATGAAAATCTTACAAATAATCTATGGATGAAAAAATGCGAGAATGATAATCATTTCAGTTTGGTTAAAAAAATTTAAAAATGTTTGTTGGGTAACATTGTCTCAATCTAATAAACCAGGCCCTAGCTAGCTCTTTTCACAAGAAAATCATATGAGTAAAAATGCTTATGATCGAGTCACGCTCATTTCAGTTTAACTTGCAATCAATTTCAATAGTAATTTTTTTTGTGTAAAAAGACACAGCTACGTAATTGGCTGCGGTTGGTAGCTAATTCCTTGCAATTTAACTTAATAAGTAGTTTAATTGACAATGACTTTCTAATTATTGATTTGTTTTGTAAAGGGTGTCCTTTGCTTCAAGTTTTTGGAATCATTCATTGATAGAAATAATGCATAAAATGTAAAAGAAAAACAAGTATTTGAAACTATTTTGTCAGTAGTATATTTTTTTTAATGGATGTTTTTAAATGATATTGTGCCAAATTTGGAGTTTCACTAAAAGATTCATTTTTCATATCTATAGACTATTCAGGTTATATTTTATTATACAAGTTGAGCTGAGTTTTAAAATTTCATTATTTACAGTGTTAGTTTTATTAAAGATTATTGAAGATATTTTTAGAGAATTTGGTGTTGATGGCTTATAGCAGTGCATGTCTGATAAATTTATTCATAACTTATTTATACCCAGGCGCGTAGCTCCCTATATGCTAACACGCAGTTGCGTGCACATCAATTCGGCATGGAAAAAAAAGGCAAAATAAAAATTGATAAATTGAATGTTAAAGGAAACACCTATGTTGTCATTTTTTTTAAATTGATGAAATATCATTAAATAACGGCATTTGGTTTCAAAATAAAAGTTTTATTGGAGACTATGACAAAATCAAATAGTAACTTCACGGTATCTTTTACAAGATTTAATTTTGTAATACTCATTCTAAGACATGTAGTTTTGGAGCACATTTTACAGTGTACGGTTCATCAGTTTTGAATGAGATGTACCAATCGGCATTAAAATTATCAAACCCTTGGATATCGTTGAAAATATGCAGAGGCGATCTGGTCGACAGATTACCGGAGCCAATCACCCTGCAAACGCGCCAAAACAGTATTGATAAGTCTCATTTTTTTTGCGTTTATAGACCATATGATAAGGGAACCGTAGAGTGGAGTCGCGTCTAGTATTATCAGAAAATCGCTTCTTTACGCTGTATCTGCTTCATCATGTTGTAAGAAATATAACAAACAAACAAATCTCAACATTGTCTGAGACATACGAAACTGACACAACATGTAATTTTGACGATTTTTGACAATTGGGAGGTCGCTGGATGCCGAACACATACGCTGGTTTATAACATCCCAAAATTTTGGGAACCCTTTCAAGTTATGCAGACTAATATTTTTTTCGGTCTATCAGTGTACTACGTATGTTGAAAACAAATGTATGATCAACAATGAACATTGACAGTTGCTAGCATTATTGCATATTCATCGGGATTTCAGTGTGAATATTGACAAAGTAATAGGGAAGTTTGTTTCTGCCTTGACCCGAAGAGCAGATTTTGGACAATTTTGAGTAAATTCTGTATCACAAATATGTGTTGTTTATGTAATACTACCAGGGGCGGATCCAGCCATTTTAAAAAGGGGGGGGGGGGGTTCCTAACCCAGGACAAAGGGGGGGTTCCAATTACATGTCCCCATTCAAATGCATTTATCGTCCAAAAAAAAGGGGGGGTTCCAACCCCCGGAACACCCCTCTGGATCCGCGCCTGTACTACTCTATTCAGAAGATTTATTTATAGTTTTGCATTCATAAATTTATAAATTTAAAAAAAAAGTCCTATCTACATATAGCTCTTTTAACCGTCCTATGACCGAAAACCAAAAAAAAAAATGTGTCTGCATAAAAAAGTTCTGGACAAACATTTATTGTAGTTGCTTGCACATCGTTTCATTCTAACTACACCCCTGATACCCATGGTGACTAGACGTCTCATTTAATTTGTTTTGTTCTATGTCAATCACTACATCAATAGACAATGTTTACACATAATGATACTCCCTGTGTGTGAAATATGAGGGATTTCATTTAGTTTGCTGGAATTCATTTAGTTTGATGCATACAGTGTGTGCTGTGGTGCCTGTGCTTGTCACTCTGGCCTTCTGCCTAGCTTGCTGTAAAAAGGAAGCAGAGTGTGTAAGTCTTCCCTGTCAGTCATGGCCTCTCTTGCAGTAAGAACAATGTAGCCAGATATGGAATCCTTCTTGAGTTGGCAAATGGAGACTATGTATTTAAATCCCAAATAGAATCAAAGGGTCTTGGAGGAGACTCTGAGACTAAACCCCCAGATGCATGACATGTAGGCCAACCGATGAGGACATTCCCTGATGTCTGCAAACGTAGCCCCCATCTATGGGATTAATAGCATAATATGAAGATAAAAACAATTGACAACCTCTCAGTGAACAAGGTTCCTGGCATAGAATTGTTTCATGCACATGTGACAGTGTTTGACTAAATTGTTATCTTGCTTGCATAGGTACTACAATTTGGCAGCAGTGACAACATCTATAGAGTAAACTATTTGTATAAATCTTTATGCTTCAGAGGGAAGAAGACCTGCATGCTTTATTCCTTGTTCGAGATACCTTTCCGTTGTCCTTGACCTCATTTTCATGGTTGAGTGACTGCTTGGAAATGAACTATGTTCAGTTATAAGTTCACCTGCCCCAAAAGGCCATGTGAGCTTTTCTCATCACTTGGCATCTGTCATTTATTTGTACAAAAATCTTCTACTCTGAAACTACTGGGCCAGATTTAACCAAACTTGGACGAAATCATCATTAGGGTATCAAGTTTAAAAAATGTGTCCAGTGACCAGGCCAACCAACCAAGATGGCCACCATGGCTAAAATAGAACAAAGGGGTAAAAGTGGATTTTGGCTTATATCTCTGAAACCAAAGCATTAAGAGCAAATCTGACATAGTAAAATTTATTTAAGGAAATCTTGCCATGTTTGGTTATTATCTTGAATATTATTATAGAAAGAGATAATCTGTACACAGCAATAATGTTCAGAAAAGTAAAATCTACAAATAAGTCAAGATAACCAACATGGGCAGTTGACCCCTTAAGGAGTTATTGCCCTTTATGTTCATTTTTTCATAAATTTTTTATATCTTTTACAAAAATCTTCTCCTCTAAACTACTGAGACAAATTTAACCAAACTTGTCCACAATCATCATTAGGGTATATAGTTTTAAAAATGTGTCTGATAACCCCACCAGCGAACCAAGATAACTGACATGGCTAAAAATAGTACATAGGGTAAAATGCAGTTTTTGGCTCATATCTCTGAAACCAAAGCATGCCTGAAGAGCAAATCTGACAAGGATGAAAATTAATTATTAGGTCAACATCTATCTGCCCTGAAATTTTAAGTCTCAATCAGGCAACCCATTGTTGGATTGCTACCCCTGAATGGGTAATTTTAAGAAAATTTTGCAGCTTTTGGTTATATCTTCAATATTATTATAGATAGAAATGAACTGTTAACACCAATAATGTACAGCAAAGTGATATAAATAAGTAAACATGACCAAAATGGTCAATTGACCCCTTAAGGAGTTATTGCCCTTTATAGTAAATTTTTAACAATTTTCATAAATTTTGTAAAACCACTGTGCCAATTTCAGTATAGATAGAGATAATTGAAAGCAGCAAGAATTATCAGTTAAGTAAGATCTACAAACACATCATCATCACCAAATCACAATTTTGTCATGAATCCATCTGCGTGTCCTTTGGTTAATATGCACATAGACCAAGGTGACAACGGCACAGGCTCTTAATAGCCTCTAGTTTACTAGTACTCTATTATTATGAGCATGTGTAATAGGATAAATATATTTAATACATGAATATAGATTCCTTGCAACATCTACATGTCTGGGGTTCACCTGATTCGTACCCCATTTTACGGAGCAGTGACCAAAGATAAGTTTCCGGACCAAGTCTGTATCTTATCTAGCATAATAGATTTATTCAAAGTTGGTTATACATATAACAATACAGCATAAGCTCTGTAGAGCTTGTATCCGACATATCCCAAAAACTTCAAGCAATAGGTAATATTATGTGGTGTATCTTAGAATGATTGTGAGGTGTACATGTCAGACTGGACCATTTTATCTGACCTTGACCTCAATTTAATGGTTCATAGAACAAGGTTTTTGTTGTTTGGTCTATTTCTCATATACTTTAAACGAATATGTCAATTTATTTTTGGTGTCCTGATTGTAAGGTCTACTTGTCTTTTTGGAAGGTTTCATCTGACCTTGGTGTTAGTCTATTTCTGAATATTATAAGCAATACAGCTGAGGTCTATTTCCATTTGATGAACGGAAGGATTGTAGGGTGTACATTTTTTTTTTATACAAATAAGGCCGTTAGTTTTCTCGTTTGAATTGTTTTACATTGTCATATCGGGGCCGTTTATAGCTGAATGCGGTATGGGATTTGCTCATTGTTGAAGGCCGTACGGTGACCTATAGTTGTTAATGTCTGTGTCATTTTGGTCTCTTGTGGACAGTTGTCTCATTGGGAATCATACCACATCTTTTTTATATGTCTGTCCGACAGGGTTCATATGACCTTGACTTCGTTCTCATGATTCATTGGTAAACTTTATCAGTGTATCATATACCATCAGCAATAGGTCATCTATAATTGATGTATGGGATGATTGTTAGATTAGCATGTCTATCTGGCAGGGTTAATGTGACCTTGAACTCATTTTCATTGGTCAATGTTTAGATTCTGTGGTCTGCTTCTCAGGTATTGACATTTAGCGGTAGGACTACTATATTTGGTGTATAGAATGACTGTAAGGTGTACATGTCTAGCTGGCATGCTTCGTCTTACGGTAAGGTGTACATGTCTAGCTGGCATGCTTCGTCTTACCGTAAGACGAAGCATGCCAGCTAGACATGTACACCTAGTTACCGTGACCTTATTCTCATAGAACATTGCTAATGCTAAGTTTATGACTGTGATACATGTATAATTAATACTTGTAGTAAAAACTTAAAATTAAAGACTTGCAGCATGAATTTAATCATAAGCAAAACAGGCGAGACATTTTTACGAATTCACTTTTGTTTTTAAATCTCGATCTCTACCCCCTAATCAAGATGAGTTTACTTGTACTCATTTCTCTACCTACCTTCTAATCACCATCAGATTACTTGTAAACGAAAAGTACATACAAGAAGGTAGGCCTATTCTATCAAAAAGAGGAAAGGAGGAGGGAATATATACCTTTATATAACGAGTATATAGGGGGAGGGGGTTCTGACACGAGTGCCTGTGTACATTTAATATAAATTCGTCTCGATCTCATCAATATCGCGTCTTGATGTCGTCACGGCGATATCGTCGATTTCGGTATCTGAAGGGCATACGATACAGTTATAATCCCACGGATAAAGTTTGATGAAAATAATTTACTTTGCATACAAGCTTCTTTGACCAGATGTCGATATCAATCATGAATATTATTTCTTTATCTTTAAAAGACAATGACACAAGATAAAAAAAAATACAAACAAGACATATCTAGTACATTTGTAGCTGATCAAATTAAGACCGAAAATAAAGATTGATATAGGATGAGATCGTATTAATTATAAACATTTTTCCCCCATTATATCAAAACTAGAAACCAAGTGGTCACCTCTCCATATTTATTATTTTACTGTATTCTGTTAAACAAAACAAGTTTTATTTGGTTATACAACGTTTACATGGTAACTTTAGGTGACAACTATGTAAAATACTATTCCCAATCCATTAATTTATTCTATTGAGGTATCGTCTTACAATTGAAGAACTGTTCGAGGTTGGTGTCTTACACATACAGACAAATATATGTCTGACATGTTGCAAACAAATTACTACCCATTATTTCACCGAACTAAGTAATTTTCCGCGGTCGAAATCCAAACATGTACCGCTCGATCTAATATTTATGTTCCCGCTTTATCATAGAGGTAGTTGGGGACAGGACAATTTTTAAAGTGTATTTCTTCTTCTGTATTATACGAACATAAATGTACTACAAATAACTGTATTTGCTATTAATTCCAAGTCTACTATCCACAGCGGTAAGTGATATTTTAGGGGGGAAAAGGGGGGAGGGCAATATTTGTTTTATCCTGTCCCCAAGTACCTAGGCACTTTATTGTACCTTGGCGACTGCATATATAGCAACAACATTCAGTTTTCCATTAAATTCAAATTTAGACAAGATATTTCCCAATCATGCTTGCTAAACATTAACACTTAAGTGGTATATCGAACAAGTATTTCTGTTCTCTACAGCCGTGAATCACGCATTTGTGTAATTTTTCTGGTACGCTGTTAGTACGAAAGTATTTTTTTTCTTGACAGCGATCATGCATTTGTTTATTTCTTCTGTTAACGATGTTCATATGTACAGAAAGCAACATGCATTTTTCTCGAGTTTTCTGGTTCGTTGTTAAAAGTAATATTGATTGATTATTGTTTGCTTAACGTCCAGTGGCAAATATTTAATGTATGTTCAGGACGATGTTAAAGTTATAGATATATTTTGAAATTTAAAATCGACAAAATCGAAAATAGGAAATGCAACACTTAAGAGTCTTTCGAGATAAACTAGATGTCATGAAATTTAGTTGTTTTTTTTTTTTAAAGAAAAACGTACTATTTCAAATTATGTGGTTTTTATAGATACAATCTTAAAATTTTTCTTTGTCATTTTTGTTTTAATTATGGGGGTGGGGTCACTGGGGATGGGTGGGTTTGTAGTTTTTTTTAATTTAATTGAGGGGGGACCGATATTTTACCTGATCTATTTTCACTAAATGCAGGAAATCAATGTTCAACTGTTGCGGGAAAAAAATGTGAAAATAAAGTTTGTTAAACCTTTTTGAGACCACAGGAAACTGCAGCGACAAATATACTTACATCGATTTCTGATGCATCAACTTGTAACTTGTCTTTACTAAATAAATATAAACGAAGTTAGTGTCAGAAATATTGTAAATTTCACCTGTCAGTAAATGAAAAAAATGAATCACGTTTAAAGATTAAGATATATATTAAATTACTCTCAGGTGATGATAATTAAAACCACTCCGACACAAGATGAATCTGATAAGGATTTTAATAAAAACAACTACTCAACAAATGTCAAAATTAAATGTTTTAAAAGTTATTAGACCGTGAATGTCAAAAAACAAGCAAAAAAACTTTAAAATGTAATTGAGATAAGAAATGAGATAAAACTTTCAGTTTGTAATGAGATGGACGTTATCAAGGAGCTAATCATGCATGTGACCTTTCAGTTTTATAAATGGATTACAAGTATTTGTTATTGCAGAAAAATATATTGGAAACCAACCAAGGTAAGTCTGTGTAATGAAAGTTTTTCTGCATTGAGAATTTTTGCCATTTTCATAACTTGATTTACAAGTACATTCTAGACTTTTTTTTATATTGTCAACTGTGTTTTTTACTGTTGAGAGGTATACCATGATAATTAATACGTTTACGTTCAACCGTATAGCGAGTCTCAGAGTAGCGAGTATACATATTCATCCAATTTTTTTACTTCAATGATCGATATAGAACTGGTGTTATTCAAATTTCCCGGGGCTCGAGCCGACTTTCAACTTGCCGTGCTGTATAAACATTTCTTGAAATAAAATGTATTTTTGAGTTTATAAGATGTAATTTTTTTTAGGGGGGGGGGGGGGGGGTCGCTAAGTTACTTTATTGTTGGGGGTATACCAGATAACTCAATCTATTCATCTTTAGTGAGTAAAAACTGTCTTTCATCGAGGCTCTGATACAAATTTGCGTTAAATATCCGGGATATGTCTGGTTTCAAATTTCTTAATCAAATGCTAAATATACAAGTAGTCAGATGAATACCGTCATACATGTTGTTTATAAAGGAGAGGCATGGTGGTACCACTTTGTTTTGCGTTAAGAATTTTAAAATATCATAAATCTATCACACATAAACAATATCAATCAATGTTCACAACACATTAGTCTGACGAGTATCAATATATAATGTATTATAAAACATAGTATTTTTTAATTGTGTATTACAAATTTACTTTAAGTTTTCACACTACATGAATCCCATGCCAAATTGCAAAATCTACCAAAATGGTCTCATTTTGAGATTGACAGTCATTTAAGTTTAGATATGATCCAAGCTTAGGTTTATTAAATGTTGGTAAAATATGGTTTAAGGTATAGCATACGCTTCTAACTAAGTTTACCATTTTCCCCTGAAAAATTACCCTTCAAGCACAGGCGCTTTAGAAATATCCCCCCCCCCCCCCCCCTTTTTCCATTATGTATTTTAACCGTTAATCTGGTAAATATTCTTCAATATTTCAACTTTTTTAGTGTGTTCTTGCTCCTATCCATACAATATATTACACTGACAGTACTTTTTCTGTTGATGCCCCTCTTTTTATATTTAACGAATAATTTATAGCACAAACAATGTAGGAAGAATTGCGTGTTTATTATTCTGAGATTATTCACGTCCCCTTTTTTTTAAATCCTTTTCAATCTTATAACAATCTTGTAATTCATAAATCAGCTACATCCTTTCAGTTTTAAATACCTGTGCTCGGACTTTTATGATCGATAATGCATGCAATATCTGCCACTGGACGTTTAGCAAACCTAAATTAATCAATTATTTATGGTCGATTTTTATCAAAGAGATGGGCGTATATCATGATCTTGGTGAAACTGTTTTACATTGAACTATTTATTTTCATTCTCCAGGTAAATTAAAAGTACAGATGCAGGATATTTTAAACCGTATAATTACACACCATCAATCAATGCGGAATAAAATCGTCTGTTAACCGCTAATTAGCTTTACTGTGCAGTTAAATGATTAGCTTGTGGTTGTCAATGCAATTATTGGTGACAGGTATGAAACAGTGAGAGGTTTGGAATTATCAATTCTATACATCTATTGACAGAAGCGAAAAAGGCACAGCGGGTGACTACCACGGAACTTAAAACCAGCAGAAATTACAAGCAATCTTCTATGTTGGATATTGACATTTTTTAATGTGGATGTGTGAGTCAGAAAAAAAGAGAAAGTCTGTCATAGTTATGACAAAGTAGACTGTGTCACAACGAACATAACATCATCATGGTGCCTTGAAAGTTTTAACGATTTACGGGACGTCGTAAATATGGTATGCTCGTAATAGATAGGATCTGGCGAGCCGGGATTGTCACGATACTATTTTAGCGAGAAAATGACTAAATATAGAATGGAAACGCGAGTTTTTCTTCTCGCAATAATTGTGATATTTATAAATGTTCTGATTTTACACAAAACATTTAGTGGATTAGAACGAGAGAATATGATTGATCCTGGCGGAACAAATCATGGTCATAGTGTTAATTTTCATTCCATGGATAAGTATAGTATATTTGAAAGTAGACTTCGAAAACTAACAGAAGTCTCTATTGATAGGAGTGTTCATTTGGAACATCTCTATCCTTTATCAAGAGATAGTGCTACTTTAGGGTGCCAAGATATAGTCCGAATGACAAACTATCGTTTTCTAGCAACTGGGTGGACAAAAGCTGTATATAGCGCAAGTTACAAAAACAAGACATATGCTGTGAAGACCGTGTTTCCCCAGGGCAGAGATATATCATCTTGCTCAGAAGAAGGTTATTTGTATGATAAGTGTTTTTATAAGGCCGCTAAGAAACTGATCAAAGAGATCAGCCTGCTACAGAAACTATCTCATCCAAATATTATCCAGGTAAGTCTACCCTCTTTTGAAGTTAAATGGGTTGTTCCCTAAGTCTATGCACAAAGAGACGCAGGTTGTATGTTAATGAGACAAGCAAGTCAATGGTAGTGGCACAAAACATTAAAATATCATCTATAAAAAACAAGATGTTTTATGCTTGCCAATAAGACAATTGACTATCCTCTAAAGCACAAAAGACCCGGATGTAACCAACTGATATCGATATGCTTTATAAAAATGAAAAGATGTGGTATGTTTGCCAATGAGAAAACTTTCCACCAAATGAGGTAGAAGGTTAGCAACTATGTGTTACTTCAACTATTAGCAAAACCCATACCACATAGTAAACTATTAGAAAATTTAAAATAGAACATAGCGACCTGATTAATGTAAAGAAAGAAACGTAAAAAAAGTATGATAAAGGGCAACAAACGACAACTATGCTCTAAATTTGGCTCAATTTTTTTTTTTAATGTCTATAGTATCTATATATATATATATATATATATATATATATATATGTATCTGTCTATTTTATTGTTTGAAAACGCCTAACAATATCTGAAGTAGGGCGCCACCAGTTTCTTTAGTTATTCATTCGTAACTCGAGCCTAATATGTTACTGTACTGACTTTCAGCAATATTTATAGCGGTAATCAGTCATTACTATTATTACCACTCAATCTAAGATTATTAAGATTATAGGGAATACGTTATAGGTTTTTTCTTTTATTTATAGGGTGTTTTTCTATTTTTCATGGGGCCTCAGTGGCCGAGTGGTCTAAGTAGTACTGTAATCACTAGCAGCCAGGTCAACACTGGGGTTGTGAGTTCGAACCCCGCTCATGCCGGTGCACTCGACTCCAATCTTAATTGACTAGGAGTGTCAGTTTTCCTATCGAAGGTCGGTGGTTTTCTCCGGGCACTCCGGCTTCCTCCACCAATAAAAACTGTCCATCACGAAATAGCCTAAATGCGGTGCTTAAAAGTGGCGTTAAAACACCAAAAATCAATTCAAATCAAATCTTATTTTCATTATAGGGTGTTTTTCTTCTTCTTTTCTTTGCTTTCCCATCACCCTATAAGCATTTAAATAATTATCTAGAGTTAAACGAACATAAAAAAAAACATGAAAATACGGGTCTTTCTGTATATTGTCACGGTTATTTCGCAGCATACCTAGGAATTGTGTGTTTTTTTTATTTATTTCCCACACATATGCCATCCTTCAAATGACAATTCTTTAAAAAAAAAAAAAAAGAGGAGAAAATAGGGAAATTTGAAGCAGGACGAAAGAAAAACAGAGAACCTGGCAAAAAGACGAAAAAACAGACAAACATGTCTACAAAATATTACACAGAAAACTATACTGATCAACACGTTACCTGCAAAAGATCAGAGGTACACTCACGTGCTCCGGAAGATTATAAAGTTGTTGCTGCAGCATAAAAAATAGATTTGCCATGGACTTTTTTCTGTTACGCAACTGACGAGTTACAACTCAGCTCATCAGTTGAGTAAGGGGGATGTCATCAGATGCATCAAGTGGGTAAAGGCACAGAAAAGGTATTTAAAACACGAAATATCAAAGAATCATCGGAAGACAAAAAAGTGATTCAAAAAGTTTATTTTGTAGGTGTTTGGTTTCTGTATTACAAGTGACAATCTGTTCGATGTCTCCATGGTAACAGAATTAGGGGATCCTGTAGAACTGATCAGACTTTTACAAATGTCATGGGAGGATAGACTCAAGGCATGTATATTAAATCATAGGTACTTGTGGACATGGAGACTCATTTAGTATATCAGTGACCGCTGTGGATAGTAAACTTGGAATTGATAGTAAATAGCAAATACAAGTTATTTGTTGTATATGCATGTGCTTTTAAAACAGAAAAACGCGAAAATAATTGAAGTTAATAGAATACGAAAAAGTAACGGATTTTGGAAAAAAAACTGAGGGGTAGGGCAAAAAAGAATTGTGCTGTTCCAAGTACTTATGTAATAAATCTCTCCCTCTATCGATATAACACGATGAACCTAGTTGGATATTTTTTCAAATCAACCCCAAACCCCCGCTTTTTTTTCTGTCCATCTGCACTTTGTATTTATATACCATGTATTCGATCGGATTTTTTCCTTTACCTGTTATTTTAATACCTTGACAGACACAGAAATGTCAGGTAAGAATTGTAATCAGTAAACATGGAGTCTGGCATGCATGCAGTTGCATTAGAATACATCGATCTTTCCTGACATGATATATAGAAAGTCTCACAAGATTACGTTTTGTCTAGCACATGTAGCATGTGCATATTATCACAATTTTAAACTCCCGTGTCAAAAATATAATTGATGCGTACCACGTGGAAACGTTAATCCGAAACAACTATTACGTAAGAGCTGTCTTTAAAGAATTTAAATGTCTTTATAATGACTGTTTGTTTTTATTATTAATGAGTTTTTGTATAGAAGTCTGTTGTGTTAATCTTGTAATTTCAACAGGAGAAACACTTTTGCTCATAATATTAGGAATTTTTTGTACCTTTAACTTCATGTTATTAATCATTCAGTGTTTGTTCGTTTATTAAAAGGTTATAAATATATCAAGCTAAATCGACCTTGGGCAGTCTAACTGATATAATCTTGAGCTATACTTAATACTTATATATATATATATATCTCGATACTTTGGTTTTGACACCCACCTTCGAATCCGTTCCCTTAATTCCCAAACATTTGACCTAAGAGCACCCGGTATTTAAAGGTTATTACGGAAACACATGCCTTGTACCTGACATCAGAATACATTAAATAAAAATTGAAACTTGCAAACATCGATTGTCTCGGTGACGAACCCATGCATGTGTTCCGGTAATTGAGACCCCCCCCCCTTTTTTACGACCAATGGTTTTGAAAGGGAACATGAATATGGTTTGAACACTCACTTCTTTTCTCCTTGAATGGAAACCCTACTCTTTTAGAAATGAATGGATCCGTCCCGCGGTACTGTCAGCGTATTTCATAACTTGGCGTTGTCGTCCATTGTCCGTTGACCTTTTACAAAAAAGCCATACCCTTTAAACTATTGATCCCGGCTTATTGGGTGCCAACTGGAACTGTACTTGGCCACACTAATTATTGAGTATCTACTAAGTTTGAAAAAAATGTGTCGGATGATTCGGTTTGCCAACCAACATCACCGACATAATTTAAATTTAAATAGAACAAGAGTGTAAAGTTTTGACAATTCTCTCGAAACCCACTATAAGTTAACTAGCTATAGAGAAAATTTGAAATGTTAAGAAAGCTGGGAGATAGTCTACTTTTCGTTTACACAACAAACAAAAAAAAAAACAACTTCAGACGACATACAGATGTGTTATATTGTCCTTCAACGACGAAGTTTAGAATTTTATTCAATTTGCTTATTACGACGTAATTACGACGTAATTACGACATTGACTGGCTATAGCCCTTACACGGCATAGGCGGATCCAGGGGGGCCCTGGGGGGCCCGGGCCCCCCTTTCGTGGGAAAAATTTGGTTGATTATATAGGGAATTATAGAAGCATGACTGGAGCGGCCCCCCCTTAGGTCAGTCAGCGCCCCCCCCCCCTTTAGGAAAAGTTCTTACTTTAATAGATATAGAGAAACTCGAAAAAACTAAAATAACCAGCACGAGATGCATGAACTACAAATGAGTCAAATGGACGAACTTGTCAGTCGAGTTCTTATTGGATTTATTGCCCTTTGTTTATATGACGATTTTTACCAATTTGTTGCTCTTTTGCTGTTTATCTTGAAACTATCAAACTAATACAGGGGCGGATCCAGCCATTTTAAAAAGGGGAGGTTCCCAACCCAGGACAAAAGGGGGGGGTCCAACTATATGTCCCCATTCAAATGCATTGATCGTCCCAAAAAAAGGGGGGTTCCAACCCCGGAACACTCCCCCTGGATCCGCCACTGTAATACTATCATCATGATCATATTAGGAAAGAAGCAATATGTGACCAGCAAGGCAATATCTCTTAATTAGCCAACATGGCCTAAATCGTCTGTTGACCTTGTCGAAGTTATTTCTCATTAAATGACGATTTTACAATTTTTCTTGGCTTATATATTTCCTATTATTATTAAAAACTATAATAAATCAAGGAAAACTTTAAGAAAGCAAAAATTATTCACGAATCAAGATCTACGAAATTAATGAGTCATATTTCCGAAATCATTGGCTAACTTTTTATAAGAGTTATTTCGCTTAAAGCCAATTTTACCGAAATATGCCTAAATTTTAAAAACTAATATATATAGATAAACAATTGATTGCAAGGAGAGTTAAGATGAATAGCGATTTTTATAAGTTATGTCCGTTTACATTGGCGATAACTTTCAATGGTGTTTTTTTTAACGCGTTGTAGACGTAATTTATCTCTGTTTAAACACATGCCATGTGTATTATATGTGTTTTAAATAGTTAATTTTTTTTTCTCAGGTTGCGTACGACATTACAAAGTTGTTGTATTTCATGTCACACAACCAGTTTGGAACAATTTCTATCAATGATTTCCGGAGGCAACAGTTTGTCAGGGTAAATGGTCAAATAAAGTTGTCAGATGTTGATGATATAGGTTTCGGCGACCCAATTTGCCAAACAGATGACGATTGTGCTGTTAATTTTCCAAATGTCAACTTCTCTTTGAGGTAAAACTATTCCTTCTTTTATCCGAGTTGCAACAAAACAAACCCAATTATAAATCAGTCATAAAGTTACGAATCCTGTTATAAGCTCCAATTCAATAAAAACAAAACACACATTAATATCCACCATAAGACAGATAGGGTTACTTACAGGTACTTCCCTCAAATCTTTGTATTTTTGCCAATTATTCGCTATTTAATATGTAAAATATCTACCCATATACCCTCATTTATTACATTCATCTATGTAGTATTCTGAATGAAATATAATAGAAGAAAATGCTTTAATTTATTTCAGAATATCTTGTCAGAATTTAAAGTGTGTTGGACATAACGAGAAAAAGAACATTTTTAATGCTGGCAGACATTTTACTACATTCCTTCTGCCACATGGTGTTCCGATAGGTCTACAGCCAATAGTTGACAGAGTTGTACATGGATTCTCTAATGTTACTATGAACACCAAACAACTCTTGCATTTGATGGACAAAATTGTGCTAATGTACGGGAGTGGTAGTTACTTGAACCGGACTGGTACACACATAAAAGGTAAATTGACAAAATTGAACTATGGTTGAAGTTCCTAAGCATAGGTACAAGACGACATGTTTCTAATGAGGGCCCTCATGGGGTTTTTGATTATGTGATTACTTGGCCGTTTTTTAATGATTATTTGATTATTAAGCCAAATATTTTTTTTTCTAGACGGTTTTCTTTATTTCATGTAATGTTTTCAAAACCGTTTGTTTTGTTTTTCGGGTATTGTTTTGTCACCTTACTATGTAACGGTGAAACCGGTGTTTATAATTTTTTTTATACAAGAACCAACGAGATTTATTATCATTTATACATTACCTAATAATGCAAAAAAATAATAATTTCATTGCTTATCATTTTCAGTTCTTTACAACAAAATACCTTACCAAGATCTTCCTGGAATATATGATTACCCGTGTCGGTTATCATTGACAGGATCCGGATGTACTGTATCGGTCTTTGACCTACAGGAAGCGGAAGCGCTTTGCAATGCAGATGAACAATGTCTAGCTTTTGTTTTTTCTAACAAACAATCCTGGACAGGTAAGTTTCTGTTTATTTGAAGGCAGATAAAACCAGTTTCTTTTCTGATCTTGAAATCTTTATTCTTAACTACTGTGTTATAGTAGACTAGTCTCAGGGTAAATGTCATATATGTGAAAACATGTTTTGTTAGCTGAACCGTTTACGCACTTAAATTATTGACATATTTTGAATAAAATTAATTGATATTAAATGTTCTTAATGTAGTTCGAATTTATGTGACCATGTTTATATCGACAATATCTCGGCCGAAAAACTGTACTGATTTAAAATTTGCATGGTGTGCTTATCTCCATTTATCAAAATAATTTAGTTTGAATTTATCATTTTTGTTTTTCAGGGCGGACATTAATACACATGAAGTCGGGTATTGGCAATATGAACCCGAATAGAAATACAAATTTATATGTAAAACCAACGAGTTGAATATTGATTTAATACTATAAAGTGCAAAGATGGCAATTCAAATACAGGGTATAAGAAAGATAATTAGATTTATATATAGTTTTATCTGATATTGACAAAATTTCTGATATTATTATTTGTTGTTTGAATACAGCACAAAAGTGCTGATTTTATGAGAAAAAAATCCATGTAAATATCTTATTGAATTGAGATTCATTTGAAATTGAAGTGAAAAATAACTGATATTTACATTTGTGAAATTTGCTTTTGTGCATAGCTGAAATTGACAAATTTATATTTATTAAGTAGTTGTACACAGTTATATGGATATATTTGATTGTGCGAGTATTTATATTGACTTGACATGCAGATAATTGTTTGAACGAATTATATAATGTATTGACCGGACATGTAGATAAATGTTAGGACGACTATTTAATGATTGGACGGATCTATAAATGAATTGACGAATGTATATACTGATTGACATATACAGTATAATTGGACGAATATATAAACGAATTGAAAGATATTGAACTATTGACGGATGAATAAACGATAGACGGATATATGTATGATTAACGGATACGTTCATGATTGACGGATATATACATGGATAGACGGATATATAAATGATTGACAGATACATGTATATGCATGGCTAGACGGATATATAAATGATTTACGGATATATGCATGGATAGATGTATATATAAATGATTAAGGAATATATGCATGAATAGACGGATATGAAATTGATTGGAATATTTTTTGAATGATTGGACGGGTATTTAAATGATTGAATGGATATATTTTTGATAAGATGGATATATGAATGGGAATTTGACGGATATATGACTTGACAAATAGATGCATGATTTAACGCATATATGATTAATTTGACGGATACATGATTAATTGGACGATTTATAAATGATCGGATGGTATAAACCTCGATATGTGGCGATATATTCATATACATATATTTGTTAAATGCCAGATATATATCATTCATCGGATGGATATTTGTTGTTTGCAAGGACTCGTGATTGAGTAAATAGATTTTTGGTTATTTGTAAGAAATCCTTTATTGATTTTTACGTTGTAAAGAAATGTACGAGGTAGTTGCTTATAGTTTTATTATGTTTTTGTATGTTTTTTTGTTATGGGTTTATACGAGAATAAAAAAAATAAACTGTTGGTTAGTTTGCAGGCCAGATACGAATGTTAAACACACTATACATATTTTGTAATTGTCGTCGTTAACTGTCAATACCCAACCGGTGTATGACAAAGACCACCCTTTCTGTATACCTCTTTGTGGATGTGTTTTGGATTTAAATGATAAAAAAATGATTTCTTTTAGAATTTCAATTTATTTCCCGGGTTTTTTTTTTTTTTGCGTCCTTGCTCTATCCATACAATTTACCATTAATGTATGAGAGCTACGCAATTACTCTTATTTTCCTCAAACTAAGGATGCAGATTGACTAAATAATAAAAAATGAAAACGACACTTTAAATGTAAAAAGGGCTTTTATTGATTTACCTTCATTAGGAACGCTCAAAACAGAACAATTAAAAGTCAAGGATGTACAAGAACCGATACATTGGAAGAGCAGCTGCAAAATAAAAAATACAGATAAAAAATATCAGTGTCAAAATCTATCTAAAGGCAACTTTGTTGAAGGGAGAGGAAACATACATTTCTTAAACATTTCTACTCGTTATTATACAACAAAAGATTTATACGGGCAATTTGTTTGCTTCAAGTCCAGACTTTTAAAATATCAACAGTTTATCGCCTGGCAAATGTATGTTATATGGACAAATAAATAAATTAGGTGTATTTACTGTCTTCTGATTGGTTAAAATTATTAGTTTTATTTTCAATGTTGTCTATTTTGATGGCGACACGCCCACTCTGACGTTGTGTATTCATACGCCAACATGTGTGTACGTTGTTATTGTTAATATAAATAATATAAAATGTTCCTTGAGCCTTATTTTTGATGGAAATTAATTTATAATGAATGGCAATAATTTATTTTGATTGTATTGAACAATAAAACTAATTTTTGACTCTTCACATTTTACATAATCCGCTTCGCGGATTATTCAATGTGAAGAGTCAAAAATTAGTTTTATGGTTCAATAAATTCAAAATAGATAATAGCCATTCATTAATTGCAATGTCAACGTCCTCGCATAAACTGTTCTAAGAACGACTTGTTCATTATATCAGTCATTTCAAAAAAATGTACATTTTTCGGTTATTGTCTATTGTCTGTTTTATTTGTAAGTTTGACATATTTTTTCAATTTAACACAAGAGTTTACATATTGTGCAAGATAGTACATGCAAATATTAGTGTGCAAAAAGTTTCATATTTTTTTTATATTCGTTGAAGTATGAAAATTCGCCAATTTCCATGCGTTCATTTTTGATAAATAACATTTGCATTCGAATTATCTGTACATAAAACTGCATTTAAAGGTAAACAGAATGATTTTTCTTCATTTAGTAACATCATAATTAAAAATAAATAACTTTCCATGTTTAAAATCATGACAACTTTTATTCCACAGTCACTGGAATGTCTGTTCATCAATATTTGTCCTTCCTGTTACTATTTATTTGTTTACGGAATAAAACTAGATTCTCCCTCAAATAACGGCGGTTTTTTATGTTGACGTCGTAGGCGTGGATACAGGACGTAACGACATGGTGAATTTTTGATGTGGAAAGATTTTGGTCATCAGAATCAAAAGATCGGTAGGTATTGATGAATGCGTACCTTTTTATAATGTCTTTAATGTTACCAGTTGATAGATAATTTTTAATTGCATAAGACTAATGAAACGCTTGTTACCGTAACTTAGGCATGGGCCGGAAGTATAAAAACACTACATCAATTATTAGGGAGCGACTATTTTAAAACCAATTTAAGTTATGTACTAATTTTTCCATACTGTTACTGTCCTTCCTGTTACAAAGACAGTGGTAACAGGAGAGACAAAAATGGTTACAGGATAGACATACTTTGTAAGAAAACTCAAAATGCCTCTTACATTATCGCAAATAAACTGTTATACATATTTATTACCGTACGGTATATTAATTCATAAAATGTACATTTGTATTGAGGTATTTCTAGAACAAGTCAAGTGCTACTTTGACTGGTAACAGGATGGACAAAAATATTAATTGTGCAACTATTATTTAGAATTCAGTTGCCAATATTACTGTACAGCTATTATTCAAGCAAGTCATATAGAATACGCATTGTTTCTTATCAAAACTCTTTGAATGTTTTACCCTTTGCGATTTGTACTTCAGTGTTTTCTTTAGTACCTGAACCTAATTTGGTTCATTTTGTTCCTTGATATGTTATATTGTTCTGCTTGGGTTGTAAAACTATCATTATCATATTTTGCCAACTTTTGTACTGGTTTCTTAGAAACATGATACTTTCTCGTTACAGGCAAATAGAGATATAAACCTTGAGAGACGACAGCAACACTCATGACACAAAAGAATTTCTTTTATTTCAAAAAAAGGGGGGGTGCACAACATATAAATGTGGGTATTTTAAACCTCCGGTTGTGGTTTGAACTCTCCCTGTCCTATTCATAAAATAACAAAGTCAATGTGAAAATCCCTTCTCCGTCACATATGATATTTCACAGCTACCACTATCATACTTAAATGAGATGATATAAGAGATACAAATATTAGAACACCAATTTTAGTCTCCAGTAGGTGCACATCATGTACGTATGGGTCGACCCCTTAATTGATATAAGAATTTCTACCCATTGATTTATTGCCTTCTTAAAGTTGCAGGTCATTGATATATTTGCCATTCCAAATATAAATACGCACACCAGCGGCAAATATGTGTGTATTATTCATTTTTATAATTTTTATAATGACATACCCCCCCCCCCTTTTTTTTTTGGACGCCTCCGTGCTTTTCTTTGACAAAATCATTGAGCGACGCTGCTACAACTTCCAGAATATTGGCTATCATTCCGAATCCAAATAAAATCAGAACCTCTTCGTGAACTTATGGAGATGATCCAAAAATCCAAGAATGACAAGCCTTCAGTGTGAAAATGTGTCAGAAACTAGATACATATGTACATGTATATCAGAATCATTGACAATAAGAAAAAATAATTTGAATTTTCGTTCAGTTGTATTGTTGTGTTCTTTAGGTTGTGCTCATGTTTTTAAACATATGAAATTAGTTTTGAGTTTTTACGCCTATATCTTCAACCTTCTCTAAGACGGTACGATGGGTGGTTGTTCTGGTGATTGGTTAGCCTCCAGTGGACACTTAAAGGCATATTCAGGAAGAGAATATAATAAATAAATAAGAACCAACATGCTGAACTTGGTCTTAAAAGCGGTAGTTCACAGAAAGGCATGTCATCTTATGTACTGATTTTTACGACTTGCGGCAACCAAATCTTACTTCATACTTAGCGAAAAAAACAAAAAACACCAATACCAAATTTTTCTTTTGTTTTTGTTTTGTTTTGTTTGTTTGACCAGGACAGGGTTGATATACGTATAAATGGTTCGTGTATAATGTTTAGATACTTATATCTCCCGTTTGTATCCTTATGAAATTCAAAATCCAGTTTTGTGTTATTGATTTTCGTGACCCAAATTATGTTTTGTCTCTACTGTTACCACTTTGTCCTCCCTGTTACTGCTTTTGTTCGTTCCTGTTACCCCCAAAAATGTGTAAAATAATTTTTACAATCAACATAACTGATCTATTGACTAAGTTTTCAGTTAGTATAATTGAAAAGGGACATAATAGTAAATTTTCAATGCCACTGTCTCTACAATATTTTTTTAAGAGTGTTTGAAAAAAAAGAAATGTGATGATTTTCCTGAACGTACCGACTATCTGCAGATTTTTTTTGGGTAATCTACATAAATGATAAATGTAAATGTGATTTCAAATGAACACTGCTTTGCAAATGTAAGCCACACTTTTCATTGGATATTTTCTTTTCTATTATCACTTTTGCTATCAGTTAAAAAAAGTAACAGGATGGACAAAATCTGACACAAGCTGGCACACAATTTTAAAATAAAATTTTCTCAGGTGTTGGTAAGATTGCATATTTTAAAAAATTATTAACAAATCAATATGCTATTGGTTTTTCAAATTAATTTGCATTTATTTAACCTTTTTTTTTGGAAAAGTTCAGATTCCGAATTTGTACTTTATTTTGAAATGACTGATATATTACTTCAGGAAAAGTGAATGTGAGATTGCACGATTAGCGCTCTGACGCCTAAACTATAATTGTTCGATTCGAAAAAAAAAGTTTGAAATATGATAAACAAGTTTGACATGTTTGACAGCCAATGAACTGTTGTTACGTGAGAAATGCCATTAAAATTTTAATTACTTTGACCCAAAAAATTACAATCCCAACTAGTTTGTCGGGTTTAAATATTTCTGTCATGTAGGTTTTTAGCGATTTTTTAAACATTGTCATAAAGCGGGAGGTTTGGCATGGTATTATACTAGGGTAAACCCCTCACTTTTCTTAAAATGTCCTGTACCAACTCAGGAGTATGGCAGTTGTTATCGAATACTTCGGTTTTATGTATGTTGGCGTTTGCACTTCGGTGTTCCTGTTTTCCTTTGTTTTCCTCTTATAGTTTATGTGTTTTCCTCGGTTTTGATTTGTAACCCGGATTTGTTTTTATGCAGTAGAGGGGCATTAAGTTTTCTGGTCTGTGGGTTCGTCCGTTCGTTCGTCCGTCTGTCCCGCCTCAGGTTAAAGTTTTTGGTCAAGGTAGTTTTTGATGAAGTTTAAGTCCAATCAACTTGAAACTTGTACACATGTTCCCTATGATATGATCTTTCTAATTGTATTGCCAAATTGGAGTTTTGACTCCAATTTCACAGTTCACTGAACATAGAAAATGACAGTGCAAATTTCTGTTTAAGTTTTTGGTCAAGGTAGTTTTTGATGAAGTTGATGTCCAATCAACTTGAAACTTAGTATACACTAGAACACACCCGTGATATCACGGGTCTGTGACTGAATTAAAGTATATAACTATGCGCAAGCCTTATTTTAGGATTAGTATTGTCATCTGATAAAGTCATGCCGATTATAAGATGTACACAGTTTGTCTCTGCTTTCAAGTCTTTCTGTTTGAACCCGTCGAACTGGAACTTATAAATTATTGGTAATATTAATTATTTGGAAAACAAAAGATCCTGGAATGGAGTATTTTTTAATCAACAGCATTGTCCTATATAAGTTATAAATAAAGTTGAATTCTTTGCTTCGCTGTTTTACGTCATGCCCACTAACAAATTGAAAACTGTACCTATACGCCTTTTTTTTAGTCCAGATTTAAGTATTCGTATTGTTATCTTAGAAATTCTTACTGATTAAAATACTACAATAGATAACAATTTGACAATTTAGTAGTGTCAACCCTGTGGTTATGACCCGTGTATATAGCATATTAATACTGAATACAACGTTTGATGGTGCGCCTGTCAGATGCGGAACGTACAGATAAGGTAATAGGAAACAGTTGAATATACTATTGGTATCGGTAGCGGACTCGACCCGGAACTTCTTAATTATTGGCAATATTAATTACGTGGAAAACAAAAGGGCCTTGAGTGGTGTAATTTTTAATCTACATCTTTGTACTATATTAGTTATATATAAAGTTGAATTCTATGATTCGTCGTTTTTACGTGATGACGGCTGACAAATTGGACCTCGTAATTTTAGTATTATAGATGTTCCCTATGATATGATCTTTATAATTTAAATGGCAAATTAGAGTTTTTACCCCAATTTCACGGTCCACTAAACAATAGAAAATGATAGTGCGAGTGGGGCATAAGCAATAACACACAGTCCGAAAATTAGCACTGATCAACTTTGTTTTATAAGATTTATGACTCGTTGCATACAGTAAATTGCATTGAAAGCACTGTCACAACATTTATGGTAAGATTTTAATTGTTTACACCTGTAATGTAATGCAGGAAGAGTATGAATATCATCCCAATCAATTATAAATTCTTGTTAGATGTCACAAACCGTCAAGTCATGTCGGTTTTAAGTGAAGCTTTTTCGTAGTGTTTTTATTTAATTGTTTTTCTCTATTTTCAACCTTTACTGATAAGTCTATTTTTAATAATATTCTTTTGACGTTGCTTGGTATTTATGCATCCCGTTATTGTGCTATGTTCATTTATTGAATTCTTGTCCTTTTTTTGTTTGTTAATGTGCTTTAGCTGTATTTGGCAAAACGTTTAGGAATTTTGGTTCTCAATGCTCGTCAACTTCGTACTTTATTTGGCCTTTTTAACTTTTTTGGAATTGAGCGTCACTTAGGAGATAACTGTATTGTAACCTCCATTCTAATGAAACTGACAGAAAACAACGTTAAAACACGTAATTAAAATCTGTCACATGTAGTCTGCGCTTGCGCGTACGTCCCATAGCATCAATTGTCAATTGATGCCATGTAAAAAAGTGACGTTATCCAATCAAAATGAACGTTACAAACGTTGTTGCATTAAAATGATGAGTCTTTTGTAGACGAAACGCGCGTCTGGCGTATATATACTAAATTTAGTCCTGGTATCTATGATGAGTTTATTTGTCTTCATGTGATTTTTTTTATTGCTGACATACTAGTAGTTTTTTTTATACTTATTAAGAATATAACTCAAAGTTTACTGCTGTACCCAAATTATTGACATGTTTTACCTATTATGTCTGTTTGTTTACGCTCAGACATTGTTGTCAATATAATGGCATTTATGTGACAGTCATTCAAATGAAAGTTAAGTTTAGCTAGTAATAAAACCGCTTTTTACACTAGGAAATGACTGTAAAAGTAAGAAATATGAAAGAAGTTTTTTCATGCGTATTAATTGTGTCATTTGTTGAGGGACTTCCCGTTTCGAATGGCCCTTGGAGTCGGTATTTTTGTTATTTTACTTTTTATCTTTCATGTTAATACGAGGGTTTGGATGGGGTTAAATGATTTAAGAATAATGCCCTTAAAAATGAAGATTAGAGAATAACGGGCAAAAAAAATGAAGATTAAAGAAAAAAGGGGTTAATTTTTTGAAGATTAGAGAAAAAAGGGGTTATTTTTTTGAAGATTAGAGAAAAAAGGGGTGAAAATTAAACGTTTACAGAATAACAGACCCCCCCCCCCCCCCCCCCCTTTCCCATCCAGACTCTCAAATACCAACAATTCATCATATAAGCTTCAAATCAGCGCCGATCAATTTTTTTACAAGAGATTATCCCTCGACCCTTGGAAACGAAAGCTATATTTAATATTGAATCTTAAACACCATAACGCCACCATATCTGTTTTGATAAGTCTAATTCTGTAATGCATATTCGGGAAAAATGGGATGGGTTGGGATAGCTACAACAATATTGAAAGATATCCGTCGTCATCTATATACCATAACGCTCAAACAGCTCGTGATGGTATCTGTGAAAATTACGAAGAAGTGATATGATCTTGAGCAATTAGAACTCTAGGTTTAATAGCTTCCTTATGAGCAGCAACTCCTTATCAGGGAACATAGGATAGGAAATACAAGAAACGGAATATCGTATCAGCATTTTTATTGATATGGCCTTCTAACTGATTATAAATGAACATATGTGGTATCAGTGCCAATAAGACAACTGTCCATCCAAGTAAAAATGTATAAAAAGTTAACAATTATAGGTCAAGAGTACGACCTTTAACACGGAGCCTCGGATCGATTGCACCGAACAGCAAACTATAAAGGGCCTAACATGACTAGGTGTATAACAATGCAAAGTCTGATTAGTCTGAATTGAACGAAAAACACGTTTGGCTTTATACAATATAAGCTTGATATCTACGTTTTTATTCCGTAATTGAGTTATAGTGTTTCATTGACTTATACCCCAATATAAGTAATGTGTGTCTACTTTTTTCCCCAACAGGTCTGACACGTGGAATTAAGTGCTCAATGTCCATTATATTAATAACCTTTTAAAGTCCATCAGATAAGCTCAACTTGCCTTTAAAATGTTTTGGTTTGATACATTCTCATGAAAGTAAAACAAATGTGGGACGCCGACGGACTGACTAAATTTATAAATTGTTAATTTTATTAAGAACGAAAAAATATTATAGTCGAATAACTGATTTTGATTATCTATTCAGATGGATACAGCATAAAGTAAAATAACAAAAGTTCCGAACTTCAAGCACTTTTCTTAAAGGAAATTCCTTAAGCAAATGGTATAATCAAAAACTCAAACACATCAAACGAATGAATAACAGCTGTCATATTCCTGACTTGCTACAGGGATTTTCCTTTTAGAAAATGGTGGATTAAACCTGGGTTTAAAGCTAGTTAATCTTTTCACTTATATGACAGTAGTATAAAATTCCATTATAATTATTACAACGATGTGTGAATAAAACAGTAGACGTAATAGGTAAAAAAAAAATAAAAAAAAATAAGGGCACATCAGTCAACACTGTGTTACAATCTCACTCATTACAAAAACAAGCAAGTAAGTCAACAAAGACCAACAAAAAGGCATATAGATAAATCTCATTAGAAAAACGAAAGACAAGAATACACAAATTTACTTTAGCATAACAACACAATGACGAGATATACAAGTACTGAGCCACGTCAAATAAATAACTACTTAAACAAGCAAATATGTCAAGACAGACAGACGAAAAGACATAAAGACAAAGCAAAAACAAAAGACAAGAATGTCTGTAAAATGCATATTCATTTATTATTTTTTTTAAAAGGCAACAGTAGTATACAACCAAGCAACAAACACAAATCCAGTAAACAAACTTAAACCTAGGGACACGCGCATCAATTACAAAAGGAAAACAACGCAACACGAGAAACACTAAACTACAAACGCCAACATTCATAGAAACGGACTGTAGATACCAACTGCCATATTCCTGGCTTGGTACAGAACATTTAAAAAGAAATGCCGGATTGAACCTGATTTTATGGCTAGTCGAACCTCCCGCCTATATGGCAATGTTAAAAATATTACTTAAATGACAACACTACGTGACAGGAAAACAGAACAAACAAATGCTTTAACACTCAACACAGAGAAATGCATTAATGAATAACAATATAATAGCACATTACAACATGTAAACTGCAGACTAAGAACGGACATCTCCCATAATTTACGACAGCACACACGGACATCAAAAACACACAAAAATAACAGCTCGTCTATTGAATGGATCACCGTAAAAAAGTGTATCTTTTTGACATTTATATTATCACGTAAATTTTTAAAACTTGTCACGTCCAAGAATATTGTAATGGTGTAATTATTTGTATTTTCTAACCATGTCGGTTTTTCTTCCAAATCAAAACTGTGTTTAACCCAAACAAATCCCGTGCATATAGTTGCATTAAACTTAAAATCATATAAATGAAGTTGCTAATCTTTTATCTTAACTTTAACAAACATATAGAAAATAAAAATAAATAACTATAATATGGTATGATCGACTGAGACGAAACAGTAAACACACATGAAAAGAAACAAAATAAAACAAAAAAGTTACACGTCTATACTGATGAATATAAATATGTGAAATGCACCGTAAATACAGAATTCAAACACACAAATAAATCAAATAAATACCGAACCACGCATCTCCAACAGGGAATAAACATAAGAGAAAAGACAAAATAACTAATTGCACTTACAAAAGAAACACAATTACTAAATACATTACTGTTTAAAATACAAATATCGAAACACTTCGTATATCAAAAAGAATTTACTCTCGGCAAACAGTCATATTAGAGACGATATTAAGCAGATCAGGCGATGTAGAAGTAAACGAACTAAGACACAAACACATTGTAAAGATCAACCAATTCGTGATGGTGTCAATAAAATTCACGGAGTGTCATTTTTAATCTACCCTCTTGATAATTATGTTAGATATACTCATAATAGATACCAGGATTAAATTCTGCATCCACGCCAGACGCGCACCCCGTGAACAAAAGACCCACCAGCGACGCTCGAACCCAAAAAAGCTAAAAATGGCCAAACAAAGTACGAAGACGAAGAGCAACGAGGACCAAAGTTCCCAAAAGCAGAGCACACTCCTGTAATACATAAAATATATATGATGGCTGGAACAAATATAAAAGTAATATACTCACGTGTGATTAAATAAGGACGCATATGTCATGTACATTTGTCATAATCAGCCAATTGTTTTTGGTGGGGTGTAATGTTGCTGAATCTCTGTTTTCTAATTTGTGTTTGTAGACTGTAGTCTATTTTTATTGTTTTTTGATAATTATGACATTTTCTATTATTTTTCGACTTTATAGTGAACTATCTCTTCTTTTCCTTCCGCGTCAATTACAAAAAGGGGGGATTCCCACGGGAAACCCAAATGGCAAGTTAATTCTTTCCACCAATACAATTTCATATTCAAATTTCAAATATCTTTTCGAATCATAGATTCACTGAGGACAATAATAAATAACAGCCAAATACAACGAGACAGATTAATATATATATACGCACTAGTTGCTTGTTTCTGAATCCTATTTGTAAATGTATATATAAAATGTACTTGTACTATTCATAATGTAATATTATTTACATTAAATAACAGCTATTATTTTGGATAACCTACTCTTCTTGGAGATCTATCACATGTTTTTATATTGATAGCGTAAATACATACTTGGGTTAAATATTTTTTAGAATATATATACGTAGACTGGATGTATAACAAAACATTTATAATGCATTTATTAAGAAGACATATGTATAAAGAAAAATAAATACACGATATCATTTTTATTTTACTTTTGAAAAATGAGTAAAGGAAACATATTCTATGGTATACGTCGAAATGGATGTTAACTCAAACCTAACGCTTCTAAAGTATTTACACATCCTCGGCTTAAAATATTATGGGTTTGAGCATTGCAGAATAATTAATGTTAATATAAAACAACGCTTCGAAAGCAAGTGTCATTTTTATTTGACATGTCCTATCCTCAAAGTAATTATCGCTAGGTCCAATCACTTAAAGTTCCTCTCCCATATGAATTGGCACTGCTCATTCTATTTGCACTCCGGGGATTAACTTCGTCCGACATTCCCGACCTGTAAACATTCGTTGGTGCATTCGAACTTTGAACATTTCCATAGTTTCTTGGTCCATGCTTTTTCTTCATCAATGAATCTGGTCTTTGTGGTGTGCTGCATCGATCTTTGAGTAGCATATATATGCCAATTCCACTTCCGGTTAATAACAATGACCCCATTGCACTAACAGCTCCAATTAAAGCCTCATTTCCAGATGTGTTAGTTTCAATCGGTATTTCTTTTCCATTGAAACTACATTTACAGGTTGGTTTCAGTGGTGTGTTACAAGGCTAAAAGAGAAAAAAAATCGAATAAGAAAGAAACAGCTATAACCAAAATTTCCAAACAATTGTATTGTTAAATTGAGAATGGAAATGAGGAATGTGTCAAAGAGACAACAACCCGACCATAGAGCAGACAACAACCGTTTTGTTTCGTTCTTTTAATTTTCATTAAAAAAATATTTTATACTTTTATAATTAATCCGAAATTTAAGAAAACATCATATATTTTTACAATTCTAACGAATACTGATAATAATGATTATAATAATAAAATTATTATTAATAATTATTTATAATAATAAAATTATTATTAAAAATAATAAAATCATTGATAATAATGATAAAATTATCATTGATAATAATAAAATTGTTAATAATGATATTAAGATAATAATAATAATAATAATAATAATAATAATAATAATAATAATAATAATAATAATAATAATAATAATAATAATAATAATAATAATAATAATAATAATAATAATAATAATAATAATAATAATAATAATAATAATAATAATAATAATAATAATAATAATAATAATAATAATAATAATAATAATAATAATAATAATAATCAGCAAGATAGTAATGCTACTACTACTACTAATAATAATGATAATAATAATAAAAATATTAGAAGTAGCAGTGCATTTAATAATATGGTCAATGCTCTTAAACTTTTTACTTTTTTGGGCTGGCTTTGAAACAATTTTGATCTGAGCGTCACAGATGAGTCTTATGTAGACGAAACGGGCATCTGGCGTATCAAATCATAAGCCTGATACCTTTGATAGCTATGTTCTTATTATTTCATTATCTTCATTAACATCTTCGTATTTTGGTATTTTCGTCACAATTATATATGTTATAGAATATCATATAAATAAGAAACATAAATACCTTTGTTGATTCAACCTCTGTCCATACAAAACATCCAAAGATCAAAATAAGTCCATAATGTTGAAGAATCTTGAACATTATTCCTCATCTGTTTCTTTGTCTTCCTTGTGAAAGATATAAGATAGAGTGACGTCAGTTTATATATCAAGATATTTAAATTAATAATCAGAAAATCTCAGATATAGACCAAATGTAACTTATATATTAACTAATGTTTGAAGAAAGATTACGACTGTATCTTTAAATTGATTGATGAACGTTCGTCGAAACAAGATCGATCATTACGAAGCTAGAAATAAGGATATATAGATACTTATACTGGATTATTTCAAATCATAATGAACATTCAATCTTAACGATAAAAGAATTTAGGCAAAATAAAGGACTAATTCCACTTTTTTTCAACCCATGAGGCATGTTTACTTGTAAACATTCTTCTACGGCACAGATAACTCAAATGTTTGAATAAGTATAACATTAACGGAATTTAGATTACATAAATGATAAAGTATTGAAAAACTATCATTAAACATAATTTTCAAACTTTTAAATATGTTAGAATCATTTTTTAATTTGAGAAAAAATTTAACAGAAAATATGCAAATGTCTGATTAGAAATAAAAAAATCATTAAAGAATTCAAAAAAAATAAAAAATTCAAAACAAATATTACGTCGCGTTTATTGTCGGCTTGAATACTTTTTATATTTAATTATTGAATAACAGATTCCTTATATATCTTGACCCTTAATTTCTAATCTCCATACCACAACATCCAATTAATCTCTCTTCTTTATTTTTGTTTGTCTTTTTTTTTTAAAACATATTCTTTATATTCTTTACTAGTATCTTAAATTCTGGACATTTTGCAAAGTAATAGTATTCGCTGTCCTGTAAACCCTATCCAGACCCTCATAACCGAACCAGTCAGTGTAAGAACACATAATCATATAAGCTCACGCAAAGTATTTTCTTCAGTTCAATAACTAGGACTAGATTAGTTGATTACAATCTAACAATGACATAGAAAAAAGGATAAACGACCACAAGACAGAATATTAAACACAAAATAGAAAACAAAAGCATTCGCCTTTTTGCTCGTATCAGGACAAACTCGGTCATAAGTCTACTGCGATGATGTTACACTTGAGTCAAAAGAGGATGGGACTGCTGTTACGACAATTGGCCGTTTCAGAATATAATGCATCCTGGGTAATATTTTCAAAGATGTACACCACAACGTCCTGATTGGTTACAAATGTCATAAACAATGGAAATTTAACCAATGACGTGGCGTTATTTTCATTTTGGGGTACGAACAATGAAATTACCCATGATGCTTTAGATTCTGAAACGGCCAATTATAAAGTTGGCAAGTTAACATTAGACGGATTTGGCTCTGATTTTTGTCAGGTCTTTTTGGTTTATAGCTCTTCAACGATGTTGGTCCTTGATTTTTAAATATTCGGCTTAAAACGTTCCTGATGAAGGTAAATCCAGATGAGCCCTTCGGTTTCATGTAATTTATAACGTGTTGTGTTCATTTTCTTTTTGTAACATATCCGTCTCTATCTGTAAAACAGATTTTCCATAACAGTCAATTAACTTGAGATGACTCCGTAAAATTTAAAAATTAGAATTTAAAAGGCGTGGGGGTATTTTCAAGAGATAAATAGGAAGGTCGACGGCATTTTATAATATTATTACAAGAATTTATTAAATACTTGTAGTGTATACTAAGGTTGAAACTATGGTCAAGGTAAAACATAGTTTTAATTAATAAATCTTGTATACACAGGATTTGAAAGCCATCTTTAATACATTAAACAGTGTTCTGCCTACCAGAAACGCTCACTGTGAATTGATTATAGTTGTTTCTCTTCACCTATTGTAGTTCATTCAAAATTCTGAAAATTATGATTTTTACATCAAATCAATTATTCAACAAGCAGAAATTTTATCCAACTATTGTTGCAAATCATACCCATGTCACTCAGAGTGATATACTAAAAAATATTTATAATCATAATTATAAGAACGTTGTTGATTCAAATTTATATACAGTTTGTTATTTAAAAAATGAAGGAATACTATTGTTTCAATAGGTTTTTGTACTCTTCCTTTTGAACGAATTTTCAATATTTTTAAGACTTTAAAAAACATCAGTTTGAATTGAAACATCTTATATTCAATACAGTATGTGTGAAGTTATGATGTGTCATCAAGTTTCATTAGGGAGATCTAATATCTTTAAATATGAAATACTGATTGTACCGTAGCAAAGCTCTGATTATTTACTAGGCTAAGGCTAAACATTTTGTCCTTTTTGTCCTTTATAGTTTATTTGCCCTACTTATTTCCATTAATTTGAGATTTTCAAATATTTTGGCCTTAAGCATCACTGAGGTATTATTCATTGTCAATGTGCGCATCTGGTGCAATATAATTGGTACTGTTAATGTTATTATCGATTATTTGCTTTTAATTGGTTAACAAAGGTACCAGGATTATAATTCAGTACGCCAGACGCGCGTTTCGTCTACATAAGACTCATCAGTGACGCTCATGTAAAATATCTATAAAGCCAAACAAGCACAAAGTTGAAGAGCATTGAGGATCAAAAATTCCAAAAGGTTGGGCTATATATGACAAATGTAATCTATGTGATAATCTTTGGTTTTTCAAAAAAATTCAAAGTTTTGTAAACTGGAAATTTATAAAATTGACCACAAAAATAAAACTTCAAATAAAAACTGAAACACATCAAATGAATGGATAAGACTGTCATATTCCTGACTTGGAACAACCATTATGTTATGTAGAAAATTGTGCATTAAACCTGGTTTCATAGCTATTCAAACCTCTCACTTGTATAAAAGTAGCATAACATTCCATTATATTGAAAACGATGTGTGAACATAACAAACAGACATATAGGTAAAAATCTCAAAAATATTGGTAGTGTAGTCAGCATTATGTTGTAATCTTAATCACTATAAAAACAAACAAATATGCCAACAAAAACAAATAACAATGCATATAAACAAAGCTCATTAGCATAAGCGAAAGACAAGAATACAAAAAATCATGAAAATCTGGGTATTTCAAAACACCATTATTGTTTTTATTTGGTATTACGATAGAATATTTTGGAAACTTAAGGTAATTAAAGCATGTAAACAGGAAAAATAAGTCGATGAAAATCGGATTGGTTATAAACTTACAGTAATGATTATTTACTTATATTCAATTACACTTTATATGAAATTTTTAACTTAAATACGAAAAACAATATTCAGACATGTGTTTTCTTACATCTGGGATATTGTGAATGTGAAGGTTATGCTATTACATGTAGTTAGATTCATAATCAGCCTTTCTATTAAATCTTATCCTTTATCGGTTGCCCGTTTTCATATTGACATAGTTTTCTTTTGTTTTTGTATTTTTGCTTCTTTTCTTTTTATACCATTTCAATATATACACTTTAATAATAACCATTTTCCAGTTTCAATTCACAAACACTACAGAGTATACACTTTTAATGTGCCTTATATTCCGTAATCCTTAATTAAGTAAGCTCTAAAATACCTACCCTTTACGTTCTTATTTTGTATCTTGAATTATAACTTTAATTTTAAAACAAAAATATCAAGTTAGTAAATAGCTGTAAAAATTTCAAAAAAAATCAGTGAATACCAGTAATCACTGAAACAATTAGTAAATACATG
Source organism: Mytilus edulis (assembly GCF_963676685.1). Classification (NCBI taxonomy): domain Eukaryota; kingdom Metazoa; phylum Mollusca; class Bivalvia; order Mytilida; family Mytilidae; genus Mytilus; species Mytilus edulis. The sequence continues at coordinate 13,821,060 of NC_092346.1, read as the reverse complement.
TAATTACTAAATTGGCTAGTAATTACAGGTATTTACTGAAATGTTTAGTAATTACGTGTAATTCCTAATTTCACCTATTTACTGTAACATATATACATATCGGAAGTTAAAACACGTCCCTTAAGTCATTGAAAAAAAATCAACTTTCGATCGCGCAATGGAACTATGACCTTTGCATCTTCCAGTGTTATGTGCACTTAAATTGATATATAATGTCTTACAAGAGACAATTTTACAAAAAATATTATGTCATTGCACGTTAGCGAATTTTAAGACAGCAGTAGTTTATCGATGTTTTAATCTTGTATATCGATAAGGACGAGAAAAAGCAAGGTCACAAATATGAACTGTTAATATTTAATGAAAATCCAAAGGTGTGATTATTATAACGGTGTGTCGACAGGGTAAGCTTCACCTGCTGAGCATATATCAGTCGTCATGCAAATTCGCAGTCTTTCAAAATGTCACAATCAGGACTTGTACACTAGAGGCAAAAGTACACATCAGACTACTAAACTAGTATCACAAGATCCATGAACTCAATACAAAAACAGTGTCGCTAGTTGTTTGAGATACCAAAGATATACAAGATTAATGTCATTATTCAAATTCTTCTAGATTTACTTTTTGTCTTACAATGATTGCAAAGTATCAAAAGTCATGCCAATTTAGAAGATGTATATCCTTGTTTGACTTCTTTTCTTGTTTTTGTTAGATGATCAAATTCGCCATCAATAACAGTACGAACATCCTATCATTGCCGTAGTCTTTTGTTCTTGCCAATAATCTCTAAACAGTTTTGATTCGTGTTTTATGCACTGATCAGTCGTCTTATGTGTAGATAAAACGCGCGTTTTGTGAGTTTTGGCACATACAAGACATTCTTATTATTTAATTTGTACTACTATGGTACATTATCATTTCCATATTGCCTGTGTTATGCTCCCATTTTTTTTTACGTCCGAAGTGCATCTACAAGAGAACAAAATGACATACCATTCCAGAGCAACTAAATGTATAAACAGTAAATATAGTAGACTGACTTAGGGGTCTCATGATAGCATGTTCGCTTCGAGTGTAGGACTTTGTGGGTTCGAACGCCGCTGTGGTCAACCCAAAGACTTCTTTTTTTTTTTATACTAGACGTCTTTGAGTCAGTCTTTGTTCCGGTAAGGTAATATGTGTTCTGCGGACTTCACTTAAACACCCGGTTCGACGTGTTTGTCGATTACAAAGCAGAGTTGATAGTCATAGTATTACATTAAGATGTTATTATCATGAAAAGGCATATTAATTTGCCGCTGGACTTTGAGCATTAATCCACCACCTGTTAATAGTAGTGTTTGTGTTGCTCAACTTTGAAAGTTTTTTTATGCATAAAGGTCTTTTATTTTTTGCATATTTCTCGTTTTTCTTTTTTTTTTTTGTAGTTTTGTTTGATCTTTATTCAAATATTGTTTTTTATATATATATACATTTTTCCATGAGCTTGGATATATACAACGAAGTTATCACCATGTCGTGTTCCTCATTCTATTTATGCATTATTTCTATCATTAGTAGGATATACATGATATCTGGCAATTCAGTATACCGAACCGTCATTTAACTTGTTGTCTATTAAAAATTTGAAAACAACACGTTTAATAATTTCATGCGTCCGAAGCGCTTTTCTGGATTTACCTTCATTAGGAACGCTCAAAGCCAAACATTTGAAATCCGAAGATGTACAAGTACCGAAACCGTTGAAGAGCTATATTAAAAAAAATATAAACAGCGGTACCAATCCAGTAGACGCTGTACGAGAGATATATGATAATAACTTGAGGGCATTCTACTGAGGCACGGGGATCTCTTTCTATATGCAGTTATACATAGACTTGTCACTTAAAAGAGTTCTCTTTTTGATACGTCAAATAGTATATCTTCATCAATGCAATATTAGTATCAATGGGTCAGTTATTATTATCTTCCGATTAGAAATACAGTTTTATCGTTTAAATCAAATTAAGATGTTAAAATTGTAAATGTGTTAACTGAGAAATTTACAATTAGTTATGTTTTGGCAATGTAATATATCTATGGGTGGTCGTGATATTTAGTAAACCTCGATATTTTAACGGAGGTCGAAATCCAAGCTACATGCATATACCAAAAATTCTATGTCCAAACACAGATAAAATATACTTAGTTAATGCATATAAACGAATTGGGTTTAAACCAAGATTGATAATAATCGACCCCATGTCTAATTGTACAGTAGACATTTCTAATGATTGTCTTGAATCTGAAATTGTAGCCCGTATTTCTTTGGAATTTACTTATGTCAAAACACATTTTCAAATTATCATATTCAAATTATTTAACTTTCAAAGTGAAATCCAATAATCAATAATTGATTGTATGATGATTCAATTACATGAATTGATTTCTCCTATTTGCATATCGCAATAAATCATATAAAGTGCAAATGGTGAGATAAAGTGAAGAAAATGATAAATAGCAAATCAATATCGGTTCGACATACAAATTACTTTATTGACCAATTAATTATTCTAAATATCATAGATGCTATTGTCTCACTTAGCAATCATAATATGTCTTAATTTGTCTTATAATTTGCAGACGAAATTTAACAGAAACTCACTTACATGACATAAGATGAAATACTGTATATGATGAAATTCGTCATTTATAATAACTGAAGTTTTGTGATCATTTCGTATAAGGTCATAGTTTGTTTCTAGTCTAATTATAATTTTTAATTTCTAAGACTGTCACAAAAAACTCATTTACAATAAGAAGATATGGGATTTTTTACAATGAGACACCTATCAATCAAAGATCAATGGATAAGGGTAAAACAGCTCAGGTCATAATACTACCATCAACAACTAGCAAAACCAATATCTTATATTATCAAGTTATAAAAGGACCTCTTAGATTTAAAATAATTCAAAATAGAAATCCATCGGCCTCATTAACACTAAAAACTTAAACAGAAAGCAATCATAGAAGACACCAACCAATGAGAACCATTCGATTACAGGTTCATGGCTTAAGAAAGATACATACACCTGTTGCCGTTTTACCAAAAAAAAAAAAAAAAAAAAACTTCACAAACGTGGACAGCTGTTTAATAGTACAGCTATTGGACAAACTAAACCATTTATTTGAAAGGAAATTGCCTTACCAGTCAAACAGATACTAAGCACAAAAAACGTTAGCAAAACTCCAATGAAAATTATAACTTTAGATTTCTTGGTTTCTTATATAAAGGCAATTGATTAAGGTGGTACCCAACACTTTCACTAAAATTAATTTGGCTCGTTTAATTTTCATAAAATTTTGACAAAGTATTTACTTTGATCCTTTGACAAAAATATAAAAATTTCAAAAAATTTGAACCAACCATTTTATGACAAACACTAATTTTGATCATTGAGACGGTTGTATTCCCTTAACAACACAGCGTAATTAAAACGTTAAGCTGATTTTACAGAGTTATCTCCCTGTAGTGTTAGGTACCACCTTAAAAGACAAAAATAAGAATTGCTAAGTTGGTCATTAGATGATACTCTAAAACAATACTTGAAACTAAAATTTCATGAAAAGTTCACTGACAAAGCTGATTATGGTCGAGTTGGTTGTTTTCCTATGGGTTTCTAATTTTGAGGTTTAATTAGATTTTGATGTGTTTTGGCTTTGAAACATATGACCTCGAGCTGACCTGGTGGTTCGTATTATTACTGATTCTATTTTACTAAATTGTTAACAAAATATGCGAGTGAAAAAAATGTACGCCATTTAATCGTATAAAGGCATATTTTTGTATATAATAATACTCATTTACCAGTTCATACACATTTGTACCTTTTATAGATTACGCGTAATGTGATCATTTTGAAAATGAAGTACAACGTCATGCAGTTAGATTTGAACTGTTTCATGATGACTCTTTGTTGAATGAAATTAAACCATTCAAACTATAGATAAAGTCTATATACATATTAAAAACTGTCTTCTACCAAATGTCAAATTTAAAAATAAGAGTAACTGAAAGCATAAAAGAAACCAACAACCAGAAGAAAAGAACCCTAGTATAAATATTTTTATACTACACCACATTGTTACAGAGACTAGCATGATTGGAAATGATTTACCGTATATCTCAAATGCTTAGGAGAAACGATAGCATTATATTTGTACGGCAGAGCTTTGGGTCTGTATTCTTTGACAACAAACATCCGCGAACTACCTGAGTCATATATGCAAATTAAAAAAGCAAATCTTCTTTGAACACTGAATTTAAAAACACGGGTAGTCACAACATGGAATATTTAGTATAGACGTATTGCTATAATTTCATAAACAACAACTCTCATATATTAAAGTTTATTGACAATGATTTTTGAAAAGTATTTCACGGCAAAATTATAACCCATTCATTTGTTTCTCACTTTATGACTGTCACAACATTTTACTAACACAAGAAGTTACTATCCATCAAAAATAAATGCACAAGGATAAAGCAGCTCCAGGTCACGATACAAAAATGAACATCCCAATACCTCACTGTGAGTTAAAAAGGGCGCGTTATATTTGAAACAATTAATTCATAAGAGAAAAGCAACAGCCTGAATATATAAGCGGTAGGTTTGGATAGCCATAAAACCAGGTTCAAACCACCATTTTTTCTCAAAATGTCCTGTATCATTTCAGGAATATTGAAGTTGTTATCAAATAGTATGTTTCTGTGTATATATGTTGGCGTTTGTTTTTGTTGCACTTCAGTGTTTCTGTTCCTTTGTTTTCCTCTTATAGTTGGATGTTTTCCCTTGTTTCAGTTTGTAACCAAGATTTGTTTTCCAAAATCGAATTATGACTTTTAAACAGGGTATACAACTGTTGCCTTTATTTGTACTAAAAACTATATACGAAAAGCAACCATAGCAGCCAGCAACAAATGATAACAAGCTCGTGGCTTACGAACGATACATACACACTTAACCGTGTTCAAAATGTTCGTGAGCACTTAGCTCTTCACAAACTTGGACAGTGGTATATATAACAGTACAGATATTGAACAAACTTACCATTTGTTTGAAAAGAGTTTAATAAGAAAAATACTGAACCCCAAGGGAAACTCGTGACGGAAAGTCCTTCATGATAGGGCAAATTCAAAAGCTCAAACGCATCTGTCATGTTCTTGACTTGCAACAGGCATTTGCTTATGTAGAAAATGGATGATTAAATCTGGTTTTATAATTTGCAAAATAAAATAGTGTTTACTAATTTTGTGTTATATCTCGTCTCACTAGTCTAAATGTATGCCACCTTTGATAAGTATTTAGTATTACGATAAATTTTCGGTTCTGCTCTCGTACTCTGAACAACAAATTTACGTATTTTGTAAAATAATGTTTCCGTACTCCAGGTGTCAGACCACCAATTACTCCCTCCAATTTAGAACGTATGTAAAAGTAGCCCTACTCTGACACAAAATAGTGCTTTTGATGTCCTTGTTTACTTAAACTAACCAACAAATTTGCAGAAATGAAACTTTTGATGAAAGAGAAATATATCTAGATCATTTTGAGCCAAAATTTATTTGTCTATGAGTTTGCATTAAAAATTGCGGATTAATGCGCTCCATAGTATACTAATTTTAGATTTCCAGAAAACCAGTTTTTGTTTTGGAGTACCTCTGTTTGAAGGTCAGTTACTTTATTAAAAGGCTTTAAAGGTATGGTGAAAATTGGCATGTAGAAAGCTGATACATGTACAATTAAGGATATACCTGGTTTCTATGAAGTTAAACTTAAGGTAAAATATTTAGAAAGCTGTGAAAATTGCAAAATTTGGTTGAACAGATAGGGATTTTCAATTGGTGGTCTGACACCTAACAACACAATCAATGTATTAAAATTTACCTGTGTGCATTTTTTTATTTAAATAGTTATCAAATGTACCAGAATTATATAGTATAATACGCCAGACGCGTTTCGTCTACATGAGACTCATCAGTGACGCTCAGATCAAAATAGTTATATATCCAAACAAGTACAAAATTAAAGAGTATTTAGGACCCAAATTTTCAAAAACTTGTTCCAAATACAGCTAAGGTAATCTATTCCGGGGATAAGAAAATCCTTAGTTTTTCGAAAAAAAATCGAAGTTTTGTAAGCAGGAAATTTATAAAAATGACCATATACTAGTTGATATTCATGTCAACACCGAAGTGCTGGCTATACCCTCGAGGACGAAACGTCCACCAGCAGTGGCATCGACTCAGTGGTGTAAAATAGTTATCAAAGGAACCAGGATTATAATTCAATACGCGTTTCGCCTACATAAGACTCATCAGTGACGCTCAGATAAAAATAGCTATATATCCAAACAAGTACAAAGCCATTTTATCAAGTAAAGGTTAAAACTGTCTTTTTGACATTGTTTTACATCTGTTTTTTATTATTAATATTGAATTGATATTGTGTCATAGATCAAACGTATTCGTTCGGTGTATGTTTACTTTATTTTTGCTAATAAATATGTTTTTTTGATCGAGTTAAGCCATCATTTGATATCATATAGTGCTATAGTGTGTCTTTTTGTATTGTAATGTTACAATTCTGTTTTAGGTTTTGGTAGAGGTTAATACCTGTTTAAACGTTTAAAGTCGCTGTCTGTATTTGTATGCACCTGTCCTAATTAGTCAGGAGCTTTTTGTTGAGTGGTTCAAGGTGCTTCTCGTTTCTTTTTAATATATAGATATTAGAAAGTTAGTTTTCCTGTTTTTATAGATATACCATCATAGTCATTTTGGGGCCCTTTATAGCTTGCTGTTCGGTGTCTCCATGTTGAATGCCCTACTTTGATCTATAATTGTGTACTTTTTTTACATATTGTAACTTGGATGGATAGTTGTCTAATTGGCACTCTTGTCACATCTTCTTATTTATGTGTTAGGTTTTGAGTTAAAGACATGATATATGTATGAAACAAAATCAAATGTTAAATGTAAAAATGCACATCGGACGCACGAAAAATGTGAAGTGATATGTTTATTAAATAGTACCGGTTTGATTCCTCTGATGGTGACAGTATTTCTATATCCCAGTCCACAATGATTGATATCAATTGGACTAATATTTGGTTTGGGGAGCACACAATTTATAAAGCGTTATTTTCATTAAATTCCGTAAAAGTATTTTTGAAATGTTGCTATCAACAGCTCATTCATATAAGTGGAACATCTGTATATATTTCTATGCAGTTTTATTTTCTTTTTATTTTGGCACACATCAGGCAGATAAAACTTCAAATCAGAAATCAAAAAATCACTTTCTAGGATAAGATATATGTTTTTGCTTTCGAAAAGGAGACAATGTTTTATCATATTTAAAAACAACCAACATACATAAAGGAAAAATCCAAAATAATTATGTTTTAAATATATCGAATTGCATAGAATTTGTTATTATCATTAAACAAGAATGTCATCGTTATTATTGGCGTTGACTATTAAAAGAGGGGCTACAAACAATTTTAATAGTAGATTGATAATTATTTGACTGTTTGTAATTAAAGTGTTCAAACTTAGTATTCACAAATAAATAGATAAGAATTATAAATTAAAAGAGATTGGTTAATAATTTTGTTTATTTGTTTATTAACTTAATAAGAACTTTAACCTAATTATAGTGTATATTGCAGTGCACATGGTATAATATGGGCGCGGATCTCCGACATTTAAGATATATACCCCTTTCCGTGCCTTCTTATGATATAGCTACTTAAGATTCATAAAGAAAGATTGATTACTCCAATTTAAAAAAAAAATATGATAGTAGAATTAACCTCAAAGTTCTATTTTCGATTAAACTACTGGTATATCAAATGTCCTTGGGTGTTGTCTTCTATCTTTCTTAACTGAGTTAGAAGTAAAATGTGTGTGTGAATATATGAATTGGGCTCTATTGATATATGATACTTATAATTAAGTACTGTTGAAATTAAAAGATCTAGAACTCAAAATTGATACTTTAAGTCAGAAGAGCATTAACTAAGGAACAACATAAACTAAAAATATTGAAAGGTTATAGAGCTCCTTTCCGAGATACTTTATTTTTCAATAATGGCAGGAAACAGACACGGATCTATCATTTTTTTAAATTTATTTTTTAAGTTCTCTTATTCATTTTGTATCGATTTATAATAGTCTTTTAAAAAGCTTGTGTTTTTGAAACAAGGCAGCGAGCATTCTTAAGTTGTTTGTTTTTTGTACTAATCAGCCAAAAATCAAAATAGTAATTTTAAATCTCTCGTTCTTCCAGGTTTTTTCCCGCAGGAACATACATACCAATGGAGTATCATTACTATCATTACAGTTATAACTCATCTGATTAGAATATAGATCCTTCATCCAAGATTTTTAAGCAAAAATTGAACAGAAGATCTATATTTTAATCAGATTTAGTTATTGCGTAGTTAATATGAATAAAATCACAATAATAAAATGTCACTTAACTGGAGAAACTAATGATTTATGAGGTCATAAAATATTATGGTATATTCCTTGACCCATTCCGCCCAAACGAACTCAAAGAAAAAGATCGTTTTCAAATTAAAATTAAAGCTGATATATATATATATATATGTCTACTATTCAATTGTAATATAACACACACATTAAAACATCCAGCTGTTTACGTCATTCTTTTGCGCAGGTGCAGGTGCTCTATTAGTAACAGATGGTGGAATTTTCCTGTTGTTTGACCATGCAGGTGACGACAAGCCCTCCTTGGGAGTTGGAGAATCAGATCTGAAGTCCAGATCGTCGTCGATTTCAGCATCCATGTCGTTTATAGTTAGTGCTGTAGATCGGCTCCATGCACTAACACGTGATGATGCTCGTGTGGAGTTTGTGGCTGGTGATCTGTTGTTACTTCTTCTCGACGAGCTCTCTGACAAGTCACTGGTCTCCCTTGAAAATTCTCCAGGTGAACTAGTAAGCTTGCTTGTGACCAGTTTCCAGATTCCAAATCCTCCTCCGACAGCTAACATAGGACCAAGTGCACCAACAGCTGCCGCTAGGTATTCCGATTTACTCTTAAACGTAGATTCATCACTAAAATCGCAGTTACATTGGTTTCCATTAGAACATGACGTCTGTAAATGGATTTGAATAATAAAGAGAATACAAGAGTCAATTGAAGACTTCCAAAAAAATATATCATATGATTGGATTTAAGAAACGTCCAACTTACAAAGATACATATGGAGTATAAAACTCGTCTTATGCTTTAATATTAAAATAACATTAAAAAAACTCGGACGAGTGTATATTTATTAATGTGTTAAATTGTGACCAAAAAACATAAAGTTTTTTTTCACATCCCCAAATCTCCCATTTGCAATAATTCTGTTAACTATACATCTATACCCTTATTCATAGTTTTTATTGTGTGGGTGTTGTTTTTATAGGGCTTGATGGTAGGGTTTGAATGACAACTGGACACAAACAAATATAAACAAGCACGACATTTCGTGGGTGAAGCATCATAGTCATTAATCACAATTTTGGGAGCAGCTAGGACATAAATGTTTCATTATGCGTCACCAAAGACACTATTTGAAACATGATAATGGTAGTTCAATATGCGAGGGCCAGATTTCAAATTTACAGTTGTGTAATTTCATACATAGGGTGAGACGTAAATAAAATATTGAATTGAATTGTGTGTTCCCTCAGTTTTAGTTTGTAACCCGTATTGTTTTCTCTCAATAGATTTACGACTTTTGAACAGCGGTATACTACTGTTGCCTTTATCTATAATCATTTATCTACGTGGAGAACAAACTTTAAAATTGAGAATGGAAATGGGGAATGTGTCAAAGAGACAACAACTACTTGGATGTAAATACACCTTACAGACAATATAAGAAATTATAGATGATTTACAAAATATTGATAAAACTAACCTGAACTGTGAAGGCTACGCTGCAAAATAATATTAAATATTTCAAAACTGTTATCGCCATTGCTTCTTCTTTATCTGAGTAGTCTTTCTATATTTTGGTAAAATTACCAAATCGAAAATCAATTTTAAAGATCTATAATTTTAATAAATGTTTAATATTGCAGGGTAAAATCGATTATTTTGATCTTACTTTGAAATTATCTTCAATGCATAATGCTATTTAAATACCATTAAATCTCTCTAAATGTTATGAATATAATTTCGTTATCAAATACGAATTTTAAAGATTAATTTCAGATCATCCATGGACTCCACTGTATTTAAAAAATGCGATTGATGAAAGAGGCATATAAAACTTTTTATCTGATTATTAGGTTATACTTTTACAAATCATACTTTGGACCTTGGTCTGCGTGAAAAGACCATTTACATAGCTGAGCATTGCTAATTCTTTGGATATATTTTCAACTTTGATGTTAAATCAGGGTTTAAATCGTTAAGCTTTAAAACTTTAGACCTCAAACTTACCCGATGTCGTTCATTGCTTACAGTAGACTACTGTTATTATCTAATTTACAAAGTATACTTCATTGAGAACGATGTGTGAACAAAACAGACACAATTGTTAAAAATGTCACAAATAGGGGTACAACAACAACACGAACCCTACCAACATCTTGGGGTGATCTCAGGTGCTCTGGAAGGATAAGCAGATCCTGCTCCAAATGTGACAACTGGCGTGTTGATCATGTTATTACAAAGCCGGTAAATAGTCTAATACGGTATGTGAACATGTGAAACAGATATTCAAAAACGGTCAACCAACTTGTAATGGCGTTTGTAAAATTTACGAAGTAATGATTTCAACTTCACCATTTGGAAAAAAGAAAAAGTCACAAATTAGAAGCTGAAATCATCTCCTTTGTCGTTTTTGTTTTCAACCGACCCTCATATCAAAAAGAAGATGTGGTATGATTGCCAATGACACAATTCTCCACAAGAGACCAAATGATACAAAAATTAACAATTATAGGTCACAGTCAAGTTCTATATATATAAGTCCTAATCAAATGGCAAAATCAAAAGCTCAAACACATCAAACGAATGGATTACAACTGTTATATTCCTGACTTGGTACAGACATTTTCTTATGTAGAAACATCTAAATATATAACACGGAAGCACAAAATGGCATAAAGACCAAACTTATTAGCAAAATTAAAGACAATAATACACACCATAGTACTTTTAAATAACACAATGACGGGATGTATACAAATGTACGTACAGAGCCACGTCACTCATATATGTAACAAAGAAACATAAAAAGGCATATAGACAAAGCTCATAGCAAAAATGAAAGACGAGCAACAAACAAGTTTTCTAAGAAATACCAAAAGACAAAGGCAAAGCACATTAGCAAAAATGTAAGACAAGAAGAATACGAGAATATCATAAACAATACTGATAGGACCACTAATATCCTAAAACTATTTAAAAAAAAAAAAAAAAAAAAAAAAAAAACACAAACAAACTACAAAACAACAAAAAAACAACAAAAAAAAAACAACCTACCAAATATTAAAAAAAAAGAAGCACAAGAAGGCATATATATTGACGTCGATACCCCTAGCTGGTTCATCAAATTTCTGTTCATACACCGCGGTGATGTTTGACAAAGTCTGAGTAGGAGCTGCAAGCTCTTCAATACCGAATAAGTTGGGAATTGTATATCCCACATGCAGGTGAAGTTGGTGTATTGCTACTAACATGACTAAGGTGGGGGAAATTGATGATTTCAAAACAAAAATCGTCTCGTTTGTCATAGATGGCCAAATGTCAAATTTGAAGAATAATACATGTAAGCAGTAACAGAAACCCTCATCCAGAAAAACAGTAAATTTCATAACCATACATTTAAATCAGCTTTCCATTATGCGGTTATACAACATGTCTCAAATAAAATAAAGTTGAACCACTAGGGTTCAAGTTAAAGATGACATACATTCACGGTTGTAATTTAAAAAAAATACTTTCATATTTCTTGTACACTTCATCTTTACATTGAAGTATACAACTGGGTATAAATGATGTGATGCCCAATTATTTTAATCGAAAGATGAACAATGTAAAACAAAAGAGAGTAACATTCATAGGAAGAGACCAATTTCCGTTCCAGTCCTTGCTTAAAAATAAAACAAAAACAGAACGATAAACTACTGTTATTATCTAATTTACAAAGTAATTGTTTTGCTTTAGATGATTGTGTCAAAAAGAATAGTCTATCTATATAATACTACAATGTTTAAATATATTAACGACCGGTTTACCTGTAACTGTGCTCAACGTCGGAGGACAATAAATTACAAGCACTCTTTTATCAACTATTACTCAAAATTATATTAGACTGCTATACATAATGAGTAATCAGCCAAAAGACAAATTGCTAGATCTAGAAAGGGAAACACAAGAGCTATGCTACCATTTACACATGAAGCGTACACAACTTTTATGTGATATCAAGTGACATGAAAATATAGCAGTTAATATTAAATATAGTCTAAACAGTCTGCATGGGATGCCAACCTAACAAGTTCAGTCTATGAATATCAATATACAAAATAATATGATATAATTTAACATTTGCCTTGGCAGGGCACCTATTGACTAGAAATTACTAGGTTGTAAAATTTTATTTATTCATAGTAGTAAATCAAAGTGCCGCAATTTGTCACGTGTGCATAATATTTTTGATTAATATCTTTTAATATATTATCAAAGACATTTTAAACCCTTATTTAATTCACTTTAACTAACTAATTTTATTTTTAAATAATATTTTTCATATCGTAATTATAAAAATATCCGTTTTTTCGGTTAAGTATTTAAAATGTTAATACTCATTCGACAAGTGGAGTGCTCCGATAAAACGGAGGTATATTCCAGAACAGAACAGAACAGAATTGAATATTACGTGACGCTCCCTCTACTAGAAATCGCCCTTTTGAACTTGGCATGGGTTAATCTGTTTATTTTGTTTTCTTTATTATTAACTGTGAGTTTAACAAAAACTACAACTTAAACTGTCATCCCATAAAACAGTGCTTGAAAAAAGTATATAAAACTATTGTGGAAAATCTTTGATCAATGTCGGTACCACGATTTCCCCGAAGATATTAATAATATCCCACATAGTGACATACAAATACATGTTACGTAAGCTTAAACTATTATTATTTAGTATTATAAGAATTAAGTATAAACATGAGAAGATGTGGTATGACTACCAATGACACAACTCTCAACAATACTGTCAAATGACATAGAAATTAACAACTAATAATGAAATAAGGTTCATGTCATTGTGGACCCTGGGACCCTATGGCTATGGCTATGGCTAAAATGGCCGTATTTTCACCTCAAAATTTAATCTGAGTACAGACAAACCTGCGCATCTGTAAATAAATTCAGGCATAGCATGCCCTAGATAAATAAAATTCAAATATATTTTATGTTTTAGAAAAATAAACACTTACCAGGATTTTGCCGTGCACTTTTTTTCATTCCTCCAGAAGGTGCCAAAATAAACTAAGTTGGGAAACAGGTTTGAGAACTTCCCAACAGGTAATAATTGAAGTGAGCTGTATTGCTTGACATGGACATGAGATGAGCAATAGATACCTGCCAATAATCATGATAATTGGTTATTTAAGCTGTGTACCTGAGTGGACCATATCAAGTTTAACTCAACTGTTTGTTAATTTTAGCATCTTCTGCAGGGACGAAAAAAGTGTACAGCAAAATCCAGTTAAGCTATGAATTTTCTAAATCATACAATGCATTTGAATTCTATTTATCTAGGGCATGCTATGCCTTAAAACTTTTCCAGATACACAGGTTTGCCTGTCCTCAGAGTAAATTTTGAGGTGAATATACGTCCATTTTAGCCATAGGGTCCACATGAACCTTAATAGATCGATGAATGGCTTTCATCAATGAACAAAACCCAGATCTATGAAAGGCCCCAAAATGTTAAAACAATTCAAGTGAAGAAACTGACGTCCTGGTTTATACTCACAATAATAAACGAAAATGAATATGACAAAAGAATAAAGGTTTATCATAACCATGGTAACATGAATGTCAAACATTGTCAAATGCAACATGATTCAGTCTGTCTTGTTGTGGTCTGAGTGGTCCTAGCTGAGGATCGGTAGCTTTTAGGTTCTTTCGAAAACAAATTTTATGAAGAAAAAAAACATTTCAATATTCCGGTACAGTTCTTTGGAACAGTATTCCTGTACAAATAAAAAAGATAGAAACGATAGAACAGTTCAAACAAAGTTTTTATAATTTCTTGTTTCTAAACTAAAAATGTAATTATCAGATGAAATTTACCTATCTCATAATCTGTATGTTTTTCGCCTTTTGTTTTTCATAAAAAGTATGTATGTAAATGTATATATTATATTATTGTATATTTTGAATTATTCAGAGGGCATCAGGGGAGATTAGTATCGTACTAACTGATTTTACTCTCTTTAAATAAAATATTTATTATTATTATTATTAAGGAGTTGAGGTTAATTTTTGTCGAGCCTGCAACTTTTGTTTTGACATAGGGATAGTGATCCGGCGGTGGCTACGGCGGCGGCGTTAGCTAACTTCTTAAAAGCTTTATATTTTAGAAGGTGGAAGACCTGGATGCTTCATACTTTGTATATAGATGCCTCATGTTACGAAGTTTCCGTCAGTCACATGTCCAATGTCCTTGACCTCATTTTCATGGTTCAGTGACCACTTGAAAAAAAAGTTCAAATTTTTTGTAATGTTAAATTCTCTCTTATTATAAGTAATAGGATAAATATATTTGATATGTTCGTACCTTGCAAGGTCCTCATGTCTGTCAGACAGTTTTCACTTGACCTCGACCTCATTTCATGGATCAGTGAACAAGGTTAAGTTTTGGTGGTCAAGTCCATATCTCAGATACTATAAGCAATAGGGCTAGTATATTCGGTGTATGGAAGGACTGTAAGGTGTACATGTCCAACTGGCAGGTGTCATCTGACCTTGACCTCATTTTCATGGTTCAGTGGTTATAGTTGAATTTTTGTGTTTTGGTCTGTTGTTCTCATACTATATGCAATAGGTCTACTATATTTGTTGTATGGAATGATTGTAAGGTGTACATGTCTAGCGGGCAGATGTCATGTGACCTTGACCTCATTTTCATGGTTCAGTGGTCAAAGTTAAGTTTTTGAGTTTTGGTCTTTTTATCTAATACTATATGCCATAGGTCAACTATATTTGGTGTATGGAAATATTTAATGATCTCTATGTCAGTCGCGCAGGTTTTATTTGACCATGACCTCATTTTCACGGTTCATTGCACAGTGTTATGTTTTTGTGTTTTGGTCTATTTTTCTTAAACTATAAGTAATAGGTCAACTATCATGACTATATATATGTTGTATATAAGCATTGTTAGCTGTACATGTCTGCCTGGCATGGTTCATCTGACCTTGACCTAATTTTCAAGGTTCATTGGTCTTTGTTTAGTTAACTTGGTTAATGTTAAGTTTATGGTACAGTTGTTATAAAGCTTAGCTTTTTACTTAGGACTATCAAAATTATATCAATGATTAGTATAGAAGGCGAGACATTTCAGCGTGTGCACTCTTGTTAATATTTCTCTTGGTTATTGGTTGATCTACAAGTGTACATGTAGCTTTGTACAATGTTGTAGCTTGTTCTAAAATATTTGCAACTGAATATCATATTCAGTTGCAAATAATACAAGACAAGCTACTAAATATTATTTTTAACAACTAATAATCATCATTATCATAATCGTTCAATCTATTTTATACAAAATATATGTATCTTAATTGAAAATGCTTATTTTTTTGCAGATATAAATTTACTGTACATGGTACATGGGATGAAGATATGCATTAATAACACAGAATTATGAGTAAAAATGTCTTGTGTAATTACATTTACCCAAGACTAAGAATTCATCATTGTACAGTTATTAGGTAAAGATCGGCAAGATTTACAAATAGATTTATTGATACACGAGATATGAACCTCAATAAATTATTGTTGCCTATTTTTTGGACTTTTAGATCCTATAAGTGATCATGGTCATGTAAGTTTTCAAAAGAATGCATGGATAATAGAATTTACACTTCAGACAAGTTAATAAAAAAAAAATAGCATCACTAAAGAGACATTTTTTGTCAAAATGTGCATCTAGTGCAGTAGAATTGGTATTTTTAATGTTATTGCATTGAATGATTTTGCATGAAGATTTTACATACATTAAAAAGATTTTAATGGAAGAAAATGCAGATTTATGCCAAAAAGACATGCATAAAATTTAATTTTAAGAGAGAGGTGGAAAATTTGCACATCTTTGTCTAATAACTCCATTTTAATCCATTTTCAACATACATGTGTATTGTACATGTTGTAAAAGCTTCATTTTAAATTAAGCATTATTTTAAATTGCCTTTTTTGAGTTATTAGACATGGATTACTTTAATAAAAGCAAAGTTTCACACATTATATTCATTAACTCTATCATGTCCTTATACCTAATTAGTGATCTCAGTTTCACTAAGGATTTGTATAGTAACTATACAAATCCTTGGTTTCACCAATATGCATGAAATTAATTAAAATTTTAATTAATCAATACAGGTCAACCTGTTTACATGTAGGATTGAGGAATATCATTTTTTTTTTTTAATTTCAGGGTTCAAATAATGAATATTATCATACTTTATACCTAGACATGTTAGATACTTAAGCTAAGTTGTTTCAAATTCTACATCATATTTATAGATTATTGTTGGTCATCTCAATGAGATTGATTTTCTCGCTTGAGCCAGTACAGCGAAAGTGAGAAAAGCAATCGATTTGAGATGACCAAAGATAATCTTTTATCGCTATTTTACCTTTGACAATGTTGTTAATTTAATTTCCAAGAGCATTTGCACCATAGTTTTTCTAGCAATTATTTTTCATATCACTCTACTGTGCTGAGAAAGGAAATTATCAGTCAGTAGTATCAAAGGAAAATTTCGTAGAATAAAGATAAATATACTTAATCAACTTAAGTTAAAAAGGCATTGATGATCAATATCATTATCTTTTCAGGTGTATATCAACACAGAATCATTATGCCAACCTTAAGATAAAGCCTAATGCTTCTGTGAAAGAAATAAAAGAAGCTTATATTAATTTGACAAAAGAGGTAAACTAATGCATTTAATGACTGTAAAAATTAGTAGGTTATTGTCATGATATATAATATTCATTAAGGATTCTTTTTATAACGTATAAAATAAAAAAACAAAATTAAAACACCTCAAAGAATAACAGCTAAACTATTCTTTACCTTTTGATTCCTGTCTTGATGACAACTTTACATTTCTTTTAAAGAAAATAGTGCTTTTGGAAACACTCCTTGAAAAAATAAAGTACCTTTTGGGAAATAGAGGCGACAGCTGACAAAGGATATTCAAACTCTTAATTTTTTGAAACACTCCTTTTAAAAAATGTATTGTCATAACCATAATTACAAACATTCCTTTAAAAATGCATTGCATTTTGGAAAATCTCCCTTCAAGAAATTGGGTACCCTGTGGGGTTTATAAGAGCATGAAAACAATATTCTATTTTCTGTTTACAGCATCATCCAGATTCTAATCTCAATGATAATGCCAATCATGATCAATTTTTGAAAATAAGCGAGTCTTACCAAATATTGATTGATTTAAAGAAAAGACAGGAATACGATCAATCTAAAGGGTACAGTAAAAAACCACCAGGAAAAAGTTCTCGTACATATTCAGGATATCAACAGAATACCTATGCAAATTATCAGAATGCATATACAGATTACCGCAGGTAAGTACAGAAATCTGTGTAAAGATTATGTTGCTGGTTCACTGATTAAGGGTATGCCAATGCAAAGTTTCTGGGTTTTCACTGATATACTGTTGGTACATGTATAATTTGAGATAAAATATAATGAAAGAAACTTTCTTGAAATGCTTTTATAAGGCTAAACTATTAGAAATAATGTTTTTATGATATTTTAGGTTTCTGGATCCCAATTATTGTTACATTTACCTGTTATGTCTGTATGAATGCATATGGCTCACTCAAATTTGTTAATATAGCAGAAATACATTTTTAAACAGCTGTCATTCATGTTGGAGGTTTAGCTAGCTTTAAAACTATCATTTTCTTCAGAAAATGACTGTATAAAGTCAAGAATAAGACAATTGTTTTCTGTTCTTTCCATTGGTTGATAAAATCTTATGTTTAATTCAGGGTTGGCAAAAAACCGGGTTTTATGAGTATTGCCCAGCCCAGTGGGAAATACTGGGAAAACCCAGGTTTTACTGGGTTTTAATGGGTAATACTGGGCAATACTGGGTAATATAAAATACTGCCCTGAATTTTAAAGAGGATTCAGTGATCAAACTCAATTGCAATACATTTAAGATATTTATAAACACATTTTGATTTATAAATTAGTTTACTTGTTTGAGAGTGATAATACAAGTATATATACATTTGAAAAAGTACTATTCTTGCAACTATGAGACAAGTAAACATGTAGGCACACATTACACAAATACTAATTGGAAAAGGCATTTATCAATAATTTTCTTCTGAAAGTCTATTAAATCACCCTCTCGTCTAGATTGGTCAAACTGTTAACATAAATTCAAAGAATTCATTTTTCAAATGTATATATCTTACATTAAGAATTAACAAGAAAATGTAAGAACAATTACTTTTGCATAATTTATATGTACATCACTAATTAATAAGTAATTATTCAGATTAGGACATTGATATGTTTATATAACAATATTCAGCCTTTTCATTTCTATAAAGTTTAATGACTTGACCCTGTAGGGTGTTTATTTAGCAATATGATTGCATAGACATTTAAATTTATAATTCACATAAACACTGCTATAATTTATAATAAAATGCATTTTTTTTTAAAGTTTGGATAGTTGAAACAATACATGGAAATTAACAAGGTATTGATAATCCTAAAATATTCAAATTTTGTATTCTGCCTACATAGAAGTAGTGGAAAAAAGAATGAAATTGAATTTTCAATCTTCTAGAAACATGACTCTCAATGGTTATCTGTATAAAATGTATATATTTAGCTATAATACTATGAAACTACAACAAGACTTTACTATTTTGTGTTAAAATAAGCTTAAAAAGTCTTATTGCCCAGTATTACCCAGTATTACCCATTTCTGGGAGTATTGCCCAGCCCGGGAAAACCCGGGAATTCCCGCCTGGGTTTTCCCGGGCGGGTAATACTTTGCCAACCCTGGTCACTTTAATTTTGTTAGTTTTTATGGCCTTAATATAAATGATACATATTTTTTCAATTTACCTTTCAGTACTGTATAAATTTTGTTATACTTTTTATAACCATCTAGGGAACCATTACTCTACAAAAAACAACTAAAGATTGAGAAACTTGAACACCACTAAAAACTTTAATTAAGAATAAAAAGGTGCTCCTGAATGGTTAAAAGAACCTGTCCCTTAAATGGCACAGATGTTCTCTTTACAACAAAAAAATCCAGTGAAAAGCTGTTTTAATGAAACGTCATGTGCGACAAATATACTTATTTAGAAATAACAATTCTTAACTTGCAATCTGTAAATGTGTTGATATGCTTACTTATGAATATTTCAATACCTTTTTAGCAATGAGGATAAAAGACGTGAAGCGTTACGAAGGAAACATAATTTTGAACAGTTTAAGAAAAGCAAACATGGTTTAAGTGATTTGGTTGACATAGGATTAGTTTTAGCTTCATTAACAGCAGCTTATTTTCTAATTATTGGAATTCTATCGTAAGTATAAAATTCTGTTACTTTCTTTAAGCTACATACTGTGGATTCATTATAATACTGGTGTATATGTGGGTGACTATTTGTTAGGATTTCAAGGATAAAAAGAGTAAACTTGAATTTAAGATACTATGTACTGTGAAAGTACTTTAATTCGTGGATATAAATTTCGTGGTTTGAGCAAAAGTTATATGTTCGTGGGTTCTTAAATTCGTGGATTTTAGTTTTCTCAAAACAAAATTAGGAGTGAAGAATTGAAGCCATATTTGAAATGAAGATCACACAAATTATCTCGATTGAAGAAAATTGCAAAGTAAACATTCACATTGGTGTACCTGTGTTAATCGTAGTGTTGACACTAATTAACTCAAGATCCAGTGATCTGCAGATTAAAGACCATCAAAGGTGTTAATTAGGCCATAAAGATGTCAATATTGAATAGAACAGTTACATGAATAAATGCTATAAATGGGCTTTGAATTTTAAATTTTATTTTCTAATCAAGAGCAAGTCCACAACGAAATTATTATTTTCAGTACGAGAATTATGAGAAAATAAAATGAACTCTTTATCATAGCAAATCATGACTTTCATTGATCAACAATATTTTGTATGAAAATTAAAAAGTCAACATTTACAGTTTAGGTTTTTAAAGATTAAATGGATATAATCCTGCCTGCAGTTGGAGTTCATAGTGCATTTGGTAGATTTGCCGATATTCAATGTATACTGTAGATATTATTGGCAGTCAAACCTACATTTGGATGTTTCTATGTCTTATTTTGGACAACACTCATTATATTTTGTTGGACACTTAAATTCGTGGATAAAGTCATCCACGAAAACCACGAAAATTGGTACCCCATGAATAAAAGTACTTTCACAGTAATTTAACTAAACACAAAATTTTTGATATATGCTGAGTTTGTTTAAAATATCCATCAAAATACTTATTTTCCTCAACCCACCTAAATTCAATTGGTATCCAGGAAAATAATTGATTTCACAGTAATATGTTATCCACTCATGTGTTCACTACCCTATCAACACAGGTTGTGGGTTTGAAACAATCTCTTGGAAAGGAGCATTCGTCTCTTAATCTGAATTTACTAGGATTGTCAGTTTTTCTTTAGAAGGTTGTTCGTTTTCTTCAGGTACAGTCATGGTCATGGTTTTTTTTTTACATAAATAAGGCTTTTAGTTTTCTCGTTTGAATTGTTTTACATTTGTCATTTCAGGGCCTTTTTTAGCTGACTATGCGATATGGGCTTGGCTCATTGTTGAAGACCGTATGGTTACCTATAGGTGTTGATTTTTGTATCATTTTGTCTCTTGTGGAGAGTTGTGTCATTGGCAATCATACCACATCTCCTTTATTATGAGTAAAAAAATATGTCATATTTGATTTAATTCAGAGAAAATATACAAAGTTTATACCTTCTTTTTTTCTTGATCAGACAATTTCCCTATCAGACACACTTCCCCTAATATCATAAAAGTGACACTAGGTGACAAGGAGTAATTACTTAACAAAAAGAAACCCAATAATCCTTCACCAAAATAGATATAACTGATTGACAATGATTGGCATTTTATGTTTGCCTGACAGTTAAACTGGACATCAATATAGCTTTTTTCACCATAGCAACAGATGAAAATAAATGATCAATCTTGAATTTCTATGTTTACCCTCATTTCATTTCATTTACATTTATATGTAATATTTTCTATTTATAGGAGTACAGTTGGAAAAGCCCAGAAAGAAAAGCATGCAAAGATGGCCAAATATTCCAAACTGTACACTGATGATATTGATCAAATATTAGAAAAAGGCGGCAAAAACTGGTATGTAGAATTATAAGGTCAAGTTATTTTATCAGTATAGCTTCTATTGAATATTGAGAATGTTAAAAAATTCCGGTTTTATTTGAAGATAATTTAATTTTGGATGTAACGCGTCTTCTGATTGGCTGACATTATTTTGTTATGAGCCCATGGAAATAACTTAGTCATGTGACCGTGACGTCATCAACGTTTTTTCATGGTTTTCTACGGTTTAAAATGGAATTTAGAATTAAATTATAAGAAATGACTGTAATATTTTTTCTGTCTATGAAGAAATAACATTAAAAATTTGGTGCACACTGAATAACACGCGTAGCATTGTCATTTGCATTTTAAGTTGTTGTGTTACAGTTAATTTCATATGCCTTTCAGAAACCTAATTTAAAATTTGAAATGTGCTGGCTACTTCTGGTTCTGGATATCAAAATATCATTTCAGTTCTTCCACAGATCACAGATCTGCTTTTGTATCCTCAGAATCCAATCAACACATTAAGCTACACAACTTCATGTCTTGGTGGGATATTGAGGATAGATACAAAAGCAGATCTTTGATCGGTGGATAAACTTGAAATGATATTTATTTTTAGATTAAGTGTAATCAATGATAGATTCACATTTCTTTTTAAAATTTTCAATACATATAACCGACAAGTTATTGGATTTATAAGTTTGTATGATAGAGGCTAGTAGAGATATCAAAGCGATATTTGAACTAATCTATAGGTCAATAACAAATTGTCAATGATGAAAAAAATAGTTGACAAAACACATCGATTCATAGGAAAAATAAGTCTGAATAACATAAATCCCATCAAAATCTGAATTGATTTCAGATGCTCTGGAAAAGTAAGCATATCCTGCTCCACATGTGACACTGGTAGTGTTGATCATGCTAGTATACATTAGGTGAAAAGTATCATAAATTGGTAAATGATGATTATCTTGCCATTCAAGTTCACTTCACAATTTTTTCTTGCAGGGATGAAGCAGATAAATGGATAGCTAGAGAATACATAGCCAAACATTACAGAGAAGGTATGTGCATGCTAACCAGTCAGGGGACTTACTGAGTAGCAAATTCGAAGTTTTGTTACAAATTGTGATTTTGTAGTTTTACCAAAATTTTAAACACATAGGTTTAAAAAATATCTTTTCATTAGTAAAATTGAAAAAAAAAATTTGTTTGCTTCATTTAAGTATCAAGGTTTATGCCTTTGATGCTATCATTTAGCTGCGAATTCTATTTTAGTTGAAAAAATGCTATAATAATGGCTTTACATAATGAACCGATACTTTCTTAACAGATTTTTCCCAGCAGTGGGAGTATTTTTCCTGTAAAGTTCAAAGTTTCATCTTTCAGATTATGTAATAAAATTCTACTGTTCGCAATAAAAATTTCACTGTTCGGGGGTGTTGAAATTAGTGGGGGTTATTAAAATAATGATACTTAAAGAAGTGATTTTTGGAAGGAAATTGAGGTATGATACTTAAACAAGTGATTTTTATGTCATTATCCTAGATTCAGTACAAGGTCATCACCTGAAATGACCTGGTCATCCTAGACAACACAGATGTTGGTTCTGATAAGTTTAGAAACATAATTAGTCCCTGGATCATTAGTATTCTATATTTAAAGCTACAGTAAAATTAAATAACTTCTTCTACATGTTCTAGTGATTATTTTGTACTACTTAAATAGGTGATTATTAAAGAAAGACAACTCTTACTTTCAACCTTTATTGAAATAATGTTACTTGAATCAGTGATTTAGAAAAGTCCCCTGACTGCTACCGCTCAGGATAAAATTCAAATATCACAGCCCAGGCCATTTGTAAATTTCCAACAAATCTATGACTGCCATGAACTATTTTGCTAGAAATAAATATTAATTTAAAACATAACACTCTACCACATAAACACTTGACTCCAATCTTAGTTGACAAGGACTGTCAGTTTTCCAAACAAAGGTCTGTGGCTCTCTCCAGACACTCCAGCTTCCTCGACCAATAAAAAATGAGGGCCATGAAATATTATAATAGTGTTACAAGTGTTAGGGAGCTACCATTTGATTTTTATGGGGGGCTAGGATGAAAAATTTTGTCCTGCATTTTTTTTTTAGCTGTAATCTCTGTCTTGCCTTTTTATTTTTCACTCTGTTTGGTCCAGCCTTTTTTTTTTAGTTTATCCTGACTTTTTTTTTTGCAAGTGTCTCATCCTGCCTTTTTTTTTTACTCAAAACTCCTGTCCTGCCTATTTTTTCAAATTTCATCCTAGCCCCCCCATAAAAATCAAATTGTAGCTCCCTTACAATCAATCTATCGCTTAAAGTCAATGTGTAAAGAAGACAACAAATAAACTCATCATAGATACCAGGATTGAAATTTTATATTTACGCCAGACGTGCGTTTCGTCTACAAAAGACTCATCAGTGACGCTCGAATAAAAAAATGTTAATATTGTTATAAATTGCACATTGTTGCAGTCATTGCCAATAGGGACATATATTTTCACAGGAAGAAAACATTATCACAAAAAAAGTAAGTATATAGATAATTGACCTATGTGGACCTTATTTTCACCATTCCATTGATTGCTTTATATAGCCTAACACTAGACTTTTATAAATAAACATGTAATACTTATTTTTTTATTTTCAACAGGTAAAAACAGCAAGAGGTAAAACAGAGAAGATATCTCCTAGAAACACTTTTTTACAAGTCTTTACATTGTATTTATATGTTATGTACTATTTTATTTGAATGATAAAAGAATTTTACTTTTTTTTTAAAAGTTTTATGTTATGATTAAGTAATTATATACTGTATACAAAATGTTGTACTGTTACACCACTGCCCCAGGAGGAGGGAAGGGAACCCACTAACAAGTTTAACGTCCCCACATTCTGTATGTGCCTGTTCATTGTTTTCTACATAAATAAAAAAAAAATTGAGAATGGAAATGGAGACAACAACAAGACCAAAGAGCAGACAACAAAGATGTAAGTTTTCTTAGTTGAATTGTTTTACATTTATCATTTCAGGCCCTTTTATAGGAGACTATAAGTAATTGGTTTTGTTCATTGTTGAAGGCAATACAGTGACCTATAGCTGTAGACTTCAACATCATTTGATCTCTGCTGAAGAGTTTTCTGATTGGCAATCATACCTTATTTTCTTCATTTTGTTATATTACTGTAAAATACTAATTATATTTGGAAACAAGTGGAAAATTAAATGAAAGGAAAAACAAGGTGTAAGCCAGGTAGCAACCCAATGTCACAGAAAAAACAAATATGAAAAAAGATGTTAAATACATACATTGGTTTACTTTATAAACTTTTATTTGGATGGAGAGTTGTTTCATTGGCACTCACACCACATCTTCCTATATCTATAGGGAAAAAAAGAATTAAAGCATCACTTGGAAATCAGCTGAAAATGCAGATGATCAGTACAACAAACATTAATGTGTGAACATGATACAAAATATTTTATTATGCCCATTGCTGAGCAGAATAATCATTTTAATGCCCTGCCATATTGAAGGGGGCAGTAAGTTTTACCCTCGTCCATCTGTACATATGTACGTCAGTTCATACGTCCAAAAGCTGGTTTCCATTCTCAAAACTTTAATTTACCTTACCCAAATATTATTAAACTTGTACATAATGCTAATTACCTTATAATGCAGATCAAGTTCGAAATTGATTGGTATCACCTGGTTCATGAGCTATGTCCCTTTATAAACATAACAAGAGGCTCTTAAGAGCCTGAATGGCTCACCTGTTATTTGTTTGCTTAAATCTTTCATCAATGATTATTTTTGCTTTTCAATATATATCAATGAGCGGCTTAAAATTCTATTTAAATGTTCTTTGTAATATTCAAGATGACAATCAAAAACTGCAAATTTCAGGGCTGATAGATCTTGACCTTATTAGCATTTTTACCCCATATCAGATTTGCTCTTAATGCTTTAGTTTCTGAGATATAAGCCAAAAACTGCATTTGTTCTATTTTATACGGCCGCAAAAAAAAATTTGAGATCGTATAACGGTAGGATGTCGTCTGCGTTGTCTGAAGACACATTGGTTTTGGGACAATAACTTGGGGATGATTGTCCCAACCGTTTGGAAATTAGTGGCCCAAAAAGGTCCAAATTCAAGCATTTTCTAGTTACAGGATAAATATTTAAACGTAACAACTCATTGTAAAAGGCAATAATGTTCAGCAAAGTAAGATCTACAAAAAAGTTTATATGACCAAAATTGTCAATTGATCCCTTACAGAGTGTTTGCCTTTTAAAAACAATTTTTCACAATTTGTTCAACAAGTTTGCTAAAACCTTAAAAATCTCCTCCTCTGAAACAATTGTGCCTAATACTTCTTAATTTTAAATGAATGTTCCTTTAGGAATCTAGTTTATGAGTTGTATCCAAAATTGTGAACCATCAACAAACATGGCCACCATGGCTAATAAAATGCTTTGCTAAGTGCAGCCTGATACGACCGCAGTGGTCAAACCCTGAACAGTTGGGGTAAATTTGGATACAATATTTCAAGCTTGATACTGTCTCAATTTTGATTGAGATCAAATTTTTGACATAATAAAGGTTTCTGACACAAAATAAATGTGGTCAAAGATTTATACATATCTATTGTGCAATACTGCACAATTGAAGATTTCTTCAAACTAGAAAAATGCTTGTTTTTTGCCCTTTTTCGGCCCCCAATTTCTACTAGTTTGGGGATCCCCAAATTCAATCCAAGCCTTCCCTTTGTGATAATTATTAGAACCTTGTGGTACAATGTCAGAGAGATCCATACACTTACACAGAATATACTGTTGGGGAAACAACAAAAATTGTTGTGTTTGGCCCCTTTTTGGTCCTTTATTCCAAAACTTTTTTGTAGATCTTACTTTGCTGAACATTTTTGCTTTTTACAGTTTATAAATATCTATCTTGTAATATTCAAGATAATAAAAAACTGCAATTTTTTTTTTAAAGTACCAATTAAGTGGCAGCAACCCAACAATGGGTTGTTCGATTCGTCTGAAAATTTCAGGGCTGATAGATCTTGACCAATTAAATAATTTTACCCCAATTTAGATTTGCTTTAAAAGCTTTAGTTTTTTTTGATATTGGCCATATTATCATGGCCTATGTTCTATTTTTAGCCATGGCGGCCATGTTTGTTGATGGATCAAAATTTCGGATACAATTTATAAACTAGATACCCTAAAGAACATTTAGTTGAAGTTTGAAGGTATTTGCCAATGGCATAGTAGATTCAGAGCGAGAAGATTTTCGAAATAGTTTACAACGACAGATGTCGACGACGACGGACGCCAAGTGATGGCATAAACTCACATGGGAACCTTCGGGCCCTGGTGAGCTAAAAATCGCTGAAATTTTAGTTTCTGTTTTCTTACTTCAGTTTGCCTCAACTCAATATTATGAAACTTGTTTACACAATGTGCGTTACCACAAAATACAGATGGAGTTAAAATTAAAGTGGCGTAACTTTTACCGTTTTCGAGTTATGTCCCTTTAAAAATATAAAAAAATGCTGAATTTTTCGTTTCCACTCTCTTACTTTATTTCGCCTCAACCAAATATTGTGACACTTATTTACAATGCTTATTACCACATAATACAGATCGAGTTCGAAATTTGGTGGCATCACTTCTACCGTTCTATAGTTATGCCCCTTTCTAAACATAAAAAAATGTTGATTTTTTTTCGTTTCTGTTCTCTAACTTTCGTTTTTCTCAACCAAATTTTATGAGACATATACACAATACTTATTACCACAAAACACTGATCAATTACAAATGTGGGTCACTTTTATCGTTCTTATATGTGCCTTAATAGCGGGAGCATCATCTGTGCCCCATGGACACTTTTTCCATTTATTGTATCTGTATCTGTATGTATACGTTGAAGACACCAATTTTGGCTTTTACTCAACGGGAGAGAGAGACACCTATTGGCGGTGTTGGAGAGCAGCCTTGAAGCTCTCAACTGTATCTGCGCATACAATACGGTCCTCCAGTTGGTTCCAGTGTAGTATGCTCTTGACAAAAAAAGAGTTCTTATATGGATCGGTGTTGCTAGGAATAGTTTCTAGTGCCTTAGAATTGTTCTTCACTGAATTTGTCACTATATTGGCACTTACAAAATTGTCAAATGTTTTAGGCTTGATTTTTCTCTTAGGTTTACTTTTAACAAAAAAAATCGTCGGGATTAATAGCTGG
Source organism: Mytilus edulis (assembly GCF_963676685.1). Taxonomy (NCBI): domain Eukaryota; kingdom Metazoa; phylum Mollusca; class Bivalvia; order Mytilida; family Mytilidae; genus Mytilus; species Mytilus edulis. The sequence goes on along the minus strand of NC_092346.1, from coordinate 13,793,057 downwards.
GACCAACCCCTCAACCACTTTGTACAGAAATACCAGCGGTTGATTATGACTTGTTCTTCTTGTTTGTAGGTTGTCTAGTTCTAACTCGGCTAGCATTTTGGTGACCGACCCCTCTTCTCTAGACCTATAGTCGCCTGTTATGAATCTAGCTGCTCTGTGTTGTATTCTTTCCAATTGATTTATATCATGTTGTGTATATGGGTCCCATATTATGGCACCATATTCTATAGTTGATCGTACTAATGATATATATATGCGGTCTTTTTGTAATCTTTTAGGCAGAAGCGTAGATTTCTTCTTAGAAAGACGAGTGTCGAATTGGCTTTCTTGGCTACATTTGAGATATGCGTGGTCCATTTTAGGTCTTCTGATATTTGTAAGCCTAAGTATGGGTTGTGTTGTAGTACATGTCCGTCTAGGCTGTACATCTTCTGGCTATTGTTCTTGATGCTAAGTATATAGCACTTCTTTGCATTGAAGCGCATGCCCCAGTTTTTGGCCCATACTTCTAGGTTTTGGAGGTCTCGCTGTAGGAATGAGTGGTCATGTTGACTATTTATGTTCCTGTACAGGAGGAAAGTCATCTGCAAAAAGTCTGACAGATGATTGTACTGCATCTGGAAAGCCGTTACTGTGGCAGAAGAAGAGAAGGGGTCCTTGTACTGTACCTTGTGGTACACCGGAGTCAACTGAAGCTTCTTCTGATTCCTCCCACTCTACGACAGCTTTCATTTTCCTTTGGGTTAGGAACATCTCCAACCATTTGTTTAGTGGTCCTCTTATACCGTATTCATTCATTTTGTGCAGCAGTTTGTTGTGTGGCACAGTGTCAAATGCTTTGGAGAAGTCCGGGTTAGCTACATCAATTTGTATTCCTGCGTCAAAGGCTTTCATGAAGTCATGTAGTGTGATTAGCAGTTGGATTTCACAGGAATAGCCTAACCTGAAGCCGTGGTTTAGTGATGTAAGTACTCTGTGCTTCTCTAGATGTTTAAGTATATGTCTACAGATAATATGTTCCAGTAGCTTGCATGGTACAGATGTTAGTGATACTGGTCTGTAGTTTTCTGGTGCATGATTATCTCCCTTTTTGAAGACACTTGATATATTTGCGTTTGGCCAGTCTCTTGGTAGTGTACCAGTGTTGATTGATTTTTGGAATATCATTGTAAGTCCAGGTGCTAGTTGTTTTGAGCATTCTTTCAATATAAGGTTTGGTATGCCGTCTGGTCCTGTTGCCTTGGATGTTTTCAATTTTTTCAGCAGCTTTTCGACTCCATCTGGTCTTATGTCTAAAGGAGGTATTGTGCTTTTTATATGCTTTGATGTTGTTGGCAGAGTTTTGTCTTTATCTCTTGTGAATACTGAACTGAATTGTTTAATCAGTAGTTCTGCTTTCCCTTTGCTGCCATTAATTAGGTGTCCATTGCTTTTAAGGGATGCTATTCCTATGTTGTCCTGTTTTCTTGATTTAACATATTTCCAAAAGGGTTTTGAGTTGTTGTTTTCTAGCCCTTCTAGGATTGTGGTGTTGATGTAGTTATACTCAGCTTTCCTGATTTGCCTCTTACATTTTTTTTTGAAAATGTCTATAGTTGGTCCAGTTGTTAGTTTTCTTTGCCTGTTGATATAGCCTTGTTTTCTTTTAAACATTTTCCTGATTTTATGATTGATCCAGGGTAGACTGGTTTTTAGATCGGATTAGTTTTGATGGTATATGGTTGTCAAGGTTCGAATAAAGGTCTGTCTTGAACTTGTCCCATAATTCCTGTACTGTGGCGCCTGTATGGTACATTTCAATGATGTTGGTTGAAAGGATAGTCAGGTCTTTGTGTAGATCTTCCCATTTTGCTTTAGAGTATATGTAGCATTTGCGTGGCTTCTTACTCTAATAATGTGGTTTTGTGTCGCAGTCTGTTACAATCATATCGTGGTCAGATATTTCTGGAGCACAATTTCAGTATCAGTTTTTTGACTAAATGATCATAAGAGAAATTCGTTTGCGCCAAAATTGCGTCCTTTTTGCGCCACAACTTACGTTCTCATATGCTACGTTTGCCCCACCTGTTTTAAAATTACATAGTGTCATTCGCGCCAAAAATATAATATAGGATTGCGTCAATTTAAAGAAAAATGCTTTTCTCTCCCTTTATCCAGGCTTGGGACAGGCTATTTACACTGACGGAGATTAAGCCATTTTTAGTTATTGAAAAAGATAACTATAAAACATAAAACTATGTACAGTCGGACAATATATATATATATTATACAAAAGGCGGGAATTTGAAACTCATTAATTTACACATACAGAGTCTCTGCGGCTGAGTTCTCATTCTGGATATTTCTCATACTTTTTATATGATGTCTGCATCTCACTATACTGCTGCGTGGGTACTTCGCAATTTATGGCCATCTAAAACAACAACCGGCCGCTTCCAGACTCCTTCAATTCGATTATAATTGCTTTATAGTTATATCCATGTTATCCAAGCAAAGAGGTTCTCTCAAACTGATATTTTAATATTCTTCACTGAACACTTTTTATAAATTAGTGTTCACCTGTCGGTTTCTATACATACCATTCATGAGAAGTTAAGTATACGGTGTAAATCTAATTATTTATACTCATTTTTCACCACCAAGAGTAACATTTATTTTAAGAATGATACTTTGTAAGCCAAAATAATATTAATACACATTTAATTATTAATATGTATGATAATTATGTGTACAGGTAAATTGGCGCAAATAAGTTCCGAATATTGGCGCAATTGATACATTTGATATATTTTTTTTTAGCGCAAATGATACCCCTGAAACAGTAATTGGCGCAAAAGGACTCCTGCCATGAACATATAAGCAATCTATCATAAATTATTAGTGATTGTTATAAAAACAAAGTTTGAAAGTTTAAAATTATATGATGCATAATAAAATTTAAAGCAGTAAAGGCAAATCTTGCATAGGGTAGAAAAATCAGACACCCATCTTGGAATTATTGCAAATGAAATACAAATGTTTTCGCTAATTTTGCAGTTTTTGGTTACAATTTGGAAAACTATCACAATAACAGGGAGAAATTGTATCCAGTAGAAATGACCAAAACAATAAGAACTTTTAGAGAATTGTCATTGACTTCTTTAAGAAGGTGTTGCCTTTAAATTATGGTTTACATATTTTTGCCTTTTTTCAGAATTCGAAGTTATTCTTGACGAAGAATCTTGAGGTTGTAAAAATGTTCATCTTTGAAAAAATGATCTACAAACAGGTCTGACAAATCTTGAAAAAAATAATTTTACTCAATTCAAATCTACAAATAAGTGTGCTTGTATGAAATGGTCAATTGACCACGTATATGAGTTATTGTCCTTGAGAAATGTTTTTCCTCCGTTTTTTTGGGTAGAAACCATTAAAGATACAGATAAATCTTTAATAGCAAAGACAGTGCCATTGGATTATAAATTGTAAGCAGGCTGAACAATTATCATAAAATTCTTATTGAAAATTAAAATATTATTTGTAAGCACATGCTTACAATGCTACACTGTACTACGCCACTGAAAATGTTTAGCAGATTTAGATGCACAAATAAGTCAACATGACCAAGATTGTCAATTCAAAATATCCCCTCAATGAAACTGTTTTGTACAGGGTGGAAAAGGGGGCACTGAACACGGAAACACACGAAATAAAAATCACAAAAAAAACCCGAACCATGAGAATTAAATCATAAATATTAAGGAACAAATCATTGAAAGTTATTAGTCAGCCGTTCTTTGAGATAATGCAGTCATTATAATATTAATGAACATTAAAAGACCCTTTGAGGGTTCGCAAGTTAACATCTGATTTAAAGAAAAAAATATTATTCAGACTAATTTGATAATCTTATCTCATTTATTCCCATTTGAATGGTTTTACACTAATTATTTTTTGGGGCCCTTTATAACTTGCTATTGGTGTGAGCAAAGGCTCTGTGTTGAAGACCGTACCTTGACCTATATAATTGCAAAAGTAGAATGGTAACACAGTCAATATACATCAGGTTCTATTAGATTACACAATTTTCAGAATGTATTATAACACTGACTTTGAATCAGTCCCCCGTTACCTTTGATCAAATGCCGGACGAGCACTGATACGAAACACAGAAAAATAAATAAGGGGAAGCACGTAGCATACACATAGAGCCAAACACAAGAAAATGTGAAATAAAAACTCAAAACACGAAGACAGGTGAAATAAAAAGGCCGAAAACGTTGCACGAAAAAAACCTTTTACCACCCTCTTGTACCTATTTTAAGACTTTTTTTGAAACAGCGATAGAAAGCAACAATATGAAACAAAAATCTCTTCAATAAATGCAAGCGGGTTTAATTGCTTCTTGAGAGGAATGATTGCCATTGAAATGTGTTAATTTCCCTCTTTTAACATTTTTACTCTTAAAATCTTTAACAGATAGATAAAACACTAGTGTTAATAGAAAAAAAATGATTTAAGGAAAAAAAGATGGATTTATACAAACCATGCAAGACGCTCATGTGTAAATAGGGTCGTTAACCCCTTCCCCTAGTCATCGATATCAAAACCGACCGTGCAAGACCCTATTAGTAGATACGAATTGGTATATTTTTACAAGATGCGCAATGCAGACTCTTGAGAGCCTCTTGTTATGGGTAAAATGGTCACATATATTTGGTATATGCAATCCTAACAAGGTCTTTATGTCTATCAGATGGTGTTCACCTTACCTCAACTTCATTTCATGGTTCAGAGATCAAAAGTGGTTATATGATATTTATTCTACATTTCTACATTTAATTACACCTTATTATTGACAAAGAATTCGAAAGGAGGTTCGCTATTGGTTACGACAGATGTGATTAAATATCGGTATTTAGATAGATTTTGTCCGTTATTGGTTGACTCAGATTTGATTCGATATCTGTATTTAGATAGATTGTTAGATTTTACGACACTCAAAAACTGGTCGCAACTGTTTCGTAACGATAATTTTTTGTTTACTATTTACTTATTAAGTATTTACAGAATGTGAGAAGAGCAGAAGTCTGTTTCTTATTTTTTGGTAACTGAATTATTTCAAATATATAATGCACAGCACGTTGATTACCACATCCAATGGCAATGTACACACTTGGCTTTAAAAAAAAATTGTTTATGTCGCTCGATTTTTTTCTTGAAATAATTTGACTGTTTCTAGTCCAAATAATAATGACGTTTTGGAAGGCTATTTTAAATTTTTGCTTTGACGCCTTCCTGCGTCGATGTAAGGCGTCAAAGAAAAAAATATAATATCCTTTCAAAATGTCATAATTATTTGTACTACTGTTTATCAAGAAATCCGGTAGGTCTTTTCACCACTGAACACCAACGAACACCACTGCCATACCTGCCAACTTTTGAAAATGGCCATGGGGGTTTTTTGTGACCATTTTTGAGGGTAGAATTTTTCGCGGCATTTTTTCGTGCGATGATTTGGCTCCTAAAAGTGTCTGACATACTTCTTTTTTGGGGGGTGATAGTTGAAGATGCTATTATAACCTATCTTTTTTTAAATTGTTTGATTGTTGTATTCTTTTTGTTGAGATAAATACCAGTAAGATGACTTTATGTTTGTCAAACATAAAGTCATCTTACTGGTGTTTATCTCAACAAAAAGTTGAAGATGCTATTATAACCTATCTTTTTTTAAATTGTTTGATTGTTGTATTCTTTTTGTTGAGATAAATACCAGTAAGATGACTTTATGTTTGTCAAGAAAGTTGTTCTGTAAACATTTAATTTTCACCCCTTTTTTCTCTAATCTTCAAAAAATTAACCTTTTTTTTTTCTAATCTTCAAAAAATTTGACCACGCATTTCTCCAATTTTCATTTTTTTTTGCCCGTTATTCCTTTATCTTCATTTTTTAAGGGCATTATATTCTTTAATCATTTAACCCCATCCAAACCCTCATATATTATATAGATCAATATCACAAGCAGTACTAGATGACTAGAATGTTTGGAGACATCATTAAGGCCACCGTGGTCAACTTTAACATGTTTAAAGTCTCTGTTGCAAACTTTACAAAAGGCATGTGACAATCCTAACGTTGATTTAGACAACCGACCCCTGTACTTGACATCATTCTCCCATTTCTCTAAGTATTTGCACGAAGCAACACGCTTTTTTTTCTTAGGCGGTGACAGAACTATTTTGCAAGTGATAACTCGCCCATCATGATTCCAATTTTTATAAATTTAACACCAAAGCTAAAAAAAAACAACTAAAAATTTCGATTCTTTGATTGTTTACTATGCCGACATTAATCAACTGGTGAATGCGTGATCACTAAATTTTGATTGGATGAAATTTGTCAGACACGATTTGTCTCCCTTGGGAAAACTTTCAAAAGTTCAAAATCGGGAACAAAAATATTTTTCGTGTAAATTTTACTAAAATCATGTTTTTTGGCTATTTTCACGATCACGATCGTGTAATCGGGACAGAGGGTCAAAATCGTGTAGTACACGCCTAAATCGTGAAAGTTGGCAGGTATGCACTGCACACCACCGAACACCACCAAACACATTAAAATACCATCTGCCACACCTAAATATATTGTTTTCATCTTTATCTGACGAGGATGGATATGTTTGTACATATGCATACACAAATTGATACGAAATGATAACATACATGTAAGAACCCCAAAACTGGTTTTCCCCTGGGTCAATTATTTTTTTTCGCCACCTCTTTCAGCAAAAAAATATATTTTTTGTCATTTTATTATTTTTTTCACCAAGTAACACAAATAAATAATTCTTTTAAAATGTCCTTTTTATCCAGCAACCCCCACCCTAAAGAAGATGAGTTTTCCCCATTGCTGTCTATGATTATTCTCTCAAACTTGTCTTAGAGTCTACATTGACTGTAATTAATAAATACTGAACATTTACCTTGTTGTAAGAACAATACACTTTCAAGTCTAACATTTTTTTAATGTGGTACCTAACACTACAGGGAGATAACTCTGTAAAATCAGCTAAACGTTTTAATTACGTTGTGTTGTAAAGGGAATGTTAAGCTTCAGTCAATGATCAAAATTTGGGTTTGTCAAATTGCTATATAACCAGTGTAAAAAGGGTCAAAGTAAAATACTTTGTCAAAATTTTATGAAAATTAAACGAGCCAAATTAATTTTAATGTCAGAAGGTGTTTGGTACCACCTTTAATACAATTATTGTGATAATTTCAGGTTTTAAAAATAAAATGTTTGTACTTAGTTTGAACTTATTTGAACAATTTATTTCTAATAATTGAAAAGTAAAGACCATAAGATACATATGTTTTTATTTTTAAATTTGATTCTCAACTTTATTAATAAAATCACTATAAATGCACATAAAAATATGAAAAACAGGAGAAATGGATATAATATTAAGTAATTTAATTGATTTTATTGTTGTAATGTGTAAAATTACTGTTTTTCTTAAGGGTAAGTGGTCTATTTGGGTGTTCAGCGGTGTGCGGTGGTGTTCAGTGGACAAAAGAAAGACAATCAAGAATCAGTCACTTTAAATGCTAGAAGTCTACTTATCTTGACTTATTATTATATGTGTTTTATTTATGGGTTCAGGGACATAAATGGAAATAGAACCCTGTTACAATAAGAGATGCAAACAGACAACTATGTGCAACTTTCAATTTATTACTGCAGTACACTGGATAATACCTGTGGAACAGTAGCTCATAGATCCTTATGATCTTGTATTGCTATTTGTATATGGGCTTCAAATAGTAAAAAAATATCTCAAGGATCTTAGATATACGGTTCCACAGCTAACTGGTGAGGAGATAGATATGGAAGCATATATCCCTGTGTCTGCTTATCTTTAAATTATCTAGATCAAGATTCTGTTCCATACACTCTCCCCAAATGCTTAACATCACGGATATTTCCATGAAATTCTGACCAAGCAATGTATTTTGTTAAAAATATTTGAATCAATTAACATTTGTCTTTTGTTCAATTAAAGTACATGTAGTATACAAACAAGACAGAGGTGCTAAATGGGAATGGCTTGGATTTTCTGTTATGCTACCATAACTGATTGACTGAAATGAAGCCACAAAGAAGAAAAACACAAATTTAAAAGATGAAGGAACACAAAATTATTTTTAGGACTGGCAAAATTTTTATTTTGCACCCTCTTAGTCATGTTAGTCCTTTGTCTGACAAAAAATGAACTCTGCTAGAGTTTACTCTCTTATATGATTTAATGCTTTTATAAATGTACAAATGTACCTGTATGTAAATGTATGCATGTGTCAGATTTAAATTTGATGTTCTGATTTCTAGTTTTAATGATTAATTGAAAGATATCAATGATTGCCATTAATTACATTATTTTAAGTTGTCTTTTTTCCTTTCTTTTTAGATCAGGATGTATAGGTGTCTCTTTCAGAAACATTTGGAATTCCAGTTTCTGTCACTCAGCTGTAAGAATTCCAAACTTTTCTTACTTCATCCTGTAAGGTAATATGAATTAAAATATATTTGCATAAAGTTTCAACTCATTCATTACACAGTCATGACAGGTAACTGGATGCACTGTTACTATAAATGTGACTGATATCAAATTTATAATCTGGCTACTGAATAAGTGTTTATCAGATTTTCTTATACATAAAAAGAACAATAAAAACGAACAAACACATATATAACATGTATGATTTACATCAGACCACATCAACTACAAACTCCCTACTCCTTGAAAAATAAAACCTGCCGTACAAGCAAAGAAAAACAATAAATATTAATTTACGACTACATTGTAACATTCAAAATTTCATGTACCATCCAAGAGAAAAAACCTAAGGTTATTGTAGAAATTCTAAGCACAGCCAGATCAGGTGCATTGAAGTGGTAAGCATCTCATGTGATTGAGAAAAAAAACCTACAGAGAACAAGATAAAGGTGGTGAAGCAGTGTTGCAGAATAATTACCATATCTGTTAGTTTTTTTGTTCAGAGTCCTATACAGTTTTTTGTGTGCTTCTTATCTTTTATTTTCATTAAATTCTTTTTTGGCAGTTTTCCATAGCAAAACATATTTTCGTCTGAGCATGCTATCATATATATATTATTCATGTAAATTGTAGGTCAATATCACAGACACATTACCAAATTCTTGGTGTAAAACAAACTGCTACAGATGGAGAAATAAAATCAGCTTACAAACAACTATGTAAAAAGGTACAATAACTACAGATCATCTCAAGTGCATTTTGTTAAAAATTTCATATTTTCAAATGGGGCCTTGGTGGGCAAGTGGTTTAGGTAGTTACTACTGTAATCACTAGCCAGTCAACACTGACGTTGTGAGTTCCAACCCAGCCCGGCTCCAATCTTAAGGAGGCTCGCGGGTAAAATATTTTCAGAAAAAAAATAAAACATTTATTTTTCATTACAAATTTTATTAGTTACCTTTAGTAGTTGTTACTTTATCATATGGTACAAAAAACATTCCAAAAAATCAATTCTTGTTGGCCCCAGGTGACTTTTAAAATGTAGATATCATTGAAAAGGCTCAAAATTATCTCCCTTTGGTGCAAAATGCCATTTTTTGGCATTAAAATTGAAATATCTTTTTTAACTCATAGGTGACCTATATTTTTTATTGTTGTTTTGAAATAAGCTGTACATAAACTAAATAATTGTAAAATTTAAGCGATTTCTTTAATTTCTGACTATGTGGAACGCATTGATATCTATCCAATCGAATTAGAGATAAAGGATACTACAGATACAGTTAAGTCGGCCTCATATCTTGACTTACAACTAGAAATTGACAATGAGCGTCAGTTGAAAACAAAACTTTACAACAAAAGAGATGATTTCAGCTTTCCTATTGTGAACTTTCCATTTCTAAGTAGCAACATTCCAGCATACAGGGTATATATCTCCCAATTCATATGATATTCCCTTGCTTGCATTTCCTATCATGATTTTCTTGATAGAGGGTTGCTGCTCACAAGGAAGCTATTAAACCAAGAGTTCCAAATGGTGAAGTTGAAATCATCCTTTCGTAAATTTTACGGACGCCATCACCAGTTGGTTGACCGTTATGGAATAACCGTTTCACAAATGATATTAGATATGTTCCTTACATCGTAACTACAATCCCCTTCCCTTTCATGAATGTGACCTATCGAATTAGACAATTTACCGGATTTGTTATCACATAAGCAACACGACAGGTGCCACATGTGGAGCAGGATCTGCCTACCCTTCCGGAGCACCTGAGATCACCCCTATTTTTTGTGGAGTTCGTGTTGCTTATTCTTTAGTTTTCTATGTTGTGTCATGTCTGTGTGTGTGCTTGTTCTATTGTTTGTCTGTCTTTTTTCATTTTAAGCCAGGTGTTGTCAGTTTATTTTTCGAGTTTGACTGTCCCTTTGGTATCTTCGTCCCTCTTTTTTTATTTCGATATTACCTCTATTTCTCCTAATAGTTCAACAGAAAAAAAGGACATTAACAAAAATGTATGCTTCTTTCAAAGGCAGATTGTGAGCGTAAATGAACAGTGACCCCATTTTTTTATTTCTTTTTTCTATTAAGTATAAGATAAAGTTCATTTATCATGTTTATAGAAAAATATAGGGAAATCCTATATTAGATGAAAAAAATGATTTAGACCCGCGAGCCCCTTAATTGAGTAGGATTGTCAGTTTTCCTATTGAAGGTTGGTGGTTTTTTCCGGGCACTCAGGCTTCCTCCAACAATAAAAACTAACCGCTTAATGCTGTATAGGGGGAGGGTTGAGATCTCACAAACATGTTTAACCCCGCCACATTTTTGCGCCATTCTCCATTTCCATTCTCAATTTTATTGTGCTTAAAAGTGGCGTTAAAACACCAAAAATCAAATCAAATCATAGTTTCAAATACCAACTGGAATTCCAATGCAACATTATAAAATTCATTTTGTTTAAATTAGGCCAGAAATTTATGAGCATCAATTTAAAGAGGGTGGTAGAGGGGAAGTCTGAACACTGAAACATGTGATTTTTTTTTCGCAAAAATCTTGCATGGAAAGTTAAAATCAGGGAAAACAAAGCACAAGAAAAAAATTGATAAATGTTATAAAAAAAGTACTAGAAGTTATAACTCAGCTGTCCTTTTAGATCATGCAGTCATTATTGATGGACATTTTTATCCTGTAGTCACCATTCAGTGTTCGTAGTTACTTCTGATTTAAAAAAAAAGTAGAGTATCATTAATATTAGAACCAGTTCAGTAAAAACATAATTTGAAACAATATCGAGCTTACTTTGAATAAGTCCAGGTCTACTCTTTTAAAACCAAATGCAAGACAAATATGAGACGTTAAGAGTACCAACATGAAACTGAGAAAATGGTTAAGTGGAATCACAAAGCACCCACATTGAATAACCTGAGAAAATATGAAATAAAACGTTAAACACGAAAAACATGTGAAATAAAAAGTCAGAAAACTTTGCACAAAAATAAACCTTTACTACCCTCATTTAACACGAGTATTGAGTATGGTCTGAAATTGTAAGCTCAAAAGCAGACATCATGTGACTGATTTAAAATGTTTGATTTATTATCGTTTCTTTCCAGTTGCATTATAATGAAGATACCCAGATTAGTCAGCACATTGATCTTCTGTCAATTGTTTAGCTCAAATAAAACTATATCAAAAGTACAAAGTTGTCACAAAATGCATTTCTCCTGATTCTTTAATGGTTACTTTGGACAAATGATATTCATTTGTATACAGTCTATAAAACACATTAAAATAATATGATCTATTTAAAAAAATGTTCTACTGGGTCAAATTATTTTGGAAGCCCTATAGACAACACAATTGTAGTAAAAGAACTATAATTGAGAGATTTAATGGGTTCAAACTGTACATTACTGTAAATTCAGAAATTATTGCGAGGTTTTTATTTTTAATAAAAAAGAGACAAACTTTTAAATGCAATAATTTGAACTTGCATTTAAAAGATTTTGAAATATTTTTTATGAATTAACAGATTTTTCTCTAAATTGTTAATATTAAAATCACATTTAAGTCTAAAATGACAAAATCTCAATAATAAATGCACACAATAATTTCTGAATTTACAGTATATTGTTATTCAATGGCTACTTTTATTGTCTATTCACATAAAAATATATATACATAAGATGGTAGGGTATATCATGATCAACATATCATCAAATCACTGATTCCCCTATGAAAAAAATTAATATGCATGCAGCAATGATATAAATGAATTTATGGAAGGAATAAGATTTTAAGGGACATCCACACATCAATCATCAAACCACTGATTTCAAATGTTTCTATTTTTAGCTGCATCCTGATGTAAACAAGACTGATCCTAAAGCACATGACAAGTTTACAGAAGTGCAAAACGCTTATTCCACCCTGAGTGGCAAAGGGACAAGATATGAGTACGACCAGGAACTAAAATATGGCCAGACGTTTGGTCATGGTGAAACTGATGAAGATTTATTAAGACGCTACAGATCTACTAAACATGCTGAAGATTCCTATTATGGGAATAGAAGTTATGGGAATAGTTTCTATGGAAATACACCAAAAGGACAAACTATGAGCAATGACCCAGTGATGAGAGCATTGAGATATATATCTAAAAATTTCTTGAAAATAGTAGCATTTGGAGTTATGATGAATTGTAGTATAATATTGTAAGTAGTACTAAGTACCACTTTTTTTTTAAAGAATTAGGATTAATCTTTTTCCCAATCTGAAGCTTAAAGGGAAATTCCGCGATTTTTTACTTATCAATTAATTATGTTCATCTTAACATAAAAAACACATTTGCAAAGTTTTAAATTTATATTCCTTCTACATTTTTGTAATAACGGAGAAAATCAAGTATTTGTAACTTTTTTGGTTGAATTCTCGAGTGGGTCGTGACGTATTAGCCCGATTTATTGAATTCTGGGAAAAAATAAAATCTGTTTAACTCTTATAGCTTATCGAATAAATTTCATTAATTATTGTTGAGATTTTTTTCATAAAATATTTATTGAACATTTTTACTGATATTGAACTGAAAATATTTCAGTTCTATTTACCGTTCTTGTTTTGATAATCATTTCAATGCAACTAATGTGTGAGCAGAGTGTGTATATTATTTTGTAAAGGTCACTGTATATTTCTCGGCTTGAGGTCAAATCGTTTACCTTGTAGCTATTTAGCCGCAGGTGTGAGTTCAAGCGTACACAGGTATAAATGTTGTTATTTGGAAAGGATAAACAGAAAGGATTAGAAAGAGTATGCTGTCACGATGTTAATACACTAAGATTTAATACACGATGAGAATAAAGATACAATAATTAAATTGTGTAAATTAATTGAAAATAAAATTCAGATTCGTAATTCCGAAAGTGTATAAAAATAAAAGGAAACAATTTTTGATTACTTTCTTAGCGGCAATTGGCGTAAAGATTCAAATACATGTATGAAGCAAAAAATAGTAGTTTTAATCTTTTATAAAAACTAAATGCAATATTACCCAATTTGATATACCATTGTACATCTGTTTGATATCATTGACTTTACCGGAATTTCTTAACTTGTATTCAAATCTGGCTGTGTTTAAATGCTAATAAAACTATTGCAATTTTAAAGTTTTTAATTGACAAAAAAATACAACATACAACATGCATGATTTTTTTTTAGTTTCTTTTTAACATTTTATTCTTACATAATTAAATTCATTTGACAATCATTTACACGAACTTTTTGTGAAAAGAATATCAATTATCTAAGCTAAGGCATTATTTCTTTTGAGGATTTTTGAGGATTTTTTTTAAAATTCTATGATAATATTTGTGCAATGTTGAACATGATAGCCGTCATTAATCCAAATAAGTAATACAGTAGTTGTAATAAAAGTTATATTTTAGTCATGCATAACTGATATTGACGAATTTATAATAGTTCGTCCATACATCGTTGTTCTTGAAACAATCATTATTAGTATACATGTAAGTTTCCTGACGTATAAGAGCCATTGAGGATGAGCTCCAGAGAAATCAGACTAGTGGCGTTTCGTTCGTTTGTTTGTTGGGAAAGAAGAGGAAATGCAACCGCTTGTACAGATAAACGACAGAATTACCATACAAGCATTTATAGTCAACACAATCAGAAAGAGTTCCCATCGTTAGACGGGGAATATGAAGGCTTCCAAGAATGAACAAGTGACATGTCTAACTCTGAACAGTTAGAAAACAGACTATCGACATCGACCGCTTGTTCTTAATATTTGAAACTGTATGCATATATATACGTATACGTTTATGATATATATAGTGATGAGTTCTTGCGTCTGACAAAAACTAAATTCCTTCATGGTTATATCTTGCCATACGTTTATATTGGTTTGTAAGGTGATTACTCACAATCGTTATTTGAAAATCCTGTTTGTGAGATGTAGATTCATTTCAATACAGAAATTTCGTCTATATATTTCACAAGTGTATAACACGGAGAAGCTCTGAAGGTCCATTACTCCCATTTTGCTTGGGTGTGAACCATCGATGTTTACAGCAATATCACATAATAAGATGATGATGGTAGAAAGAACTATGGGCGTCATGTGGCAAATATTACATGCATATCGGACAATGAGTTGTCAATCTGTATGAAAAGATTTCCAATACAACCATATTATTGAGAAGGAATGTTTACATGCTATACTCTCGTACTAGTATTACAGGGTTCTTGTGGCGTTCACCTTAGACACACATCTTTTTAAAGATGTTTAAAAAAAAAGACAGAACCAATTTAATGTCATATTTCCCTATTTTTTAAATATAACTAAAAGTCTTTTATCTGACAAGAATACCCCTATTTAGCGAACAAGTAATTTATTCTTTTTTCTGTTATTGAATACCAAGAAAGAAAATAAATCCCGAAATTAATTTGAAACTTTGATACTCAAAAGTTTCCCAGCAAAATATTCACATTCCCTGGGGATAATTAGTGTTCGTCCAGTGGCATATATAACAATTGTGATGACGAATTACTTCCTTTGTTCGAGAACAATCTGATTGAAATATAAATCTGTGATTTTACTAGGTCCACAGCTTCAATGAACCAAAGCAAAAGTTATACATCGACCTGTATTTAAATCAAATTGGTTCTCTTCTTCTTCTGGTATACAATAGTCTATCGACATTCGATGATTACATACTGTTGGCATACGTGGACTAGTCTATTTACAACACTTTTACCCCTATTTATTCAAAATATATGTTTTTTTCTTATGTTCAATGTATACATGTATATATTTTAAATTGCGCTATAGTTCCGTAACTTTCTATCCAGTCGTATAAACGAATCGTCGGCAAGTGCGTACTTTTTTTAAATCAATATTTCTGGTCTGTTCCAATCTGTCCTTCACTATTGACAATGCCTATATATTACATTTTCCCAAATTCACCCTTGGAAAAAATATTTAAATAGATTTTAATTTCATCAAATCTTATTTTTTGGGTATTATTTATATGTTTATGAATTATATTCTTTACACCAGATATGTTATTTATAAACAAGCGTATGAGTTTAGTAATGACAAGTAAGACAGAGTTGTATATTATTCATCTGATAGTTCAAAATGGAAAGTTATAAGTTATAAGTTATCAGCCGTGTACACTGATCAATACCTGCAGAAGTGAAACGATGCATGAACTTGCAAGCCCGACAGGAAATCGCTTGAATACCTGGACGTGTCACCTCACACCCCTCACAATACCTTTGGAAGTAATACCTTTAGCCATGCTGGTGATCAGATGAGGGAAGATCAAAATATATTTGTTTATTACTTTAAATAATTATGAACAAATTAGATTTTTGAAAACAATTTTCACGGAACACTTATTTATGATTTCAACTTTGACTTTTCACCTAATTCCAATATCAACAGTTTAAAAACAACAGACCATGGTAATTTAAAAAAAGTAAGAATATTTTTCGTATCAAGTTAGTTAGTCCATGGAAGTAATATTGGATATTACTTCCATGGTTAGTCGGATAAAACAACCGTACGATTGACAAGATATCGACACGCAATTACGACTACATCGGTTACTGTAGTTTTGTTTCTTTGTTGTTTATAGACTTATCGTTTTTATTAATCGGGAAAGAAGACAAAATGGCGGATCGCAGAGAATTGATACTCTAAATTTAAAATCGATTGTGATCGCTTATCTAGTGGAATAAAACTTTAATATCTATGAATTTGAGCATTTTTATACAGAATGAACATAATATCAATTTTTGTTTTTTTTGCGAAGTTTCCCTTTAAGATATATTTGTATATATATACTAAAATTGGGAGTTGAAATTGGAAACATTAACCTGACCAAAGAGCAGATAACAAACATAGGCTATCAATGGGTAATCAATGAAGCGAAAAAATCTGTATCTTTACGCCTTATTTTAATGCCCCACCTACGATAGTAGAGGGGCATTATGTTTTCTGGTCTGTGCCTCCGTTGGTCTGTGCGTCCGTTCGTCCGTCTGTGTGTCAGTTCGTCCGTCTGTGCGTCCGTCTGTGCGTCCGTCTGTGCGTCCGTTCGTCCGTCTGTGCGTCTGTTCGCTTCAGGTTAAAGTTTTTGGTCAAGGTAGTTTTTGAAGAAGTTGAAGTCTAATCAACTTGAAACTTAGTACACATGTTCCCTATGATATGATCTTTCTAATTTTAATTCCAAATTAAAGTTTTGACCCCAATTTCACGGTCCACTGAACATAGAAAATGATAGTGCGAGTGGGGCATCCGTGTACTTGGGACACATTCTTGTCTATCATGTCTATGGAAATACTTATTAAATTATGAAAAATAGCCTACATGTTAGATGCATTAGAAGTTAACTATCTAGTTAAGTCATTCATGTAATTGTTTAGAAATTTTCCAGTTTATTAAATTTGCAGGTCAGGTATTTGTACCATCAAAAATTTTTATAATTATAATTATACATATTTATATATTTCAAATGTAGACCTAATGATGTGAATGTTAGCCAGTTAGCAACTATTGGTCACTGTACCAGTGTTTGGAATATAGGGGGGGTACACTCCTAAGGGAGTTTACTCTTTAAAAATCAAGTGAACGTTTTTTAATCACATGTTATTAATAACGAGAGATCAAGCTTTTCAATGATATTTTTTTTTGTCAAACTGCTATGTATTCAAGGAATTATTCCTTTAAATTTTGCGGTTCAAACTTCTTGAAATTTTCTATTTTTTTCAACCGCAAAAATTAAAAAAAATTGTTTTATATTGGTATCACGTTGTCGTTGTTGTCGTCAGTGCCAGCTTTGTCTGAAGACATATGATTTCCGGATGATAACTTAAGTATAAGTGAAAATAAATCAATAAAATTTTAACACAAGGTTTATGACCACAAAAGGAAGGCCCAACAGTTTAGGAATTAGGGACCAAAAGTGTCAAAAATTAAACTTTGTTTGAATTCATCAAAAAATGAATATATGGGATTTTGATATGCTGAATCTAACCATGTATTTTGATTTTGGAAATTGGACCAAAATAGGTAAATGTCCAATTTAAATTTTTTAAGTTCTTAGACCACATTCATTCTGAGTCAGAAACCTATTTTGTGTCAACTATTTAATCACAATCCAAATTCAGAGCTGTATCAAAATTGACTGGCATGTCTATACTTGCCTCAACTGTTCAGGGTTTGACCTCTGCTAAGCATCTGGTTGTCAACATGTCAGAGTGAATAGTTTGTAAAATTTTATGAAAATTAAATGAACCAAGTATATTTTAGTCAAAGTATTGGTTACCCCTTAACAATATGCAAAACCATACTGGGGGCCTCGGTGGCAGAGTGGTCTAAGTATTTACTACTCACTAGCCAGTCAACACTGAGGTTGTGAGGTTGAACCCCAGTCGTGTGGTTGCTTTCACTCTTATCTTAATTGACTAGGATTGTTAGTTTTCCTATCGGAGATCAATGACGTAAAAGTGGTGTTAAATCACCAACAATCAATCAATCAATCTGTATAGTAAGCTATATAGCGAATGAATACCTAAGTATGACAAAACATGAAACAAATCAAAAGTGGATATCTCCGATTTCTGCTTAAATTATCATGATTATGAAACAATCAAGGACTACCACTGCATTTGTGGGTAGTGACTCAGGAGTTACACATAATTTATAAGACCAATTGACACATTCTTGTTTTATTTTGTTTAAGACAATCTTTAATGAAACTGAATAATGATTTGATTTATTTTTTTTATGACAGATTTTCTCAGCGCTATGTGAAGAACCAGCTAGATGAAAAAGACAAACGTTTACATGCTGAAATGCAGTACCTGAATCAGCATTTTCATAATCATGGATTCCAAAAGGCACCAAAAATGTAAGTTTTTAGGGTTAATTCTCCTCAACAAAGTTGAAGGTAACAATCTACAATTTATTGCATTATGGTAATCATCTTAAAACTATAAAGAAACTGTCAATATATTACTTATAGGAGTTTTTGTCATCAAATGTCAATTGACTCATTACGTTTATTCAGGGCATTTTTGGCAGTTATCTCAAAAACTATTAGATAAAGAGAAACAGTAAATTTGTGGAGCTTTTAGCTACTACACATATAAAACTAAGAAGATGTGGTATAAATGCATGAGACAACTATCAATCAAATTTCAAATAAAACAGATGTAACAATTATAGGCAACAGTACTGCATTCAACAATGAGAAAAACGCATACTTAATAGTTGGCTATAATAGTTATCAAAAGTACCAGGATTATAATTTAGTATGCCAGACGCGCGTTTGGTCTACATAAGACTCATCAGTGACACTCAAATCGAAATATTTATAAAGCCAAACAAGTAAAAGACCCCACCTGAAAAATGTGAAACAAATCAATTGAGGAAACTAACAACCTAACAATTATAACAAAATGATTTAAGAAAAAAATATGAAAGACATGAGCCAAGAACATGAAGACTAATAAGACTCCCTTTTTCCATTACTGTCAAGGAAAACATATCATAATATTTGAAACAGATTTATGTTAAGGAGTGGTATTTGCGAAAAATACCAGTCAAGAGAATGTTAAATTTCACGAGCCGTAAGGCGAGGGAAATTTATTCTCAAGACTGATATTTTTCGCAAATACCCCTCAAGAACATGATATATCTGTTTAATTACACCGAATGTTGATGTTCAAAAATGCATTAATGATCGTGACGTTACAAGCGTCTAGTCGGATAGAGTGTTTTTTGGCAAATACCACGGTAGTGAGGGTAAAAAAGGCATATCCTTTATGCAAATACCCTGGCGGCATTAAAAAATTAACGATATTCATTTGATAACAGTAAATTGGTGAAAAATACACTGTCTATCAACCAATCAAAACCAAGGATTCTTACATAAGGTGTAATTATAGAGAAAAATACTGTGTATTCATTATTTTTCATTGGAGACAATTTTTTGGGGGTACTGGTTAACAATGAATTTAAATGCTCCACAAATTACAAATTTTCTAAATACTTGTATGCAAACTTTAGCAAATCCAAAAAATTGACTTTCCATTCAAGTGTAAATTTTCCTCAATCCACAAAAATTGGTACCCACGAAAATAAATTAATCCACAGTATAATGTAAAAGTATCTTTTCACCTGGTAGTTTGTTACTTGATGTTGATTTACTTCATACGTCATGTACGTAACAGTTATAAAAAGGAAAATCACCAAAAAAAAAAACCCGAATTCGTGAGGAAATTTTAAATGGAAAGTCCCTAATAAAATGGCAAAATCAAAAGCTTAAACACATCAATCAAACAGTTTACAACTGTTATATTCCAAAACTTGTTGCAGGCATTTTCTTCTGTAGAAAATGGTGAATTGAACCTGGTTTTATAGCTAGTTTAGCCTCTCACTTGTATGATTGTTATATAAAATTCCATTATATTGACAATGATGTGCCACCAAAAACAAACAGACATGATAGGTAAAAATGTCAAAATTGTATTTTTTTTTCGTTTTAGTTACCAGCATGGAAAGGAAGAACCTTATAAAGAGGCGAATATAGAATATATATATGATAAACCACAGAGGCATAAGAAAGAAGACTTTCTGTATATTAATAAGTCATACAAAGAGAAATTACCGGGGGATAGATGAAGTCTTATGGAACGTTTTATAGTGAGATAGTAAGACATATATTCTTTGACATTTATTGATTGCATTGACTTACAAATACTTTTTAGGCCATCATTAAACAATTCTATGTTAGATGTTGCTTCCCATGCCTTGGATAGTTGGGTAGGTAGGTAGGGATTTTATGTTTTCAGCCAACAATATAAAAGAGGGACAAAAGATACCAGAGGGACAGTCAAACTCAAAGATTGAAAATAAACTGACAATGCAATGGCTAAAAATAAAAGACAAATAGACAAACATTAGAACAGAAGACATAACATAGAAAACTAAAGACTCAGCAAAAACTGGGGATGATCTCAGGTGCCCCGGAAGGGTAAGCAGATTCTGCTCCACATGTGGCACCCGACGTGTTGCTTATGTTTTTTTTCAAATCTGGTAAAAATTCTAATTCGGTAGGTCACATTTGTGAAAAGAGAAGCATAAGTTACAAGTTTTAGAGATGAAAATCACATTAAAGCAAGTAAAAATCTTTATAAAAGTATTAAAACAAAAAATAAGAACTATTTGTGTCATAATTTTTTTCCATAGGCTGCATTTCAAACAATTTAGGTTTTATTTTTGGCCTATTCAGATAATGAGAATTGTTATGCTTATTTTTTATGTTTAAATTGACCAGAGGTAAAATCAGGACTGATATAAACGTCCTGCCAAGATAAATTATATAAAAAAAAAAAATATATATATATATATGCAGTATTCTTGGATTTATTATCAAAAATTTCATTTTTCATTGGATACCAATTTTCCTAGATTTTGTGGATACCAAAAACTGAAATGTTCAACAAATTACCAGGAATATATGTAGACTTAGCAAAACCACTAAACTAAATATCCACGAAAGTACAAGTTTATCTCAATCATGAAAATTGGTACCCACAAAAATAAATGAATCCACAGTATCAAGGATTTCATTTTTATTATGCACCATTTATTATGCCTAATTTATTATGCACCATTTATTATGCCTAATTTATTATGCACCATTTATTATGTCCCATTTATGAGCATTATGTTTTCTGGTCTGTGCATCCGTTCGTCTGTTCGTTTGTTCGTCCATTTGTCTGTCTGTCCTGCTTCAGGTATGAATTTTTGGTCAAGGTAGTATTTGATGAAGTTGAAGTCCAATCAACTTGAAACTAAGTATACATGTTCCTTAGGATATGATCTATGTCATTTTAATGCCAAATAAGAGCTCTGACCCCAAATTATGGTCCACTGAACACAGAAACTGATACTGTGATTGGGGCATCTGTGAACTAATGGACACATTCTTCTTTGTCATGTTCCAAGTAATAAATTTAAAATTTTTAAGTCATTTTGCACTTATAATTATTAGTACATGTTAAATATGTAAATATTATTCATAAAAATTTATATGTATAAATTTGTCTTTTGCAGATTGTAACCATAGGCCATTAGTTTGTATGATGCCACAGAATGCTGTTACTTCACCACTTTAAGAGTATTTCTATTGAATTAGAGAAACAATTGATTTGTGTTGAAATTGAACATTCTGAAAAAATGGCTTAAATGATTAAAAAGGGGATGTATAATTGTGAACAATGTATAAATGTATATATTGACAGTGAATTTTAACATTCTGTAAAATGAGTGAATAGGTGAAAGTGGAGGGGTATACATGTTAACAATATATATATGTATCTATATATAGACAGTGAATTTTAAAATTCAGTGAGGAAAATATATAAGTATGGGAATAATAAGAGAAGGAGATTAATAAAACATGTAAATGAATGAGAGAATGAATGATAGAATAATGGTTTTAGGTAGTAAAAATATTGTTTTAAATTATTTATGTAATTTTAAATGAGTGTGGTGAGGACATTTGAAAGACTACCACTGTCAGTAATTTGAATTGTGGTATTCTATTGAGTCAAGCCCTAATTTTAATAGATCCTCTTTTAAAGTTTATTTATCCTTATTTTGAATGAGACATTTGCCACTGAATGGTAAAGAAAAATACAATCAATTTTTGAAACTGAACAATAGCAAACAAGCCTAGAGAAGTTATTTTTCATTATTTTATATCCCCTACCATGCATCTGCTTTTATTAAAGGTAAAACTAATGGATATACTCTCTGAAATTGAATTGAGGATTTTTTAGACACAAAATTCTATTTTTGGAGAGGTTATCATAGGTTATAACTAATAGCTATCTTATAAGGTTCTGATATCAATTTCTGCATCCTGATTTCCAAAGCTCTATTTTAAATATCTTAATATGCCTATATTAGGATATATATAAGTACTTGAATTGTTTGTTTAATAATTGTTTTTTGCTTATCCTAAAATGTTCTAAGAAAGTTGCATGATTTGCAGTGTTGTGAAAAATAGACTGAATACTTACTTTTCATTTTCAAACTTGTTGCAGCCAAATTAATTGTGGTGTTCAGTTAACACCATTTTCATGGCAAAATTTGGAAATGAAAGTAAATTTGTGAACTATTCTATATATGTTATGTATTATGACCATATATTTTAAATCATGATAAAAGAATATTTATTGTTTTATAATTTAGAACTTAGGACAAAAAATAACCAAACAATAATGCGGTCTTAGACTCAACTGAAACATTTCTAATTAGAATCTTTTTAGAAAACATTTTATAAATTTCTTAAATGGTACATGTATTGATGTTTGGGATTGTTACAGGAACGTTTTATTCATCTATGTATTTTGAGAAACTAATCATGAATCAAGCATTTGATGAAATTACATATTATATTGTGAAATCCATAACTGTAAAAAAATAATGAAAATGAAAATGCAGGTCATTCCTATACAAACGCTTTTAAGTTGAATTTTAGTTTTTATACTAGTTTAGAGGATTTAAAAAAAATATCCTATTATACCAGTTTAAAAAAAAAATTGTGATCCGAATCGGTTATTTTTTTCAACTATAACATCTTTGATATCAATTTTTATTTAGGAATTGAATTCATTGTTTTTCTTTATACCAGGTAAAACATATTTTATTTACTGTGATAATGGCATTACCTTTGTTAAAATTCTTAAATTGTAAAAACTGTTGATGAATTATTTGTAATAAAAATCTGTTGATGAAAAATTTATTGTTTATCAGATTTGATTGTTCCCAGAATTTCGGGATGATTAAAATCTAAAATTCGAAATTCTGTCTTATTGCAGGATAACAAGAATAATGAGATCTGAACAAAAAGCATTCAAATATACTCTGCTGTCAATATATTTATAGCTGCTTATAATTATTTTTTAATTCAGGGAAAAATATTGTGCAGAAAGTTTGAATAACAAGAAATTAAATGTTGACCTCAAATAAAAATAATATTTGAATCAAATTGGATGTCAAAAAGGTCTAATAACAGACGAAACTGGCTTTCAGCTGCAATATCTCATATTGGTTCGAAATCAGTGGCAATTGATGGATTGTTGTCCTGCTTCTTACAAGAAGTAGATGATTGTTTAAAAGTTTTTGATCTGTCCAATTGTCATTGTTTGAATTATTTTATTGTTCAAATATCAAATGTACATTTAAACAAAGGGATTGGACAAAAGGCAGTGCCTATACAAATCCTTTCCCATACAAGATGGATTGAATAACATGCATGATAGTATATAATTTTCTGATAAGTTAATAGATCATACGTTGTTGCAGTGAGTCAGGGAGGCAGTTCCTCCACTTCTTGAAGTATTTTTTGTGTATACATATATAAATAACTATGTTAACAAAGTTAAAGCAAGACCTACTGAAGGTGATGTCGAATTTTATACCAAAATAATAAGTGTTGGTTAGGAATCAAGTAGATCATAAAGTGATTTTTACTCAAATTCACAAGCTCACTGCAACAAAGTTGTTCTATTTATATGAATAAAAAGAATTGATTGGCCCTTTTTTGCAATACATAAATAATTTAGTGTACCATCTTATTACATGACTATTAATTTCTTGATTTTTGAAAATATAATTACTAATACAAAAAATAAAATAAAATATACATTGTATATAAATTTATTTGCAAAAAGATGCTAAACACAATTGGTTGTTTTTTGTGTTAAAAGTTAGGTTTGTCTTTAATTAAGACTAAAGAGTGGTACACTGTGGTTATAGGCTGGATTCTAAACAGTATAATCATGATAATATCACATGAAATATTATAAAAATCTTCCAGTTTCATGAATATATTGTTGTACATATGTAAATATCTCTGTGTTTTCATCAATATTTAAGTCTGAGCAACCCTGTAGTAGGACATCAAGATTGACATTTTTAAAGTTACTTATTTTTCGAAAGAGCTCATATCTCTGATAAATGTAAAATGGACAAACATAAAAGAAATGAAAATTATCTTCTACTGGATCTCCACATGCACACATAGAGCTGTCCGACAAATGATCACAGAAGAGATGATCTTTTAGATCACTAGCCTCATTTCTTAATTGGCAGTGGATTATATTAACTTTACGTGAACCAGTGGAAAAGAAAACAGGACAAGGACTTATGTCCTCATTCAGTTTTCTTTTAAATCCTGTGAAGCTTAAAATATTTTTAACTTCTCCATCAAGTGAATTCCACTTTTCAAGAGTATGTGGAATAAAACTGTTTTTATAGGCTGTGGTTCGACACTGAGGAGTTTTAAATTCCCTTTTTTTTCTCAGACCATACTGGTCATTAGTGTTTGTACATGACAAGATATCAGCAGCAATATAATTAGGAATATCTCCAGAAATAGTTTTATGAAGAAACAATAATTTGTTTTTCTGACGTCTATTCTGGAGGGAATCCCAACCTAATTCCTTATATAATTTCCATCTAGGAGTTCCCTTTCGAAGCCCAGTTACAATTCTGGCAGCAGCTTGTTGTACAGACTCAATTAGATCTGATTCTTCTTGTGTGCAGTTGTCCCAAATTATGTTCCCATATTCTAAAATAGGCCTTATAAATGCAATATAAAGTCTTTCAAGAGACTGTCTATCAATCTTATGTTTTAAATATCTCATAATATTAAGACGTTTACAAGCTTTTGAATAAATATCCTGTATGTGACTAGACCATTTGGCATTAGAAGATAAGGTTATACCAAGATGTTTATGTTCTGAGACATTTTCTAGAGGTGCATCATTCATGCAAGTGATGTGACATCAATATTTCTTTTTCTTGTAAAATACATAGATTTGGTTTTGTCTGCATTGAAGGTTACACCCCATTCCCCTGCCCATTGATCTAATGATTCTAGATCTTGACCCAAGGATTCAGCTGCTGATCTCTCATCATGTACAACACAATATAGACAAGTATCATCTGCAAACAGTTTTATTTTGTTTGTAACCGCAT
Source organism: Mytilus edulis (assembly GCF_963676685.1). Lineage (NCBI taxonomy): Eukaryota > Metazoa > Mollusca > Bivalvia > Mytilida > Mytilidae > Mytilus > Mytilus edulis. The sequence continues at coordinate 13,767,443 of NC_092346.1, read as the reverse complement.
CTACTATGTCATTCACAAACAATAAAAACAGAAAAGGGCCCAAGATGGATCCTTGAGGGACTCCTGCATTGACAGTATTCCAGTTAGAAAAAAACCCATTTACTCCAACCCTTTGTTGTCTATCAGAAAGATAACTTTTGAACCAGTTGGCTCAATATCTTTAATTGTTTTTCCATAGGCGATAATGGTAACGTTTTTTCCTGTAGCTCAGTCCATATCGTAAACTTGGATATGTATGATAGCTTGTTTCGAAGCTGTGACATTTTCACATATGTGGTTAAATTTTCGGGGTACGAAGTGAGATTACTTTTTCCGTAAATTAGCAAACCCCGAACATCCTTTTGTGATGCGGCTCCTTGTGGTAAAATATCCCCTTTTTAACACAATAAGTTCTTTGAAAATTTAATACTTTGAACACATTCAATAGCTCCATAGTTTTTACACATTTATTCTATGTTCCTCTACTTTCCTAATCACCACAAATAATTAAGTTCAGTCATTTGTTAAAAATAGAAACATGTCCAATATCACTACACAGAGATTTTTTCTTTACACGTGACTTTTGAGTTCCTCATTTCAAGGCGCATTAGGGATGTTGTCCCATATTGCAATCCATAGTTCTGATTTTTCCAAATATTTTTATGTGATCTTCATCGGTATGACATTCTGAATAAATCTGTGTATTTTTGTCCATTTCTGAAAAAAAATAAAGTTGTTTCAGCACTATAAGGCAATGACACTTTTATCGTTATATTTATTTATTTTGAATACAAAGTGTATGCATAATTAATTTCTAACAGTATACCTTCACTAGTCAAAAGAAGGACAAAACATCTGAATGTAACCTTAAAATACAACACACAGACCCTGTTAAAGCATTCAATAAAATTTTCTGGTGCCTAAAAGTGCATTTTGACAGAGAAATTATGCAAAAATGAAGATTTCATAAAAAAAACACCAAAATACTTAATTATTCTAGCCGGTGGAAACCTGGTATTTTATACTGTAGAAACCACTATAAACTACTGTAAAAGTCATTTGAATCATATAATTAGAGTGCGATGAAGTGCAAATTTTCAAAACTTGGTTCTTTCACATAATTGTATTTGAGAAAAAATGTTTTTTACATGTATTTCAGTGAAAATCTTTTATCAGTGAGATATCGGCATGAGGTTTTTAAAGGAAACATTGTGACATCACACGTAATATGGCGTCATTAAATAACGACATATCAAAATAATGCTAATTATAGTTTGCAGTGTTACATGAGGAACAGTTGCCGCAAGGTTTAACTTGAAATATGGAGTCGAAAAGATCAGTAACCAAGCATTTTCATTTAATGCCAAGACCATAGCAACAGTTTGCATATCAGTATATTTTTAACATACCGACTGTAATTTGAATTGCATAAATACCATAAATAAACAATTTAGAGCTTGCCAAATAAAACAAAATGCTTACCAGTTATTCAGGACCTTTTAAAACCTCTAGTTTGTCATCTCAGGTTAAAAAGTAATGATATGACTGGAACTGAAATAAGACAAAAAAATTACTCAGGCTGTGTTATTATTTGGTTTGAATGCATAAGTATTATTGAGAGAGCAAAAATCAAATTCTTGAACGTTTTATCGCAAAGAAAGAAAAATGCTTCTCCCTTGTGGCTTATCAACCTTCATTTAAATCTTTTATATTAGAAGCAACGAGTGGTAGCTAACTAGCTTAATAGTTGAAAAGGTGCAGCAATATTGTTTTCGAAAGGTTTGTTGACCCTCCCCCTTTTTCACTGAGAAAAGACAATATCTTGTGATTTGCTAGTGTGCATTACAAATAATAATTCATGATTTCTTTAATACATGTACATGTTTGTCTGTTTATTAACTGCCTATGATATCTACTGACTGACCATGGGTCAAATTATTGGATAAAAGCACATGATGATGATGTATTTCACTTTACTCGTATGGAGTGTGTTATCTCCCTTGATTATCAGTTATTCCTGTAAACCGGAGTGATAATTACATAACAAAGACTGTATTGTGTCATGTTTACTTACAGATAAAACTATTATGTTAGTTCATGCCTTTTTCAATTCATAAACAAATTCCTTTCGGATCTCTCGGGGTGTAAACAAAGTTAGAATTGTGCCTAAAAAAAGTGTTCAGCCCCGTGCCTGTAATGCTTTTTAAAAGCGAAAATTTCATCGAGTATCTGCTGGTATTTATCTATAATGGTTATCTGAAATCATCTGGGATATCTGGGTATAAATAAAAAAATACTTACCATCATTTTTACAATTTTCCCGGGTGTACAAGGTGAAATCATCCATAGATCACTCTGATAACTTCTGATTTATCTTTTGTAAATTGGCTCAATATCTTTAATTGTTTTTCCATAGGCGATAATGGTAACGTTTTTTCCTGTAGCTCAGTCCATATCGTAAACTTGGATATGTATGATAGCTTGTTTCGAAGCTGTGACATTTTCACATATGTGGTTAAATTTTCGGGGTACGAAGTGAGATTACTTTTTCCGTAAATTAGCAAACCCCGAACATCCTTTTGTGATGCGGCTCCTTGTGGTAAAATATCCCCTTTTTAACACAATAAGTTCTTTGAAAATTTAATACTTTGAACACATTCAATAGCTCCATAGTTTTTACACATTTATTCTATGTTCCTCTACTTTCCTAATCACCACAAATAATTAAGTTCAGTCATTTGTTAAAAATAGAAACATGTCCAATATCACTACACAGAGATTTTTTCTTTACACGTGACTTTTGAGTTCCTCATTTCAAGGCGCATTAGGGATGTTGTCCCATATTGCAATCCATAGTTCTGATTTTTCCAAATATTTTTATGTGATCTTCATCGGTATGACATTCTGAATAAATCTGTGTATTTTTGTCCATTTCTGAAAAAAAATAAAGTTGTTTCAGCACTATAAGGCAATGACACTTTTATCGTTATATTTATTTATTTTGAATACAAAGTGTATGCATAATTAATTTCTAACAGTATACCTTCACTAGTCAAAAGAAGGACAAAACATCTGAATGTAACCTTAAAATACAACACACAGACCCTGTTAAAGCATTCAATAAAATTTTCTGGTGCCTAAAAGTGCATTTTGACAGAGAAATTATGCAAAAATGAAGATTTCATAAAAAAAACACCAAAATACTTAATTATTCTAGCCGGTGGAAACCTGGTATTTTATACTGTAGAAACCACTATAAACTACTGTAAAAGTCATTTGAATCATATAATTAGAGTGCGATGAAGTGCAAATTTTCAAAACTTGGTTCTTTCACATAATTGTATTTGAGAAAAAATGTTTTTTACATGTATTTCAGTGAAAATCTTTTATCAGTGAGATATCGGCATGAGGTTTTTAAAGGAAACATTGTGACATCACACGTAATATGGCGTCATTAAATAACGACATATCAAAATAATGCTAATTATAGTTTGCAGTGTTACATGAGGAACAGTTGCCGCAAGGTTTAACTTGAAATATGGAGTCGAAAAGATCAGTAACCAAGCATTTTCATTTAATGCCAAGACCATAGCAACAGTTTGCATATCAGTATATTTTTAACATACCGACTGTAATTTGAATTGCATAAATACCATAAATAAACAATTTAGAGCTTGCCAAATAAAACAAAATGCTTACCAGTTATTCAGGACCTTTTAAAACCTCTAGTTTGTCATCTCAGGTTAAAAAGTAATGATATGACTGGAACTGAAATAAGACAAAAAAATTACTCAGGCTGTGTTATTATTTGGTTTGAATGCATAAGTATTATTGAGAGAGCAAAAATCAAATTCTTGAACGTTTTATCGCAAAGAAAGAAAAATGCTTCTCCCTTGTGGCTTATCAACCTTCATTTAAATCTTTTATATTAGAAGCAACGAGTGGTAGCTAACTAGCTTAATAGTTGAAAAGGTGCAGCAATATTGTTTTCGAAAGGTTTGTTGACCCTCCCCCTTTTTCACTGAGAAAAGACAATATCTTGTGATTTGCTAGTGTGCATTACAAATAATAATTCATGATTTCTTTAATACATGTACATGTTTGTCTGTTTATTAACTGCCTATGATATCTACTGACTGACCATGGGTCAAATTATTGGATAAAAGCACATGATGATGATGTATTTCACTTTACTCGTATGGAGTGTGTTATCTCCCTTGATTATCAGTTATTCCTGTAAACCGGAGTGATAATTACATAACAAAGACTGTATTGTGTCATGTTTACTTACAGATAAAACTATTATGTTAGTTCATGCCTTTTTCAATTCATAAACAAATTCCTTTCGGATCTCTCGGGGTGTAAACAAAGTTAGAATTGTGCCTAAAAAAAGTGTTCAGCCCCGTGCCTGTAATGCTTTTTAAAAGCGAAAATTTCATCGAGTATCTGCTGGTATTTATCTATAATGGTTATCTGAAATCATCTGGGATATCTGGGTATAAATAAAAAAATACTTACCATCATTTTTACAATTTTCCCGGGTGTACAAGGTGAAATCATCCATAGATCACTCTGATAACTTCTGATTTATCTTTTGTAAATTGGCTCAATATCTTTAATTGTTTTTCCATAGGCGATAATGGTAACGTTTTTTCCTGTAGCTCAGTCCATATCGTAAACTTGGATATGTATGATAGCTTGTTTCGAAGCTGTGACATTTTCACATATGTGGTTAAATTTTCGGGGTACGAAGTGAGATTACTTTTTCCGTAAATTAGCAAACCCCGAACATCCTTTTGTGATGCGGCTCCTTGTGGTAAAATATCCCCTTTTTAACACAATAAGTTCTTTGAAAATTTAATACTTTGAACACATTCAATAGCTCCATAGTTTTTACACATTTATTCTATGTTCCTCTACTTTCCTAATCACCACAAATAATTAAGTTCAGTCATTTGTTAAAAATAGAAACATGTCCAATATCACTACACAGAGATTTTTTCTTTACACGTGACTTTTGAGTTCCTCATTTCAAGGCGCATTAGGGATGTTGTCCCAGTTAAGCAAATTACCCTTTATTCCATATTTTCTTAACTTATATAGAAGTCCCATGTGCCATACACGATCAAATGCCTTTGACACATCACAAAAAATAAATCTGACATCTTTCCCTTTGTCAAGATTTTTTACAATCTCATCATATAATAAAAGTAACTGATTTATAGTAGAGTCCTTGTTTCGGAACCTGGACTGTTGATCAGTTAATATTGCATGATCATGTATATAATTATGTAAATACTTAAAAATAATTTTCTCCAATATTTTGCTAAAACAATTAGTAACCGAGATAGGTCTGTAGTTTGAAACATTGACCTGATCTCCTTTACCCTTGTAGATAGCTGATACATTAGCCAATTTCCAATCACTGGGAACTGTTCCTGATTGTAAGCTTTTATTAAATATGAATGTTAGAGGTGTAACCAGTGATGGGAAAATTGCCTTAAGAAACTTTGGAGGTAGCTTGTCAGGTCCAGCTGGTTTGTTAATATTTAAAATTTGGAAATGGTCAATTACATCCTGCTCTGTAATCACTATGTCAGACAGCTCATATGGTGCCAAAGGTGGGACATTAGGCAATTGAGGTTCTGTGTCAAATCTAGATATTGAGCAAAAATAATCATTTATGGCTGTTGCTTTCTCAATGGGGTGAATAAGAATCTCTCCATTTACCTTAATGGGAGAATTTTGACTCTCTTTATTTTTAAATTTGCAAACACTCTTAGCTATTCTCCACCACTTCCCTGGTGGGATTGATTTATCGACTAGGGAATTATGCAAGTTAATCAGGTACTGACGTTTAGCTTCTCTTACTAGATCAATCACTTCATTTCTAAGTTCTTTAAATTTTTTCCAGTCTGAAATTAAATTTCTTGATTTAGCTTTTTTGTAAGCACGGTTACGCTTTCGCATTTTAACTTTAATACTGGTTGTGATCCAAGGTTTGTCCCTGGGTCTCACCAATACTTTTTTTTTGGGAATATATGTGTCCATGACATGATGAACTTCTTGGTTAATTAGACCATTTATCTTATTAATGTCATGAACATTTTTAAAGCATTCACACCAGTTTTTTCTTTGTAAATACATGTTTGCTGATGCATAGTCACCACTCTCATAGTCATAAACTACTTTTGAATAAGCTTTTTGTCTAGCAGAGGATAAACTAAGATTATTCATATATATAGGGTCTAAGAGTGTTGCAGTTGAGGAGGTTATTCGAGAAGGTTCCTTAACAAAATTTTCTATGCCATATCTTTCACAGATTCTTGATATCCTACTAGTCGGACTTGCTTTTAGTTAATCTATGTTTAAATCACCAAGCAATATTACATTTTTATCAGTATCTATTACATTATCTAAAAAAATTTCAAAATGGTCAAGTGATGTGACTGGTGCATTTGGAGGTCTATAAAAACATACAACTAAGAATCTACCAGTTTTTGTTGTAATTTCAACACAAACTGATTCTAATTCAGCTATTTCTAAGTCACTACGGCGTTTACAATGGAGACTGTCTCTTACATAGATCAAAATTCCTCCTCCACCGTCCAGTTAACCTGTCTTTTCTAAATAAGTCAGGATTATGAAAATTTGGCATTACCAAATCAGTGCTTCCAACATTTGCTTTCAGTTTTGTTTCAGATACACAAATCACATCACATTCACCTAGTTCTGAATGAATTAAGTCAGTTTTATAACGTAAGGAATTAACATTAATACCAGCTATTTGAATATTTTGATAGCTATATCTTGATGAGTTTGGTCCAGGATTTTGTTCAATGTCATTACTTTGTAGTAAGATTAATACAATAATAAGACTAAAAAATAAGTTGGAGATATATACAGTTCTGATACTAGGTTTATCATCAATATGGACATTATAAAGTGGTAATAAAGTATTATCCATGATCACTAATAAATGAGTTAGTAAGCATACTACAAATTATTTTGATAATGCCCATAAAGTTTGTCACATTAATATTATACATACTGTTTGACAGCATAAGTCTACAACCATAACCACTCTGTGCTGGTATTTGAATGGATAAAATCCAGCATTTATTAGTTCTCAATAAAATAAAAAATGATTGAAAGAGAAAAGGAGAAGGGGGAGTACTCACTGCATACATGTAACACACCAAAAACCAGACATGTTGGAGCTTTATAAACTGGGTCATGTCTAGAGGTACATGCAGCTAGGGATAAATAGGAAAAGGATTGTACATTAAGTTATTGCATGTGTGTTATGATGTTCGATGATAAAAAAAAGGGGAAAGTATGCCAATGGAATTGTTTTGATTTCAGTCTAGAATAAATTTTAGATCCAAATGACGGTATGAAAAGACTCATCGAACCGGAAATTTGATATTTTGCCGAAACTAGTACAGAGAGGAATAACTCAATTTGTAAAAATGGAATAAAGGAAAAAAGAATTTCAATTTAATTGTGGAGTTTGCCTTGATTAATATATGTATAGAATTTATGTAGTTAGATTAGCATTAGATATAATATAATTCAGATTGTCTTTGAAATATTATGATGGGCGTCAAGTTGGTTACCTATTCCCTATTCCCTATTCGTTACCTATTCCCTATTCCCTATTCGTTGCCTATTCGTTACCTATTCCCTATTCCCTATTCGTTACCTATTCGTTACCTATTCCCTATTCCCTATTCGTTACCTATTCGTTACCTATTCCCTATTCCCTATTCGTTGCCTATTCGTTACCCGTATTCCCTATTCCCTATTCGTTGCCTATTCGTTACCTATTCCCTATTCCCTATTCGTTGCCTATTCGTTACCTATTCCCTATTCCCTATTCGTTACCTATTCGTTACTTATTTGATTTTTAATATCCTTCCCCCTTTTTAATTATGGCATGGAATAGTTTAATATGGCTGCCGTTACCATGGAAACGGCACAATTGTGAAAAAAATAAGTTTTTGGTTTTTGGTAAACTGTTTGGATATGCTTCAACTCAGAATCATCATATTTTAAAACAATGTAGGTGCCCACTATATACAGGTGTTGGATGATTTTGGCGATCATTGGAACTACTATGTTGCCATGGAAACTACACCAAAATTTTCAAAATTCTAAAAATGCTCAAAATTCATGAAACTTCACAGTAATGATGAGCAACATTGGAGTTGGAATTTCCAAAATAGGTCTTGTTACCATGGAAACAATGCAAAAAGGTCAAAAATTTCAAAAATAAGAATTTTCCGCAAACTGGATGAAACTTTACAGGAATGGTAACTGGCATAGGCAGAGTTTGATTTTGAAGTTAGAATTTTCAAAATGGCCGCCGTGACCATGGAAACAGCAAAAATATCAAAAATTCAAAATGTTCAAACTTAATGAAACTTTACAAAAATGTTACTAGACATCAGTAGATGCTCTCTTTGACTTTGGAATTGTCAAAATGGCTGCCGCTCACCTGGTAATAGGGGGAAGGGGTGCCTTCCGTTATTGCTAGCAATTACAAATCTAGTTGTTAATAGTCTTACATATATAATAGTTCTGAACTGGTTGAGGTAAAATGATCTTTTTATGACCTATTAATATGTGTTTGTGCTCAACCGATCCTTTTACTTCATGTTCGATACGCATTTGTTCCTTACTTGTTTTTTATACGTTCTACCTTTTAACTGCTTTATGTCCGTATGTTTGAAGATGGATCTTGGTTCGACGGGATGAAATCACCGTGTTAGCGCTTGCGTAAAAACGAAGATGTGGTATGATTGCCAATGAGACAACACTCCACATTAGACCAAAATGACACAGAAATTATCAACTATAGTTCACTGTACGGCCTTCAACAATGAGCATAGCCTAAACCGTGTAGTCACCTATAAAAGGCCCAGACATGACAACCTCATACAATTCAAACAACAAAACTGACGGCCGTATTTCATATACAAAAAAAACAAACGGAAATATGTAACACAAAACCAAACGATAACTACTTAATTTCAGGCTCTTGTCTAGGGACAGGCACATGCTTACATAATGTGGTAGAGTTAAACATGTAAGCAGGGTGTACATCGTTTCGGAGCATGCTATTACCTTGTTTAATTCGTTCCATCACTCGCTTATAATTCGCTTATAATACGTGTATCTTACGTTGCACCTTTTAAAACATGATTTTCAATTGTTTTGTTGTCTCTGGTGGAAGATTTGGGCTCTTAGAGGTGATATAACTCTATAAGTGCATTTGTATCCGTTCCAGCGGTCGGATAATACCCTGTTAAATATTCGTTACTAATTCGCTTTTAAAAAGTTTGTTGTACGTTGCACCTTTTAGAAAAGGATTTCCAATTGTGTTCATATCTCTGGTGGTAATAATGTGTTCTTATAGATGAAATACCCCTATAAGCGCATATGTACTCGTTCCAGCGATCGGTTAATACCCTGTTACCTATTCGTTACCTATTCGTTACCTATTCACTTATAGTACGTTTGTTGTACGTTGCACCTTTTAGAAAAGGATTTTCAATTAAATTCATATCTCTGGTGGTAACAATGTGTTCTTAGAGATGAAATGACCCCATTAGAGCGCATGTACCCGTTCCAGCGCTCGGTAAATAACCTGTTACCTATTCGTTACTTATTCGCTTTTAATGCGCGGGGTATACGGTGCACCTTGAAATAAATCGTTTTTTAATTGTGTTCAGGTCTCTGGTGGTAAGAATGTGTTCTTAGAGATGAAATTACCCTATTAGCGCGCATGTACCCGTTCCAGCGCTCGGTTAATATCCTGTTACCTATTCGTTACCTATTCGTTACCTATTCGCTTATAATACATTTTTTTATACGTTGCACCTGTTAGAAAAGGATTTTCAATTATGTCCAGGTCTCAGGTGGTAACAATGTGTTCTTAGAGATAAAATGACCCCATTAGAGCGCATGTACCCGTTCCAGCGCTCGGTAAATAACCTGTTACCTATTCGTTACCTATTCGCTTTTAATGCGCGGGGTATACGGTGCACCTTGAAATAAATCGTTTTTTAATTGTGTTCAGGTCTCTGGTGGTACGAATGTGTTCTTAGAGATGAAATTATCCTATTAGCGCGCATGTACCCGTTCCAGCGCTCGGTTAATAAATACCCTGTTACCTATTCGTTACCTATTCGTTACCTATTCGCTTATAATACATTTTTTTTATACGTTTCACCTGTTAGAAAAGGATTTTCAATTATGTCCATGTCTCAGGTGGTAACAATGTGTTCTTAGAGATGAAATTACCCTATTAGCGCTCATGTACCCGTTCCAGTGCTCGGTAAATAATCTTGTTACCTATTCGCTTTTAATGCGCGGGGTATACGCTGCAACTTGAAATAAATCGTGTTTTAATTGTGTTCATGTCTGGTGGTAACAATGTGTTCTTAGAGATGAAATGACCCCATTAGAGCGCATGTACCCGTTCCAGCGCTCGGTAAATAATCTTGTTACCTATTCGTTACCTATTCGCTTTTAATGCACGGGGTATACGCTGCAACTTGAAAAAAATCGTGTTTTAATTGTGTTCATGTCTGGTGGTAACAATGTGTTCTTAGAGATGAAATGACCCCATTAGAGCGCATGTACCTGTTCCAGCGCTCGGTAAATAACCTGTTACCTATTCGTTACTTATTCGCTTTTAATGCGCGGGGTATACGGTGCACCTTGAAATAAATCGTTTTTTAATTGTGTTCAGGTCTCTGGTGGTAAGAATGTGTTCTTAGAGATGAAATAACCCTATTAGCGCGCATGTACCCGTTCCAGCGCTCGGTTAATACCCTGTTACCTATTCGTTACCTATTCGTTACCTATTCGCTTATAATACATTTTTTTATACGTTTCACCTGTTAGAAAAGGATTTTCAATTATGTCCATGTCTCAGGTGGTAACAATGTGTTCTTAGAGATGAAATTACCCTATTAGCGCTCATGTAACCGTTCCAGTGCTCGGTAAATAATCTTGTTACCTATTCGTTACCTATTCGCTTTTAATGCGCGGGGTATACGCTGCAACTTGAAATAAATCGTGTTTTAATTGTGTTCATGTCTGGTGGTAACAATGTGTTCTTAGAGATGAAATGACCCCATTAGAGCGCATGATTTTCAACCATATTTGTCAGGGTTCTCCAAGGAAAATATGTGCAAAAGCAGAAACATGTAAATACTTTAATTTTATATAACAGATGCTATTTATTATTTATGAAAGGATACTGTGTTTTCTTTGATGTAAATGTTGTGCTCAGTTTTAAATCTACACTCTTAGAAATTTTACTAAAGCTGTATTGAATTTGATAAATAGCAAGATAAGGACAGTAGCCCTAAGTAAACCATTATAAATATATTTAATATGATTGCTTATATTCATATGCTGTTATGTAAATAAATGCATGTACAGTTGTTAGTTGTTTAGATATATTCCTACACTGATTTCTGAAATGGATAATGCACCAGGAACATTACACATCTCTGTTTTCTGTTTGATACATCATATATGTTATAACATATGCCACTTATTTTAAAGCCGAGAGACAGTGATAGGCAACCTGTTCTATCTTCGTTTCTACAGTATCTAAAACTCATAAAAGAACAGCTACTTTAAAGCAATATAAGTAGTTTATACAAGGAGGTAAAATCAATAAAAACTGAACTCCTAGGAAAATTTGAAAAGGTATGTCCCTATATAATCAAATGACAAAATCAAAAGCTTAAACAAACCTAAAGTAATTTTATTAATTGCTTACAAAACCAGATCATCTTTCTTTATTTAAACTTCATTATGTTCAATCATTTTGACTCTGACAAATGACAAATCAGTAAATAAAACCAAAAGGAAACAGGGTATCAGTCAAACACATAAAAAAAACATGACAACAGTGAAATTTTACTCATTAACAAACGTCTTATAAGTGAATAGGTAAAGAATAGGAAACGATTAGGTAACAGGGTATTTATCGAGCGCTGGAACAGGTACATGCGCGCTAATAGGGTCATTTCATCTCTAAGAACACATTGTTACCACCAGAGACACGGACACAATTTAAAATCCTTTTCTGAAAGGTGCAACGTACAACAAACGTATTATAAGTGAATAGGTAACGAATAGGTAACAGGGTATTTACCGAGCGCTGGAACGGATACATGCGCGCTAATAGGGTCATTTCATCTCTAAGAACACATTGTTACCACAAGAGACATGGAGACAATTAAAAATCCTTTTCTAAAAGGTGCAACATACACCAAACGTATTATAAGTGAATAGGTAACGAATAGGTAACGAATATGTAACAGGGTATTAAACGAGCGCTGGAACGGGTTCATGCGCTCTAATAGGGTCATTTCATCTCTAAGAACACATTGTTACCACCAGAGACATGAACACAATTAAAAAACGATTTATTTCAAGGTGCAACGTATACCTCGTGCATTAAAAGCAAATAAGGAACGAATAAGAAGCAGGGTATTAACTGAGCGCTGGAACGAGTACATACGCGCTAATAGTGGTATTTCATCTAATAGAACACATTATTACCACCAGAGATATGAACTGAATTAAAAATCCTTTTCTAAAAGATGCAACGTACAACAAACGTCATATAAGTGAATAGGTAACAGGGTATTTATCGAGCGCTGGAACGGGTACATGCACGCTAATAGGGTCATTTCATCTCTAAGAACACATTGTTACCACAAGAGACATGGAGACAATTAAAAATCCTTTTCTAAAAGGTGCAACATACAACAAACGTATTATAAGTGAATATGTAACGAATAGGTAACGAATAGGTAACAGGGTATTAAACGAGCGCTGGAACGGGTTCATGCGCTCTAATAGGGTCATTTCATCTCTAAGAACACATTGTTACCACCAGAGACATGAACACAATTAAAAAACGATTTATTTCAAGGTGCAACGTATACCTCGTGCATTAAAAGCAAATAAGGAACGAATAAGAAGCAGGGTATTAACTGAGCGCTGGAACGAGTACATACGCGCTAATAGGGGTATTTCATCTAAAAGAACACATTATTACCACCAGAGATATGAACTGAATTAAAAATCCTTTTCTAAAAGATGCAACGTACAACAAACGTATTATAAGTGAATAGGTAACGAATAAGTAACAGGGTATTTATCGAGCGCTGGAACGGGTACACGCACGCTAATAGGGTCATTTCATCTCTAAGAACACATTGTTACCACAAGAGACATGGAGACAATTAAAAATCCTTTTCTAAAAGGTGCAACATACAACAAACGTATTATAAGTGAATAGGTAACGAATAGGTAACGAATAGGTAAGAGGGTATTAAACGAGCGCTGGAACGGGTTCATGCGCTCTAATAGGGTCATTTCATCTCTAAGAACACATTGTTACCACCAGAGACATGAACACAATTAAAAAACGATTTATTTCAAGGTGCAACGTATACCTCGTGCATTAAAAGCAAATAAGGAACGAATAAGTAGCAGGGTATTAACTTAGCGCTGGAACGAGTACATACGCGCTAATAGGGGTATTTCATCTAAAAGAACACATTATTACCACCAGAGATATGAACTGAATTAAAAATCCTTTTCTAAAAGGTGCAACGTACAACAAACGTATTATAAGTGAATAGGTAACGAATAGGTAACAGGGTATTTATCGAGCGCTGGAACGGGTACATGCGCGCTAATAGGGTCATTTCATCTGTAAGAACACATTGTTACCACCAGAGACACGGACACCATTGAAAATCCTTTTCTGAAAGGTGCAACGTACAACAAACGTATTATAAGTGAATAGGTAACGAATAGGTAACGAATAGGTAACAGGGTATTTACCGAGCGCTGGAACGGGTACATGCGCGCTAATAGGGTAATTTCATCTCTAAGAACACATTGTTACCACAAAAGACATGGAGACAATTAAATATCCTTTTCTAAAAGGTGCAACATACAACAAACGTATTATAAGTGAATAGGTAACGAATAGGTAACAGGGTATTAAGCGAGCGCTGGAACGGGTTCATGCGCTCTAATAGGGTCATTTCATCTCTAAGAACACATTGTTACCACCAGAGACATGAACACAATTAAAAAAACGATTTATTTCAAGGTGCAACGTATACCTCGTGCATTAAAAGCAAATAAGGAACGAATAAGTAGCAGGGTATTAACTGAGCGCTGGAACGAGTACATACGCGCTAATAGGGGTATTTCATCTAAAAGAACACATTATTACCACCAGAGATATGAACTGAATTAAAAATCCTTTTCTAAAAGGTGCAACGTACAACAAACGTATTATAAGTGAATAGGTAACGAATAGGTAACAGGGTATTTATCGAGCGCTGGAACGGGTACATACGCGCTAATAGGGTCATTTCATCTGTAAGAACACATTGTTACCACCAGAGACACGGACACCATTGAAAATCCTTTTCTGAAAGGTGCAACGTACAACAAACGTATTATAAGTGAATAGGTAACGAATAGGTAACGAATAGGTAACAGGGTATTTACCGAGCGCTGGAACGGGTACATGCGCGCTAATAGGGTAATTTCATCTCTAAGAACACATTGTTAACACAAAAGACATGGAGACAATTAAAAATCCTTTTCTAAAAGGTGCAACATACAACAAACGTATTATACGTGAATAGGTAACGAATAGGTAACAGGGTATTAAGCGAGCGCTGGAACGGGTTCATGCGCTCTAATATGGTCATTTCATCTCTAAGAACACATTGTTACCACCAGAGACATGAACACAATTAAAAAAACGATTTATTTCAAGGTGCAACGTATACCTCGTGCATTAAAAGCAAATAAGGAACGAATAAGTAGCAGGGTATTAACTGAGCGCTGGAACGAGTACATACGCGCTAATAGTGGTATTTCATCTAAAAGAACACATTATTACCACCAGAGATATGAACTGAATTAAAAATCCTTTTCTAAAAGGTGCAACGTACAACAAACGTATTATAAGTGAATAGGTAACGAATAGGTAACAGGGTATTTATCGAGCGCTGGAACGGGTACATACGCGCTAATAGGATCATTTCATCTCTAAGAACACATTGTTACCACCAGAGACACGGACACCATTGAAAATCCTTTTCTGAAAGGTGCAACGTACAACAAACGTATTATAAGTGAATAGGTAACGAATAGGTAACAGGGTATAAAGCGAGCGCTGGAACGGGTACATGCGTGCTAATAGAGTCATTTCATCTCTAAGAACACATTGTTACCACCAGAGACATGGGCACAATTGAAAAACGATTTATTTCAAGGTGCAGCGTATAACCCGCGCATTAAAAGCGAATAGGGAACGAATCAGTAAGAGGGTATTATCCGAGCGCTGGAACGAGTACATACGCGCTAATAGGGGTATTTCATCTAAAAGAACACATTATTACCACCAGAGATATGAACTTAATTAAAAATCCTTTTCTAAAAGGTGCAACATACAACAAACGTATTATAAGTGAATAGGTAACGAATAGGTCACGAATAGGTAACAGGGTATTAACCGAGCGCTGGAACGGGTACATGCGTGCTAATAGGGTCATTTCATCTTTAAGAACACATTCTTACCACCAGAGACATAAACACTATTAAAAAACGATTTATTTCAATGTGCAACGTATACCCCGCGCATTAAAAGCGAATCAGGAACGAATAAGTAACAGGGTATTATCCGAGCGCTGGAACGGGTACAAATGCGCTTATAGAGTTATATCACCTTTAAGAACCCAAATCTACCACCAGAGACAACAAAACAATTAAAAATCATGTTTTAAAAGGTGCAACGTATGATACACGTATTACAAGCGAATTATAAGCGAGTTATGGAACGAATTCAACAAGGTAATAGCATGCTCCGAAACGATGTAGACCCTGCTTACATGTTTAACCCCACCACATTATGTTAGTATGTGCCTGTCCCTAGACAAGAGCCTGAAATTAAGTAGTTATCGTTTGTTTTTGTGTTACATATTTCCGTTTATGTTTTGGTATATGAAATACGGCCGTCAGTTTTGTTGTTTGAATTGTGTGAGGTTGTCATGTCTGGGCCTTTTATAGGTGACTACGTATACACGGTTTAGGCTATGCTCATGGTTGAAGGCCGTACAGTGACCTATAGTTGATAATTTCTGTGTCATGTTGGTCTATTGTGGAGTGTTGTCTCATTGGCAATCATACCACATCTTCTTTTTTTTTGCAAGCGCTAACACGGTGATTTCATCCCGTCGAACCAAGATCTATCTTCAAACATACGGACATAAAGCAGTTAAAAGGTAGAACGTATAAAAAACAAATAAGGAACAAATGCGTATCGAACATCAAGTAAAAGGATCGGTTGAGCACAAACACATATAAATAGGTCATAAAAAGATCATTTTACCTCAACAAATTTAGAACTATTACCAGATATAAGCGTATTAACAACTAGATTTGTAATTGCTAGCAATAACGGATGACACCCTTCCCCCTATTGCCAGGTGAGCGGCAGCCATTTTGACAATTCCAAAGTCAAAGAGAGCATCTACAGATGTCTAGTAACATTTTTGCAAAGTTTCATTAAGTTTGAACATTTTAAAATTTTTGATATTTTTGCTGTTTCCATGGTTAGGGCGGCCATTTTGAAAATTCAAACTTCAAAATCCAACTCTGCCTATGCCAGTTACCATTCCTGTAAAGTTTCATCCAGTTTGCGGAAAATTCCTATTTTTGAAATTTTTGACCTTTTTGCATTGTTTCCATGGTAACAAGACCTTTTTTGGAAATTCCAACTCCAATGTTGCTCATCATTACTGTGAAGTTTCATGAAGTTTTGAGCATTTTTAGAATTTTGAAAATTTTGGTGTAGTTTCCATGGCAACATAGTAGTTCCAATGATCGCCAAAATCATCCAACACCTGTATATAGTGAGCACCTACATTGTTTTAAAATATGATGATTCTGAGTTGAAGCATATCCAAACAGTTTACCAAAAACCAAAAACTGATTTTTTTCACAATTGTGCCGTTTCCATGGTAACGGCAGCCATATTAAACTATTCCATGCCATAATTAAAAAGGGGGAAGGATATTAAAAATCAAATAAGTAACGAATAGGTAACGAATAGGGAATAGGGAATAGGTAACGAATAGGCAACGAATAGGGAATAGGGAATAGGTAACGAATAGGCAACGAATAGGGAATAGGGAATAGGTAACGAATAGGCAACGAATATGGAATAGGGAATAGGTAACGAATAGGCAACGAATAGGGAATAGGGAAAAGGTAACGAATAGGCAACGAATAGGGAATAGGGAATAGGTAACGAATAGGCAACGAATAGGGAATAGGGAATAGGTAACGAATAGGCAACGAATAGGGAATAGGGAATAGGTAACGAATAGGGAATAGGGAATAGGTAACCAACTTGACGCCCATAATATTATGTACAGATTGTTTTTAATAACTTGTAATAGAGTTAGCTGATGATGAGCGGGCTCTCAATGGGACCTCGTTGGTTACAGGTGTTGACGTCAGTCCTGCTAACGGTCGAAATATGTTTGCGCTGACACTTAAGGACTTAGAACTTTTTGCATAGGCTGGACGTGGTGTTCTAGCTTGGTGATCAGTCTCTGGGACGTCGGAAGAAATCTTTAGTTTAAGGAACTGAGTAAGATCTTTCTCAGTTTTAATTTGAAATGTCTGGTCTTTGGTTAAGTTCCGTACTAGAATTTTCCCATCATGAGTCCAGCAGCTGTTTATGAGCTTGTCGTGTTTGAATTATTTCAGTTTGCATACTCAAATACTTTGTAATGGATTGCAATCTTACTTGGATAATTGCCATATATAAGGAGTGGATAAGGAGTGGATGGTCAATGTTTTTGGAGTCGTCAGACTAAAAGCATGGTTGGCATTGGTTGCTGCTTGAAAAAATGGCTGAAATTTGTGCATTAAAAATTAATTTCATAATTATTATCAAGAGAAAGATCCTTATTGATATCCAAGTTCAATAGCTCTAAGATTATGACACTAGTACCTTAACAGAGGAACTATAAAGGTCAAGGTCACAGCTATGAAAATAGATTGATGTAAGCCCCTATTGATGTCTATGACCATAGACACAGCATATCTTCTTGGAATAGAAAAATAGTATGCAATCGGGTAACTTCGGATTTCCACTTTAATGTGGGGGCATTGGATGATTGAAAAAAGTGAAATCACAAAAAAAAAAATGAACTCAGAGGAAAATCAAATCAGAAAGTCCATAATCACATGCCAAAATCAAATGACAAAACACATCAAAAACGAATGGACAACAACTGTCATATTCCAGACTTGGTACAGGCATTTTCAAATGTAGAAAATGGTGGATTAAAGCTGGTTTTATAGCGCAACCTCTCACTTTGTACGACAGTCTCATCGAATTCCATTATATTTACAATGATGCGTGAACTAAACAGACATAATAAATAAAATAGTCAAAATATGGGTACAGCAGTCATCATCGTGTTGCAATTTTGAGCTTGGTAACAGAAGGTTCTTCATTCTTTTTGGACTTGTGCCTCTTGGAAATATTAATTATATTGGAAAGTTACGTTTCACATTCATTTCATATTAGATGTTATGAATTAATTTCGAAGGTTTATATCTGCATTATCTTGATCAATTTTGAAAATCAGCTTGCATGGATTAAATGTTTTTGTTACAGTTTTGTACCTTAAAAAGGTTTCCTCCTTGAAGTTATGTGAACTGAATGTACGATGAGTTAACAAAAACCGCATAAACTTTTTTATACGACCGCAAAAATTTTAATTTTTTGGTCGTATATTGCTATCACGTTGGCGTCGTCGTCGTCGTCGTCCGAATACTTTTAGTTTTCGCACTCTAACTAAAAGTGAACAGAAATCAATTAAATTTTAACACAAGGTTTATGACCACAAAAGGAAGGTTGGGATTGATTTTGGGAGTTTTGGGACCAACATTTTAGGAATTAGGGGCCAAAAAGGGCCCAAATAAGCATTTTCTTGGTTTTCGCACTATAACTTTAGTTTAAGTGAATAGACATCTATGAAATTTAAACACAAGGTTTATGACCATAAAAGGAAGGTTGGGTTTGATTTTGGGAGTTTTGGTCCCAACAGTTTAGGAATAAGGGGCCCAAAGGGTCCAAAATTGAACTTTGTGTGATTTCATCAAAAATTGAATAATTGGGGTTCTTTGATATGCCGAATCTAACTATGTATGTAGATTCTTAATTTTTGGTCCCGTTTTCAAATTGGTCTACATTAAGGTCCAAAGGGTCCAAAATTAAACTTAGTTTGATTTTAACAAAAATTGAATCCTTGGGGTTCTTTGATATGCTGAATTTAAAAATGTACTTAGATTTTTAATTATTGGCCTAGTTTTCAAGTTAGTCCAAATGGGGGTCCATAATTAAACTTTGTTTGATTTCATCAAAAATTGAATAAATGGGTTCTTTGATATGCCAAATCTAACTGTGTATGTAGATTCTTAATTTTTGGTCCAGTTTTCAAATTGGTCTACATTAAGGTCCAAAGGGTCCAAAATTAAACTAAGTTTGATTTTAACAAAAATTAAATTCTTGGGCTTATTTGATATGCTTTATCTCAACATGTACTTTGATTTTTGATTATGGGCCCAGTTTTCAAGTTGGTCCAAATCAGGATTCCATATCAAGTATTGTGCAATAGCAAGAAATTTTCAATTGCACAGTATTGCACAATAGCAAGAAATATCTAATTGCACAATATTGTGCAATAGCAATTAATTTTCAATTGGAGTTATCTTTCTTTGTATAGAATAGTAGTTGATAATATATGTTGGAAATTTGCCAGACATAACTATGATGTCATTTTCTATTTTTATTTGCCAATAACTTTATGTAAATAACTTCATTGGAAATTTGCCAATATAAAATGTTGCTGATGAAGCTTTTTTTCCTTATCTTATCTAAAATGTTTTTAGATAATGTATGTTGGACATTTGCCAGACATGACTATGATGTCATTTTCTATTTTTATTTGCCAATAACTTTATGTAAATAACTTCATTGGAAATTTGCCAATATAAAATGTTGCTGATGAAGTTTTTTTTATTGTTTTATACAATAAACAATTTATATTCACTTTTACTACCAACCAATCTTTACCATTCAGTGATAACAAGCACTTTATTTTACATTTTAATATTTTATGATGTATTTAAAAGAGTAGTTATTGTTGCAAACTCCATTAGAAATTTGAATTGATATCAGTTTTGGAAAAAGGGAAACGGTGATGTGAAAAAAAAATGGGGGGGGGGGGTTAAATTTTTCTCATTTCAGATTTCATAAATAAAAAGAAAATTTCTTCAAACATTTTTTTGAGAGGATTAATATTCAACAGCATAGTGAATTGCTCAAAGGCAAAAAAATATTTTTAAGTTCATTAGACCACATTCATTCTGTGTCAGAAAGCTATGCTGTGTCAACTATTTAATTTTAGATTTAAATAAGTTTGAAGAAGAAATCTTTAATTGATTTGTAAAATCTTGACATTTGTTTTGTGTAAAAAAAACCATGTAATGTCAAAAATTATATTCAACAGCATAGTGAATTGCTCAAAGGCAAAAAAATATTTTTAAGTTCATTAGACCACATTCATTCTGTGTCAGAAAGCTATGCTGTGTCAACTATTTAATTTTAGATTTAAATAAGTTTGAAGAAGAAATCTTTAATTGATTTGTAAAATCTTGACATTTGTTTTGTGTAAAAAAAACCATGTAATGTCAAAAATTTGATCACAATCCAAATTCAGAGCTGTATCACGCTTGAATGTTTTGTCCATACTTGCCCCAACTGTTCAGGGTTCGACCTCTGCGGTCGTATAAAGCTGCGCCCTGCGCAGCACCTGGTTGTTTTTTGATTCTATTTGAATTTAATAGCAATTGATATAAAGATTGACATAAGCAATATCCCAGATGAGTTGGAAAAGTAGCGTTATTCAAATAGTTTGGACATGACCCCTAAATATATTATATATGTGGGAAATCACTACTGAAGTCGCTGTTACACCAAGGTTAAATATATCAGATGAATGAAATTTGTGTCCAATTGGTCATATATGATATTCAAGATGAATAAAAAAATCAGTCTAGATTTGTTTCCAGACATGCCGAATCCCTTTGAACACTCCAGATTGTAAGATGGTACCTAATTCTGAGTTGCAGAAAGTTTACACAGCATTTGATTCATCTTCTACTTACTTTAGTGCTGGTGGAGTTTTTAGTCTCCGAGGGTACAGATCACCAGCCCAGTGGTCAGCAGTTCTGTGCTGACATAAATTATCATTGATATGGTCATAATTACAAATTAACTGTCACAACATTTTAAACTTTTGAAATACTCAGGCTTCTCTACCACTTTATTCTTTATTTGGCCTTTTTACCTTTTTTTTTATTCGCACGTCCCTAATGAGTATTGTAGGTGCGTCTGACGCAAATATTAAATTTCAATCCTGGTATCTATGACGAGTTTATTCAACTTATGTCATCAATTTTGGACTGTAAGCTACATGATGGATGATATAGTGACACGTGTTTAATCATGATCAACACTCTGAGACATATAAAAAACCTATAAGCATGAAAATGTTTTAAGAAAATCCAAAATATGTCTATTATATACTATCAACAAGACAAAATCCGTTTTTAGCTCACCTGTCCCGAAGGGCCAAGTGAGCTTTTCTCATCACTTGACAAATATAATGCATGCATGTATATAAAATGCCTATCTAAATTTAAAAATCAGAGACATGATTATCTGATTATTCAATACTTTAAGTTAATTCAAGTTGAAATTATCAGTAATTTGCCTGAAACCGTAGACAACTTGTGCGTTATTTTTTCTCTCGAAATTATATGAAACAATGGGTTAACTCCCTTATAGTGCCTAACAAGATTTTGTGAGGGAATTCGATGTTTAGTATGCCACTGTTCATTTCAACGCACTTTATGGCAATACCATTGTACCAATCGAAATGATTTTTTTGTAGTGTTTAGAGAAATGATTTTGCTTTGTAGTCACGTATTGTATGTGAAACATTTTATGTTTTTAATTTTCTGTATAAAGTCAATAGTTATGTGGACTTTTGAAACCCAAACTTTGTATTGCATTAAATACACAACTGAAAGATAAAAAAACCTGTACCAATACAGAATGACATGTTAAAGAAATGATAGCAAAATTTTTGGTTGAATTTTTTTATTCGTTATTGCAAAATAATGAACTCAGAATATCTCACGTTTTCTCCCTACCCAATTAACCCCTATTACTTATTATGATGTCACTGTCATTGAATATCACGCGATTTGATTGGATTAAGTTATTATTAGTTTACCTTCAAACTGTTTCTGCTTTTGATACATGACTATTGATTAAATCAAAACGTGCATGGATGTGACAGTAACTAAAATGACCGTTTATCTGGACACTGGATGAATCTTTGTTATGTTTTATCAATGAAAGTATAGGTATGAAAGGTAAGAATTACCAATTCTCCCCTTTTCACAAAATTTTACGAATACACAGTAGATAGATCATTTTTTAATAGAAGAGGGACGAAAGATACCAGAGGGACAGTCAAACTCATAAAACAAAAATAACCTGATAACGCCATGTCTAAAAATGAAAAGGACAAACAGACAAACAAAAGTACACATGACACAACATAGAAAACTAAAGAATATACAACACGAACCCCACTAAAAAACTAGGGGTGATCTCAGGTGCTCCGGAAGGGTAAGCAGATCCTGCTCCACATGTGGCACCCATTGTTTTGCTTATGAGATAACAAATCCGGTAAATAGCTTCTTGCGGAGAAAAAAGATAAAAGTTTACAAATAAGACGTTTTAATCCAATCAAAAAATCATTTTTCAAAGAGAAACAAAGAATTCATTTTACGCACGGCTAAGCAAAGGTAAAATTATTGTTTCAAAAGCAAAACATTTTTCAGTCTCATAAGTACATACTACTTAAAATTAATCCCAAACTAAACAAGTCATTAGATAAAGTTAATATATGTCGGATCTACCTATTTGTGAACCAAAAAACACAATACGATCGTTTTAAGGTCAATTTCGTCTACCTCACAAAATCTTGTTAGGCACTATAGGCAAACATTACCCGAGATAAAATTCGCTATTTTTATGTCCTTTTTGGTTATACAACTCTTCAACTGTTTATGTCCTTATAATCCTTTGCTTTCAATTATTCGACTTTGAGCGTTCCTAAAGAAGGTAAATCAAGAAAAGCGATTCGGATGCATAAAATTTATAACTTTAGTTTATGTTTCATGTTTTACAGCAGTGAGTCGATATCTCTGCTGGTGGACTACTAGTCCACAAGGGTATAATCAGCTCAGAAGTCAGTACTTCGGTATAACGTGTTTTCGTTTTTTATCCTGAACTCTCTCTGCAATGCAACTTGTGTGTTTGCTTTTTCCCTATTATATAGCTAATTTGCAGTATAAAGTATTTGTAGTAGTTTATTTGTAGACAGGAAATATATTGTTCCCGAATAAGAATGAACATCAATTTAGATAAGAATTTATTATTCAGTATTTGGTTGTTATATAAAAATGCAAATTCATTGCTTTTATCTGAAAAATATTGAGTCGAACGTCAATAAAGTATACATTACACCCTCCTGAAAATGTTTATCACCATTCGTGTAAACATTTTATTGAAAAATGTTGATAAAAATCACTGCACTTTATAAAATTCGCTTTCTTTAGGCAATAGAATAGTAGATAACGAAAATAACCTTATAAACCCATCGTACTCGGAAACATATAAATTGTTAAAGAGGCAAGGTAAATAGTATGTTAAAATGAATGATACCACAGAATTTAATGAAATATTGCATAAAACTAGAACGACAGTACAAAGAAAAAAATAATATGAATTGCAATTATTCTCCGAGATTAAATGTTTGGTTATCTAGTCATTTTTATAGATAGAAGGACAATCATTCAATGTTAAAATTGACCACTATCTAATTGCCATAATTGAAGTCAGATCTGCAAATTATTCAACATTGTCGTAATCATCATATGACTCCTTATTGGAGCAATTATCAACGAGTCGTTGTTTAAAGCTTATCTGAGTTTTTAACATTCTTTTGCGTCAGTCGTCCGAGGTAAACTTCTTCAAAAATCTTTACCTCTTGGACGACATTCAACCAAACTTATCCTGAATAGTCGTTAGGTGCATTGTATAAAAGGAGAAGAGCAAGCAATCCAGATAAACGGCCCTTTAAATGCGCATTTGTTGATCCAAATAATAAATGATCTCGCTGTGTTGAATATCCATTGGTGGCATTTGGTTGTTTTATGCTCTTTGGTTGGGTTGTTGTTTCTCTGAAACAATCTCAATTTCCATTCTTAATTTGATATTTATTTATCTTTATTTTTGAAAGAATATTTAGAAAAAGTCTATAACTGGTTTATATATTAAAGATATATAAGCCTGTTATAGGAAGACATTTCATTTTCCATTGAAATTTTATGAAAACTAAAGAATGTGGTATATTAAAGTATATTAACAGATATACATTTTGGCGAAGCATGACATTACTCTTTTAGAAAATTGACTTTAATTTTACAAATTCTTTCACAGAAACAATGGGCTTTATTAACATTTGCTAACAACAAATTTTCACACGCAACATCATCACAGTATAAAGAAAATTGAGTTTCAAGGGAGTTAAAGAATTGTTACTCTTGAAAGTCCTTTTTTAAAACATTTTTTTAAAGAATAAAAACCCAAATCATCATAGAAACGTTTGATTAACAAAGCTCTTTTATCAACTTAAAGCTACAAACAATTTGAAATGACAGAAATGGCAAATCGTTTCAAGAACTATTCATGATGTGTTCAAAGTGTCTCAAATAGTTATCAAAGATAACTTTATTGTATACCGATGTGACCAGATGTGATTATTGCATGTGTATGGTGACCACAGAATATCAAAAGGTAAAAAATATCTAAAAGTTAGGAATTTGTCAGTTGTTTTCTACTCATTTCGTTGATTTCAAGCGTTTATATTTGTATTTTTTT
Source organism: Mytilus edulis (assembly GCF_963676685.1). Taxonomy (NCBI): domain Eukaryota; kingdom Metazoa; phylum Mollusca; class Bivalvia; order Mytilida; family Mytilidae; genus Mytilus; species Mytilus edulis. The sequence goes on along the minus strand of NC_092346.1, from coordinate 13,742,293 downwards.
CGACTTAACCGAGGAAACCAAAGAACATATGCATGTGTATGGTGACCACAGAATATCAAAAGTTAATATTTGGTGACGGACCAGAGGTAATCAAAGTTGATATATATATGTTAGGTGACCAGAGGTAGGCAAATTGAATATTTGTGTAAGATGATCAGATGTTACCAAAGTCAATAGGTGTAAGGCGATCAGCGTAACCGAAGTTATATTTTTTTTAAATGAGCAGAAATATGTTATACTATGGGTGAGGTGAAGTAAGTGACAAGAGTAAACCGAAGTCAATATCTATGTAAGGTGACGTAACGAAATCCAATATCTATGTAAGTTAATATTATTGGAAATTTAATGCGACTATCATACAAGTGAGAGGTTTCGCGCTTTTAAACCAGGATCAATCCACCATTTTCTATATTTAAAAATGCCTGTACCAAGTCAGGAATATGACAATTGTTGTCCATTCGTGTGATTTGTTTTATCGTTTGATTTTGCCATTTGATATAGGGACTTGTCGTTTTGAATTTTCCTCGGAGTTCAGTATTTTTGTGATTTTACTTTTGACTAGATGCAACCTAAATTAATTACTACATGTGTATAGTGACGAGATATTACCAAATGTGTTAGGTAATCAGAGATGACTGTGAACAAGTTAATCTATAAACAATTTATTTATTTCATAATGTTCCAAACTTTGTATATCATTCATATCTCTATTTTTCTTTTATATAATTATGATGTACTTTAAAAAAAAATTTTTGCTAATAGGGTAGTGTTAATCAAAAGACTCCATTTAGGTTCTTAAATTTTGACCCATTACTGGCTATAGCACAAACCTCTGAATATATGTTTTCTCTAGTGCTGGCTTTTAACCTTGTATTTTGACTACTTTATTTTTATCTATATTGTCAATGCCGAATAAGGACGATTAGAAGCATCATTATGACCAATATTCAGCAGTAAAAGGTATTATTAATTTCACCGTTTTTTAAATTACTTGTAATCAAGGTTCATATAACAAATGGATACACATTGCTGTATTTACACATAAACAATACTCTGAGTACAGACTACCTGTATAGCTGGAAAAGTTTTAAGGCCTGGCATCCACTAAATTTATAAAAGTTATATGTATTTTGTTTTTCAAAAGCATAAAATCTTCTGGTGATCTTATGGGTATTTTTTTGTTGTTGCTTTTTTTGTGTAAAAAAATAAACAAACACATTATTTGCATTTGATTCTGTCCACTAAGTTACACCCTTAAACTCTCTTATAGCTGTGAAGATGTCGAATTCATGTCTTTTGATCAAGTCAACCAAGGACACTTCGGAGAGAACATTTCAGAGACAGAATCGTCGGCTCTGCCTTGACACCATTTGCGAATATGGTCTTGTGGAAATGACGAAAAAGTCCGTCGGAAGGGGACGATAAACGACTGACCCTTGAAAGAGAAAACCATAACTCTTGCAGGTGGAAGACACTTCTGTAGATTTCGAAAAAAAGTAGGCTGTGGAGCTATAAGACAGCACTCGCACCTGAAAAGTGGAAAGGGATTAATATAAGTTGCAATAACTTGTTTTCCAATCTACTACAAACAAATATGTGTAAACTAAGGACAATCAATACAATACAATACAGTTGTTTACTGAGAAGGAGCATCTGAAAATTGTTCATGGACTAAGGTACGAAAAAATGGCCATAAAAGAGGGACGAAAGATACCAAAGGGACAGTCAAACTCATAAATCGAAAATAAACTGAGAACGCCATGGCTAAAATGAAAAGGACAAACATACAAACAATAGTACACATGACACAACATAGAAAAGTAAAGAATAAACAGTGTTTGGGGAGATAACTCATACAAAGAAAAGTATTCGGTTACGCATGGTAAATTTCAAAGGCACATAATAATCATAAAAAGATTTTGTCTTTCTGAAACACAAAATGCGTTTAACTTTTATATATCTTATGAATGTCACAATACGTGACAGGTGACCAGAGGTGGTAACCAAAGATAACATCTTTATTAAGGAAATTGTTAGGTAACAAGAAGTAACTAAAGCAAATATTTGGTGTAAGCAAGTCAATACTTATTTTAGATGTCCAGAGTAACTATATATAAGGCCACCAGAAGTCACTAAAGTTAATATATATGTAAGGCGACCAGAGGTGACCAAAGTCAATATTTAGATTATCTGCGTAGCGCGGTTAATTAAAAGTAATCTTTGTCTTTCCATGCATTGTGTTGGAAGATTTATTAGCTTTTGTTCTGATGATTAGGCTTTCCACCGTCGAGAAAAGACCTTGCTTGTGTTCTGATAATGTTTTGATCGTATTCCGTCTGAGATGGGTTTTTTTATCTCACGACCTTTTCAAAGAATGTTTGGACAATACTGATGTAGAGTATTTGGGTTTTTCCCCATTCATAATGTGTTACCAAACGCTTATTAAGTCTTTCCACTTTTCTGTGGAAAGACCTATTGTTTTTCTTTTGATTATTAGGTCATTCCACTTTCTGTGGAAAGACCTAATGTTTTTCTTCTTCTGATTATTTTTTTCCCGCCTAATTTTGTTCTTGCGATAAATATTTGTTTCGCAATATGTCGCTAAGATATTTGGTATATGATATTGAACAGTTTATGCGCCTTTGAAATTTACCATGCATAACAGACTACTTTTCTTTGTAGGAGTTATCTCCCCAAACACTGTTTTCCTTGTGTCCAATACTCCTTCGCAACCGTTAAATATTACGGCAAATTTATTTTATAAAATTGCTCGTTTTATCTTTCGCATGATTTGTTGTATTTTGACTGAAACGATATGAACACTCCATATGCGAGTTATTTCCCCTTATGCATTCGATATAAGTGATATGCATTTCTATCTCGTAAAACATTAGTTATAGAGACCTAGGATCTTTTGATTTAAGATCCTTGATCCAAAAATAAGAAAATTAGGTCAAGGTCAAAGGTCAAGTTCTCAATTAGGATTCGGAGGAAATTGAAGTCTAGGTCAACAGTCAATGTCATGTTTTGAATTGTGAACTCTGTTTGGTATCTTTATTCCAATAAATCATAATAGGATATAATGCGTTTGCAAAATGATTGTTACGACATGGTGCAACTTATTTAAGTCGGAGTATTTTGCTAACAATGGGTACCCATTTTATAAGAGTTTTCTACCCTCATGTATTTGAAATCAGTATTTCTCCTCAACCATACAAGTGAATAACCTTCGATCTTTTGATTTGATTACACATTCCTATGACATTGAAAATTATGTCTAGGTCGAAGGTCAATTCAATTTTCTCGATTTTACCCTTTGCTAAAATTCATATTGGTTCATTGCAAAATTATTAGGTCTTAAAGTATTAGGTTGGTAGACATATTACCTTGTTTAAACCTACATGTTCATTTTCAAATGATGTATAAATGACTGTGGTGAAGCATTATTTTTTTTACCGTTTCTTTAAACCTAATTATATTCATATGTTTCATACTTATAATCATTATTTATCTTAAATTTCGGTTTTGTCCTGTAAATGTAGATGGCGATTCAGAATATTTCGCTGCTCAAGTGAAGTTTCAAATTGATATTTGTCGCTATCACAAATGTGTGAGGCAAACTTCTGATATGATAAATATATATTCTATAAAGAGTTAAGTTGAACTAGAGTTTCTGTAATTCACGATAAAACACCATTTGCTCTTTTCGCTACTGTACTTTAGAAAAGTTTACGCAAACTGTCTGGTATAAATATGACTAGTGTAGTTTTTTTTAAGAACCAATGAATTTTTTAAATTTTATTTTCACTGAGCAGAATAGGGCTATTCATAGATCTGACCTCTGAACTTTAATCATAATGTGCAATTTTATAAAAAAAATTGTGATTTCCGATGCGTCATGTTTATCTTGATTTCTTCTCGATTTCCTTTCATACGAAAATAGTGTAACTTTTATTCTATTGAAATGTAAGTTAACTTATGTTGACGAAACGCGCGTCTGGCGTACTAAATTAAATTATAATTCTGGTACTTTTGATAACTATTTACACCACTGGGTCGATGTCACTGCTGGTGAACGTTTCGTTCCCGAGGGTATCACCAGCCCAGTAGTTAACACTTCGGTGTTGACATGAATATCAATAATGTGGTCATTTTTATAAATTTCCTGTTTACAAAACTTTGAATTTTCGTAAAACTAAGGATTTTCTTATCCCAGACATCGATTACCTTAGCCGTATTAGGCACAACTTTTTGGAATTTTGGATCCTTAATGCTCTTCAACTTTGTACTTGTTTGGCTTTATAAATATTTTGATATTAGCGTCACTGATGAGTCTTATGTAGACGAAACGCGCGTATGGCGTACTAAACTATAAACCTGGTACTTTTGGTAACTATTCAAGGGTACACTCATGTCTATTAATTTTCGTTAAACTGTAGATTTAAAAAGTAAAAAATATAATGGATAACTGGTTTTTAATTTCCTAAGCGACAAAAGTATTGCAACGGTTTAGAAAACAGTTGATATGTCGATAATTAAAAAAAAACAAAACAAAAAAAAAACAAACAAACAAACAAACATATCTATGACGCGTTGACTGTTCAACTGAGACAACCATTTGTTTAAAGATTTTCGAACAGTTAACACGGTATATATTAAAGATGTTCAAATAAATCAACTGGAAAAAAAATCAATCAACAAATTCTTGTGTCCAGCTCTAAGTACAGGAAAATCATTTTAATGATTGTTTTAATAGGTATACATTTGTGTTGATTGTTTTGGTTTCAACTGTGGATCTACATGTGATTTCGTTTGTACTGTTCATTTACATAATCTCTGAGATGGTAAGTCTTTTTAATAATTTGCATTGATTAATAATTGATTTATTTCAAATAATTGTCATTACTAAACAGTTTAATCGCATATCAACCAAAATAAGTTTGGTTTCAATTCCCGCCATGTAAATCGTTTTTATGATTTTGTTGTGGAGTTGAATGACACATTATCAAAAACCGTTTTTTGAAGAATGTTAGCCAATTGTTGCTTAATATCACATCATGTGTCAATTCACATAAATAGGTATGAAACGTACAATCAAATAATATTATTATACTTCACGTTAAAATGCCATATTTTGATTAGCTAAATTAAATTACACATAGCCGAGAGGGTGATAGAGCAGATTAGTTCCCCACGAACTAGCTTCGCCGCGGTTGACAATGTTTTCTCGGGGTAACAATCTACTCTTTCACCCTCTCAGCTATGTGATATTCATATAATGTCGCATGAGTGAACAAGGTGTTTAAATACTTTCTGAAGAATTAGATATGTAAAATAATAACATGACGTCGCTTTTATACATCCGTCATTGTGTTATTGTCTTATGATTATTTTTGATAACATGCCTTGTCTATATGCCTTTTTTTGTTTCTTTGATGCATATGACGTGGCTCTGAACTTATACATCCCGGCATTGTGCTATTGTACCAATGTTCGTTTACATATTTGTTGGTTGTGATTGATTGTGATTACATGCAGTCTATAGTTTAAGTTTAGACAACTATTTGTGAAACATCAACGATTTTTTTTAACATTTCTCATTATTGAAAGCCGTATGCTGACGTATTGATGATACCATTAACGTCATTAGCATTAGATTAGATTAATATAGTTGTCTCATCAGCAATCATGTACATGTCAGGTTGATAGATGCAAGGATACTACATCTCCTTATAGGTGTCCTTCCAAAAAAAGCATAATGGTACTTTATGTTTACACAACATGTTCCATCTGTCCGTCTGTCTGTAATTCTGTTTGTCTGGCAAATAAGATTTTTCACACTTTTGTGGCTTGAAGAGATTGATTGGATATTTGGTTTATAGTTGTATCATGAACAGTGTTAGATCATGTCCGAATTCTGTTTAGGTGTGATGATTTTGGACAGAGTTATGGTCATTGCACTTCTAAAATCACGCAAATGATCTTTTTTCAGCACTTCTGTTGTGTTATGCTTAAATGCATTGAACTGACCATGACAAGTTATATTTCAATCTCGTTTTGATTGGGTTCGGATGTTTTTTCGCAGATTTATAGTCCTCGGACTTAAAAAAATAAAGTTAGCGTTTTGTTCCAGTACAACGAATTTTTAACCGGGAGGGGACTATATAAAGTCATCCAATACTCTTAGAATATTTGCTTTAATAATCATTTGAACAAATACTTCCAACAAGATGAAAAGGTAAAATCTGGAGAAAAAGTTGTATGTTTATGTTTAAATGTTCTTTATTTCTGTATTTAACTGGTAAATGTGATCATTTTTTTGGAGTAACTGTAGATACATATACGTATATGCAATGTCTGGGGATAGGTTTTATTGAACGGTGCATCTATGGAAATATTCTGTATGTATGTAATAACACTCAAGTTCTGATAACTTAGAGACCAATTCCTAAAAGATTTCATACTTTTTTTTGGAATCTATTAGTCATTATACTTTCGTGATCACACTATTGCCATTTAAAGTACCTAGCTATTGTGATACATTGATGTGAAACAATCTGAATGCCTTTACCATTGAAAAGACGTTTATTGTTATTTTCCAAGATTCTCACGTCAATAGTTTTGTACTTTACATTTAATATCAACTTATATTCATTCAGATTGTTTTGTTTCAGAGTGAAACAATTAATCAGATTATTTTTCCATTAATTTTCTTCTCAGAATCATCAAATCTTCAAAAGTAATCTAATATGCACAGATTATGTCAAAAACAACACTCCCTTTAAAGTGAACATGAAATCATTCCTTCGTAAATTTAACGGATGCCATCACGAGTTGATTGCCCGTTATGGAATAACCCTTTCACAGATGATATCGGATATGTTTCTTGCGCTGTAACACAATTCCCTTCCCTTTTCACGAATATACACTATTTGTGCATATTTGATTACTTTTGAATATTTGATGATTCTGAGAAGAAAATTAATGGAAACATAATTTGATTATTCAATTCAATTCAATTCAATATTTTATTGGAAAGAGCACAATAGAGGCGTGGTCCAAATAGTTATCAAAGGTACCAGGATTATAATTTAGTATGCCATACGCGCGTTTCGTCTACATAAGACTCATCAGTGACGCTCATATCAAAATATTTTAAAGCCAAATAAAGAATATTATAATATTAAAACAACATATAAATAAAATATAGTTGCATGTAACAACAAGTCATAAGTAAATTCTCTGAATACCATATAACATTATAAACTGATATTGATACCATAAACTTTAACTATGAAACAAAACAAACTTAAGAATCAAAGTTGATTTTAAATGTAAAGTACAAAACTATTGAGGTGAGAATCTTGGAAAATAAACATGAACGTCTTAATTGTTAATGGTTAAGATATTCTGATAATTTCACATCAATGTATTACAATAATTAGGTACTTTAAATAACAGTATTGTGATCATGAAAGTATGATGACGACTGGGTTTGAAATAACACAAGCAACACGACGGGTGCCACATGTAAAGAAGGGTCTGCTTACCCTTCCGGAGCGAGCACATGATAAAACCCCAAGTTTTGATCGGGTTCGTGATGCCTAGTCTGAATTTTTCTATGTTGTGTCTTGTGTAATATTATTGTTTTTTTTGTTTATCTTTTTCATTTTTAAACATGAAGTTAATATTTTCAGTATGTTTTCGATCAATGAGAATGACTGTCCCTTTGTTATTTGTTATTTTTCATCACTCTTTTATAAAAGGTCTTACCAAGAACATTCAAGAAGAACACATCATTTCAAAAGTTGGCTGGTATATTTGTTGTCGAGCCTGCGACTTTTGTCGCAGAAAGCTCGACATAGGGATAGTGATCCGGAGGCGGCTACGGCGTTAGCTCATTTCTTAGAAGCTTTATATTTTAAAAGATAGAAGTCCTGGAAACTTTATACTTTATATATTGATGCCTCATGTTACTACGTTTCCATCTGTCACATGTCAATGGCCATTGCCCACATGTTCATTGTTAAGCGACTACAAGTACTTGAAAAAAATTAAGATTTTTCTGTAATGTTAATTTCTCTCTTATCATGAGTAATACCTATATTTTGTATGTGCGTACCTTACAAGGGCCTCAGGTGGTATGGGATTCTAAAATAAAAATGATAGAATTTGTTCATACTTTTCCAAAACGTAGTATCTATTGATATATGGTCAAAAATATAATAAAAATGATAGGTCACCACGCATTGTCTCAAGCTACAGCTTGTGATAATATGACACATTTGTATGGATAATACAGGGAAAATCAATATTTTGAAGCTTTCAGGCAATGCTTTGAGAATATCACAAGAAAAGTTAAGGTCACCGTACGTTTTTTTCCGGCTGAAAAACAAATAGGAAAATTCCGTGTAGATTCCTTCAGAAAATGCACTGTTTGAGAGTTACCTCCCCTTCAAATGCCAATTTTAAAGCTTTTCCAAAAACTTAAACTAATGTACAAGTGTAAAAATATTAATATTTCGTCATGTTTGGAGACAAAATTTGACATCAGCGCCAACGTAGACCATCTTGAAATTTTCAACCATCAACTGTACTCTGATGTATCTTTCACATAATAAAATATCATGGTGGTCTACGTTGGCGCTCATGTCTAAAAATTTGAAAAATAATTCGACTGTTTACATATTTTGACAAGTTTAAAAATAAAATTTAGTAAATGTTTTGACTAGTTTGTGATATCGAAAACCCTGGTGTAATAATTTTTCAGTAATACATAAATTTCTCTCGTTAAAATCTAAAACATTGTTACATACACGAGCGAATCGTACTAGTTCAGATATATAAACACCGTAAGATGGTGACAAGGGAACGTCACCATCTAAAAATGGATAATTAACGATAGGAAATCAGAAATCATCTCTTTTATCATAAATTTTAGTATTAAGCTTTCCGTTAATGATATATATATCAAGATCGAGGAAAGGGCAGTGGTCATTGTTAGTATTAGCTTTATTGAAAGTAGGTTCAACAGGATAAATTTCTTTAGTATACATACTGAAGTCGTCATTATTGAGAGCTAAAATATCATCCAAATATCTAAAAGTATTATTAAATTTGTGTATCAGATGTTGTTTCGATGGGTCTTTGCTGATTTTTGTTATAAATTGTAACTCATACCAATGCAAAAACAGGTCTGCAATAAGTGGTGCACAGTTAGTCTCCAATGGAATTCCGATACCCTGACGATATACGGAATCACCAAAGCGAACAAAAATAATATCTAGTAAAAATTCAAGGGCAGATATAGTATCAAAGCATGTCCAATGGACATAGTTTTTTGTTTATTGCTACTAAAAAATGACCTAAAAGAGTTTGAACATATATATTCACATTCTGACTTTTAAATGCCCATTTAATTAGGTGTGTGAATTTTTTTCTTAATGAGAATGTGAGGCAATGTGGTAAATAGGGTAGAAAAATCAAAACTTTGAACAGATTCAAAATCACCAATATAAGCATGCAATTTATCAAGTACTTCCAACGAGTTTTTGACACTCCAAAAGTAGTTAATTCAACTATTTTCGAAGGCCTTATTTGAACAATTTATTATCAAGTTTTTAATTGTACCAAGTGTAAGAAGAATAGATAATTTAGTAGTGGAACAATGGCTTGAAGACGAAATAAATCTATATTTGAAAGTGTTTTGTGTAGTTTCGGAAGCCAATACATAGTTGGGACTTTCATCGTTTTTGGTTCTGCCTGTAAAACGGTAGATAAAAGTTTATGTTTGTTACAGATGTCGTTTTCTTAAAATGGAGTCAGTTGGAATGTTGGTGAATTGGTGATTTCTTTTTGTAGAACCTCAATGTAAAATTTACGTCAAACAATAATAATATTATTAGCAGCTTTATCGGCCGGGACAAAAACAAATTCCTTGGCTAGTTCTTTTAGTTTATGTTTGATACGAGAAATAGGTATATTGTGGTTATTGTTAAGAGTAAAATGTTCTTTAAAATGTTGAATACGTATATCAACAATGTTTATTACTGAATTAAAAAAAGAGTCCAAAGATTTTATGTCAGCTTTTTCCCGTTTTATCCATTTTAAACAGTAAGTACGGAGTGAGTCGTGGATGATATCACGACACTCATTCCAATCAATAGTTGAAGGGGGCGATATTTAGGTTCTTTAATGAGGAATGATTTAAACTCTCGGTCTCTTTGAATGTCTCTTTGGTATACCTTTCAACTCTCTCCTCTCATCTTTCTATTGGTGATTTGGGTCACTTTGATTTTCAGAATAAATACATTTTATTCTAAGAATTTCATAAGCTGAACGGGTTATTGTAAAAAGGAAAATAACTCAGGGTGTTTTTTTTTATATTTACACATCTATTAATCATAAGAAGGGTCTAAGTAATCACGTGTGTTTGAAGTTTCTGTTACCGAACGACATTTCTGACTGCGAGTCAATAATCGGACGTGGATAAAGATAAAGTATTCTTAAGTTTTCTGACTTCGTCCCCTTTCACAGGAAACACTAGTCCTATAACATATGAATTCGCATTCTTATTCAATTTTTAACATTTTTATACTGATATTTGGTGACACATTGATAGTTAAAAAAATATCAGAACAGTAAATAGAAATAGTAAATAATGCCCCAAGGTCATATGTTATAAGACTAAGGTAACACCTGCCTCATATTACTTTTTATCATATACTTAGCATTGATATGAGAGATTTTGCATATGTGTAATGAGCGGAAGTACACAAGCCATAATTTTCCACTCAGGCTGATAACCTATATCAGCCCGGGCTGATAACCCATATCAGGGGCGTCTCGTGCAAAAACCCATAACAGTGCTTCTCGTGCAAGTTGTTTCCGGTGTTTCTGGTATTGATTTTTTACTTTTTCATTGTGACGTCAGATATTTTTTATGACGTCAAAATTTACGGGAACTTTTGTGGGGATAGTTTAGTACTTGCTAACAAATGCCATTGACAATTAAGAATAATTTTATAGTACAACAAACATGGAGTAATAATGATCATAAAACTTTTCAATGTTTCAAAATGCCTCATTAGGAAATGTACCTATACATATATATGGAGGTACTGGTGCTGTTGTTGGACAATTATAGTACATGTATATTTGATTCATAATTCAACTTCTTTATAATAGTCCGGCGGCTACAAGCATATTTCTGACGAATTGTGCACATCCTGCTACAAGCATGAAATTTGGCATAGACCTTCCGCAACTATTTGTCTTTTATTTCAGATAGGGAGGCATTTGAAAAAAAATGTCTCACTTCCGGTAAAATTCAAAATGGCGGACATCATACTGAAATCAGCCCTATATCGAAGGCTAGTATGTGAAAAGGTGTTATTATCATATACTTAGACTAAATAACATCTGATTTTTACTGTATGATAATAGCATTAAATTTACGTAAATTCCATATTTTTCGAATTGGTGCTTAGCAGGCTGATATGAAAAGTTTATCGCATGCTTCGATTGTTATCACATGCCTTTCCGTAACGTTATCGCATGGCATTCCGGTGATACTCGGTAAATTCCGGAAAATACACATCAATGCTACGTTTTCAGTAAAAAACATTACAAAATAGTGTACAAATCATTTATTTGGATACTCAAAAGTATATTGTGTAAAATAATAATAAAAAATAACAAATAAAACAAACAAATTATTAAATAAATGCATTTTTTATAAGTTTCAAACATTATTATTTATTATTTAAAAATTATTTTGAAAAGGTTAACTTTTCCTAACAGTCTTCATAATGTATATTGTTGAATTTTTTTTGTCGATTCGTCCATATTAAAAATAAAATTCTCTGTTGGTAGAAAGATTTCATATCGAATGTACTAAATTTGCGGTCTGACGTCCGTGAACTTTTCACTCTTTGAACTTCTATTTGGGAACCACGTAAAAGGATCAATATATGAATCTGTTATTTGTCTCAATTGTTGAAGCATATGATAAAAAGATCATAACATGTCATTTTTCATATCGCATGTATTATCAGCCCTCGGTCAATATCAGCCCTCGAGCCATGCGGCTCTTGGGCTGATATTGAACCTAGGGCTGATAATACATGCGATATGAAAAATGCCATGTAATAATCTGATATTATCATGCTACTAACATAATATTTAGTACCAACCTTTGTTATATACTACTGTTGGATATATAATATAGATAAGATGTCTTCAAAAACCCTACTTCCGGTAAAATCTAACATGGCGGATATAGTACTAGAATAAGCTTTTTTTTATGGAGGGTAATTGAAATGTGTTTTAATGTAATGCTACTATCATTACATTGGGCAGGAATCTATCTTTTGTGCTTCTCATGGATACAATATATAAGACATCTCTTTAAAAACCTTACTTCCGGAAATATCCAGAATGGCGGACATAGACATATCAATTTTCTATTTTAATATTCAACTTTTTTCAAAATGTAAAGAAAATGTTTTTGTTGTGGTTTTTTTTTTTTTGCTTGTCATTAAACTATTGGTAGTTAGTTATCCTCAAAACTACTAATTTTATTCTATTGTAAATTTTTACATCACACTTCCGGTAAAAAAAACAACAATATGGTGTAAATTCCAAAAATGAGTCTTAGATAGATTGGTTAAAACAAAATGAAATTACTGAAGTACTAAAACATTTTTTCAAATTACTACTATTTGGCTAAAAATACATGTTTATTCACAGTCACCACCACATGCAAACACAGCAGTGCACGGGAGACCCGATTTTCCACATTAACAACGACCGCGAAATCCTCTATATCTGTATATGTTTGCATACGTTGTCGATACCAATTATGGCTTTAACGGTTTGAGAGAGCGCCGCCGATTTATTGACGAAGCGTTAGAGCAGATTTGACGTTTTCTACGCTTGATGCACGCACTACAGTGTCGTCTAGCTGATTCGACGCGATCACTGTCTTTACAAAGAATGAGATTGAGTATTGTGGTGTTTTGCTGTGTGGAATGTCAAAACACTTAGAGTGATTCTTTACTTGCTTTTCCACAATATTTGTTGCGTGGTATTCTTCGAACTTCTTGGCAGTTATGATTCTCATAGGACGTCTTTTTTTGAGAAATTCGTCTGGTTCAATAGCGGGAATCAGCCCCTAAACCACTTTGTACATAAATATCAACTTCTAGCTTGTTCGTCTTGCAATTGTCTGGAGGTATGGTAGTTCCAGTTGGGAAAGCATATTGAAGACACACCCGTCCTCTCTTGACTTGTAATCTATGGTGATAAATCTTGCCGCTTGCCGTTGTATCCTTTCTAGCTTATGTATGTTTGTTACCGTGTATGGGTCCCATACTATGGATCCATATTCAATCTTTAATCAACAAGCGAGATGTAAGCTGTTTGTTTGCAATCTTGTGGGCAGTATTTCAAGTTTCTTCTTTGAAAGCCTAGTGTTGAATTTGCTTTCTTTGCCACTTTAACATGTGGGTGGTCCATTTGAGGTCTTCCGAAATTTGTAGGCCTAGGTACGGGTTATATTTGACTTGTTGTAGTATGTGTCCATTTAAACTGTAGATTTTATGGCTTTTGTTTCTTATGCTTAGGATGTAGCATTTTTTGGCATTGAACCGCATTCCCCAGTACATCCACAATGTACAAGCTTCTGACAAAATGATGAGGCCTTAGAAAGAGTTATTTAAAAGTTATCATCTTTGTCCCTTCGCCATCCATTAGAGCCTGATCTGGGTAGCATAAGAGTCAATTCCCAGCTCGTCCCCCTAAACACCTGCCTTAGTATATTGCACGTTTTATATGCTGGAAAAAACTAGACCAAGTTTAAAGAATACCCTCAATTAGTCTTCCCTTTTGCGCAAATAGTTATTTTCTTGATTCGCTAACCGTGTATACCCCATCTGATAAGTTTGTGTGATCTTACAGTTAAACCTCGATGATTTAGGCTGATCAATCATCATTCTTTATTTCAAAATCACATTTTCAAATGCCATCAATGTCTACCACGCAGTCTTGTTTCCTTTTCAAGCAATCAGAGAACCATATCACAACTGGTAAAGACATGGATCACAATAAGTATGTGTTATCACTCATTGCCAGGTGCATTTGAAAGGTCATTGATATATATTTATCCAAAGCTTTTTGCCCTCCCAAACACAATCCATAGTTCGTCTACCCCTGTCAAGGAATAGCGAAACAGTAACGACTATTCGAATCATGACTCGTTTTAGTTCGTGTTTCATTGCATCAGACACATGCACCATGATTCTATTGTTAGCCCCTTAATGTGAACATTGTGATAAACTTGAAATACATCTCGAGGTAGATAAGATAGAATATCATGAGCACTTGTTATAAGAAGCAAGAGCTACATTTAGGGGAAAAGGGAATACACAGACGAATCAAGAGTCAAAACAAGATTACGACAATAAGAAAGAACTTTTAAGTTTTCATTCGCAACAGCTTGCTCAATAGATTTTGAGGAAAGGGTAGTTGTATCAACAATTGCTCAGGATGTTCTGTGTTATCCACCACATGGTGATATTTCAAGCTTAGCATCATGTTCACGTGAAGAAGAGGCTGACACTTGAATCATGATGCATGTGTCTAATGCAGTGAAACACAGACTTAACTGAGTCATGACTCGAACAGTCGATACTGATGTTGCTGTCATTGCTGTTTCGCTTTTCAGTGACATAGGGGCAGACAAACTTTGGCTTGCATTTGAAAGTGGGAAAAGCTTCAGATATATATCTATCCATGACCTTCCAAATACACTAGGCATTGAGAGATTACACGTTTGCTGGAAAAGGAACTGCGTTGGTGACATGGATGGTGTTTAAAGATGTGACTCTATCATTTAGAATGATGATTGATCAGCCAACATCACCAGATATGAATTTGACAATGTCATTGATAGAACGATACGTGGTTGTGTTGTAAGATCGAACAAACTTATCAGATGAGATTAACGAAGCAAGAAAAAATGTGTTTTCGGAAGAGGAAATACTAATTGAGGCTATTCCCACGACTCGGTCTAGTCTTTTTCAGCAAGTAAAACGTGCAATATACCATGGCGGGTACGAATGAGTAACAAGCTTGGTATTGGTTCCTATGCTAACTAGTCCATCGCTTATGAATGGCGAAGGGGAAAATATGATCCATGGTAACCCATTTGGACAACTCTTTGTGAGGCCTCTTCATCTTATCAGGAGCTTGTACATTATAGATGTAAGAAACAATACCACGATCTTTGTAAATTTGGAAAATAAGCACTCCCATTTTGAATAAACATGTATTTACGGCCATAAATAAGTCATTATAAACTTAAGATGTTTAAAACATTAGTGATTTTATTTTTGTTTTAATCAGTCTATCCAAATCTCTACACCGAAGATATGGATTGAGGTCTCATCTTTGTAATTTACGCCATATTGGTTTTTTACCGGAAGTGTTAATTTTGTATTTAAACATATATAGCTGAATAGAATTAGTGGTTTTGAGGATGACATAAAGCCAAAAAGTTAATGAACAGCTAAACAACACCATTTTAGATAAATTTTGAAAAATGATTAAAAAAAAAAATGAAAATGAAAAATTATCATTATTTCTATGTCCGCCATATTGAATATCACCGGAAGTAAGAGTTTCAAAAACATATGTCTTATACATTGTATCCATGAGAAGCACCAAAGAAAGGTTCCTGCACAATATAATGATAGTAGCAATACTTTAAAACACATTTCAAATACCCTCCCTAAAAATAAGCTTATTCTAGTATTATATCCGCAATGTTGGATTTTACCGGAAGTAGGGTTTTTGAAGACATCTTATCTATATCACATATCCAAAATTAGTACAAAACAAAGGTTTGTACCAAATATTATGATAGTAGCATGTTAATAACACCTTTTCACATACTAGCCTTCGATATAGGGCTGATTTCAGTATGATGTCCGCCATTTTGAATTTTACCGGGAGTGAGACATTTTTTTCAAATGCCTCCCTATCTGAAATGAAAGAGAAATAGTTGAGGAAGGTCTATGCCAAAATTCATGCTTGTAGCAGGATGTGCACAATTTTTCACAAAGCCGTCGTACTATAAAGTTTTTGACTGTTTTAGTTATTGCATTTGTTTATTTGCATTACATAAAACTATTGTCGGAAGTATATGATAAAGCGATTACTGATCATTACTACATGGCATTTTCCATATCAGCCTGGGTATCATCCCTCGACCCATATCAGCACCTCGACTCCGTCTCGGGCTGATATGGAAAAGGCCATGTATTAATCTCTATGTGTATAACTGACAATCCTAGGCTTGAGTCATTATGTCATCCTGGGAAAAGTATATCTAATATATTTATATATGTTCCTGTGTCATCTATTTGCTCGTTCATCCGCAATGCGGGGACGTTTGATCTGGATTATATAAAAAAGAAGATATGGTATGATTGCCAAGGAGACAACTGTCCGGCACAAGAGACCAAAATGACACAGACATTAACAACTATAGGTCACCGTACGGCCTTCAGCAATGATCAAAGCCCATACCGCATAGTCTGCTATAAAAGGCCCCGATAAGACAATGGAAAACAATTCAACGAGAAAACTAACGGCCTTGTTTATATATAAAAAAATGAACGAAAAACAAATATGTAACACATAAACAAATGACAACCACTAAATTACAGGCTCCTGACTTGGGACAGGCACATACTTAAATAATGTGGCGGGGTTAAACATGTTAGTGGGATCCCAACCCTCCCCCTAACCTGGGACAGTGGTATAACAGTACAACATAAGAACGAACCTTACCTGTTACCTGTTACCTAGTCTTTATCTTCCTCCTCTAGCAGGAGCTTCGCTTCTATAGCGTAATTCCAATTTGCACCCTTATTTGCACCCTAACCCTTACACACGGGGCACTCATAAAAACAGTATACGTAGGTAGTTATTATAATAATTTATATAACAGTAACATATATACAGCATGCGGACTAATCCATCACCATGTAAACGTAGTTAACTATATATCTTACACAGTCCAATCGTTTCATAGCCGGATCACTATTATATCTCCATATAACATAGTGTTATAGACTATAATTAAAATACTCCTGCCCTCGCAATAGCATTTACTGTTCAAAACACTGTCCTTGGTATCTTTAAAATCTAAAAAACGTTTCACTGTTCATCTTGTAGACAATTATTCCATATAAAACACGCTAATAAAATATTTAAAATCTAAAACCACTTGATATTTTACAAGCCTTGGATACGAGTTTTCAGTTCAAACACTATCCATCTCTCAATATTGCAGAATAAATCCTGACACAATCCAGTAAGTGCGAATCAAATTTACTCAGACATTAAAAGTAAACGTTTGTGATATAGTTTGTAACACAGACCTCTGGTTAATGTCTCTATACGGACCTGTTCCTTGTAGGTAAGAAAATGATATGATGTACAGTCTATAATTAGATGTAAAAGATTCTCCTTGTCATCAAATAGTTCTTGAATTAGCAAAGGTGGCTTATTACAATCTACGAGAAGAGATTTCAACTCTTGCATAAAGCGATTTCTTATGCTTGACAGTTTTTCACATTTAAGTATAAAGTGAGTCATATCTTCTGGTTCAATGTTACATAATGGACAGATTGCTGAGATACAGTTTTTTGAAAATCTAGACCTCTGATACTGAAGAATCATTATTCCGGTGGCGATTTTAACTTTAATTGCAGCCATATTAATAGAGTATGGGTCAGTCCCATTGCTTTTCCAAATATTATGCACAGTTCCTATGTTGGAATCATTAAAATTAATATATTTCAAGGATGACTTTTCTTTAGCTTCCTTCTTTAAATTTTGTAAAAAATGATTATTTATACAGTTATTCACAAGTCTATTCCAGCTTATTTTTGATGGTGGATTCTCAATGATATCATAAGGCGATGGCAATCCATAAATTACAGTTAAATTGTGTAGTTTTGTAAACCAACTTCCAGATTTTTCATCTTTCATAGCCAATTGTCTAAAAGCAATTTCTCTTTCAACAGACTTATCATTTCTAATTATATTTCCAAATGTTTTCAGAATTTTCTTATGAATTTCTCCCTCTATAGGAATACGCCCTAATAATAGTAAAGTTGCAGCTATTGATGTGCGTTTAGGCAAGTGCTGAACTCTAAAAATTAGTTGAAAAAGGCTTAACTTATCAGATGGACAAAAATGCAAGTGGAATGAATTTTTATGTGGTCGTGTTTGGTCTAGGCATGGAAATGAGTCTTTGTGGTGGCATATTTGTCAAGCATGTTAAAAGTTAACTCAGAACAATTAAACTATGCGGTCCACTATTTTTAAATAACTGTTTCAACTAAGGGAAATCCCGGAATTCCAACCATGACGTGAATGAGGGTTCCGAATAAGTGTGCTATATTTAGCCCTTCATTACTTCAGGGTAAACGGGTACGTTGTTACTTATATTGTTTCAAACTTTTTGGTTTATAACACTTTCATTCTTGTTTTACGACAGCCGAAGTTTGGTCGCTGCGGTTTCGTAACATATCCCTGCAGAGGACAAAACAATAGTTAGGCTGGGTTTGGGTTTAACTACAATATCATGACTTGAACATCTGGTTAAAAAGTAATGTGATTTAAAATACTCTGGTCCTATAACTTCCGTTTCTGAACGTCTATCTCCTATGCATTACACTCATGAACTTTAATTACAAGCTTACAGTGTTGATCATCAACTTGATGTGTAGGACTTCAGTTAACTGTTATGTATAAGTACCAAATTCATTATACATGATATCTTTCTTTTTCTCCCAATGACGAACAATTTGACAGAGAGACAACCTTGACCAAGAGGATCAGAATGCACATTTCTGTCAGCCCTCAAACAGAAATTTTCAGCTACCTTTCAGTTTTATATCATATTTGGTTAAAATTTTATCATGATTTGTCAACACATCCTTATCATGACTTGCCAAAGTTCCCAAATTATAGACTCCTTCACAGTAAGGATAAGTTCAGGCTCGTAGCCAGGAATTTCCTAAAGGGGGTTATTTGGCCTCAAACACTCGACTTTAACAGTCACAATTCGAATAGAACATTGACTTTAACAGTCAATATTTGTTTGCAAAAAGGGGGGGGGGGGGTTCGAACCCCCCTGGCTGTGGGTATGAAGTTGGACCATATCAGAATAACTAAAAAATACCAGAAAACATCATTAAAACATAGCATAATAATTTGTCATTGAAGTGCTTTGAAACATGCACAGGATTTCTTGTACTACTATACTAATTTACCACTTCAACCTCTGTAAAAAAAATATGCCTCCTTTTAAAAAAACATTATAATCATGCTAATTCTTTAAAATTCTGTCAAACAACAATTTTATTATTAAAATTTATTGTTTTTTTTGGTGTGTCTATAGTATACATGTATATAGTAGGATTTCAGATGACTGTTATATATAAGTACCAATACATTTTATCTTTCCTTTTCTCCGAACTGAACAAAGAAATAACACGACAGGTGCCGTATACACCATGCAGGAAATGCTTACCCTTCCGTAGCACCTGATTTCACTCCCTGTTTTTAGTGGAGTTTGTGTTGTTTCTTAATTATTACATACCTGTCAACCGACCCGTATTTTGCGGGTGTGACCCAAGATTTTCACAACTCTGAGTGATCACTCAGGACACCCGCCCGGTCACTGAATAACCCGGGAATTCCGAAAATGAGCCGTTTTCACCTGGATTTCTAAGCCTAGAGAATGATTTCATAAGTGATTTTTCTTTGAAATACCAGCAAATTCGTAATTCTTCCATCAACAGAAGTTCAGCTACCTGTGTAATTTGTCAAATAAAGTGACCCATCAAGTGCATTGCTTCACTTGACAGCTTTTGGTGTCAAACACACTGTTAATTAACACCAATTACCTTAGCTTTAGGTGGTAAATAAATTTCACTGTTGTCACGTTTTACAAACATTTTTCAACTGAGTTACTTCTCCTTTTTTGTCACCATTCAAAATTGTTCCTTATATTTACGTTTTTTGGGGTAAAAAGATCAAATCTACTACAAATAGAATTCAAATACATATTGAAATATAACTTTTAATTTAATTCATACTGTTGTCACAGGCTGTACTGTACCTTAATACAATTATAAAAATAATAAAGTTGAAAATTATTTTTTTCATCTGTACTTCCTTTCATGCCTTTAACTGTTTAATTTTATTTTACTATACTCTGATTAAGAAGACAATATGAGCAAAGACTGAATAGTCAAATGATAGTCAGTCACAACTTTCTAAAAATAATTTAAAAAAAAAGCCAGTCACAACTTGAGGGTGAAATACTATACTTATAGAACAATGTAGAAATGTCAGTAATAACATTAACCAAAGAAGAGGAGAAAGTGTCACAAAGTTATCAAAAGCTTTTCAAAGTGCAATGAAATAATGATTAATAAAGTGAACGTGTTAGGCAAACATTTATTTAAATTATAAAAAAAATGTCCCCTAATTACTGAAATTCAGCTCGAAAAAGTTCGTACGCGTTATGACCTGTTCATTCTTCAATGCTGGTCATGACCTGCATTTTCATCGTCACAGGTTGACAGGTATGTTATAATTTATAACTGTTGATGTTAATGTCCTTTGGTTTTGTGAGTCTTTGTTTACTCCTTGGTTTAGATTGTTATTGTCTCTATTCTGGAATGCAAGACCGAATCTGATAATCAAGAACCCTTATCATGCTTGTTAGGGCCCCGCCCTATAGTGATCAGTCTGTCCGTCCGTAACACTTTAACTTTGTGTCCGCTCCATATCTAGAGAACCATTATGATTTCATACTTTATACTTTACATGTTTATTAACCACCACCAGAGGGTGTGTCATGATGTATGTACAACTTCCTAGGTCAAAGGTCAAGGTAAAAAAAACTTTGGTTTCAGTTGACAACCCTGTGTCCTGTGGTGAATATCGTGTCCGCTCTATATCTTGAGAACCGTTATGATTTCAAAGTTTATACTTGACTTGTGCATGTATATGAACCAACAGCAGAGGGTGTGTCATAATTTATGAACGACTGCCTAGGGCAAAGTTCAAGGTCAAAAACTTTGGTTTCAGTTGACAACCCCATGTCCTATGGTAAAGATTGTGTCCGCTCTATATCTTGAGAACCGTTATCATTTTAAAGTTTATACCTGAAATTTATATAAACCAATATCAGAGTGTATGTCATAATTTATGTACAACTTCCTAGGTCAAAGGTCAAGGTCAAAAACTTTGATTTCAGTTGACAAACCCATGTCCTATGGTAAAGATACAATTTTTTAATGCATATTATTCACAGCGGGGCCCACAGAGATGGCTCCCATCTCAATGATATCTAGTTAAAGATAATTACACCATAATATTATTCTGAATTTACAATCTCTACTCACATGACTAAGCATGCCTGCAATTATCTTAATTTTACAAAAAAATATAAATTAGTAAGACTTACGAAATTGTCTTCGAGATGTCTTCCATGGCTTGTGTTTTTTTTGTAGTTTAATTTTTGCTTTGCATTTCAGGTGAATAATGCTCAAATGTTTCACTCTTGGGAAGTGCTTGAAGCTAACAATCTGGTCTTTGCAGTCAGTCAGGTAATTTATTGTAACCCCCTATGATCATAATGATACATGTATAAGTGGGTGTTATCATTGTTATAGTCACATCAACTTGAAAACTTAAAATTAATTACAAAAATGTAATAGACACATATATATGAATAAGGAGATTTGATATGCTTGTCAATGAGACAACCTTCCACCTGTCCACAAGACATGCTAGAGACCAAAAACAAGATAAAAAACCCATGTTAATTGTACTGTCAACTCATGACAGTGAACATTTACAAAAATTTATACCAAATTATGTTTATTTTTCCCCAACATGCCAAACATTAACATTGAAACATATGGAACATTGAAGAGTTTGAGCTTATTACATTCTTATTTTTTGTTTTACATGTACAGTACATTTAAGTAGTAAACTATGTATTTGTGGTTAAAAAAAAATCAAATTTCAAATGATATTTTTACACTAAAGCTACCAAACTATCCTAATGCTTTTAAGTGATTTTGAAGCAATTATTTAGGATTTTACTTTATTTTAAATTCAATGGATAAATTAATACGCTCTTAAATTTTCTTGTACTGATGACAATTGAGTTAAACAAAAAACTTCAGGCTTAATTTGAAGAATGTATGATTTAAAGTGAAACAACTTCTATTAAACAATCTTTTTAAAATTTATTATCATGGCTATTTTTTTTTTACTTGTGAAGATAACAACTCTAGTTACTTATAAATTTCTTCTTAAAGGCACTTAACCCATTATGAAATTCTTGGAGTGAAACCAGATGCTTCGAAAGATGAGATTAAAAAGGCATATAAGAAGAGGTCCTTAGAGGTAATATGATATACTGGTAAATTCAATGCTTTTCAAGTTTAGGATTTTCTGATCATGTGATCACAAGGAGAATTAGCTGGCGTAACACTGTTGTGTGCTAACAGGGGATGAGACATAGTTTACTCTGCCTACTTGTCCATTTAATTTTATTTGGAACTGTAGAACTACCTAGAACTATGAACTGCCAAAGAAGACAGTAGCTCATAAAATCAGGGTTGCCTCGATGGCTTAGTGGTGTAAATAGTTCTGATAACTTCTGATACACATAGTAGGTGTGTTTTACTCCAATCCTAATTGATTTGGATTGGTAGTCTTTCATTCTAAAGGTCATGATACTTCTCAGGTCACTTTGGCTTCCTTTGTCCAGTAAAATTGTCTGCCACTAAATATACTATAATAAGTCATTGTAAGTGCTGACTATGCAGTATGGGCTTTGCTCATTGTTGAAGGCCGTATGGTGACCTATAGTTGTTAATGTCTGTGTCATTTTGGTCTTTTATGGATAGTTGTCTCATTGGCAATCACACCACATCTTCTTTTTTATATTTAACCTAAAAAAAAAAATCAATAGTTCCATCAATTATGAGGTTAACCTTCTTTGGAACATAAAATTAGTTTACCGTTAAATAAGAAGATTCAACTTTTTGCATAACAAAAGATATTCAAAGACCTTTCAGTGAGAACCAATGTTTATCTTGTTTACAGAGAATTGTTAATTTCTCATTGAAACAGTACTTTAACAGTCAATATTGAAACCAAGCTGATTGTTTGATGAGTTTTAAATCTTTTCACTATTTTATTTTTTAGCTACATCCTGATGTGAATCAAGATGATCCAAAAACACACGACAAGTTTGTTGAATTAAAAGATGCATACGGTACACTGCTCAAAGAAGATTCACGAGAACAATATGACAAAGACCTTAACATGGCTTTCATATACCATCGACATAAGACAAGGTATGACCAAGTAAATTCAAACATACCCCACCCCACCCTTTCATATAAAAACAACATCTATAATGCAAGTTAAAAGCAACAGATATAATCTGTGAAAAGTTGAAAAATTTATCAAAACCACCTGCATGAAAGCATACATGCATGTTCAACTCACCTTTTCTTCACGAATCAAATCAAGAAAGCTGCTGGATTGTGATTCCTTTTTATATGTCTATGCATATTCATCAGAACGTATATTATAGAATCTTAGACCTGTTGGATTATCAACACAAATCACCTACAATCATCCTGATTCACAGTGAGTCACTCCACACCAGCTAAAGTGATGTTTTGACTCTATCTCCTTGTGGGTTCTGTAAGGGCTATTCCATTAAAATGTATTTTGGAGGGTAGGAAGAGACTTTCAGAATATCCCTACAACCTAGAAATATTTTTTATAGATGATTTTGCATAATGGGTATACTGATAGACCATACTGAAAAAGACCCATGACCCACATTCAATAATTAAACTTCCTACCCTCCCACATGCATTTTAATAGAGTAGCTCTAACCCGTAAATGTTAAATCTGGTAATATTTAGTGATATCCACCTTTGGTGATGCTCACCAGTAGAAAAACCAACTTTCTCCAACATGTTTGATAATTATATAATTATATAATCAGCTTTCAGTACATGGTGATCTTTTGATCATTTTTAATTAAATTTTTTACAGAAACAGATCTCTTGAAGATGAACATGATCTTCAACATCAAAACTTTGAGAGACATTTTAATGTGAAGATTGATAAAGCTGATTTTATAAAGCAAGTGGAAGAGATGGAGAAAGAATCCCGCTCTGCTGCTGGACCTAAGATAGATAGAAGTGTTGGGAAATATATTGTGGCATTTTATATATGTGCAGCAGTTTTTGCCCTCTTTGTTGTGTAGTAAGTTCATAGTTTTAGTTAAGAAATAAAGACTTTTTAGTGAAAAGGTAAATGCAGACAAGGTGATGCAGTGAGAGCAATTACTGTTGATTTATTATTATTCATAAGATACTAATTATACCCCTGCTTTTAAAAAAGTGTGAGCTTACTGTAGCTGGTTTACTGTTTTATAATACAAAAAAGAGGAATATGTCCAGCCATATAACAAGAAATAAAATAGAAATTTTATAATAAACGAAAATAAGATATAGGTTACACATTGTGCTTTTATGCCCCACCTATGATAGTAGATGGGCATTATGTTTTCTGGTCTTCGTCTGTCTGTTCCGCTTCAGGTTAAAGTTTTTGGTCAAGGTAGTTTTTGATAAAGCTAAATTCCAATCAATTGAAACTTAGTTCACATGTTCCCTATGGTAAGATCTTCCCAATTTTAATGTTAAATAAGGTTTTTGTCGAGCCTTCGACTTTAGTTGAAAAAGCGAGACTAAGCGATCCTACATTCCATCGTCGGCGGCGTCCACAAATATTCAATCTGTGGTTAAAGTTTTTGAAATTTTAATTACTTTCTTAAACTATACTGAATTTCTACCAAACTTAGACAGAAGCTTGTTTATGATCATAAGAAAGTATCCAGAAGAAAATTTTGTAAAAATAAAATTCCATTTTTTCCGTATTTTACTTATAAATGGACTTCGTTTTTCTGCGAGGAAACATTACATTCACTCTGTGGTTTTAAGTTTTTAAAATTTTAATAACTTTCATAAACTATCCTTGATTTGTACCAAACTTGGACAGAAGCTTGTTTATGATCATAAGATAGTGTCAAGAAGAAAATTTTGTAAAAATAAATTTCCACTTTTCCGTATTTTACTTATAAATGGACTTAGATATTATTCAGAAGTAAATTTTGTAAAAAAAAAATCACTTTTTCCGTATTTTACTTATAAATGGACTTAGTTTTTCTTCCAGTTAACATTACATACAGTCTGCAGTTAAAGTTTATAAAACATTTATTATATTCATAAACTATCCTGGATTTTTTGACCAAACTTGGAAGCTTCTTTCAATCAAAAGACAGTATCCAGAGGGACATTT
Organism: Mytilus edulis; assembly: GCF_963676685.1. Taxonomy (NCBI): domain Eukaryota; kingdom Metazoa; phylum Mollusca; class Bivalvia; order Mytilida; family Mytilidae; genus Mytilus; species Mytilus edulis. The sequence goes on along the minus strand of NC_092346.1, from coordinate 13,716,805 downwards.
TTATTGATGTCTTTCCTCATTTTTGTTGAGTCTGCGATTAACAGCAAAAGTAGGCAAGACACTGGGTTCCGTGGAACCCTTACAAATTTTTATGCCCCACCTACGATAGTAGAGGGGCATTATGTTTTCTGGTCTGTGCGTCCGTTCGTACGCCTGTCCGTCCGTCCGTCCGTCTGTCCCGCTTCAGGTTAAAGTTTTTGGTCAAGGTAGTTTTTGATGAAGTTGAAGTCCAATCAACTTGAAACTTAGTATACATGTACCGTATGATATGATCTTTCTAATTTAAATGCCAAATTAGAGTTTTGACCCCAATTTTACGGTTCACTGAACATAGAAAATGATAGTGCAAATTTCAGGTTAAAGTTTTTGGTCAAGGTAGTTTTTGATGAAGTTGAAGTCCAATCAACTTGAAACTTAGTATACATGTGCCCTATGATATGATCTTTCTAATTTAAATGCCAAATTAGAGTTTTGACCCCAATTTTACGGTTCACTGAACATAGAAAATGATAGTGCAAATTTCAGGTTAAAGTTTTTGGTCAAGGTAGTTTTTGATGAAGTTGAAGTCCAATCAACTTGAAACTTAGTATACATGTGCCCTATGATATGATCTTTCTAATTTTAATGCCAAATTAGAGTTTTGACCCCAATTTTACGCTTCACTGAACATAGAAAATGATAGTGCATATTTCAGGTTAAAGTTTTTGGTCAAGGTAGTTTTTGATAAAGTAGAAGTCCAATCAACTTGAAACTTAGTATACATGTTCCCTTTGATAAGATCATTCTAATTTTAATGCCAAATTAGAGAATTTATTCCAATTTCACAGTCCTTTAAACATAGAAAATGATAGTGCGAGTGGGGCATCCGTGTACTGTGGACACATTCTTGTTTACTCAATTTCAGGGTCGATTGAACATGAAAAATAATAGTGCGAGTGGGGCATCTGTGTACTTTGGACACATTCTTGTTTTTAACTAATTTGCACAAAACACAGAAAATAATGAGCTTGAAACACATTGATTGAATAAAGACTGTGCATAAGGACAAGAATGCCCCTGCACATGCCCAAGTTGAAAAAGACGAAAATGGGACAGACTGTTAAGGCTAACACTTAATGCTCCCTTTGCCTACAGTGGGGACATAAAAATGACAAACAATGTTGCATGAAAATCTATACAATCTTTGATCTAGAAGTAGTTCCCAAGAGTACAATACATTCATATCAGAATTCAGCAAAAAAAGAATTATCAATGATATTTTTAATCAAATTAATAATTTATTGAATTTTCTTTTTTCTTTTAAGTTCTGAGATGACGAAAAGGAAGTTTTCTGAAATTCCACCACAACAGAGATATGTACATCCAAGTCAAAAGGCCATGAGTCATGAAAAAGAAGCATTCATGAATCATTATAAGGACCAACAAGAGTAAGTGTTATCAACCTAAGTGAATCAGAATAATTGAAGGATCTGGGCTATTCCAGAAAAGGGGGAAGGCACTTTATATAAATAATAAATCAGAAAAAGATATCAGAGCATCTTTTCACAATTTTATGCACTTCCACTGTCAATTACAATTGTTTTGGTAGCATGTGCTGAAACACACTGCCTTCAAACCTCCATGAATAGCCCTCATGTAATTATAAAATTAGACAGAATACAGCAGTGTTAAAGTACCATAGAATTCAATACTGTAAATACAGAAATTGATGTGCAGTTTTATTTATGAGAATAATGGGACATTTTAAGTATCACAATTTTAAAAACTCTCTTTCTGATATGTGATACCCAGATATGTATAAATCTTTTCCTAAAATCTCAATAATAAAACTCACATTTTTGTAGATTCTTTAAGAATTGCATTAATAAAGGCATTTATCATATATTTATTACAAAATACAGCAATTTTGTATATCTAATAAAGGTTCTTTTTTCCAGTCTGTATCACCTACCCTAGGCCTGTATCACATACCCCATATCACATTCCTGGCGTGACATCATAATTAGAATGACGTCAACGTTTGACCTATGACGTCCAGTTGCTGCATTTTCAGGCTTAGGGGAAAAAATGATTTCTATAAAAAAAAAAAAAAAACGTCCTATCATTTCAACTGAAATTGATTTTTTTCCAAATAATTATAACCCAGTAACTTGACAAGCAATTTTTATATAAAATAGTACACTAAGATGTAGAAATATCTGAAGTTTTATTGTTTATTTGGTCATAATTTTCGTGAAGTTTGTTTCTGCACAAATGCATTTTTTTACAATTTTAATTTGGTTTTAAAAAATATCTGATAAACAGAATAATACATGGCAAAATCTGTATCACACGCCGTATCACCCTCGACCAATATCATCCCTCGGGTCTAAAGGCCCTCTGGCTGATATTGGTATCTCGGGATGATACGGTGTATGATACGGATTTTGCCATGTATTATTCTCTATGTAATATTTTCTGAATTTACAGTATTATCCAGTGTTCTAGGATTTTTTTGGCACCTTGACTTACCACGGGTAAGATCAATAAAAAAATTACTTACCCACATCTAAAAGTTAATTTACTGAACAAAGCTGGATTCGGATACGATTGAATTTTGTACAAAATTTAAAAAAAACGATTTCTTACTAAATTTGACAAATATGTTATAGTTATTACTATGTCATTTATTAAGAGCTATAATAAATGCAACTGTAAGTCTATTTTCCTCCGATGACAAGAAAAAAAATCGTTTATGTCCCGATTTAAGCACCAGTTATCAATCCGGATTTCCCGATTTTACCGACACCGTGACCGACTTTTAGAATGATAGGAGAAGAATGTGGTCTCTTTTGCCCTTGATTACACCTAGTAAACGAGTGCTTGAATAAAAGCGCCGATAGACATCGACAAAATCTTCGATCTTTTATCAAAGTTTTTTCTCATGATTTAATAAAAATAAAAAGCAGATATGGGAAAATTGAAGAGGACCGGGAAATTTCAAGAGTTTTTCGGCTTCCCCGAACTTGAAAATTGACTTACCACCGGGTGACAAAGGCTAAAAAATGACTTACCCGTTGTCCTAATCCACTTACCCCGGGTAACGGGTAATGGGAATCCTAGAACACTGTTACACTGTTATCAGTATTTTTTTGTCTTTGTTTTGGTAAATTAGAACTTTTGAAGCCTTTTTAGCATGATATCAATACTGTAAACACAGAAATTATTGTATTAGGTAAAATATATGTGGGAGATATATGTCAATGAGACAGCAAACTAATGAATCAAGCAACAAAAAGACCGCCAGTGGTCTAATAAAGGCAGCTGTAGTATACCGCTGTTCAATAGTCTTAAATTGATTAACCAAAAATTAAGAGAAACACATCAACTGTAAGAGGAAAATAAACAGAAATACTAAAATACAACACAAGCAAACGTCAACATAAAAAGAAAAGATGGAAGATAACATTTTTTGAAGAACTAATGTATGATCAACTATTTAATATTTCTGGAAATGCTACATGCTACTTATACTAATTTACACAATTAACAAAAGATCACATAATTTGTATATGTTACAGTAAAGAATTGGGTCACATGTACATGATGATGCGTGCCAAGAAAATAAAGGAAACAAAAGAAGACAATATAAAGCAAGCAAAATTTGCTGAAGAAAAGGTTAGAAAGAACAGAAGACTAAATATAGGTGGTTCAAAAAGGAAAGAAGAAACTTCTCAGTAAGGTAAATACACATAGTAAATTCTCCATGTGTGTTGTGTATTGATTTTTCTCCATGCTGTCCCTTTCTCAGTGACAATAGCATTCAATTGGAAAATATCCTATATTTTATGAAAACTGAACAGAATTATACCTTTAGATTTATTTTTGATCAGATTAATATTGAGGTTCCTCATAACAAAGACGTTTTGTATATGCAAAATGATTAGTTTAAAAGTGCAACTTGAAAAAGTCTCAAAATGGTATTCTGAATCGCCAAATCCTCTTTCAGAATCACAGTTACTAGAACAGATCAGCAACATTGAATGTCTGTCACTGAATTGAAGTACCGACAACTTATTTTAGTCTAGATTTTTTTAGTAACCGAATTGTCATCTGATAAAGTCATACTGATGAAAAGGTGCACATTTTTGTCTGCATTCAAAATCTTTCGGTTTGAACCTGTCCTGGTTTTATTTACTATTCTAAATGTTCATATTAAATCTATACCAGTACATTGCAGTGGCAGATGCAGAAACTTTCATAAGGGAGGGCCCACTGACTGCCTTAAGAGGGTGCCCACTCCAGTCATGCTTCAGTGATACCCTATATAATGACCCCTTTTTAGCTCACCTGGCCCGAAGGGCCAAGTGAGCTTTTCCCATCACTTTGCGTCCGTCGTCCGTCGTCCGTCGTCGTCCTGCGTCCGTCGTCGTTAACTTTTACAAAAATCTTCTCCTCTGAAACTACTGGGCCAAATTAATCCAAACTTGGCCACAATCATCATTGGGGTATGTAGTTTAAAAAATGTGTGGCTTGACCCGGCCAACCAACCAAGATGGCCGCCATGGCTAAAAATAGACCATAGGGGTAAAATGCAGTTTTTGGCTTATAACTCAAAAACCAAAGCATTTAGAGCAAATCTGACATGGGGTACAATTGTTTATCAGGTCAAGATCTATCTGCCCTGAAATTTTCAGATGAATGGGACAACCCCTTGTTGGGTTGCTGCCCCTGAATTGGTAATTTTAAGGAAATTTTGCTGTTTTTGGTTATTATCTTGAATACTATTAAAGATAGAGATAAACTGTAAACTGCAATAATGTTCAGCAAAGTAAGATTTACATATAAGTCAACATGACCGAAATGGTCAGTTGACCCCTATATGAGTTATTGCCCTTTATAGTCGAATTTTTAACCATTTTTAGCTCACCTGGCCCGAAGGGCCAAGTTAGCTTTTCTCATCACTTGGCGTCCGTCGTCCGTTGTCGTCCGTCGTCCGTCGTCCGTCGTCGTCGTCGTCGTCCGTCGTCGTTAACTTTTACAAAAATCTTCTCCTCTGAAACTACTGGGCCAAATCAAACCAAACTTGGCCACAATCATCATTGGGGTATCTAGTTTAAAAAATGTGTGGCGTGACCCGGTCAACCAACCAAGATGGCCGCCACGGCTAAAAATAGAACATAGGGGTAAAATGCAGTTTTTGGCTTATAACTCAAAAACCAAAGCATTTAGAGCAAATCTGACATGGGGTAAAAATGTTTATCAGGTCAAGATCTATCTGCCCTGAAATTTTCAGATGAATCGGTCAATCGGTTGTTGGGTTGCTGCCCCTGAATTGGTAATTTTGAAGAAATTTTGCTGTTTTTGATTATTATCTTGAATATTATTATAGTTAGAGATAAACTGTAAACAGCAATAATGTTCAGCAAAGTAAGATCTACAAATAAGTCAACATGACCAAAATGGTCAGTTGACCCGTTTAGGAGTTATTGCCCTTTATAGTCAATTTTTAACCATTTTTCGTTAATTAAAGTAATCTTTTACAAAAATCTTCTCCTCTGAAACTACTTGGCCAAATTAATCCAAACTTGGCCACAATCATCTTTGGGGTATTTTGTTTAAAAAATGTGTGGTGTGACCTGGTCAACCAACCAAGATGGCCGCCACGGCTAAAAATAGAACAAAGGGGTAAAATGCAGTTTTTGGCTTATAACTCAAAAACCAAAGCATTTTGAGGAAATCTGACATGGGATAAAAATGTTTATCAGGTCAAGATCTATCTGCTCTAAAATTTTCAGATGAATCGGTCAATCGGTTGTTGGGTTGCTGCCCCTGAATTGGTAATTTTGAGGAAATTTTGCTGTTTTTGGTTATTATCTTGAATATTATTATAGATAGAGATAAACTGTAAACAGCAATAATGTTCAGCAAAGTAAGATCTACAAATAAGTCAACATGACCAAAATGGTCAGTTGACCCGTTTAGGAGTTATTGCCCTTTATAGTCAATTTTTAACCATTTTTCGTAAATTAAAGTAATCTTTTACAAAAATCTTCTCCTCTGAAACTACTTGGCCAAATTAATCCAAACTTGGCCACAATCATCTTTGGGGTATCTAGTTTAAAAAAAAATGTGTGGCGTGACCTGGTCAACCAACCAAGATGGCCGCCACTGTAAAAATAGAACATAGGGGTAAAATGCAGTTTTTGGCTTATAACTCAAAAACCAAAGCATTTTGAGGAAATCTGACATGGGATAAAAATGTTTATCAGGTCAAGAACTATCTGCCCTGAAATTTTCAGATGAATCGGTCAATCGGTTGTTGGGTTGCTGCCCCTGAATTGGTAATTTTGAGGAAATTTTGCTGTTTTTGGTTATTATCTTGAATATTATTATAGATAGAGATAAATTGTAAACAGCAATAATGTTCAGCAAAGTAAGATCTACAAATAAGTCAACATGACCAAAATGGTCAGTTGACCCCTTTAGGAGTTATTGCCCTTTATAGTCAATCTTTAACCATTTTTCATAAATCTAAGTAATCTTTTACAAAATCTCCACTGAAACTACTAGGCCACAATCATCTTTGGGGTATCTAGTTTGAAAAATGTGTCCGATGACCTGGCCATTCAACCAAGATGGCCGCCACGGCTAAAAATAGAACATAGGGGTAAAATGCAGTTTTTTGCTTATAACTATGAAACCAAAGCATCTAGAGCAAATCTGACAAGAAGTTAAATTGTTAATCAAGTCAATATCTATCTGCCCTGAATTTTTCAGATGAATTGGACAACTGGTTGTTGGGTTGCTGCCCTCCAATTGGTAATTTTTAAAGAAATTTTGCCGTTTTTGGTTATCTTGAATACTATTATAGATAGCGATAAACTGTAAACAGCAATAATGTTCAGCAAAGTAAGATCTACAAATAAGTCAACATGACCTAAATGGTCAATTGACCCCTTAAGGAGTTATTGCCCTTTATAGTCAATTTTTAACAATTTTCATTAATTTGGTAAATTTATGTAAATTTTTACCAAATATAGTTCTCTGTTACTAATGGGCAAAGTTCATGATAGATATAATTGTAAGAAGCAAAATCGTTCAGTAAAGTAAGAACTTCAAACACATCACCATCACCAAAATACAATTTTGTCATGAATCCATTTGTGTCCTTTGTTTAATATGCACATAGACCAAGGTGAGCGACACAGGCTCTTTAGAGCCTCTAGTTTTTAAAAGGGGGGACTGGGCCCCCTGAAAAACCCTCTAAATCCGCCTTTGCAGAGTACAGTGTCTTAAATGTGCTTTACACCAAAACCCATGGTGATACTCTTAATAAAGGGAGAAGTTGTTACTTTATCATATGGTACTAAAATCATTAAAACAAATCAATTCGTTTTTGCCCTAGATGACTTTTTAAAATGTATATATCATTGAAAAAGCTCCAAATTATCTCCCTTTGGTGCAGAAATGCTATTTTTTGGCATTAAAATCGGTGACCTATATTTTTTATTTTTATTTTCAAATAAGCTGTTCTCAAACTAAACTATTGTAAAAATTTGAGCGATTTTTGTAATTTACTTCTTTATTTATTTTGATATTACCTCTATTTCTCCCATTAGTTCAACAGGAAAAAAGTGCATGCACCAAAAAGTATTCTTCTTTCGAAGGCAGATTGTGAGTGTAAATGAATGATGACCCCACTTTTTTAATTAATTGATTAAGACCTGCCCCTTAGGTAGTTTATAGATTGTAGTGTGAATATTGAGAGGAAATTATAGACTATCGCAAGTATTTAGATTATTCAAAGAGTTCATAGATATGTATTCAACATGTGATTTTAAATCATGAATGAAGAACTAAACATTTTATTTTTACAAAGAAAGCTTTGATATTCCATATTATTGTAGAGGTATACAGTAGTTCTTTTATTGAATTTAATTTGTTAAATATTTTTCTATTGTAGGACACTGTTTGGCTTATCAACAACATTATCTAATTTGATGTACAGATTCTGGACTTCTAATGAGGCTTTACATCATGAAAACCTATCTATGGAGATGGATACGGGCAAAGGAAATTTAACTTTTGGTTATTTGTATCATGCTGACTCATTGAAGAAACACACCTCATTTTAATCATGATAATTAAAAAAAAAATGAATCCCGTGTTAGAAAATACTTTGCAAGGGTAAAATTATTAAACTCAGCAGTGTGCTTAGTAAGAATGATACATTGATTTTAATAAGAAAAAATAATAATTTAAAATGAAAAATCTCAGTTGACCATCCTGTTGGTATGTTATTTTGATGTTTGAATTAGATGCAAAATCAGGATATTAATATTTAACATTCCCCATTGTAAGTCAATCTATCTACCAGGCATAAAAGTGGTAGAAATATCTGTAGGTTGTGTACTACTCTGTGATTTAGTAACTCTTTAAATTTATTGACAATTGGTCGAGTGATTTTTTTTCTCTTTTATTATTTGTCTTAAAATCTTCCTGAAATGTATTTTTTATTAACTTGCTACTGGTAGTGCCTAGTTAAAATTGAAACAGACTGTTTATAAATAACAGAAAGGGATCACCCGGTACACCTGCCGGGTCATTGAAATAACCCGGGAATTCCGAAAATGACCCGATTTCACCCATATTTCTTAGCCTTGAGATTGATTTTCATAAGTAATATTCCTTTGAAATACCGGCAAATTCGTAATTCTTCCATGAACAGGCAGTTCATCTAGCTATGTAAACTGTCAAATTAAGTGACCCATTAAGTGCATGGCTTTACTTGACAGCTTTGGTGTCAAACACACTGTTAATTAACACCAATTACCTTAGCTTTAGGTCGTAAATAAATTGCACTACTGGTTTACAAACATATTTGAACTAGAGTTACTTCCCCTTATTTGTCACCATTCAAAATTATTCCTTATATTTACGTTTTATGGGTGAAAAAGATTAAATCATAAAAATATAAAATTCAAATACATATTGAAAAATAACTTTTCATTATTTTTATACCTTTATACAATATTTTAAAAAAAAGTTTAAAATTATTTTTTACATTTATACTTCCTTTAAATGTATTACTATATTTTATCAAAGTCTAATTTCCTTGTCAACTAAGAGATGAATGTTCATAGATGTAATACCTCTATGGTATGTTTAAAAGCTACATAGCCAGAAGTATCATTTAAAAATTACATTTAAAAAATAAATTTTAGATGATGACAAAAAGTAAAGAACATAAATTTATAAAAATCTTTAAAAGTGCAATGAAATAATAATAAATAAGATTTGAAATGACTTAACCAAGTGAACATGCATTGATGTTTTGGTATCTTTGATATACATTATAAGAAAATGTACCATAAATACTGAAATTCAGCTCGAAAAAGTTTGTAAGCGTTATGACCTGCATTTTCATCGTCACAGGTTGACAGGTATGAGAACCTGTCAACTGGGTTCATGATTTTGATCTTTTCCTTGTTTCTCTATCTATAGTTTGGTGGCATTGGTAGCATGATTATTGTCTTTTCATCTGGTGCTGTCCACCTTTATTTTAAACTTATCATAATTTTTATGCCCCACCTACGATAGTAGAGGGGCATTATGTTTTCAGGTCTGTGCCTCCGTTCGTCTGTGCGTCTGTCCGTCCGTTCGTCCCACTTCAGGTTAAAGTTTTTGGTCACGGTAGTTTTTGATGAAGCTGAAGTCCTATCAACTTGAAACTTAGTACACATGTTCCTTATGATATGATCTTTCTTATTGTAAAACAAAATTAGACTTTTCACACCATTTTCATGGTCCACTGAACATAGAAATTAAAAGTGTCAGTTTCAGGTTAAAGTTTTTGGTCAAGGTAGTTTTTGATGAAGCTGAAGTCCAATCAACTTGAAACTTAGTACACATGTTCCTTATGATATGATCTTTCTTATTTTAAAACAAAATTTTACTTTTGACACCATTTTCATGGTCCACTGAACATAGAAATTAAAAGTATGAGTTTCAGGTTAAAGTTTTTGGTCAAGGTAGTTTTTGATGAAGCTGAAGTCCAATCAACTTGAAACTTAGTACACATGTTTCTTATGATATGATCTTTCATATTTTTAAACCAAATTATTTTCCCATGATTTTGCAAATTAAAAAAGTGTCTATTATTTTGAATAAGAAAACAAACAAATTTTTTAAAGCTTCCTTGTATCTGTTGCTAGGAAATATAGTCCATCATTATATTAATCTTTTTAATAGATTTTTGGGTTTTTTTCTATCTTGTGTGTTTTACCATGTGATTTGCTACAGTAAGGAATATATTCTTACTTAAATTGTATTTGTGATTTCATGTGTGAATGAGTGTATGTGCTTGCAAGTATGTGTGTTTGTTTATGTGTTCGTGAAATATTTTAAATGGAAGGGCATTGGTGACATGAATTGAATTTTTTACTCAATATTTATACATGATGAATAATGTGCGAAGATAACTTAATGTAAATAGTATGAAAGATTAAAATATAATATAATAATTATGTGATTTTAAGTTAAACTTGTATATTAAAGACTGAATGATTAAATAACAATCTTTAGAATGAGAGAGAGAGAAAGAAAGTGTGCATAGGAACTAATTATGGATGCCAATTAACTATTTTATATGACTTGTTAACAGTGTTTCTTGTGGTAACAAACTATTGGATGCTACAATCATCACAACCATCAAGTCAGTGTAATAATCATGTATAGATTATGGAATTTATTTTGTAAAAAAGATAAACTAATAAAAATTTGACATTATTTTTAGGTTTTATTGGTGCCACCTTAGTATATGAATGTGAGACTTATGGATTCTAATTTGGCAATGGAGTGCTCTTGGTAAAGTTTTTTTTGTTCCCTGTGCGATGTGTTGCAGGGGATATAGATATACTGGGCATCCAACTAGTTTACAAATCTTGTCAGATGCTTATAAAACTTATAATGTAGAATTATATCAGCAAATCAGTGCCTATCAATTATTTTTAAAAGAGTTATGCCCTTGGAAGTGTTAATGATATGGAAAATTGCATCATTAGTGCATGTGAACAATTCTTGCCAAATCTTTATGAAACTTATATCAAAGGTTTATTTCAGCATTGTCTCTCACAATTTCAAAAATCAATGCAAATTAAATATCTTAAACGAGTTATGCTCAAAGGAAAAATTAATATCAGAAATTGCAATGCATTTGCTCTAAAGACTTCATTTCTCTAAGGTATTTAAAAACATTTTTTTTGTAATTGCCCCTGAACCTTTGACTAGATAAAATATATGCAAGGTGAGGGACATTGGAACTTTTCTTTTACTATTTTAGAAGCTATAAGATAAAGAGCTTCCTCAAGCCTGAATTTCGGTCTTCAATATCATTTCATGGTTCAATAAACATAACAAAAAACTTATGAATATGTTATTTTCACCACATGTTAATTTCGGTTTCATTGATACAAACTAGTTAGCTTTATCTGGTATACAAAATCTGTTCCAAGTATACAAACTGTTGGACAGGGTTCAACTGAATTTGACCTTATGTTAAGGTTCAGCGATTGTCTTGTAAGTTTGACATGTGAAGAGGAGTTTCTCAGAGTGAGAGTTATAGGTCAACTGTAATTGCTCCACATAATGATTGCGCCACGATAATATGGATCTTACAGGGTTCATATGACTATGACCTCATAATTATCTGACTGTACAAGTTTCTTTATTTATAGTGAAAGAAATCAGTCTACTATATTTGGTATGTAGAATAATTTTGAGAAGTGCATTTGTTTCTGAAAGCCTTCACTTGACCTTGATCTCATTTTCAAGGTTTATTGATCTATCTTAATATGAAAATAAGGAATTGTGAAAAAATGGCCAATTGTATTACATTGTACATACATAATCAAACAAAGGAAATAATTATTTGGAGGGTCTTTACTTTCTTTAAAGAATTCGTAAAACATTCCTCTATTCATAAGTTGTGATAAATGACACCAGGAAATTACCAACCAATTTCCATATGGCCCACGCTCTCTAAAATTTTAAATTCACAATCAGACTTTTGCTTTAATTACTCGTGCCAAAAAGCCCTAATGAATTTAATAGATAACCGCATTTTAAATATTGATACCTGTGTATTTTTAGATCTTAAGGAAGCTTTTGATTTGGTGGATCATCATATGCTATTTCAGAAATTAAGATACTATGCTGATCTCAAAACGTTCGCTTTGTTGGTTTGAATCTTATCTTTCTTTAGGAACACAGATGGTTTGTGTTGGACATTCTCTAAACTTGCTGAAATTGGAGGTCTTCAATGATCACTATTGGGTCCTTTGTTGTTTATTTTGTTCATGATTGATTAATTATTAGAAAATATGGCTGTCATATTGAAAAGTTTGCTAATGACTCAACTTTTCACTGTCGTGGTAAATGGTATCCATTCTATCAATTTTTATTCAAATCATGATTCAATTTAGTAAACATTTGGTGTTGTAGGATCAACATGTTAATACATTCCGCAAAAACACAATATAAAAATAAGGAGATGAGGTATAATTGCCAATGAGACGTATACAACTATCCACCAAAGATAAAAGAATTTAAATTTAAGTAATTATATAGGCAATCGTACGGCCTTCGACAATGAGAAACCCATACCGTATAGTTGGGTTTAAATTGTACTGACAAGTCACATTTAATATATGTAACAATTAAATTGAAAAAACTAGATGGCCTAATTCATAACAAGAAAATTTATGAAAAACGAATATATAAGTCATGAACCAACGACATCCACTGAACTTGATGCTCTTGATTTGGGACAGTCACATACATAACGTGGCGGGTTAAACATGTTTTTGAGCTGTCAACCCTCCCCTAACTGTTGACAGTGTTGTTAGAGCTCAACATTACGTAAACTATAAAAATTAGACGAAAAAGGTCTATATTTAACTCTGTCATCAGATCGATACCAAGCAGAAAAAACATCAAACATAAACACAGATTGGAAGTGGCATGGTATGTATCCATCCCTCATCACAAACAACAAAAGGACACTAAAGTACAGATCTTAGAATACTCAGTTTAATACCAATAGTTAGTTTAAAGCCAATAGCAACTAACAAAAAAGATCCCGGAGTAAACTGAATTGGACATGTAAATAGCTGTTGGTATAGATCATAGCTGAATTATTAAAAATATGAATACAAAAATGTTTTAAGAATAAGAATAGATCACGACCTTACGTGAAAAAATCAAGTTCATCAAATTTCTTAACCATTGGTTAAAAGTTCATTTATTTTGCCAAAAATTCCCAAATTGTTAAGGCAGTGGCTATTTTGCCGGCTCCGGCAAAATAGCCTCTTATGTGCTATTTTACCGGCTCTGGCAAAATAGCCTCCTTGGTGCTTTTTTGCCGGTTCTGGCAAAATAGCGATTTATATAGAGATTTGCTATTTTGCCAGTCCTATTTTAGATTTTTAATCAAGATGATATGAAATATATTTTTAGGGAAACTATTTATGCACATGCAAATGATATACACATGTATGTGGCAAGATGTCAATAACCTTTTCATCTTCATCTTGCCTTCCTGGTCTGACAGTTAAATTCGGAGTACATACGTTACTATCTGTTGAACATTAAACGTTCAAAAATAGAAAACAACAAATGAATGTGATGTTATAAAACAAACTTGATTTTCGACAGATATGAAAAGCTTCAGCAGGTTTTGGTGCACTTTTGAAACGACAACTATTTGTAACTGAGGAAACGTGAAACGAGGACTACAAAAATCATGAAAACCAGACAAAACGTTAACGATTAATACCAAAAAAATGACCATCGGTAATGATCATCGGTATAAAATGTGTTTGTAATAGTTTTGACAAGTAGGTAAAATTACTATGTGAAACTTCTAATTTTTATTAAGCTTATCTTTTTATTGTAATATAATAATAAAATTACCTATATGATAGCGTCTTTTTTGATGAACGGTCATACCGGTCATACCATATAAAGAGTTTAGAAGTATTAAAAGTAAACTGTAACAGAGTGTTAATTATCCCGATCATACACGTACGGTCGGACCATACGCGTAAGGTCGGACCATATGTTTATGCTTCATTTTAGACTTCCTATTAAAGAAAAAAGTACAAGTATCAATTTTGATGCTTTTCTTTTTAGATATTTAAAAATATATTCTAAAAGTAAAGAATATCAATTTAAGGATGTACACCTCTGAGGAGCCAAACATTTCAAGAATTCCTGCAGGGTCAAAAACGACCTGCGACTCGTGGGCTTTTTAGAGGCGACTTCCGACCTAAGGGTCTTTTAAAAACGACCTGCGACCTGTAAAATTTGTTAAAAAACGACCTCCAACCGACTTCCGTCCTCTGTGTTGGGAAAAACGAGCTGCGACCTTTACATTTCCCTTAAAAACGACCTCTCGACGAATTTAAATGCAACCTTGCGACCTGAGGGGGGGGGGGGGGGGGGTACCCTGTGGGAGCCTCATCAAACGTTTTTTCGTAACCTGATTTTTGGGTTTATAAGACTGTAACAAAATAATTGGTGAAGAAAAAAATCATATGGTGGTGCACTTCTTATTTTTGCTACGACCCTTTGAAAATGCTTAATTTTGATGATTTTTCCATTTTTCATCGATTTTTACCTGTCTTTGGGCTATAGTCCTGAAAAAAATCACAGTTCCACATTTAAACTTTTTTTCATACTTTCTATAAAGATGATGTGGACTAATCTGAATAAATTTTACTAAAAAAACTATAGGTAGGTGTTAATATAAGAAAGTTTTATCATATTTTGACGCTTTTTGTGTAAAATTTACCATGCTGTCAATTTTGTATTTTTGTGATTTTTCTCAGTTTTAAGAACAAAATGCATATTATTTCAACTTTTTTTGTTATAAATGATCTAAGAAATTTGAAAAGACCAAAAGGATATGGGATGTACATGATTCTTGTAAAATCATTTTTTGTATCCCTAACCCATTTTCTCAAAATTTTGGCTAAAAATACTGACTTGATTGGTCGTAAAATTTGAAAACTGAATTACTCAAAAACCGTTCATTGTAAGTACACAATTTTTTCACCGATTTATATTTGATTTTAATACATGTATTTTTAAAATTCATTGATGATTTCCACTTGTATCACATGTTTTGGAAATAATTCAAGAACGAGATTTCGACGAGACCGAACGAGACTGAAAAGTCAGAAGACTACATCCTTAAATAAATTTTTAAAGTAGACATTTTGGTATAGAGATTCATTTTTAAAGTGTATGTTTGTATATTTTCTATTCTTAATTTTTTTACTTCAACTATAATCTTAATTAAGACCGGCAAGATAGCAAAACTCTATATAAATCGTTATTTTGCGGGAGCCGGCAAAATAGCGCCAAGGAGGCTTTTTTTGCCGCAGCCGGTAAAATAGGCCACTGCCAATTATTAAACCACAAAAGTAAAATTTATATTTTATTATCTTTATAGACTACCAATATTTGACTACAAATGCACAGTATTGGATAACTGTAGCGAGAAAAAAACCCAACAAATAATAAAAAAACAAAAAACAAATACAAAGTGCAGCAATAATAGTTTAAGACACCCCTTTCTTCTACTACAATCGATTTATTTTTTACAGACTATAATGGTGAAGATTTTGAAACAGAATTTCATATCATAAACTAATTCTAGTATATAAAACATTTCACAGTAAAACTCCTAATTATCCTGACGGAAAAAAAGTTGTGTGTTTAGAACTTTGATATTTTTAACAAAAAATTAGGATACTTCTCAAAAACAATTTGGTAATTATTCAACCAAACACTTCAATAATTAAAACATTACTGAGCAGAATAATCATCGTAACTTCAAAAACAAAATATACAATACAACATAATATTTGAATTCATAAAAAAAGTAAAATAATTGGAATTATGATAAGTTTTATTGTTATAAAATAGGCACTGGCTACGGTTACATGGAAATGTAACAATAATAAAAATATTATTGTTACATTGGAGACTAATTGCCGGAATGCAAAGTTGGATGAGGAACCGATTAATTACAAATGTAACAATAATTACTGAGGCTACGGTTACATTACGTTATTGTTACATGAAAAACAGCAATGTACGCTAGATTGATTAAATTTAAATCTTCTATAGTTGTATTGCTTCATTCTCTCATATGTACTAAACAATACCTGTAATTCAATACTGATAAATAATAAAATATTATTATTCAACAAATGATGAACAACTTGAATAGTTTTACTTACGTATTAATGGTTTTGATGTTCTTAAAGATACTACTCAAGATTAGGAGTGTGACTGTCAAAGGCGAAAAAAATAGTTCAATGGTTTCACTTTTTTAAAGTATTTAACTGCCCACTTACTCTTATTACTGTCATTAAATATTATTTTGCTACCTGTAACTTAAATACTAAGAAATTCTGTATGTACACGTATCCGTGGAGGACGTAATTTCGTTCATCAAAAATGTGTTGGACTTTAAAAACAACTTACTGGATTTGTAGAAATTGTCATTGTAAATAAAAAATTACAGTAAATAAATTGTATGTTATAAATGTATGTAATAAATGTCCTCAACTTTTATTATTTAGTACATATTATATACTAGTCCCATCGTACATTGCTTTTTTTTCATGTAACAATAACGCAATGTAACCGTAGCCTCAATAATTATTGTTACGTTCGTAATTAAACAGGTGCCAACCCAACCATGCATTCCGGCATTTAGTCTCCAATGTAACAATAACATTTTTATTATTGTTACATTTCCATGTAACCGTAGCCAGTGCCTATAAAATAAGGTTTAATACATATTGAATGTAGTAAATTATGATAAAATTGAGAATGGAAATGGGGAATGTGTCAAAGAGACAACAACCCGACCAAATAAAAAAACAACAGCAGAGGGTCACCAACAGGTCTTCAATGTAGCGAGAAATTCCCGCACCCAGAGGCGTCCTTCAGCTGGCCCCTAAACAAATATATACTAGTCCAGTGATAATGAACGCCATACTAATTTCCAAATTGTACACAAGAAACTAAAATTAAAATAATACAAGACTAACAAAGGCTAGAGGCTCCTGACTTGGGACAGGCGCAAAAATGCGGCGGGGTTAAACATGTTTGTGAGATCTCAACCCTCCCCTATACCTCTAACCAATGTAGAAAAGTAAACGCATAACAATACGCACATTAAAATTCAGTTAAAAAAAGTCCGAGTCTGACGTCAGAAGATGTAACCAAAGAAAATAAACAAAATGACAATAATACATAAATAACAACAGACTACTAGCAGTTAACTGACATGCCAGCTCCAGACTTCAATTAAACTGACTGAAAGATTATGATTTCATCATATGAACATCAGGCACAATCCTTCCCGTTAGGGGTTTAGTATCATACCATCATAACATATATGAAAAGAACATAATCCGTGTCATGCCAACAACTGTTTTTAGAATAAATGTGTTTAGTTCCGATGCAAAGACCTTATCAGTGACTCAATATTAACGCCAAAATATGCAACCTTTAATGACTTGACAACAGTATAGTAATTATATCCCTTCTTAATAAGTCTATTCAAAGGTTTTGTAAGTTTCTGAGGTGAATACTGACACCTTTGTGCTTTATAAAGAATATTTCCATAAAAAATTGGATGCGAAATACCTGAACGTATTAGAAGTCTGCATGTTGAGCTATATTTACGAATAATGTCTTTATACCGATGATAAAATTTAGTAAATGTTTTGACTAGTTTGTGATATCGAAAACCCTGGTGTAATAATTTTTCAGTAATACATAAATTTCTCTCGTTAAAATCTAAAACATTGTTACATACACCAGCGAATCGTACAAGTTGAGATATATAAACACCGTAAGATGGTGACAAGGGAACGTCACCATCTAAAAACGGATAATTAACGATAGGAAATGAAAAATCATCCCTTTTATCATAAATTTTAGTATTCAGCTTTCCATTAGTGATAAAGATATCAAGATCGAGAAAAGGGCAGTGGTCATTGTTAGTATTAGCTTTATTTAAAGTAAGTTCAACAGGATAAATTTCATTAGTATACATATATATATACTGAAGTCGTCATTATTGAGAGCCAAAATATCATCCAAATATCTAAAAGTATTATTAAATTTGTTTATCAGATGTTGTTTCGATGGATCTTTGCTTATTTTTGTCATAAATTGTAACTCATAACAATACAAAAACAGGTCCGCAATAAGTGGTGCACAGTTAGTCCCCATTGGGATAATACATTTGTAATGCAATGATAAAATTGCAGTCAAAAATTTGGAAGTCTGGGGTAGAATACCCCCAAAAAATCAAAAAGTTTATCAAGGAATATAGCAGATAAGCTTTCAACAGTCATCCAAAATTCTGCATTATGTTTCTTATCGATATTAGTGTTTAATGAGTACGTTGTTAAACATGTTTTAGGTTAATACGGTTTGGTATTTAACTTTATTTTGCGACACCCGCAATTTGGTCTTACTTTCGCTTTCATTTCGGAGAGGGCACCAATAATATTTCATCATGTTTAGCGGTGTCAAGTGATCGGTATGTTTTGAATGCTACTTACAGAATGTCATCGGCAGGATCAGTATCTATTACAGGTCATCTGTAGTTGGGGACGAGGTACATTATATACATATTTTAGTGCAAATTATTCAAAATGTTCTACTGGAGGATATAGATAAAAAATTTCAAAATTACATAAGTAAAGGAGTAAGTTCGGTAAGGGCCATATTTGGCCCCAATTATAAAGTTCATAGTTACAAGACAATAAATGCTTTAAGTTGCCTTTAAGACATGTGAGAAAGTTAAACAGAACTGTTTTTGTCAAAGTTTAATTCTAACACGTTGATTTTTACATCCCAAAAAGGTCAAGATAAGGGATTTTTGTGAAATTTGACAAAATCAGCTGGATTTCAACCAAATAAAGGACCAGGAAACATAGAGCGCAGGTGTCGACAAGCTTAATATTCAAATAAGACATGTGAAATGTCTTCACAAACATTTTTTTAAAAGATCTTTGTTGTCGACGTATGCGCTCTATCTTTCCTGTCCAATAATCTATGGAAAATTACCCATTTTCATTGATTTTTTTCGTAAAAAATCAATATGAGTACAACTTGTGACGTCATAATGAAACGCAGAAACATGAAATTTTCAATAAAATGGCTTATATCCTATCTAGTCAATGTATTAGCTATAATTTATCGTGATATTGGTCAATAAATCCGAATTTGAAATTTACGCCAAAAAAGGGGGCCATTTTAGGACCTTATCGAACATACTCCTTTATGTAACATTTTCACATGTTAGGTCAAGTGTGTTATCTGATTGTAGAAGTTTTACATACATCTGTATTTTCACACATAGCCATTTGATACAGTTGGTGATCATCAGAGATTATACTAATTAAGAGTTATAAAAAGATTTCTTTGTTTGAATAGTGAGCCTTACAAATGCCCTAATGATTTGCATATGGCATGTATGGTGCCCTAGTAAATTTATGTACATGTAAGGAGCATGGAACACTAGTAGCCTGGATTACAGGAGCACCTGGATTTCTGGAGCACGGAATACACGGAGCCTGGTTGCCCTAGTAGTCTATATTTGTATACGCCCGCTTGTAGAACAGTCAGGGGTGCTACTTAAACAAGTGATTTCATTATCACCTATTTCAGTGATTTGATAAATTCAGTTATCACCTATTTAAGTGATTTTGGTGTTTCCTTTGATCTTCAAATGCTAATTTCATTGATTTTCCATATTTTCCTACATAGATCAGTTATCCCTTTTTCTATGGATATTAAAATTTCACCAGTGCGCTTGGGCAGTAAGTTAGTGCGCTAACGCTTTTAAAAGTACCCTTGGGAATTGTTCTGTAATCAAATATTCATTAACTACTTTGACTATCAGACAAAGGTCAACAATATTAGGTAACCTGATTGGTTTTCTTTAGAGCTTGAATGATATACTTCAAGGTTATGTCCTGATCTACAAATTATTCCAAAAAATGCATATTTTCAATAAATTGTAAAAACTGACAGGCTTATCAAGCAAAAGACAATTTCTAGATGTACATAGTTGTTTTTTTCAATGGAATTCTTGTTTTTTTAACAATAAAAAAATTCAGCTTGTGAGAAAAATATCAAGAAAAAGTTATAAACACTTATTGAAGTGATCTTCTCAAATTACTTGTTTCAGTGATTTTAAAAAGTCTGTGTCTATTTATAGAATTTTTTTTAATATTTCACAGCCAAAATCACTTGAAGAAGTGATTCTGAAATCACTTGTTTAAGTAGCACCCCTGACTGTAGAAGTCATATAAAAGAGAGAAAGAGCTTGATATAAGAGGGAGAGAATTTAGAGGAGAGGACAGTAGCGTTTATATAGTAGATAGGAGACCTGTATTGTTGAGACTGAAGTTAGATGTACTTTTTGTTATACTTGTAACTTTTTTATTGTCATGTGATTTTAATAATACAGTTTTGAACTTTAATTCGACTTCAAGATTATGTTCACTTACAAGACATCGTTCAGACTGCACCAGTATCCATTTATTTAATTATGTGACGAGGATTTCCTTAATCATGCTACTAGTAGATTTCAAGGGTAACCCTGTTAAATAATATACAAGTTTGGCATTTGTCGCGATCGTCCTTGTACGAGTGAACTTAGACACCCAACAGCACAACACAACCACAAGAATACACACTTTAGCTCAAGTACCATACTAAAAATTTTCCTCACAGTCATGACAGTACCACTATTAAAATAAATAAATTTATACATGTTATATCAGTTTAAATAATTCAATAGTTTCGGTCATATTTGTGTATTTTTCACATCCTCAAATTAACTGAGAATGACCTCAATTTTTTTTCAGAATGACAAAAACCTCTTAATATAAGATATAAAAATATAACTGCAGTCTATCTTATGAATTATAGTTATCTCGTACCATTGCAGACTTGTACCAATGTCAACTCCTACCACTAAAAACAAACTCTTACCAATGCAAACTCGTACCACGGTAAATTCATATCATTTTAAACATGTACCAACTTATTTACATGACTTCAAATGGTGTGTCAATAAGGAATTGTATATATCATGTATATACCAAGTTGAACTATTTTCCAGGCACTCCAATTCAGCTGTTTTTTTTTACCTTTTTTAACTGTCTATAATTAACCTAATAACCAGACAGTGTTGTCTGTTATAGGTGTTTCCCCAGTATTTTCCCCACAAAAAGTGCACATGTGACATAGTCGTCAACAAAAGAAACATGTGGTCAGGGAATTCTTTGATATCTAGATTATATATACTGCTTTTAATAAATTAGTTTGGATATATATGCATCCCATTTAAGGTATAGTCAAGCATTTGTATTTACAAACAATATTAACTTTTCAATTTGACAAAAACTGTGTCATTATCGTTCATCATGTTCATTAGATGTAATCTTGTTCTTGCATGCCAGACTATGTAAATAAAGCGATCAGCTGTTAAGGTACGTCCCTTGAGATGGTGTTTATAATTAGAATTTTTCAGTTGCCACTGACGTTATATTTGATCTAAAAAAAAAAATGGAAATTAACTGCCTTGTGTATCACTGGAATATATTTTTTTTTATGTGGTACAAGTTCTGAATGGTACGAGTTTACCTTGGTACAAGTTGACTTTTAGTGGTACAAATGTACAAATTGACGTGGTACGAGTTTGCAATGGTACCAGTTAATTTGCTTCCAATTGTCAACGTATATTTGTTCCTGCTAACAGAAGTTCCAATGGAAACTTTGTTATAACATTGTCATAATATTTATTCCTGTTAGACATGTTGGAACAAATATTCTATACCATTATTCCTTTAGGAACATTTACTGTAATATTTATTCCTGTGGAAATAATATTCCAGAATATTTTTTCCTTTTGGAACTTATGTTATGAAGGAACTTCTATTCTGTGACTCTATCATATCTAATTAGCAAATTTCCAAAACTAAGAACTTCTTGAACAGGTTGGGATTGACCCTCTGAATATACCTCTATAGAGAGCTAAGCCTGTATTTCTTTAGACTAGATTTAAAGCAGGAAGATGACGTATTGACATTTTCAAATTATATATATTGGTGTTGCAGGTTCTTCCAATTGCACAGTTAAAGTTCTGTCCACCATCCGGCGTATTTATCAAATTGGTGTTTATCATGTTTATGTCATTAAATAATATTGAAAAACTTAACAACCATTGACAACTGAAATTTATGCAAATAAAGAATGAAACCTATGGTAAATCTCTTCTTCTATTATTCCTAATCTGATAAAAAAAAATATAACCAGAAACGATTGAGAAATTACCATGCGATAATTAAACAAATTTAAACATGCTAACATACAGTTAATATAAAATTTATAATTCGAAGTTAAGTATGACGTCCATTATCACTGTACTAGTATACATATTTTTAGGGGCCAGCTGAAGGACACCTACGGGTGCGGGAATTCTCGCTACATTGAAGACCCATTGGTGGCCTTCGGCTGTTGTCTGCTCTATGGTCGGGTTGTTGTCGCTTTGACACATTCCCCATTTCCTTTCTCAATTTTATGGTAATGAAAAGAAAAAAAACTATGTATACATGTATGGCCATACATTTTATCTTTATTGTGTTCTGTAAAAGCTATTACACAAGTGCCATTTATTTCAACATGTGATAGGCAGTCATGACAGACTCAAAGTAGAATATGGTAGAAAGGAAAAAAATCACTGTACCAAATTGTACCACGTAGTATGTACACACTTAATCCCATTTTGCCCCCAAAAAAGCAAAGGAAATATAATTGTTTTTTCTAAGAAACTACACATTGCTTATCAATTTTTGTATAATATTCCATCCTGATGCACCTCTTTGAACATCACTAAATATTAGGAATGTCAAAAGATCTGTAATTTAAAAATCTGGTACTCGGTCATGATACTCATGATACTCGTGAGTACTCGATTAAATCTTTAATATCCAGTGAAAAGATTTGATTTTTTGTTGGGATGTGGTATTTTGGTGATATCTTTCATAAACTTAATTATAATATGATGACATCGACCTACCAAGCGAGTACTCTACTCGTTGCCATCCCTACTATCTATACCTAAAGACAATGATATGTACACAAAATAGTCATGATAATCAATAACATGAATAATGTACAATTGTACAATCATGACAATGTATTAATCTAAAGATGAATTCTCAAGAAAATTACTCAAAAGTCCCATGCCTTTTTTTTTTTGAATAAATGAAGGTGAATTTGGTACCATGAAGTGTGTCAAGTTACCAGAGCTTATAAATGTTTGGAATGCTATATACATGATATAACCAACTTTAAATAAATTTTTTTTTTTTTAACAGCTGCATTGTGAAGGAATAACGATGTTTGGACAAGTTATTGCAAGGAACAATGGAAAGATTTGTCCTTGTTTACTGTACACAGTGAGGTAAATTGACTTTTTTATTCTTACCCGCTCACCTGGTGGAAAGTTCAAATGATGGGACAGACTTAACCAATCTTTTTCACAATCATCATTAGGGTATCTAGTTTAAAAAATGTGCTGGATAACAAAGATTGATGTCTTGGATAAAATTGAACATAGTGGTAAATGCAAATTTTGTCTTATATCTTGAAAAACATTTTGAATGGAGTTAATCTAAAGGGCTAGATATGTATGTTCATTTTGAAGTGATCTATCTGCTGTCTATTTACATAAAAAATGTCGTATGTCATCTTATTTAGAGTTATTGCCTATAAATGTCAAGTTTCACTACTACTTTTTTTTTAAACTTTGGCTGATTATTTTGAAAATTATATTAGATAAAAAGTGATCAGCAAGACAAGATCTTTAATTAAGTCTATCAGCGAGACAAGATCTTTAATTAAGTCTAATGGCTGAAATTGTAAGATGACTCCTTATTGGACTTATCGCACTTTGGTGACAATGTTTACCAGCTTTTTGCATTGTCACCTAACATTTCAAATAGTAGGGAGAAACTTAATAAACATGGTGAATAGCCAAAAATGATCAACAAGAAAATATCTTCAAATAAGTAAAAAGGACAAATATTATCAGACAACTCTTCACGGAACATGTTTATCATGTTGAAGTTATTGTCCTTTAATGATGGTTTTTCATATTTTAAAAAAAAATCTTGATATTTTATATTACAGCCAGATAAGAAATTTAGATAGCAAAAGCTATCAGCAAGACAAAACCAACAAATAAGCCACATGGTGAAATCTTTGGTTGAATCATCTTTTTGAGTTAATGCTCTGTTTTAAGATGATTTTTACCAATTTTGTTTGTCTATTATCATTAACAGTATAAAAGATACAGTACAAGTGTAGATAGAATCCTTAAAAAAATCCAAAGAAAAAAATCAGCAGGACAAATTATTTTACAAGATCTACAAATATGTCAACATGACTGAAGTTGTCAATTAGCTCTCAATAAAGTAATTCCCCTATAACATGTATAATGATGATATTTTAGTGACCTACAAATGACCATTGTTGAAGATGAACATGTTGAAGGTGAGCGACACAGGCGCTTTGGTGACTCTAATTTATTATCATACAGTTTGTTTTAATCATTGAGGTTACATATTGCCTCTTCTGAGTTTGCAGTATTTAAAAAAACAGTCTCTTAGAGACTGTTTTTTTAAATACTAGTCTTGATGTCCAGATTAGCTCTCTTACCCAAATTCATTACACGTTTTAATTATATGATAATTATATTTGTGTAATCTTTGCCAATTGCTTCAATGTTTATCCCTTTGTAGATGTATGTCAAAGACACATTACCAGCTGCTTGGTGTGGAACAAAAAGCATCACAAGAGGAAATCAAGGCAGCATATAGGGAAATGTCTAAAAAGGTAGGATCATGTATTGCAATGTATTGATAAAGAAATAAGGAGATTATTTAATTTAAAGTTAAGCATGTTAAAAGTACTGTGGATTGATTATTTTTAAATATCTACCAATTTTTATTTTAAAATGTGTACTTTAGAAATCTGTTGTTATTTATGTATTATTGTCATTTTGTTTATTTTCTTTTGTTTCATCTTCTGACATCAGACTCAAACTTCTCTTCAACTGAATTTTAATGTGCGTATTGTTACATGTATGCGTTTACTTTTCTACATTGGCTAGAAGTATAGGGGGATGGTTGAGATCTCATAAACATGTTTAACCCGCTGCATTTTTGTGCCTGTCCCAAGTCAGGAGCCTCTGGCCTTTGTTAGTCTTATATTATTTTTAATTTTAGTTTCTTGTGTATAATTTGGAGTTTAGTATGGCGTTCATTATCACTGAACTAGTACCGGTATATATATTTGTTTAGTGGCCAGCTGAAGGACGCCTCCAGGTGTGGGAATTTCTCTCTGCATTGAAGACCTATTGGTGACCTTCTGCTGTTGTCTGTTCTATGGTTGGGTTGTTGTCTCTTTGACACATTCCCCATTTCCATTCACAATTTTATTTTATTCATTGTTTAGCATGTTTAACAGTTTTATTAAGTTGTATATTTCTTTCCAGGAAATCATCTAAAATTGAAATTCCACAAGTTATAAATGCTACTGAAATATGTCCTTAAATAATAAACTGATGTAGTATAATTACAGAGGAGACCAGGAGGGGCGAACTCAGATTGGGTGTGGCAGGCAGGCATGCCCCCCCCCCTAAAATTTGCATAGCATGGGTGTTCCTAACCTAAAATCTTGAATACCCCTGACAGCAATCCAAATAAAATGCAGATTAAAGCAACAAAAGGTCACCAAAAGACCTTAAACAATGAGCAAAACCCATACCATATAGTCAGTAGTGAAAGACTCTGACACGATGAAACTATTCAAGTGAAAAATAAACATGATAAACAACTTGATTTATGACAAAACAATAAACAAATTAAAAAGCGAATATGACAGACAACAACTAAAGACTGTACCACTGTCTGAAAAAGAGGCTCCCAACTAGAGTCTTGCACGTATAGAATGTGACAAGGTTAATTATGTTAGTTAGCTTCTAACTCTTCTGTATTTTAATTTATTTTATGAATACCGTATATTTCAGCTACATCCAGATTTGAATCCACAAGATCCAAAAACACACGACAAATTTATACGACTTAAAGAAGCTTATACAACTATCAGTACACCTGCTAAGAAAAAGACTTATGACAAATATTTAGCTGGTGTACAGAGGGTAATAAAGATGAAAATAAAGGAAAATGATTCTGAGAATGTAAATCAAGGTGGAGGCATGAGGTCAGTAACATTTTTTTTTTGAATTTTGTATTAAGCAGTCTACTTTTGTAATTGTAATGATTTAACCCTTACGAAAATAAATACTAAAATTTGCCAATGACATATAAATGTAGAATCTAAAAGACTTTAAGTAGTATTGTATTGTTTTTAAAGTCATAAGAAACGAGTGAGTGGTGAAAAATAATGTTTATCCAATTCTTGAACCAATGCATGAATATATCATAAACTTAGTTCTCTGTGCACGATTATATCATTTTTTACGCAAATATATCGTATAATCGTCAATTTTTGTTCTCTACAGTGTCTGTTGTGATTTAACAAATATGGCTGCTCATTAAATGTCGTGTTTTGAAGCCGAAGTTTACCGATTGTCACCTTATAGTAAACAAATAACAAAAATCATGGGTATTGAGCACGTGTTTAACATGTATAATCAGATAATTGTATATTTTAATGACAGATCCATGCGTATTGCGATCACTGGATTTTTACGAGGAGGGTCACGCACAGGTCACTATGCATACAGAGAATTTTTCGGCGAATTGCTTCCTGGAAGCATGCAATTAAAAATAAGTAAACTTCTTCTAAATATGGACAAATTAAAGAATTTTCCTCAGAAAAAAGTATATGTACATATGTTGTATAATGTAAACTATCCATTTAGTTATAAAAAACATATGCATTTTTTTTTTATTTTAAGGTTTCATATGACTTTAAAGCTTTAACTCATTTTTTTCCCATTTCCATTGTTTAGGATGGTCACATTTGACCCAAAACCTAAAACCCTTCAAGAGATAATAACGTTTTTCTTCAAATCCTTTTTATCTTTATAATATTAGTGTATCTGATGAAGGTGATCCAGGATATCTGTTATTGTTATCACATTTTTTTATCAAGTGTTTTTTGCTGCTACTGTTACATGTGTTGCTTTGGCTGTTAGTAGATTATAATTATTAGTCCCTTTAAACTGACATGTTTTAATATTGAAACTTGCAGAACTATTTGGGTCAGGATCCCTAATAGACCGTGAAATGAGGAACTCAGATGACGCAATTAAAAAAAAATATTAGTCCGCCATACAATTGTGGATGCTGTGATTTTAAAAATGGACATAAACGAACAATAAGAACTGTTTTATAGAGCTGATGTGATGAGAAAAGAAATATGTAGATTTGACCTGAAAGGACATTTTTTTTATTGAATTTTATGATCAGAATTTTGGGATTATTTCATGAGGAGAGTGACATTTTTCACCATCTTCCGGGTCCAGCAATTTGCGAAAAAGTAATCTCACTTGCCACGGAAAATTTAACCAGACATGTATAAATATATCAGCTTCGATATGAGCCATCATACATGTTCAAGTAAACGATATGGACTGAGCAACGGAGGAAAACATTACCATTACCGCCTATGGAGAATTAATTGTAAATGTTGACCCATTTAGCCTGTGATATAAACATGCAAAAACTTTTTTTGTTGTCATGACAATTACCAATGAAACAAAACATATCATAAAAACATTGGAATCATAAAATGTCAGAAGGATATTTTTAAAACCTATTATTGTTTTTTTTCAGGTACACACATGGTGCACCTTCTCCAATGGATGTACGTCGGTTCCGATCTCCGTCACAGAAATATCAACCAAAGAATTATAAACAAAGTTTTCTCATGTCAGAAGATTTTTCTAATCAACGATTGCTTGGTCTTATGCTGTTGTTTGGCCTCAGTCTTAATTTTTTAATAGGGATGTAGGTATATTTGTAATTTGTAGAAATAATTTTAGATGTGAGGTAAACAGTAAGGGAACTGTTACTACAAACATGGTTTGTCTAGAATAATGTTAGATTTTAGACTTTGTTGATTCTACATTAGTAGACTTAAGTTTTGGAACATTAAGAGATAACTGTATTGCTGCTTGAGGATGTCCATTAGTAGTTTTACTGTCGCAAATTTAGATTTACAGACAGCAAGTAGCAAAGTGCGTGCAAAAAGCTTCATATACATTTCATTTATAAACATTCTTATGCAAAATAAACAAATCATTCAATTTTAGTCATTGATTTAGTATAAAATTTTCATTAAACAAATATGAAAATATATAATTATTTAAGGTGCAATTGCTATATTCACAGTCATCCCAAACAATTTACCAAACTATTATTGAACAATATTTTTAACATTGAATTTTAACTGGAACCTGTTTTAATTTTTTTTCAGATATAATAAAACACAGGAAATAGAAGTCAACAGGGGAAATAAATCTACCACAAATGAAAGTAAAGGGAAAAGCTGACAGTAACTTAAAACTAGGTACTATTGTAGTACACTCTGCATGGTATTGTTAAGACTTGACACATGGCATTTAGACTTATTTTACCTGAAAGGATGAACATTATTTACAGAGAGTTTGGGAAATATTCTGTGAGCCTACTTAAATGTTTATTACACTTATTCATTTTAAAGGAATGGTTCTTGATTGATGATAAAGTTGGTCATTTTTATGCCCCACCTACAATAAAAGAGGGGCATTATGTTATCTGGTCTGTGCGTCTATGCGTTCTTCCATTTGTCTGTCTGCCGTGTGTCGTACCGTGCGTCCTTCTGTCCTGCTTCAGGTTAAAGTTTTTGGTCAAGGTAGTTTTTGATGAAGCTGAAGTCCACTTGTTGCTTATGATATGACCTTTCTAATTTAAAACCAAATTAGACCTTTGATCCCAATTTCACGGTCCACTGAACATAGAAAATGAAAGTGGGAGTTTCAGGTTAAAGTTTTTGGTCAAAGTACTTTTTGATAATGTTGAAATCCAATCAACTTGAAACTTTGTACACATGTTCCCTATGATATGATCTTTCAAATTAAATGCCAAATTAGATTTTTTATCCAATTTCACAGTCCATTGAACATGGAAAATGGTAGTACAAGTGGGCATCCATGTACTCTAGACACATTCTTAATTGTTATAGGTAGTTTAACATTATTTGGTTGGCAATCATATAATATCAGTGTCACAGATAACTAATGATAATCATGCTCAATTTTGCTTTTCAAAATCTTTTCCCCCTTGTTCACATGTATGAATTGCTATTGAATAGAACTTGTCACATTTGGAAAGATGAATTCATAAAAGTAGAAGGTGTAAACGCAATATTTGGGACTAATTTTAGAATTAGACATAAAAACAAAAATCAATTATGTTTAATCATACAAATTTGGGATCTTGCTTGGGTTTATATACCCCTCCCCTCCATTCAGATATCGATTTTTGCAAGAATCCCTACCTGTAGACATATTTCATAGAAAATGTTTATCCATTGATATTTTTGTAGCTATCAGAAATACAATCTATGTAATCTTATTTAGACCTAAACAACATGGGTTCATTTATATTATTTGATAAAGGACCAGTGTAAACAGTTTTTCAGACATCTTAACATAAGATAGTCATGTATGATCCATAGACATTTATATTTATGCCCATTATTGTGTTTCCTCTTTGAAACTTTACCCCATTGGAATATTTTTCATTAAAATAAAGTTGCCCGTACAAGGGAAATTTCCTATATGGCCTAAAAGATTTTCATTATTCAAATTTGCTATCTTGAGAATCACACATACACTTAGTTAAGGTTGAATATTTCCTATGGCTTATACACATTTTATTTACAAAGTCCATGTTGTGTTGATCACACATGTATATGTTTAGTCAAGGTTTGAATATTGGCCATGTGGGATATTTGACATCAGTAACTGTTATGCTGATTATAGGAGAATTTTTTCCCCAAATTTGGAAGCCTTTATTTTTCAAAAATTCTGTATAATAAAAAATATAATTGTTGTTGTTGTTGTTGTTAAATAAATGTATTTAACTTTATAAATATAATATAAAAAAAAATCATGGAGTTGCACACTCTAGATTTGGGATAGGCGTAAAATAAATGTGGTGGGGTTAAACATGTTTGGGACTGCTCAACCCTCACTAAACCTGGGATAGTCCGTAAAAATTTGTTGAAAATGGCCTGACTTAAATAGATCACTGCAAAGGAAAATAAAAATCAGCTTCAATAAAAAAAAAAAAAAAATTGTAAGGGTTCCGCGGAACCCAGTGTCTCGCCTACTTTTGCTGTTAATCACACACTCATAAAAAATGGTGAAAAAATCAATAAAATTATTACTCTCAATACTATTTTTTGATTGTCAGAAGCTTCTGTCCAAGTTTGTTAAAAATCCAGGCTAGTTTAAAAATCTTAAAAATGTTTTAAATACTTTAACTGCAGACTGTATGTAATGTTAACCGGTGTCATATGGTATTTTGAACCCCATGGTAAAATGACCCCGGGGTCAAAATACCGCTATGGTAAATTGAACCCCCCCATGGTAAATTGAACCCCCCCTGTATGGAAAATTGAACCCCCATGGTAAATTGAACCCCCCTGTTTTTTTAATTCTAGATGATTAATAAAACATTTAACATTATATAAAAGCTAATCAAATATTAAAAATCATTAATACAAGAAGGGGAGGTCAATTTTCAATGATTGGTTTAAAGAAAAATATTTCCTTGGTATAAGTGCTCTGAAGTCTTAACCAACAAAATTTCAATCAAAAAACTTCTGAAAGCATTATAACTAGACCATGTAGCTTGGACACTTTAATTTTTTGAAATTTGTAATATTTATATAGAATGGTAGACTTAAGTTTTGATTCTCCATGGTAAAAAAAGGGGGAGGGGGTCAAATTACCATGGCTCAGTTAATCTAAAAAGTAAAATTTTCAAAACATCTTTTCAAGCTACTAAAATAAATACAAACTTCTTATTGGAGTATAATAAATATGGAAAGGAGCTAGATATTTTAGCATTAAAAGTCTTTAGATGTATAGTAGGGGGCTCAATATACCATGGTAGGGGGGTCAAAATAACATGCCATGGCAAAGTAAAATTTTCAAAATATCTTTTCCAGCATAATTAATACATACAAACTACGTATTGGAGTATAATAACTATGTAAAGAAGCTAGAATAGATTGAGTTTTTGAAATTCAAGGTCTATAGTAGGGGGTTCAATATACCGCAGGGGGGTCAAAATACCATGGCTAAGTAAAATTTTCAAAATATCTTTTCCAGTATGTTTAATACATACAAACTATTTATTTGGGTATTATAACTATGTTAAGGAGTTAGAATAGCTAGAATTTTTGAAATTCAAGGTCTATAGTAGGGGGTTCAATATACCGCAGGGGGGTCAAAATACCATGGCTAAGTAAAATTTTCAAAATATCTTTTCCAGTATGTTAAATACATACAAACTACTTATTGGAGTATTATAACTATGTAAAGGAGTTAGAATAGATTGAATTTTTGAAATTCAAGGTCTATAGTAGGGTGTTCAATATACCGCAGGGGGGTCAAAATACCATGGCTAAGTAAAATTTTCAAAATATATTTTCCAGCATATCTAATACATACAAACTACTAATTTGAGTATTATAACTATATTAAGAAGTTAGAATAGCTAGAATTTTTGAAATTCAAGGTCTATAGTAGGGGGTTCAATATACCGCAGGGGGGTCAAAATACCATGGCTAAGTAAAATTTTCAAAATATCTTTTCCAGTATGTTAAATACATACAAACTACTTATTGGAGTATTATAACTATGTAAAGGAGTTAGAATAGATTGAATTTTTGAAATTCAAGGTCTTGAGTAGGGGGTTCAATATACCGCAGGGGGGTCAAAATACCATGGCGAAGTAAAATTTTCAAAATATCTTTTCCAGTATGTTTAATTCATACAAACTACTTATTGGAGTATTACAACTATGTTAAGGAGTTAGAATAGCTAGAATTTTTGAAATTCAAGGTCTTGAGTAGGGGGTTCAATATACTGCAGGGGGTCAAAATACCATGGCGAAGTAAAATTTTCAAAATATCTTTTCCAGTATGTTAAATACATACAAACTACTTATTGGAGTATTATAACTATGTAAAGGAGTTAGAATAGATTGAATTTTTGAAATTCAAGGTCTTGAGTAGGGGGTTCAATATACCGCAGGGGGGTCAAAATACCATGGCTAAGTAAAATTTTCAAAATATCTTTTCCAGCATATTTAATACATACAAACTACTTATTTGGGTACTATAACTATGTTAAGGAGCTAGAATAGATTGAATTTTTTAAATTCAAGGTCTATAGTAGGGGGTTCAATATACCGCAGGGGGGTCAAAATACCATGGCAAAGTAAAATATTCAAAACATCTTTTCCAGCATATCTAATACATACAAACTACTTATTGGGTTATTATAACTATATTAAGGAGTTAGAATAGCTAGAATTTTTGAAATTCAAGGTCTATAGTAGGGGGTTCAATATACCGTAGGGGGGTCAAAATACCATGGCTAAGTAAAATTTTCAAACTATATTTTCCAGCATATTTAATACATACAAACTACTTATTGGAGTATTATAACTATGTTACAGTACACACAGAGAGGATGTAATCTCATACTCCCTACACTGTGTAAAAACTTGGTGTCACACCAGGAAACTTTTACTTAGCCATGGTATTTTGACCCCCCTGCGGTATATTGAACCCCCTACTATAGACCTTGGATTTCAAAAATTCTAGCTATTCTAACTCCTTAACATAGTTATAATACTCAAATTAGTAGTTTGTATGTATTAGATATGCTGGAAAAGATATTTTGAAAATTTTACTTAGCCATGGTATTTTGACCCCCCTGCGGTATATTGAACCCCCTACTATAGACCTTAAATTTCAAAAATTCAATCTATTCTAGCTCCTTAACATAGTTATAATAATCCAATAAGTAGTTTGTATGTATTAGATATGCTGGAAAATATATTTTGAAAATTTTACTTAGCCATGGTATTTTGACCCCCCTGCGGTATATTGAACCCCCTACTATAGACCTTGAATTTCAAAAATTCAATCTATTCTAACTCCTTTACATAGTTATAATAACCCAATAAGTAGTTTGTATGTATTAAATATGCTGGAAAATATATTTTGAAAATTTTACTTTGCCATGGTATTTTGACCCCCCTGCGGTATATTGAACCCCCTACTAGACCTTGAATTTCTTAAATTCTAGCTATTCTAACTCCTTAATATAGTTATAATACTCAAATTAGTAGTTTGTAAGTATTAGATATGCTGGAAAAGATATTTTGAAAATTTTACTTTGCCATGGTATTTTGACCCCCCTGCAGTATATTGAACCCCCTACTATAGACCTTGAATTTCAAAAATTCTAGCTATTCTAACTTCTTAACATAGTTATAATTACCCAATAAGTAGTTTGTATGTATTCAATATGCTGGAAAAGATATTTTGAAAATTTTACTTCGCCATGGTATTTTGACCCCCCTGCGGTATATAGAACCCCCTACTATAGACCTTGATTTTCAAAAATTTTAGCTATTCTAACTCCTTAACATAGTTATAATACCCCAATAAGTAGTTTGTATGTATTAAATATGCTGGAAAATATATTTTGAAAATTTTACTTAGCCATGGTATTTTGACCCCCCTGCGGTATATTGAACCCCCTACTATAGACCTTGAATTTCAAAAATTCAATCTATTCTAGCTCCTTAACATAGTTATAGTACCCAAATAAGTAGTTTGTATGTATTAAATATGCTGGAAAAGATATTTTGAAAATTTTACTTAGCCATGGTATTTTGACCCCCCTGCGGTATATTGAACCCCCTACTATAGACCTTGAATTTCAAAAATTCAATCTATTCTAACTCCTTAACATAGTTATAATACTCCAATAAGTAGTTTGTATGTATTAAATATGCTGGAAAATATATTTTGAAAATTTTACTTTGCCATGGTATTTTGACCCCCCTGCGGTATATTGAACCCCCTACTATAGACCTTGAATTTCAAAAATTCTAGCTATTCTAACTCCTTAATGTAGTTATAATAATCCAATAAGTAGTTTGTATGTATTAGATATGCTGGAAAAGATAATTTGAAAATTTTACTTTGCCATGGTATTTTGACCCCCCTGCGGTATATTGAACCCCCTTCTATAGACCTTGAATTTCAAAAACTCAATCTATTCTAGCTTCTTTACATAGTTATTATACTCCAATACATAGTTTGTATGTATTTAATATGCTGGAAAAGATATTTTGAAAATTTTACTTAGCCATGGTATTTTGACCCCCCTGCGGTATATTGAACCCCCTACTATAGACCTTGATTTTCAAAAATTTTAGCTATTCTAACTCCTTAACATAGTTATAATACCCCAATAAGTAGTTTGTATGTATTAAATATGCTGGAAAATATATTTTGAAAATTTTACTTAGCCATGGTATTTTGACCCCCCTGCGGTATATTGAACCCCCTACCATAGACCTCAAATTAAAAAAAATTATAGCCAATAATTTGTAAATTAAATTATCTGCAATATTATTTATCAAAAACAGGGGGGTTCAATATACCGCAGGGGGGTTCAAAATACCATATGTGAAAAATGACCCCGGGGTCAAAATACCATGCGGTATAATGACCCCGGGGTCATTTTACCGCATGGTAATTTGACCCCGGGTTCAATTTTTAGGGGGTTCAAAATACCATATGACACCGGAAGAAAAACTAAGTCCATTTATAAGTAAAATACGGGAAAAATGGAATTTTATTTTTACAAAATTTACTTCTGGATACATTGTACTATCTTCTGATCATAAACAAGCTTCTGGCCAAGTTTCTTACAATTCCAGGATAGTTTAAGAAGTTATTAAAATTTTAAAACTAACGACGGAGTGAATGTAATGTTTCCTGGCAGAAAAAACTAAGTCCATTTATAAGTAAAAAACGGAAAAAATGGAATTTTATTTTACAAAATTTACTTCTGGATACTATCTTATGAACATAAACAAGCTTCTGTCCAAGTTTCGTACAATTCAAGGATAGTTTAAGAAAGTTATCAAAATTTCAAAAACTTTAACCACAGAGTGAATATTTGTGGACGCCGCTGACGCCGACGGAATGTAGGATTGCTATGTCTCGCTTTTTCGACTAAAGTCGAAGGCTCGACAACAAGACACATGCCCCAATATAAGAGTACTTTCAGCTACTTAAAGCTAGTTCAAAGCCAATTCACTGTAAAAATACATCATGTCCTGCCAGTATTAATCAGTACATATTCCATGAATTTAGTGTTAAGAAGTAATAAACAGTCTGAGAAATACCTGACCTTGTGCAATGCCAACATATTAGTAAATAGCATCAACAGAACATAAGAACCTTTTTTTTTTTAGCAGTAAGATAAAAAGTTTATTGATATAACAGTATGAGTTTACAAGTTCATTTTAATATACAAAACTAATAACTTCCTTAAGTTATTGTAAAACTATGCATAGTTTCTGAAAGAAAGTTAACTAATCAAAACAATTAAATAATGCTAATGATTTGCTTTATTTCATTTATTTTCAGGTATTTTAAACATATTTGTGACTGTGATTAGAAAAAAAATATCAGCAGGGAATTTCTGGTAGATGAATCCAGAAGTTTTGAGTGTTAAAGAAATAACATGTCTGTAATTCAATTTTGTTGTAAATTATTGAGTTGTTAACAGACATTTTGTTGATGGAACGCATAGTTTATAGGAATAAAGTGCATACCAATTCCGATGATGTTTTGTAATGTTACAGTTACATTAAACAATGGAAATAATTTTGTTTTATAGATTGATGTGATGTGTCAATTAAATTGGTCCAAATCCGGGTCCAAAATTAAACTTTGTTTGGTTTAAAAAAAAAAAAAAAAAAAAAAAAAAAAAAAAAACGAATATAAGGGCTTCTTTGATATGCTGAATCTAACCATGTATTAAGATTTTTGGTTAGTTGGACCATAATAGGTAAATTAAAAACTTTTGAGTTCTTAGACCACATTCATTCTGTGTCAGAAACCTATGCTGTGTCAAATATTTGATCACGATCCGAATTCAGAGCTGTATCAAGCTTGAATGTTGTGTCCATACTTGCCCCAACTGTAAGGCTTCGACCTCTGCTGTTGTATCAAGCTGCGCCCTGCGGAGCAGTTTATTAATTTTGAAAATAAATGGGCATACAGTAAGATGTATACTGGGACAGTATCCGAATTGGATATGTCATATAATCTTGTATGTCCCTCTGGTATATTTCGTCTCTTTTGCTCATATGTCACAAAGCACCTAACACAAAACCAACATGCTGATGTTTACTGCATCAAAAGGAAAATGTCAAAAGAGACAAAATGTCTGAAGTCTACATATAAAATGTGACCTGCATGCTGCAAAACATTTTAACATTCATTATCACAGAGGTATTGCTGATCCAAAGGTACCTCAATCTGAGAAGATATAAGGAAAATAGTAAAATAAAAAAATTTATATCTGTGGTTTTCATTTTGATTATATCCCTTTGAACGTTGCTGTACTTTATTTGTGTAAATATTGTAAATATGTATAAAGTGTGTGCATACATATGTAAGGATTGTTTATTTTTTAACTGGTGTACCTTTTGAAAGCATTAAATCAGGGTATGACATATTAGTTTTGCAGTAGACAGGATACGGCATATTTGACGGTCTTTGGTGACATGCTCTGGTTCAAATGAGAGATGTTCATCATTTGGACGCCGATTATTATGACAAATGTGTGACACCTGCATGTTTGAAGGCACTTCAAAATTGTCTGTGTGCAGCATGAACAAAGTAAAATAACAAAAAGCACAGAACCTCAGAAAACTCGAATCGGAAAGTCCTTATCAAACGGCAAAAAATGAAAGCTCAAACACATCAAACGCATGGAAAAAACTGTCTTTTTCCCTGACTTGGTAAAGACATTTTCTTATGTTGAAAGCTGGTTTTATAGCTAGCTACACCTCTCCCTTGTATGACAGTCGCATAGAATTCCATTATATTAACAATGTGTGAGCAAAACTAACAGACAAAATAGGTAAAAATGACAAAAATTTTGGAACAGCAGTCAACTTTGTGTTATAATCTTGATCACTATAAACACAAATAACTATTTCAACAAAGAAAAATAAAAAGCACTTCCACAAAAATGAAAGACAAGAATACAAAAATAACCAAAGCAAAATAACAAAATAGCGGAAGATATAAATACCTAGCCACACCAGAAGTCTATACAAAACATTGGACTAAACAGTAAAGGTTAAAATATTTTCGCGGGGTGTAAATTTTCGCTTATTTTCGCGGATAGAACAAAAACGCCAAAATAAATTCCGTCAAACAAAAAGTGCACATGCAAAGGTATTGATTAAAGTTTGAATCCGCCAAAATATTTGGTATACCCAATGAAAATCTCGAAATTTTACACCGGCGAAAAAAACCCGCTATACGGTATACAAAGAAAAAATAAAAGAACACCAGAAACCCCAGAAACGAAAAATACTCCAATTAAAAGCGTATTGGTTAGATATAAACATCCACTCTAAAAACCTTTCTTCGAAAATATTACAAAATGCACATGTCAGCTACTTTTTATACGTGCACACATGCCCTATAAAACACA
This sequence comes from Mytilus edulis, assembly GCF_963676685.1. Taxonomy (NCBI): domain Eukaryota; kingdom Metazoa; phylum Mollusca; class Bivalvia; order Mytilida; family Mytilidae; genus Mytilus; species Mytilus edulis. The sequence goes on along the minus strand of NC_092346.1, from coordinate 13,678,863 downwards.
CAGACCTCAAATAGTTAAAACCTTTTACTTCGTGTGAATAATTACTTTCAAATCAAAACTATTGAGTCATACAATTAATATCTCTACATCTTAATTAAAATGTTCTTTTATAGTTTGATAAGTTTGCAATATGAATACCCTTGTATCGACTTGAATTCTTTTTTGTTTACACAATTAGTGTGAATAAAGAGTGCATAAGGCAATACAACACCTAATACTATAAAAACGGTAAACCGATCGGTTCATTTGGTTTACAATCCACAAATAAATGCACCTTATGTAACGTTTAAACAGTTTTTTACCTCAAAATCTCTTTATGTTGTGATTTTTCAACAATTTTAGTGGTTAATAATACTCTAATCAACTGAATTGGTTTGTATCGGGTTACTAGGATAATAGATATAGGGTGTAGGACTAAATCGCGTTTTGCAGACATAATTATTGTTATTTGAATCGACCACTATTGGACTATATTTATGAAATGTAATATATAAAGAGTATCAGCAATCCTGTAATATAAAGTCCTGTGACAACATGAAATATCATACTTGCGGTTGATTTCTGTAAATACACTGTTCATAAAACGTTGCATTTATTCGGAAATTTTTCTAAACCAATGCATTTATAGCAAGAGTCAAATTTGGTAAACATTTCTCATTTAGTTTAAAATACTTTTAAATTTGTTATTTATTTGGTTAATTTTCAATTAATTTCGGTTTAAGAGCCACTGAAAAATCTTATCAAGACTAAATGTGTCTCCAACATTCAGAATTAGAAGCCTAATATTTTTGAATATTTTTTGTTACTGATTATATAATTAAGATATTGGTGATAGAAATATGAATTATAATAATAATAACAACAATAATAATTAAAATTATAGATCAGTACAGTAAGATATACATGACCAATTTTTGTTTATAAATATTAAGATTAATGTTAATTCAAAAACTAATGCATGAATTTGTTGTTGCAATTGTTGAAAAGTTGACAAAAAGTTTAAGGTGAATCCACAAACTATGAGTTTGATTTTAATCAAGAAATAACATGCCTCTCATTTGAACTTTTAATATAAATTTTTTGAGGTGTTTATCATCAGATATTTTGTTGGTATTAACATATATTTTTAGAAGAATAAAGTATACAAATTCTTATGAAGATTTGGAATGTGGCAGTTATATTGATACCTGTAAATAATTATAAAAACATTCATATAATTGATTTATGCTTATGATGTGTTAATTATATTACAGCATTATGTGTGTTCACTATCTGTGATTTTCAAAATCAAAAGTTGAATCTATGTACTTTTATAAAACATACCATTTTTTCATGCAGTATACAACCATTAAATGACATTAACTTTAATAAAAGTAAAATGATAAAATATATATAAAGTCAGAATTGTTTTACTTGCACATGCTTATGAATAATCTTGGGCAAGCAATTTGCCCAATTTGATATTTAATCAATACGCGTATTTCATAAAAATCTGACTAGTTCACCATATATATCAAATTTTAAATCAACCAATACATGTTCTGTTTTCTTAAAAACATATTTAAAAAGTAACACTTTTGCACCAATTTATGTCAGTTTTGTAAAAATATCAACATATCATTTGTAGTCATTTGCGATCCAAGATGGAAGAATAATCCAAAATAGATGTAAGGAGATGTGTTATGATTGTTAATGAGACAACTATCCGCCAGTGTCAAAATGATGAGGATGGAAGCAACTATAGGCCTACAACTGAGAATAAAACCTGTATCATATAGTCAGCTATAAAAGGCCCCGACATGAAAAAATGTGAAACAATTAAAAAAAAATCTATGTTACATTTATTCAATTACATTGTTATCAAAAAGTACCAAAAACCCAATTGATAAAAAAGAAATACTTTATAACATAACAAAAACATGCTGAGGTTACCAAACGCAAGGTTAAAGTACTTTAAATGTTGGTTATGCGATGATGCCTTCATATACCCTTAAATACCCACTGTCATTTTAGACCGAGTAAAAAAAATGTTATTGGTAATTGTCCTTAAATAATAAGGATAAACAAGGAGGAATGATGATAAGAACCATAAGCAGACCCCTGAAATTAAAAAAATAGCCAAGCCCTCAAAATTAGGTTAATTTAACTGATAATGGGCAGCTGAATTTATAACATATTAAAGTGTTAATAAGCAAACCATATCAATCACAATAGTCAATTGCAATGCCATTTTGAGATGTAGAACAACAATAAAAGTTTGCTTTTAGTTTTATCATATGCACTAATTGCATGTAATGGTTTTGTGTCATAAATTGTCATACCATATCCTTTCTATCCCATTACAGTGCTAGACAAATTGTTTACCCCTATCACATGTTCATGTGCCTGTCACACTTGAGGAGCCTCTTCAGTGGTTGTCTTTGTTTATGTGGTAATGTTTTTAAGTCCTTGAGTGAATATTTTGTTTGTGGCAGATCCTTGACAGATGACGTTAAACTCACTCACAGGGTCAAAATCCAAAAGTTGATAAAACCAAGTAGAATTTAATTATGAAATATCGTAACAAATATTTATCTAAATTTTTCAATACTTTAATACATAGACATTGAACCAAAAGGTTAAAGAGCCTTATACATTGCTGTTGACAATTTTGATACCATATTGCAAATTGCTGTTATTTGCAGTTCCTGGGAAAATACGATGGAAATTTAATGTGACGGATGGATGGACGAATTGATGGACAGGAGTAAAACAGTATACCTCTACTTCGGAGCGGGGGCATGCCAATTCGTGTCTGAAAGACTATTGATATCTTGACTTGAGGAAGAGTTTAAGTTTTGGTTAATTTAATCTTATACCGCATACTGATAAAATGGCTTTGGAACATAGTGTTTGACCTGTCTGTCAATCTGTCAACCCATCAGTTTATCTATCTGACAGTCAGCCATTCACACTTCTTAAATCCCACATGCCAAATCAGATACCTTACATCATAATGCAACCTGACATGTACATGAATGGTCACATATAATGGAATTAAGATCCCAATCTATTTTTAATTCACTTCTTCTAAGATCAAAGTCATTGTTGATAAAATAAAAGGAAATAAGTACAGACATTGTCTTTCCAGATTATCAGATAATGACTATAGAATCGTCCATAAAATAAGAAGCAAACTTTAATATATGACCACATATTTTTGGCCTAAGCTCCATATTCATGGGATCAATGTGCACAAGGCTTGTCATAGTTAATAAAATATTAGATAGACTGAAATAAGTACAGCTTATGGATCATAACTCCAGATCTTTGCATGATATTGCAAAAAACATGCATATATTGTCACATATATTAAGAAGAGAATGTCTATTTATTTAAGTTAATTCTGATTCATTGTCTACAACGCAAAGGTCGTCAGTTCAAAACATAGACTGAAAAGGTTCTCTGGATAACTGATATACAAAGGATTTAAAGTTTGAACCAGTTTCATTTATAGTCGCAAAGGAGAAGACGAGCCCTATTCATAATAAGATCAATATGTCAAGGCCATAGTTACTAATGATAAAATGAAAAAGTACAGAAAAGGGTGATCAGATGATATTTCTAGAATCCTTAAAGGAAATTTGAACCAAACGTAGATATTATATGGTAACATATAAGGGGACGGAGGTCCCTAATGATTGTCAGATCAAAACATTATACTGCCAAGGTCAATATCACATTAACAGAAATGTAGATAAATTTTTCAAGAATAAAATATACAATTGATTATCATGGTTATCCACTTTCGTTTAGAACAACTTTGTCAGTATACCACTAAGCTGATGCTTGCTAGAAACAAGTTGAAAGAAATGTGAGCCTTTTCACTATTGTTTTTTAATTTATTTTCTCGAAAATTTGCTAAACTCTTTTAAAATTACAGTTTTGAACCATCTTTTAGTTTATAAATACATCATACTTGCTTGTTGGTACAATCTCTTTAAGAACGCATGAAGCTGTTTATCTGTAAATTTTGAACGACTTAATGATTGTCTTTATGTTATAGGTGTTCCAATGGGCATCAATTAAACTCTTCAATCGCAGACTTGTGAATATATAGTTTTGAAACAATTATGGTCAAACGCAGTAAAGATCCGTTTTAAATCCGTTCTATAGAAATGTTTCATAATACTAACTGTTACTTTGATGATACATAAAAATTTTCTTATTATGTTGGGTTGTTTACCAAAAAGGAAAGTACTTGGAATAAATCTGATATGAGAAGGCATAATTGTCCGTTTCTTGATTTGATATTTTAGTTTCACATCAAAAGAGACGTCCCCTAACGATAATTTTCCTATTAAGCTCACATTACACAAAGGGCCAGTGTGAAATATTGCCATTTATTGGCGTATGTCAACTTTTACAAAACTCTTCTCCTCGGGTAACACTGTGCCAGTTAGAACTACATTGACCCCAATCATCCTTTGAGTATCTTGTTTAAATCATATGTCTGATGATCTTGCATGTCAACCGACATTAAAACAGGGATGAAATGCAAATATTGTCAGATCTTGAAAAACTTTATTGAAGATAAGACCTTATAGGAGAAATTTCGTGACTTTTTATTTTACCTTTTTTTTGCGATTTACGAAATGACTGCGCTGATTCATTATGAATTCCCGTGGCAAAAAGAATGTATGCAGATTATATATACAAACAAATAAACAAGACTTTTAACTGTTGTAAAGATTTGGGCAACGCAACATAATATTGATGACATGAAATTGCAAATTCATCATGAATAAATCACGCTATTCGAGTCTGAGTCAACAAATAAAGACTGGAAATGTCACCATAACTATGAATGAAATCGATTCAACATTTTGCGTTTTTTTTACTGTATCAAGTAGAAGTTAGTTTTGTGTTTTTTGATTTTATACTTCTTATAGTGTTCTAATATTCTTGTTGCATTGTATCAATTTTATGCAAACAGTCAAGTGTACGATAAGGCTTCATAAAGTCTCTAGTTTAGCAAGTGGTGTTCCTTTGGCACTTAATTTTTACAATAATGATATTTATAAACCTCCGTACGTTAAATACAACCCTGTCCCATATAAACTTATTGGTTATTTGAATAATCTCATTCATAAAGGTTATCAATTTAGCATTGCAGTACATGTAAGATCTTTGAACATTGCCTTTATCTGTACTAACATTGATTTAATCATGATTAAGCATGTATAGATATTGCTACCAAGGTATTAACACTTATGGTCCTTCATCCTAAATATACTTAGGTATTGCACAAGATCATTCTTTTGAGAATTCCGTTGGAGGTGTACTGATTGACATTTTAATCTGGGAGAACGGGGTTTATTTATGAGTTGAAATTGGCATTTGATCTAGCTTGGAGTAGCTGCGAGTGCTCTTGAATAATTTTGCTTATGTGCTTGTTACCGATCTGATGAGTTAAGTCCATTTTAACTTATTTCTAAAGATTGTTCTTTTGTTGTGTTGTTACACAACTATTCAAGATTAAGAGATCCTGATGTAGAATAAACAAGGCCGTTATTTTTTTTTTATTTTAAATTGTTTCACCTTTAGCATGTTTAGTGATTCCGGAACCTTTCAAAGCTTGCTTGATGGTATGGGCTTTGCTCATTGTTGAAGGCCTTACGGTGACTTGTGATTTTTCATATATTTGTCCTTCGTTCTTAGGTACAGGTGTCTTATTGGCAAGCCTACCATATCCCTATTCTTATTTAGCATGAAACAAATTCAGTGTATATTGGTCCAACGACTATTTTTTCGCATCTTTTCTGCACACGGGATATACATAAGATAATGGTATACTGTATAGACATAATTGTTTTAGACCATTTGTAGACCTCTACATGTATTTGGGTTGATGTCGCAATTATTTATATCTCCTTTTTGAAATTATTCATATCTTAACATGGATGTAAAATCATGGAATGAATCACAAAACGTGCAAAAATTGCTGATCATGTCGGATGTGAGAGTGGTGTCTATTTCCTGTTGTAAATGTTTTCTCCGTTGGTAGTCCCAATTCTACTCAAAAAGAAGAAAAGTTAAATACCAAAAATACCGAACTCCAAGGAAAATTCAAATCGGAAAGTCCCTTATAAAATGCAAAATCAAAAGTTCAAACACATCAAACGAATAAACAACAACTGTCATATTCCTGACTTGGTACAATCATTTCCTTATGTAGAAAGCGGTGGATAAAACCTGAAAGTATCGCTATCAGGAACATGCCATGGTCATACTGTTCATACGATTACTTTCTTAATTTTTATTCTTTCTAAAATTCAACTGGAATTTCCGATCTATTTCATATGAGTAGTACTTAGTACTTTTTTTTTTTTTTTTTTTTTTTTATATATTTTGAATGCTCTTTTACTTGGTTGTGTCTTGATTGTTGTATTCGTTGTAACCATAATATCAACAAACACCCCTGAAATATGTTTTGGTACTCAATACGTGTATCAATATTATTCACCATTCCCTCTTACCACACCTCTTAATTTAAAATTTCTACCAAATCCAACATTACCGAGTATTTCTGTAGCTGATGTAGCGTGTAACCAGTAAGGCGTTTATATATTAAACGATAGTTCCAGTACAATCTTAGATTCAAGCTGTCCATAAACAATACGGCGATACCAAAATTCTATGACTTTCTATCTATGTTATGTACAACGAACTAAAATCTACATACTGACTCCCTGCTGATATAAAGCAAAAATGAACAAAAATATATACATGTATTTTACAATCTAACAGCCTGTCCTCCAGATGGAACGATCTGCCACTAGAAGACAGTGCGTGTCGTTACAGCTTGTCCTTTGAGTGGGACAGTATGTCACTACCAGACAGTGCGGGCTGGTACAGACTGCCCTCCGAGAGGGACAGTCTGCACTGCCAACTTGCTATATTAGACCAACTTGTACCCAATACAAGTTGTCCTCACAATGTTATAGCTCTTATATGTAACGTATATGTGAGTAACGTACTGCTGCTTATAAACTGGTCTTCTTTATAAGAACAATGACAGAATCTGAGTTGTATTTCTCGTCCGCTTAAACACTCTAGGGGGAATACAATATTTCTTGAATAGGGTATTCCCTAATTGTTCCCCTTATTGAACATGATAATCCCTCACAAACACACCTGTACCATTCGACCAACCCATTAATTTTTTCGCCAAACGTCTAAATCAACACAACGCTTTCTCCAGCGTAAACCATGTATTGCTACAATAAGATCCTTCTGATTTGTAACCATAACAATCAATACACATTAAATATCCAGTACCAAGTGTAAACACCAGGAACATCTTCCTGCATAGCATATATGTACTATAAAAGAAGGCGAAAGATAACAGAGGAACAGTCAAACTCATATATCGAAAATAAACTGACAACGCTATGGCTAAAAAATAAGACAAATAATAGTACAAAAGACACAACATAGAAAACTAAAAATGAAGTAAAACGAACCCCACCAACTACTGGGGGTTATTCGGAAGGATAAGCCGATCCTGTTCCAAATGTTGCACCCGTTGTGTTGCTCATGTTATTACAAACCCGGTAAATAGTCTAATTCGGTAGGTCACATACGTGGTGAAAAGGGAAGTGGATTGAAGTTACGACATAAGGAACATATCCGGTATCATCTGTGAAACGGTGTTTCAATAACGGTCAAGCAACTCGTGATGGCGTCCGTAAAATTTACGAAGGGATGACATCAACTTCACCATTTGGAACTCTTGGTTTAATAGCTTTCTTTTGAGCATCAACCCTCTATCAATGAAATCATGATAGGACATGCAAGCCCGGGAATATCGTATCAAATGCAGGCGCTGTTGGAATGTTGCTACATAGAAATGGAAAGTTCACAATTGGGAAGCTGAAATCATCTCTTTTGTCTTAAAGTTTTATTTTCACCCGACCCTCATTGTCAATTTCTAGACGTAAGTCACTATATGAGACCAACTTAACTGTACCTGGTGTACCTTTCATTTCTAGTTCGATTGGATAGATGCGTTCAAATATTCATCAAATTTAGAATTATTTTGACATGAGTTATCATTGATATGTTCATAATAATTAATTAACTGTTAACAAAACTTTGAATTTTTGAAATACTAAGGCTTTTCTACCTCAGGAATAGATTACCTTAGCTGTATTTGACAAAACGTTAAGGAATTTTTGGTCCTCAATGCTCTTCAACTTTGTACATTATTTGGCCTTTCAAACATTTTGATTCGAGCGTCACTGATGAGTCTTTTGTAGACGAAACGCGCGTCTGGCGTATACATAAAATTTTAATCCTGGTATCTTTGATGAGTTTATTAGTGAGAAAACATCATTATATAGCGGAAAGTAAAGTTAAAGGATATTGCTAACTTCTTATCTCTTTTCCTAAGAAGTTCCTGTATGAAGTCAGCCTCATAATATTAGAGAAACAAGTCGACAAGAAGAGGGGCACAATTGGTTCTCATGTGAATGCCGACAGTCTGTTGAAAAACACGCCCTACAAACGTAACAAATACGTTGTCAATCAAGAAATCAAGCTTCTTCCAGATAATTTTTTTTAATCGGCGTGATTCTTTACAAAATAGGATTTATCCCTCCCCAAGACAAGATACTTGTATCAACGTTTGCCATTCTTTTTTATGCAACAAAGCAATACCAACTCTTTCAATTTGTCTTTTAGTTTGGAATGGAGAATACTTGTCTAAGGTGTAGAAAAATCAAATGTTTTAATACTATTGCAAGATGAGAAAATCTTAGATTGTATATACTGTAAAAGATCTTAAGAATTTTTTAGTATCAACATCTGATTCACACCACCTCTAGATTAGGCAGTTTCACAAAAACTTTGAAGCCCGGCTTTGAATGCTGATAAAGTAGATGTTAATAATGGAGAAAGAGGTTTCGTGAATATCTTGGAAGACCCAGCATTATACCTTTGTCAGGACACTTATGTAGTTCAGGTATCAAATACAGTGGTTGAAGGTCCAGATATTTATCTTTGGTTTAAATGCCGAAGGAACACAGAACAGACATATGATCATCCAGGATTTCCTCCTTGGTAAGTGTCGTGAGGGTGTATGATGAGTTTCCAAGTGAATTGTCAATACCTAATTCATTTATCAAGCAGTTTATGTAATGAGATTTACACACAAACACGATGTTGTTTGGGGCTTTATCTGCGGGGACAACAGCATATTTTGGGTATGGAGAACATTAGTATTTTTGGCAGATGCAATATTTATCTTGCATTTTGTGGGTTAGAATATTGATTTTCATCCTGTCTTTAGCAAAATCATCTAATTTCAGTTCTTTCCAGATCATAAAATATTCATTTCCAAAATCCTCCCCCGCAAAAAATCAAATGATCGTCCCTTTATCGTCAAGCCTCCTGTATGTGCTTAATTCCCCCCAAGAATTGTGCAGTATTTGTGATTTTCGTCATTTCCACGTATAGGGGTATATAATAATCACATCACCGTTTTGCCGAGGATTCACAAAACAAAACAAAACGTGTCTACTTTTACATAAACTTAAGTAAGTCTTTGTCTTTTTCGAAAAACTAAGGATTTTCTTACCCAAGGAGTAGATTACCTTAGCCGTATTTGGCACAACCTTTTTTGAATTTTGGATCCTCAATGCTCTTCAACTTTGTATTGATTTTGCATTTTAACTATTTTGATCTGAGCGTCACTGATGAGTCTTATGTAGACGAAACGCGCGTCTGGCGTATAAAATTATAATCCTGGTACTTTTGATAACTATTTACACCACTGGGTCGATGCCACTGCTGGTGGACGTTTTGTCCCCGAGGGTATCACTAGCCCAGCAGTCAGCACTTCGGTGTTGACATGGATATCAATTATATGCTCATTTTTATAAATTTTCTGTTTACAAAACCTTGAATTTTTCGAAAAACTAAGGACTTTCTTACCCCAGGAGTAGATTACCTTAGCCGTATTTGGCACAACTTTTTGGAATTTTGGATCCTCAATGCTCTTCAACTTTGTATTGATTTGGCATTTTAACTATTTTGATCTGAGCGTCACTGATGAGTCTTATGTAGACGAAACGCGCGTCTGGCGTATAAAATTATAATCCTGGTACTTTTGATAACTATTTACACCACTGGGTCGATGCCACTGCTGGTGGACGTTTCGTCCCCGAGGGTATCACCAGCCCAGTAGTCAGCACTCGGTGTTGACATGAATATCAATTATATGGTCATTTTTATAAATTTTCTGTTTACAAAACCTTGAATTTTTCGAAAAACTAAGGATTTTCTTACCCAAGGAGTAGATTACCTTAGACGTATTTGGCACAACTTTTTTGAATTTTGGATCCTCAATGCTCTTCAACTTTGTATTGATTTTGCATTTTAACTATTTTGATCTGAGCGTCACTGATGAGTCTTATGTAGACGAAACGCGCGTCTGGCGTATAAAATTATAATCCTGGTACTTTTGATAACTATTTGTAATCAAATGATCATTATATTTTTGCTGTAATCAGATAGTTTTATATTGAAAGGCTTGGTTCACTTAATTAGAACCCCAATAGCTTTTATTTATTGTCCTCTGCAGGATTTGATTTAAAAAAAAATTCCTCATTGACGCATTTGTTTACCCTACTGTTAATTTCAGCCGTAACGTGTGTACGCTTTTGCACATTTTTCAAAAAGAACTTTGAATTGCTGGTTTTTATCTCTTTCTGGAGTCAACTTAATTATTTGAACATGTTGAACACAAACAAAAATAACCCTATATTCCAAATGTTTGGAACAAAGGTTTACTAAAAAGAAATATGTTTTATATCCACAAAATGATATTTTGTTTGAGACAGCCACCAAACGACACAGAAACCAAAAACACATACCATCTTCAACAATAGACAGGTGTCTGTATTATAAGCCAAGGTCTAAATTACATCAATTCTGAAAAGTATCTAATTATTATTTATTTATATTACATTCCAGTATATGAGAAACAATTAAAGAACTATATAAAACGGAACTAGTTTGGAGAAATGTTAGTAACTACAAACACACGAAAACAGTGTCATAACAAACAAATAAAAAAAAAAAGAAAAAGAAAAAAAAACCAAACATATTTTAAAAAAGTTCTGATTAATTGCGTTTGTTTCTTTCAAACACAGCCTTTCCAATTTTGCTATCCTGCCATTCATCTCCAGATTCGGTTTTGTTTGTCATGATCCAAAATGTTGTCATTGTCCCCCAATCGTTATTATACATTCCAGTGAGACTTGATACAGACTTTGAGTTACCAATGTGTTCATTGTTGAAGGCTACAGTAAATCCAAGGTAATAGTCGTCTTCAAATTTCGTGTACCTTCCTTTCAGTGGGTAATGGTTGTCTGGGGCGTTGGACCAAGTTCCAGTAATAGTTCCTGCTCCAGATGGGGAACTATCAGGCTCGCAGTCTAGATCTATATGGGCTACATGAGGGGAATACCACGACCCTTGAATCCCACAATTTGCGACAAAGACGAGTGTATCCTTGCTATCACGTTTTTTAGCCTTCATTACCATGTTAAGAACATCATCATAATCATTCTTGATCCTCTTGATAAGTTCACTGTCACCTGCATAATATAAACAACAATATTCAAAAGAAAACCTTCACTGCCGTTTTTGATATGATTAATTTATTCTATGAACAATAAGTATAAAAATACACAATGATAAAGTTTGCCAAAGAAAATATTTTATTCTTATACTGCATTCCTTTTCCCTTTTTTCTGAAGAGTGAAACAGATGAATAAATAAATCGAAGAAATTGTATTGCTTAACTTGGATGAAAACAGATTGATTTAATCGCCTTCAGTTGGTAAATAAAGGCAACAGTAGTATACCGCTGTTAAAAACTCATAAATCCATTGACAAAAAACAAAATCGGGGTAACATTTTTAAAATAAAAACAGTCTTAAATTATAATTCCCTGTTTACACATTGTTCTTCAAATGCCATCCTCGAATAAGAAACATTACGGTACCATATCTGTGTTAGTCACGACCAATACAATTAGTGCTTCCAGTAGAGCAGGAACTGCTAGCCCTGTCGGAACTCCTGTGTTAATGTCTGTTTATGTTGGGTTATTGTCATTCAAATTTTAGTATTTTTAGGGGAATTTTGATTGTGTTCATCTTTTTTCTTATGAATACATCATAGTTTATGCCGTTTAGAAAGCAGCATGAACAAATGATGGACTAAACTGATTTTGATCACCCAACCGGCATTTGTCTTATACTTCAAGCCTTTAAAAATACTAGTATAATTATGAATAACATACTTACTCGTCGGTGCTGCTGTACAAATCAAACTTAAACATAACACTATGGCAATTATTCGAATCATTTTCAACTTTTATGAAGGGTAGGTACCTGTAAAATATTATCTATTTATTATTGATTTAGTTGAAAAACAAGGAAATTACATGTGTAATAAAATCAATGACAATTGTTCTTTATTACCCCTCCCTGATGATATCGGTACCAGTCATGTTTGCTAATGCTTTATCAAAACACAAAATCTGTCACACAGACGACGTAAACCTTCTGTGCCAAGTATATTATAAATTATATTATAATATTCTCTATTCACCATTTCATTTAAGAAGCATTTAAACTGCATACTTTTTCAACTATTTCGGTGATCAAACGTTATCTAAAATGCGAGTTAAATTCAACTGAATACATATTTAAACTCATTTAAACCATTTAGTATTTGAAAATAAATAGACTATCAAAAACTATGAAAGCTCGAACATAACATGTTTAACACCGCAACATTCTTTATTTTCCTGTCCCAAGTCAAGTCAGGAGCGTGTAATTCAGTTGTTTTCGTTGATTCATGTCTGTCATATATGTTTGTCGTTAAATGTATTGTATAAATTAGGTGACACATGTTGAGCAAGATCTGCTTATCCGTCAAATTTTGGTGGGGTTCGTGTTTTTTAGTCTTCTATGTTGTGTTTTGTGTACTGTTGTTCGTCTGTTTGTCTGTTCTTTATTTTAGCCATGGCGTTTTCAGTTTATTTTCGACTTATGAATTTGAATGTCCCTTTGATATCTTTCGCCTCTCGTTTTGAACTCTGATGGATAGTTGTCTCATTGGCAATCATACCATAACTCCTTAGTTTTATATAGGTAAAGATTAAAATTACTATAATGACCAGCCTTTTAACAAGAAAGACAAGTAATTCAATAAGTGTACTACTTAGAATTTTCCTGTTGCTAGATATGCAAGTAAAGCTAGTACATGTAGTTGTTTGATTTATTAGCACATTAAAGTTTTCTAACCCGAAGCATTGATGACCATAGCCACATTTGACATGAATGTTTGATTTCTTTCAAATTACAATGGGTTTAATTATCTATTAAACCAGGTTAAACACACCATTTTATTTGGAAAATGCCTGTACTAAATCGGGATTATGACAGTTGTTTTGCTAGTCGTTCCGTACCGTTGGTTGATAAAGTCGAGCGTTTTTGTCAGTTTTCATGGAAATTCCTTTTTTTGAATATATATACCGTGGAGTTCGGTATCTTTTGTTATAACAATCTTTAACTTTGTTTAAATGGATATTAGCTTTAAGTATAATATATATATGTTAAAATCTGAATTTCATGATTTATCAACCGGAGAAATCAATGTCAGCTAGAGGTTTGGTATAGATCAAGGTTTGCATGGTTCAGGACACGAAACAAATATTGTCATGTGTTATTAAAATTATGATATGATAAAATATACAATACATTAACTATGATAACATTTAAAGCATTCAAAGCAGGATTGGGATACATAGTATGCGATAAAGAATATGGGATACAGGGTATGTGTTTGGTACCTACAATACAAGGTATATAACATAGGTTTTACTGTAGCATTCATATCAGTCTTTATAAACAAGATCTGATAGAAATTTAAAAGGACGTTTGCAAGCAATGACATCATTATTGATATATATTATGTGATTTACAATGCTCTTCAACTTCGTACTTTATTTGGCCCTTTTAAAATTTTTTGATTCGAGCGTCACTGACACGTCTGGAGTAAATATAAAATTTTAATCCTGGTATCAATGATGAGTTTATTTACAAATGTATGATATAAAGGTTTAATCGTGAATTATATGAATATGATAACAATGGATACGTAACCCATAATTCGTAAAATATGTAAGTAGAAACTATAAAACCTACGACATCTAAAACCGCTAGAATTTGGCATATTATTTTATGAAAAAACTAGATACTAGAAAAATGTGATTTTAAGAAAATGAGTTAAGCGTTTGGTTTAGATTGAAAAATACTTGGCCTGCGGATCGATGGAATTCATGGTCGCGCTAACATGCAAAAGAACAAAAAATAATTAGAAATTAAAAAGATTCAAGAACAATGGTATGATCTAATGCAGTTTAAGACTGACTTTGCTTAAATTTCATTTGAGTAGCTTTTAATTTCAGTTAAATATTTAAATACAGGAAATAACTACATTTAAAAACTACTACAAGTACAAAGCTGGTTGAAATTCGTTTGCTGAAATGAAACATAGTGATCCCAGGTTTTTAGTGGGGTTCGTGTTGCTAAGACTCTATGTTTTCTATGTTGTGTTTTGGTGGGGTTCGTGTTGCTAAGACCCTATGTTTTCTATGTTGTGTTTTGAAGACCATTGTTTGTCTCTTCGTCGTTTTCGTTTTATTTGCCATATAGTTTCCTGTTTCTCTTCGACTTAATAGTTCTAAATTTCCCTTTCGTATCTTCTGCTTCCTTTTGTAGTCCTAATAAATTCGTGGAAATTAAAAGGTTTTCTGATTAAACACTTACTTATACTGATAAGAAGATACTAATGACGAACATGCTGTTTATGTAGAAATTAGGATTTACTATTATCAATAGTTCAAACATTTTACTCAAATTGTCATTATTAGTGAAAAATTTAACAAAAGTATTTCTTTATAGATTTTTCATTCTTTGATAAACAAAATAATTGGTTCTTAAAGAGAACAACTTACCTTGATATGTATTTTCTATGTAGAAAAACAGAATACTACTTAATCAAAAGGAGCAGGTATTTATACCAATCCAAAATTGTCTGCTGACACACGAAAGAGTGTTTTCATTGGCCTAAATTGTAAAAATTTGAATAAAATATAGCAAAGTCAGCTAAAAATGCAACAGCTACATATTATTAAATGTCAAAACATGTCCCATGATGTATGTGGGCACGCTGCAATTGTTTCAAGTATGGGATATGAATAGTGTTCGTGTAGGCGTTGAAACAGTTTATGTTTGTCTCAAACTGTGAGTTCAAGCTTAATCTTAATCCATCAGGAAAGGGTATACTAGGTCAAGGGCAAGCGATAATAGACTTCGATTTTATTGAAAACGTTTTTTCGATCAAAATAACATCTACCTATGTTGTATAAAGTGAGTTGTTATATCATTTATATGTATATTGTTTTCTTACTTTTCTACATGAAGAATGAAATGATTGGATCATCAATTTGTGGGCGGGAAATCTATTTTATTAAGCAATAGTATAGTAATTTTATGTTATTGTTTTTACTCTTTGACTGATAATCCTACCATAGCAGGTAAGCCACACGATTCATTATTCAAATATTCAAATAATATATCAGTAATTTCATATCGTCTTAATTCTAACTAACAAACACGCATCACTTCAAATATCATCACAGGTAAGACATTTGATAATTGAAAAAAAAAAAAAAAATAGCTTGGCAAAAATCTAACCAGTTCATCGAAGTCACAGCAAACTCACAATTCACAGTTCAGACAGACAGACTTGAAAGGGATGACACAGTTGTTTTATGAACCCCAAAAGGCACTGGGTTCATCAATAGGCATTTAGTTTTTGAATGACATGGAAACCAATATCATTCCACGCTATCGTTAGTTGTCATAAACATTTGGTATCAAGTGAACGATTGTGAGCTTAAAAAAACACATTTTTTAGGTTTATTTTACCACATTATTTATGTTAAAATCTGTACGTAAAAGTTTGTTTACCGCCACATGTGTATGTCTTTGTCCAAAGTCAGGAACCTCATCAGTGGTTGACCTTTTTCATATTTTTCTTTTGCTGATATTTAAAGTTGAAGTTAGATCTATTATAGTCTAAAATTAAATTTATTTGCAACTCTTATCGACGCTGATAATATTGTATAGACACCTTTTTATTTTTGAAGACTAAGCTGTCCTGAAGAAACCTGTCGATTATCAGTGTCGTTAGGTTGCTGTCATTGACATATCTCAAACACCTTTGACTTCATATTTACTTATCAAATGAACAGTATCTATCACTGTAGAAAACCCCATTATATAAATAAAAGACAAACTGACAGTTTGTGTATTACTCCTAAACTTTATTACGTACTTTTGATTACAGACTGCTTACTTGTTAAACAGAAATGTTCCGCACAGTCACCACTATATTGTTGACAATCATGGCCGGTAGCATTGCAAAAAAAGGTAAGGAAAAAATTCTTTAGCATAACAACAGCTTCATTTATATCAACTATACAAGGATTTCTGTTGTATTAACTGTATATATACATATACATAGAATTATTAACACAGTGTGCCTGTTACTTGATACAATATATATGGGGTCAGTAAATACCAAATGGGGCGAGAGCGAGCAAAATAACATTAATATTAAACAAAACTTTGAAAAGTCAACATCTCTTAGACATTCTTTTGTCTAAAAGCACGACACAATTAATTATAACTATTAATACAATGTATGTTAATTTGAGAACAAAACCGTTCTCTTTTAAAGGAACGGAACTACTAACCATGTATCATGTGTGTTTTAAGGTCAAGTTACAGTAAATGAGCTATGTCACATATTTTGCTAAAATTATGCATACAACCCTGGCGCGTTGAAACATAACTGAAAATCGTTATAAATGCATTTATGCCTTTTATTATCTGAAATATTACTAATTGTATTCTTTCAAAATAGGTGAATATTAAAATAGAAAGCACATAAAATCGGCGAAAAACCTTTTTTAATTTGTCATACAATCATCAAAGCTCTAATCTCTAATACATAGATTTTTCGTAAAAATCTATATGTTAACGTTGTTCATACATAACATTTCGTGTACATGATGTAAAATGTTGATAGGGTCCAGACTTCGTCTTTTCGGTAAACATCGTCATCGCGCTACAGACCATAGAACGTTAAAGTTTTTCACTACCAACTAGGTAACAGCTTGATTATTAGATAAAAAGAAAACGAGTCGGTGACCATATGATTGTTTTATATCATTAAAAATTTAACACGCCTGCTGACTTTATATTAAATACATACGGCTTTTTTAAAGCTAGAAATATTGTTTGGAAGACATTATTACAGTTATTTCAAAGGCAAACAGAAGGTTGGGGTTTACTATATGATCAGCATCATGATTGGACAATTGCCCATATAACAGCTGAATAAGGTTAGGTCAGTGGAACGCCTGCCAGTTCTCTTGTGAATTAGACATTTAAAAAGATTAAACTACATTTTCAACAGGGTGCACACATTAAATTGGGTTAGTCACTCGTGCTTTGGGTTCGGGACACTTTTTTTTTTTAAACTTTTTAAATCAAATGATAACAGCAATATATTCAAACCCACAGCGTTGTCATCATCTTTGCCTAGTAAACGAAGCAGACGCCTTATAGCTTACTAGTTAGTTTTTAAATGTTTTTTTGTGATTGTTAGGACTTGTTAATAAAAAAAAAATATGGGGAAAAGGATGAAAAAAATATTCAGTAGAATTTAGAGAAAATCCGGAATTGACAACTGATTTCAATGTAACAATATGTACTAGCTCATGTCACCAAAGCCTTACTTTCAGTTCATCTGAAATGTTCTTTTTTTGTTGAACGGTAAACAAACCGTGATACAAATCTTTAAGGTGGCTTGCAAATTGCAAGGCACAATTTATATATATACTCATATCCGTCATATCCTATATTTCCGGGGAAGCTAAATTTTCTGCACTTCATCCCGGTTGACCAACTTGTCAAACCCTATCTTTTAAATGTATTGTTAATTTGTTCTTGTCATGACCTACATTTGTTACCGTTCGTATTCCTCACAACAATCATTCGGTCAATTTTTTTACAATAAGATAATTTGTATAATAAAAAAAACACCCAAAAACACCCCTAACCATGAATTCAAGATGTAAAAAACTTTATTTAATTTCTCCATATATTTTATAATCATTATACTTTAACCTTATGATTTATGTCTTTGAGTAACGTACTCATCCCTCAATCGTGAATATCATTTGCTAGTTTCCGTCAAACGTTAAATTATATTAGCATGTATAATTGTAGTAAAAATGGATATTTCAACATCTCGGTGTGTAGTTCCAAAAGGCGACGTGCAGACAAGACAAGATATCAGACGAAAGCCGTGCATTTTGTCTGATTAATTATATGTAGTTTATTATATATTTAAAAATAAAATCAACTTTATATTCGTACAATATGCTTTTAAAAAGAAATGTATTTGTTCTTACGTTTAGCAGATACTTGTACATGTTGTAAAGGATCCGTTAGAAATAAGCTGTATCATGTGTATGGCTTTCAAGAGTTATCTTCGATTTGAAATTATTCAACATTGTGTTGGGGTATTGAAATTTCAAGAACCAACAAATGGTCTATGTTTAATTTTTAATTAAGTGATGATTGTTTAGTCACATGTGTAAAGTGTTGATATTTTCAACTTTAATATATTTTACCCTTTTACCTTCTTTGGTATCTCATATTTTGCTAAATGTATGTTATTTCAGATGTTGGCATTGTGGATTTTCTGGACCCCTGTAGTATATCCGGACTTTGGCATAGTCCACATGTAGCTACGTTGTTGATACAATGCAAGGATGACTCTTCCCCTAAAACTGCCGGAACACTAACCGGAAAATGGTTTGACAAACCCTGGAAATCTTTTCAGTTAACTGGGAGATATACAAAGGTCGGTCGTGATGTATATCTTGGTTTTACAGCAGCTTATACCGATTCGGTAGCTAGCCTCACGGGATTTTATTCTGACGAAGATCGAAAGATAACTACTTTTTGGCTTATGTCTGTATTTGGTCTTGAAAATTGGGATAATACTGTAGTTGGACAAGCCACGTTTACGAAAATAATTTAGAAAACAGTTCCTTGGTCTTCAGTGTTTTTGCTTGTATGTCATCTACACACAAATGTATTATATAGTTTAAGAGAATGTTTTGTACATATTATATCAGATATATGTATTCACAATTTTCATTTTTTAACTACAAATTGATATACAAACTGCTTGTAGACAGTTATCAATATCTGTAATACATATTTCTTGAATAAAAGTATACGTCATCAGATCACTTACGTTATGGGCTACGTAACTAAGGAACATTATATTTGAAATATGTGGGGCGCTACGCACAAAGAAGAACCAACAGAATAGAGGGTAAACGTCAATAAGAAAAGATTTGATGCGTTAACAGAGACTTTCAAGTATCTATCGTTGACAAAAAATTTACTTAATGACATTATAACTTAAGAGAACCACTGACTTGGGACTTGCAAGTGAATATGTGGCGGGTTTATCTAGTTTTGAAAACTGAACCACCTCCCCTTAATCTTGATCAGCTGAAAAACAAAAGAAAAATGTATGACAAAAAGCAGAAAAAATAATTAACTCAATGAAAGTTGCATGCTAGACAACAACAGAGTAGATACAAGTAAACGATAATCATAATATCGTTTCAAAAAAAATTCTTTCACTATCAACAAGTACACAATGCTTAAGGTATACGTAATTGGCCGATTTTACAGATTGAGATGATATTTTTTATGCATTTAAGACAAGTGTGGACACATATGAGTGTGGATAGTATGTTTGGATGTTTGACAGTGTCTTATGACAAGAGGAGTTCTATGTTTTTCCTATATGTTGTTATTAGTTGTGTTGCACGATGACAAACAATCTGAGCATTAGGAGTATTGTTTATTTATTATTTAGTTTTTATGTTCAAGACGGGCATGGAAGAGACATTAATTGCATTAGTTACCAAATGATTATGATAGAATATGTTCCACATCTTTGATTTTGGATACATTTTGTAGCTAGGAGAGCAACACATAATACATTTTTCTAGGTTCATTTTTTCATGTTTTTTTTTTCTAAATGGGAGATGATATCTAGATTTGAGAACATGATATCAGGAGCCTGTAATTCAGTGGTTGTCGTTTGTTTATGTGTTACATATTCGTTTTCATTTATTTTTTGTACATAAATAAGGCCGTTAGTCTTCCCGTTTAAATTGTTTTACATTGTCATTTCAGGGCCTTTTATAGATGATTATGCGGAATTGGCTTTGCTCATTGTTGATGGCCTTACGGTGACCGGTAGTTGTTAATTTCTGTGTCATTTTGGTCTCTTGTGGAGAATTATCTCATTGGCAATCATACCACATCTTTTTTTATATGTATTTGCTTACTATTTGTATTGTTCTATTTGTATTACTTTGTGGAGGATCGTCAGTATCATTAGTAAAAAAAATTGTTAAAAGGTCGAATTGTTCCTCAGATTAGAATACATTTATTGGTTTTTAGTAATGACAATGCCTGACAAGATGCTAGGGGCTAGATGAGCTAGGAAGTAAACTTCTGTGCTGATTTTTATCAATTCTTTGATAATATTTCCTCCAAAGCTGGTCGAAGCAAAACAAAATTGACAAATATGAAAATGATTTCACCAAAAGAACTTTTTTGAGCATGCTTCAAAGACTCAAAACTGCTCCAAAAGTAATCTAATAGAATTTCAAGCATGTCAAGTGGATATTATCAACATCTACTTAATTAGTCTTAATATGTCTAAATATCTAAAACGTTATAGTATTCAAAAGGTATTGCAAAATTATTCTCTTTTCATTTTTGTTTGTTATATAGATACAAATATAAGTGATAATACATGTACCACAAATACAGTATTTGTTGTGGTATAAAAGTGTAGTTATTAACATTTACTGTTACAATGTTAATTCACACAAATTTATTAGAAATAAACAATTGAATGAAAAATGTTGAACATGTACAATGAAACATAGTTTTAGAAATCAATTAGGCCAGATAGGCCTAATAATTTTTTTAAAACATAATCGAATGACCATTTACACTCGGGACCAAGTCATCAGTAGGCAGTACAGATGTATTAAAACAACCTAGCATCATATTGCTAGTAGCGGGAGTAGCATTGTCGGGTAAATTTGTTCTTTTTATAAAATTTGGTCAAAGGACATATAATGTTTGGTTCAAATCGATATATATATATATATATTATTTTTATCTCCCTATTACTTACATAGAAGAAAGAGGTGATACTACTTTGACAAATCCTTGTACATGAGAGTTGTCTGTCAAATCTTTATTTCACAAAGAATGAATTGCATAACAATGAACTGAGCTCAAAGCAAAGTACTTTGATAATACACTTAGACAAAGAGCTAAATCCAGTGATATACTTTGTACTGCAGGTTCTTCATGAACATCCATTGACCAAAACCATATCTCAATAAAATGCCATACTACATGGTTGGATCAGAAGTCCTGAAAAAGACATGTTTTTTTTTATCGTATTTTAAGTATATATGCACAGGTTAAAACTTTCTTGTGGTATAATCATTCAGTATCTAGCAACTATCAATTTGTTTCATGCACAAATTGATATAGGCTGAGCGCTCCTCTGTTGGAAATAAGAACACACCTCCTGGCTCCACCTAATTTAAGTCAACTGATGAAAAAAACATTCAAAACTATTAAATGTTATTCAAGATTTTTCAGTGTCTATTTACCATTGCCACTGAAACAGTGATATATTTGTACACATATATACATGTAAGACTAAAATTTTAAAGTACTACATATATAAGACCAAAACTGATATTCGGTCTTTACTACATCTTCATTCCCCAAGTCATTTTCAAATTTTCCAAATTTAGCTATATTTAAGCTAACTACTCCTCACACACATGTATAGATAATCAGTTTTTCTACACATGAGTATGGTAAGATATTTGCCAGTGAGCCGCAATGAATATTTTTAGCGAGTGAGCCCAGCTAATGAGCTAAAATGAATCAAATTGTGTACTCAGTCAGAGTTGTTGATATTTAAAGGTATCTTTACAAAGAAAACCTGCAAATATCAGTGGCAATTCAGCACTTTTCATAAAGGGGTGGTCTCTGACTTTCCAAAGGGCTGCCCACTCCTGTCAAGCTTTGATGATTTCCTATATAATCAACTAAATTTTCCCCACCAATAGGAGGATCTAGGGGGCAGACCCCTCCCCCCCTTTTTCGTTGGAAAAATTTTGTTGATTATATAGGGAATCACTGAAACATGACTGGAGCGGGCCCCACCTTATGAAAAGTTCTGGATCTGCCACTGCCACCCCCTGGGTCTGTCTATGCATCTGTTTATGGTTCTGTGTAATAGTACCAATACTGTTTTTTTTTCACCTTCCTTACTTGGCCCTAGACAGTTGCCTATCTGGTTAAGGTTCTATCACTAGCTTTTCTTAGACTAGAGATTTCATGCATACAAATTAAACCGGACCTCAAACGCATGTACTACAGACGAAAAGAGACAAATAATTTTATATAATAACCTCGAGTTTACTTCGACTATACTGATATGCAAACCAAAAAAACAGACACAAAAATATCATAAAATAGCGATTGAAAGATTGATTGCAACCCATTATCATGCAACGCAAATGTGATTGGTTATTAAATAATACAGAAATAATGCATGTACAGTTTTAGAAGAAATTAGTTCATCAAATAGATTAGATTTTCACTTTTGACACGAATAGGTCGGGTTGACATTTCTGTCATCGGGGATAATATTGAGATAAATGGGATTAAATTGACCGTCAAAGATGTATAGAGAAGCACATCTGGAGAACTTTATCATAAATAAGCCATACTTACCAAAATTACTCTATATTAATAAACACTATGTCAGTGAAATTTCACAATGATTACGATAAACAATTTTGATACTGACGATGATGCTGGTCACGGTTAAATTGGTGCAAACAATTTTCTTACTCCTATTGCTTTACGTAATAAAGTTTGTATAGAATTGAATTTGAATGAAGTTCAGCATACAAAAAAATGTGGATATGCAGAAGCATGACAATATATTACTGATAAAGTGTGTATATATTTCTGTAAACGAAGTTGTCTGTATACATGTATTTCACTTGAGCGAAAGGATATCTCTATTTGTAAATCGGTTTATTAACCATTTGAACCCAGGGTCGAAGTTCAAGATGTTAACATATTAACGGAAATTTTTTGAGTTGCTTTTACATCATTGAGACCATCTATATTCATTGCGAGGTTTCACATAATTCAAATGGAATTATAGAAAAAATAGAATGTTGTTAGCAGAATCAAAACAGAAAATGATGAACACTTGATTATTTTTAGCAATACATAAATTGGATTGAGGGTCTGTGTATTCACATTATTTGTAAAACTCTCCATAATTATTCCTGTGAAGCGTGTGCTTTACATCGAGGCTTGCTATGCTTTACATCGACGCCACAGTGCTTCAACCAATCAGGGAATGTTTATTTGGGCATTCGACCTATTCTAACTCAGATTTTTGCACATTTTAATCCAAATTATAGAAAAATGGAATATTGTTAGTACATATAAAATAGAAAATGATGAATACTTTTAGTTAAAGATGAATTGGATGGGGGTTCTGTGTATTCACATTATTTGTACAACTCTCTTTACTGGTGCCATATTTTGGAATTTCCGTGACCTAAATGATTCGCGAAAATTAATATTTTTATACATAGAATAGTAATTAAACTTCAAAAAGTAAATCGGTTCAATTTAAGTATTATACGGCGGCTTCACTGTTGCGCCTTTAAAATACACCTATACTGCACGTACAAACTATGCTAGAGGAAAAACGATGATTTTTCAGTGTTATTTCCAACCCTTTTCAGATGCATAAAGCATTATATTTAGGACTATTTGGAAATGCCCTTAAATTGTATGAAGATCAAGAATAACTGTATTTACCAATTTCATTCACAAATTATTTCTAGAACGGGTTTGTTGTGACGCCGCAGGGTGTGGGAGCTTCTCGCTGCATTGAAGACCCATTGGTGGCCTTCAGCTGTTGTCTCCTCTATGGTCGGGTTGTAATGGGTCTTTCCCGCATAAGCAATTTCACACAGCAAAATATAATGAACAGGTTTACTTTTATATAAAGTTTCTTTAATAAGGAAGTTTATTAGTAAATTGAGTTGTTTTTGCATCACTTACGTAATTACATGTAACGAACTAACATAGGTCCAAGTAATGTGCAGTGGCTGATCCAGGGGAGGTTTTCAGTTGGAACCGCCCCTTTTTTGGGGTGATCAATGCATTTGAATGGGCACATGGTTGGACCCCCCCTTTTTCACAAAATGGCTGGATATCCGCCCCTGATGTATTTCAGTTTAGATTAGACTAACTGAGACAGATCCAATCATTTTTTTAAAGGGGGACCTCATCCATGATAAGCAGAGTCGGATTTAGTCATTTTTCAAAAAGGGAGACCTTTAGAATGTGAATTGAGTTTTTTCGCATCACTCACTAAATAACAGGTCCGAGTAGTGTGCAGTGGCGGATCCAGCAGGAGGGTTCTCGGTTGGAATCGCCCCTTTTGTGGGGTGATCAATGCATTTTAATGGGGACATGGATCCTAACCCAGGATAAAGGGTCAGTTCCAACTGATATCCCTATCCAAATGAATTGATCGTCAACAAAAAAGGGAGGTTCAACCTCCGGAATCCCCCCTCCCCTAGATCCGCCACTGACCAGAGACTTAATGTGTACAAACCTGACGTAAAATTATGTACTATTGAACTTGGATAAATAAATAATATCACATTACCTCAAAAAATCAATAACTGTTACAGTACATTTCACATGTTTCAATATAATCCAAAAACGATGTTTATGTAAGAAGTTCCCGCGCAAATGTCATGTGTTACCGAAACGGGAAACACACAAAAGAATTGAAGGTGCATGTTGTCATTCGCATTCCGATTAATTTACACAGTTCAATAAAATATATATGTTAACATTATCTATTTTGGTTTTGAATTTAGTTACTAGATCAGAAAAATGATTTGTTTCTCGCAGACAACACAAAATAATATACATATTAACTTGACACTTAATCTAAACATCCCTACAACAAAATGGGACGACCAAACAGATTTCCTAATTTTGATAAAGGTGAAATATGTAGAATAAGAATTGTGCACTCTGGAATAAGATCACAAATAAAGCCCTATATAAAGTGTAAACCAAAAAAAAATAATGTATGAAATCATTGTTTATTACATCTGCTTGCATAATAATATTGAAGTTGAAACTAACAACGATCACGTGTATCCTGTCAACCCCTGAAAAACATAATATTGTCTTCTTGACTACTTCCGTAAACCGTGGTCTGATAAAATGATATATTGTTATAGTGTATGTTAACTAATTGAAATGTATCTGAATAGCGAAAATCATTATATATGTACCATTTATTCTTTCACAGATACAGTTAATTAAAAGTTTGTGAAAAATGTCTATATATGTATAGAATGTACGTAAAAAGCGGCGAAAAAAATACTTTCTTCACAATGTATTATGTTTTTTGGAAAACCCTAAAAAGGTGCTTGATTGAAATTTATATGTTATTGCGTTAAACATGTTCGTTTTAATGATATGAAAATATAAAAGATCAATGGATGTTTTTTTATTCTCAATAGAAATCAATTGGTCTCGATATGTAGCATGAAAAAGATTAAAAATGACAAAATAATAGTAACGTCGTGATGGCGTCATGCAGCAATCTTTTAAAATGCTTTTTTCCTATCTACAACACTCATACTTAGATTATTTAGACAACAAAACGTATACGGTCACCTAAAATTGTCATATAATTAAAACGAAAAATGTTTATAACAATAAAATATCATTTTATTAAAATTTTACATTCAATTTATACATTTATAGAATTATTTCACAAATATTTAATTGACGGCATCTCTGGAAATATAAAAGCTACATATGTCAGCCTGATCTTTTTGATGATTTTTTTCGATATCCAGCTGTAGTTGAAGGAGTTCTTAACATGCTAAAATTATACATGAAAATCCGAAATATCGTCCAATTATGTTAATTTGCCTTAACCTGTTGAAATATTATTAGCGCCGTCCTACATGCTAATCATGAGTTGATAAAAGAGTTCCCCCTGAAACAACTGACCTAATCGGTACATAACTTGACCAAAGTAATCCTACACATGTCTTGTTCAAGGGAGGAGGTATGATATAAGTTATTATTTGACTCCTGAAGTTGCAAACATTGTTAACTTATTCATTGCTATTCAAGCGTTTCAAAATTATGTTTGATTAATGAACAGGTTGGTAAAATATAGAAACTTAAGTACAAATTGGTCATATGTTATATCACTATAAAGCCATAGACTCGTTAAAATGAACGTATTTGACCTTAAAATGCATTTTTGGAGTGTAAAACATTCTTTGGATGTTTTAGATAAATTACGTGCTTTTGATGGTCCTTTTGATTTTGTTAATAGTTTTGACTTTTTTTTGTTTCTACTCTTTACACTACACTTCCACACTATCTTATAAAATAAAGTTTAATAAAGGTAAAGCTGAATGTAGATATATTTGCTGCAACTTATTTAAAGCCTTCTTCTCTAATGAGAAAGGTAAATATGCTAGATATACTTACTGGAGATTTGATGAGATGATTGAAATGTTAATTTTCTCCTTGATAATATTTATGTACGGTTCGGCAACAAAGTTTATCGACAGGTTGTAGGTATCCCCATGGGCACTAATTGTGCCCCTTTAATAACAGACTTGTTTTTGTACTGTTACGAATCACAGTTTATGACTAAACTCAGTAAAGACCCGTCGAAATTGCATTTAATTGATAAATTCAACAACACTTACCGTTATCTTGATGATATGTTTTCGTTAAATAATCAAGAATTTTCTTCAAATACTGCTGAAATTTACCCTAAGGAACTTACTTTAAATAAATCAAATTTATTCGATAATACCTATCCCTTCCTGGATTTAGATATTGCGGTTTTAAACGGGAAACTCCACAATAAAATTTACGACAAAAGAGATGATTTTTCGTTCCCTATTGTTAATTTTTCATTTTTAGATGGTGATGTTCCTTTGGCACCATCTTATGGTGTTTATATTTCACAACTTGTTCGCTATGCCCGTGTCTGTGGTGACGTTTTTGATTTTAACGAACGCAACCTATGTATTACTGGTAAATCATTAAACCAGGGATATCGTTACCATAAATTACTTAAAACCTTTACTAAATTTTTCCATAGATATAAAGATTTGGTTTTGAAGTTTGGTTTTGAAATTTAGAAATGATGCATGTAAACTTGTCGCTCCTTTGAATAAACTTATTCTAAACGGTTACCTATTCAACACTGTTATAAGATCATTAAATATTGTTTTTATTGGTATAAATATTGATCTTGTTATAAGTAAATTAAAAGCCAACTAAATATTACTAGTATGTTATATACATATACATATTCATGGATCTTCAATCTGTCGATACCTGTAGCTTGGCATTGCACAAGGTCATGTTTTTCTCTGGCTGTTTATGACGTCTTTACACTAAATCCATTGGATGTTGGATGTGTACGGATTGATAGTTTAGTCTTAGATGCATGATGTTTTTTAATTAGTTGTGAGTGGCTTTGAACTAGCTGTCAGATAACTGCGAGTACTCTCAGATATGTTCATTGTGTCTTTTTGTGTCGGGATGTATAAGTACCCGGCCACGTCCACTTGTATGTTTGTACATCTGACGAGTTAAGCCTTTTTCAACTGATTTTTATAGTTCGTTCTTATGTTGTACTGTTATACCACTGTCCCAGGTTAGGGGAGGGTTGGGATCCCGCTAACATGTTTAACCCCGCCACATTATTTATGTATGTGCCTGTCCCAAGTCAGGAGCCTGTAATTCAGTGGTTGTCGTTTGTTTATGTGTTACATATTTGTTTTTCGTTCATTTTGTTTACAGAAATAAGGTCGTTAGCTTTCTCGTTTGAATTATTTTACATTGTCTTATCGGGGCCTTTTATAGCTGACTATGCGGTCTGGGCTTTGCTCATTGTTGAAGGCCGTACGGTGACCTATAGTTGTTAATGTCTGTGTCATTTTGGTCTTTTGTGGATAGTTGTCTCATTGGCAATCATATCATATCTTCGTTTTTATAAAACATGTAAAAAGTAAAATGTCCCAAATACCGAACTTCAAGGAAATTTTTAAGAAAGGAAAGTCCCTTATCAAATGTTAAAATTAAAAGCTCAAAAACATCAAACAAATAGAAAACAACCGTTATTTTCTTGACTTAGTAAAGGCAGTTTCTTATGTGAAAAGGTAGATTAAACCTGGTGTGATGGCTTACAAAACCTTCCACTCTTTAGTCAGTTGCATAAATTTCCATTATATTCACAACATGGCCACTTTCGTTAAAATCATCATCACAGATATTTTGAGTTTATACTGCTTTAAGTTACCAGTACTATTTCAGACATATGATTTGATATCATTAACTTATTTGCCCTCTTGCTGCCAGAGGGCTTTGACGGTTGCATTTCGTATGCCAGAAAATACGACTGCTCGACACCTTTGACGTCACATGCCAAAAAAAAAAAAAATCGTTAACAACGAATACATACTTACATTTTCATGTTTTACCGATGAAAAAAGTAAAATCACAAAAATACTAAAGTCCGAAAGAAATTCAAAACGAAAAGTCCCTTATCAAATGGCAGTAGTGTTGTAATGGGAGTTAGAGCACGGATGTTGCAATATAGTGCAATGAAATGTTAGGAATGTGTGACGTCACTTAAAGAATGTGGTATTTTAGGAATGTGTGTCACCATTTTAAAATAAATGAGGTATAAAGGTCATTTAATATTTAATTATATCGTTTATCATTCATCACAATGAGTCTTAAATTTGTATTTGGAGATTTGCTCTCTATTAGAGACGTTGATGTAATTGTACATCAAGTCAACTGTCTTTGTGTGAAAGCTCACGGTTTATCAAAACAAATTTCAGTGAAATATCCTTGGGCAGATATATATTCCAAACGTCGTGCTGAAGGTGAGAAAAATTTAGCCGTGCTCGAGGATAGAGATACACCTGGAACTATTCGTGTTTTTAAGTCTCCTAATCAGCTTCGACCAGATATCGTTTGCTTTTTAAGCCAGTGGGATTTTGGTACAACGTTTATCATCCACAGAAAGATCCCACCATATAAAGATACACGAGACAACAGAATCATTTGGTTCAAACAGTGCTTAGAACGACTTAAAGAGTTAAACGTTAAAACTGTCGGATTACCAGATCACATCGGTTGTGGATTGGGAGGAGGAGATTGGACAGCATATTTCGAAATCATAGAAAAGTTTGCAAAAGCGAATGACATTAATTTTGTTATAGTAACACCCTCATTTGCACACAAATGGATATAGAAGCAGATGCATACTACTCAAATTTGTTCGAATTTAAACCTATACACCCAACAAAAATATATTACATCGATAGGGAACAAACATTTGGGAATTGGCCACAACAGATTGCTCAGAAACCACAAGACCTCATCAAGAACGGATTCTTTTACACTGGGAGTGGAGATCGAGTGACATGTTTTTACTGTAATGTGTCATTAAAGCAGTAAGAGACATCTGATTGCATAGAAAAAGAACACTTGAAATGGGAACCAAATTGCCTATTTGCGAAAATGGTGTCTTGTCAAGTGCCATACCATAGTTTTTTTTCTAAAGAGGCGTTTTGAGAAATACATCATGAAATTATCCAAATTCCGAAGATTCTTACATGTTTTGAATAGTTCTGTCAAAGCTATTTATGGAATGCAATTTTATTCAGTATATAAGAGCATTTACACTGCTGTATTAAACAGAGACTCATTGACGCTTGCAATGGACATAAGTGACAACAGTATCAGTTTCATGCTCAGTATTTATAACATTAAATTTGCTTCTAAACTGAGAGAAGATGTTTTAAACTTATCAACAAAGCATTGCTATGGGTGTGAAGTGGAACATCCAAGTCAGACGCAACATACATGTTTAATGTGGACAGAATCAGAACATTTGGAGATGCATTTTGAAGAAGCTCTTGTTAATGTTAACCGTAAAGCAGTGATAAATATGTGGCAAGATGAAATGAAAAAAATGGAATGGTCTGGATGGGCTAATCGTAACACTGTAGACATAAGTGAAAGAGCTAGAGAAACATTTGTTGAATTGCTGGAAGATGTTGACTGGTGTAAAAAGAATTTACCTAAACCAGATAGACTGTACAATGATGTGCAAAACTTCTCACAACTGTTTCAAAGATTCTTTGCATAAAATTAATATATGGGTATATATTCAGCTGCTGTGCTGTATTTGAAACATTTACAGTGACAATGTATATGCGTATTATACGCAATTCTACTTATCTGAAAGCGATTTATCGCGCAGAACCTTTTCAAAGAAGATTGATGATTGAATTTGCAGATATGGATCAGTTAAATGCCATATGTGATATAGCTACGGATATAATACAAGGACAGCTTTTCCTTGCGAACAGCCACAGACCAAAACTGAAACAGTACAGAAACGTGATTCGTGCTTTAGCAAGTCGCAATATTAATACTGCGAGGAAACAACGAACATTGTTGGCTTATCATGACTTAATTCCGTTATTGATTTCCCCAATTATACCATTCCTGGACTGATGACTATTTATAGTCTTGATAGACAAAATCAATTTATTATTTGATGTTATTTTGAATGTACTACTTGTAAGTTTTACTATTTATATTAAATTTGTCAACCTACTGTCCTTGTTGAGTTGTACTTAAACAAAACATTTTCTCGTTTCATATTTCAGAGAAAACAATGGTGAAAAGGGTAGATCAAATCAAGTTGGATTCCATTCTAAAAAAGATTTATTACAATATTCCAGGTGGAGGAGCGTACTTAGGACCGGATAAGCTTTATCGAGTTCTAAAAGTACATGGAATCAACAATATTGGCAAAAACACAATCAAAAAGTGGTTGCAAAACCAGGATGACTACAGTTTACAAAAACCTGCACGAAAAACTTTTAAAAAGGCTAGAGTTGTTGTATCCGGTATTGATGATCAGTTCGATGCCGACCTTGCTAATTTATCAAGCATTTCACACGAAAACAGTAATTTTAAACACCTACTTGTCGTTGTGGACATTTTCTCAAAGTATTTATGGGTCCAACCACTAAAAAATAAGACGGCAAAGGAAGTTGTCATCGGTCTCAAAAAAATATTTGACGAAGGTAGAAAATGTAAGAAACTGAGAACGGACAACGGTACAGAGTTCACTTCAAAAGTCACTCGAGAATATTTAAAAGAAGAGGACATTTATTACTTTACAACGCAAAATTCCAACACGAAAGCAAATTTTGCTGAAAGGGTTATACAAACATTTAAAAATATGATGTTTCGCTATTTTACAAAAAACAGAAATCACCGCTACATTGACGTCCTTCAAGATCTTGTTAAGAGTTACAATGCAACCCCCCATAGAAGTCTGAATAATGTTGCGCCACAAGATGTAACTGTAGATAACGAGGCAGATATATGGGCATTTATGTATTTAAAACCACGGAAAAAAAACTTAAACATTACACCTTATCATTATAAAATTGGTGACTTCACGAGGATTTCAACCAAAAATATGGTATTTAATCGATCATACGATGAACATTTTACGAGGGAAATTTTCAAAGTTAGTCAGCGCATGCGCATGCAAGGAATTCCAGTATATCAGGTTATAGACTTTATGAAAGAAGACGTCCGTGGCCACCTATATGAAAGTGAAATGCAGAAAGTTAATAAAGATGAAGACGCTCTCTGGTTCGTGGAAAAAAAAATTAGAAAACGCAGAAAAAACGGACAAATTGAATGGCTGGTTAAATTTGATGGGTGGCCTGATAAATATAACCAGTGGATACCTGAACGAGATATCAGTGACGTTTAAGACATACATAAGGAAATATGAGCATATACGTGGTTTTGAGCAGTGACAAGTCACTAAATTATTTCCCAGACAATACACCCTTTAGATTTAAATCTCGTTTTAATGCTCCACTCATTTTAGAAGGAACATGGAAGGTTGCATTAGTAGAAGTCGATATAGGGAGCACTATTTCTATACAAGATCCAATTTACATACATTCAAGTATTTGTCAAGATTCTATAGTTGAGGGTGAAAAAAACCCACTTTTGAGGAGAATAACACCTTTTCAACCCGGGAACTGGAATTCGATAATCGATTCACCTTATTACATTCAAGTCAATACTAAGGAATTATATGATATTGATATTTATATAACAGATCGGTTGAACAAGCAAGCTTCATTCTTGGATGAAACGTCGACGCTAACACTACATTTTAAATCCTTCCCATTTTTCTGAGATGGATAGTAATAAAATGTATGTCCCAGATATTCAAAAATGGATAAACTTTTACCAAAACTCTACCAAGGAAATACATAACTCATACCCAGAGCACAAGGGAGGTCAGACGAGACAAATTGGTGGATCATTGACGGGAGGAGAAAGGTCGGTTGTGGTACCCATTGAGAAAAGATCAAACACAACAAACGAACAAGGTCCAGTTACACTTAAACTAGTTTCCCCATCACAACAAGTCGTGGAGCAAGCTAAATCAGAGCTGGCGACTGTGAGGAAAAGTATAAAAAGAAAAACTGCATCGAAATTAATCAGTAATTCTAAAAAACGTCGAATAGTTAAGACGACTAGAAAACATAGACAAAAAAGACAAAGAGTAGCAGTAAAACGATTGAAAACGAAAAAGACTAAATCTAAACCAAAGAAGAAAAACAAACCCAGATCAGTAAAGAAGCTGAGCCTTAAAACGAAGAAAAGGGGGAGTTTTAACGACATTTTATCTTAATCATGGCAGCCTTAAGCATGGATGATTTCAGAGAGGCACAACCTAGTGAACTTAGTTTATTTACTATACCTCCATACCAGTCGGCAGTGGAAAACATTTACTTCCAAGAAGTTCGATCAAATTCACAGTTGACTGGTAACATTATCGATTTGGAAATAACTGGTAAACATGGAATGGAATACGTAGATTTAAATAGATCAAGACTTTATGTAAAGGCCAAAATCGTGAAAGGAGATGGCACAAGTTTAACCGAGAACGAATATGTCGGTCCAGTTAATTTATTTCTTCAGTCCATGTTTTCGCAAGTGGATGTTACAATGCAAGGACGAATGATAGCATCGACTACGAGTCACTATCCTTATAAAGCCATGATTCAGACATTGCTGTGTTATGGAAATGGGGCGAAAACCTCTCAACTCACATCTCAGTTCTGGGTGAAAGACGTTCCAGGTCATTTAGACGATAACGATGTTAACGGTGGATCAAATAGATCTCTCAATCAACGTTCCCAGTACTTTTCACAGTCTAAAACTGCTGACATGGAAGGACCTCTGTATCATGATCTTTTTCATTTAAAGCGACTTGTTTTAAATCAAGTGGCGATAAATGTTCGATTAACCAAAGCAAGACCTGAGTTCTGTCTTCTCACAAACGAGGAATCCCCCGACTTTAAAGTGTACATTGAAGACATTGTTCTTAAAGCGTGTAAAGTAAAGATTAATCCAGCAGTTATTTATGGACATGCTGAAATACTGAAGACAGTTAATGCTAAATACCCTTTCACTAAATCAGAAGTGAAGCAAATAGCTATCGCGAAAGGAACAGTAAATTTTTCCCAGG
Organism: Mytilus edulis; assembly: GCF_963676685.1. Classification (NCBI taxonomy): domain Eukaryota; kingdom Metazoa; phylum Mollusca; class Bivalvia; order Mytilida; family Mytilidae; genus Mytilus; species Mytilus edulis. Next base: position 13,644,837 of record NC_092346.1, on the reverse strand, counting down.
ATCAACTGTTTCAAAACACCAGACCAGATAGAGTTGTGGTCGGGTTTGTCAATGCCAAAGCAGCTGCAGGTGATTTCTCGAAAAACCCATTCAACTTCCAACACTTTAATCTAAACCAAATAGGATTATACGTTGATAATATTCCAGTTTCTGGGAACGTGATGAGACTTAATTTCAATGTTTCAAGTGGAAGAACAATCATACCAGCCTTCAACAACATGTTTGAAGTGGCAGATAAATGGATGAGAGATTCTGGTAACCAACTAGACAGAAATGATTTCGCAGGTGGTTATGCCTTATATTGTTTTGAAATCGAACCCAATTTTGGAGATGATGGATCATATTTACATCTTTTAAAACAGGGAAATATCCGATTAGAAGTTCAATTTGGAACAGCCATTGAAGAAGCTATCAGCTGCATAGTGTACGCAGAGTATCCTGGATATTTCGAAATAAACGCTGCCAGAGACGTGGTTTAAGAAAAATGAACACCCACCAGCTACAATGTGCTATTGATTGCGATGTCAAAATGAATGTGAAAATAATTGGTACTTATTCTGCCGATAACATACCAAATAAGCCTCACACACTACCCTTTGGATTTATAGTGAACACAGACCCTCACAATCTTCCAGGGCAGCACTGGATTGCTTTTTACGCTGACGAACATGGTGTGTTGGAAGCATTTGATTCGTTTGGTATTTCACCGAGTAAATACTCACCATGTATGAAGCAGTTTATGAAAACTTTTAACAACGTGGTGGTAAATAACAAGAGAGTACAAAGTTTAGAATCGAATGTCTGTGGACAGTACTGTTTATTTTACTTGATGTGCCGATGTCGGGGATATTTCATGTCAGATGTCATAAATATTTTCAGTAATGATTCAACACTGAACGATCAGTTTGTTTATAGATTTATAGATGATAGATTTTATTGTTGTATGCATTCCTGTTCATCATTCTGTCAGATTTGTAAAAATAAATTGTAAATTATCCAGTCCTTGTTATTCTTTCCCATAAATACTAAGTATGTTCTAGTCCATTTATTTGACAAAAAGATCTCAGTAGAGATGGATGCGTGGTGGGAACGAGAGAGTTTAGTGAAATTTGAATCCCCAACTTCTATTTTTATTGCAGCTCCTAGTGGGACAGGCAAGACTGTTTTAACGAAAAAAATATTAGAACATGCCGATGGCATGTTTAAGGTTCCACCATCCAGAATATTTTTCTGCTATTCCATGTGGCAAAAATTATACACCGAAATGAAAGATGAAATCAAAAACATACAGTTTTATCAAGGTCTGCCTACTATGGAAGATTTGAGCGAATGGGGTGCTGAGGAAGGTCACAAAATTTTAGTCTTGGATGATCTTATGATTACGGGGGCAGATTCTGAAGAATTGGTTCATATGATGTGTGTGGGAAGTCATCATTCAAACTTTACAGTGATTTTTTTATTACAAAATATCTTTCATAAATCAAAATCATTAAGAACAGCTTCCCTTAACTGTCACTACTTTATCTTAATGGGATCGAAAAGAGATCCCCTTCAAATTCAAACATTAGGTCGACAGATGTTTCCAGGAAAAACAAAATATTTCATGGATGCGTATCAGAAAGCCACGGCCACCTCATATGGGTTTTTGTTGGTAGATATTAACCCCCACAGCGATAAAACATATCAGTTACGCACAAACATTTTACCAGGACAGGACACAATCGTTTATCAACCTTCAAAATGAAGAAAGAAGAACGCAATTGTCTCATACAATTTTTATTAACATGTTCCACCCAACAGCTCGAGTTCTTATTAAAGACATTTACAAAGGATCAACTCCAGGTCATCATGGAAATAATATACAATGTGGTTAAAGGAGTATGTCCTATATCGGATAAGAATAAAACAATTCTGATGAAACGCAAACGACTCATTCGAGCAGTGTTATTGCCAAAGTTAACACCTAATCAACGGAAAAAAGGTTTACAGAAAATAAAAAAGATTTTTCCGATATTTTTAGAGGCTAGCTTACGATATGGCTCGTGAAATGATTTTAATACCAAAAAGAAAATACGAACAATTTCTCGATAAAACAAGCACACCTAAAATAGAACCTACAAAGCTCGAAAATATCATTCAAAAAGATGAAACATATAGTGAAAAGGGACAAAAGGAACCCCATGTACAGATGACGCCGAAAGACTTTTTTAAATCTAAAGACATCTCAAATTCAACACCAAAAGATATTATTAAATCTGAGAAATATTCTCAAAACAGATTGAAGCAAGTGAGGATTAAACCGAACAGTTTAGTCAAACAAAAATGGCTAACATTCCATGTGTGATCAGAATGTGCTAGTTTAACAAGTTGCATGATGCAATGTGAAGTATGTTAGTCACGTGTTTTGAAATATTTGCGTTATTTACATCTACACATGCGCTTAATTATGGTTTCGACTACGGTATAAAACGGATGAATTTCAAGTTAAAAGTAGTTTCATTATGGATCCATCTGAGCAGGCGGATAGGTTTTTGGAATGCTTAATTGAAAAATATCCAGAGAGAGATACTAAGTTGCAATTGGAAATACACAATCTAAAGAGGAGATTGGTAGAATTTAACGAGTCTGAAGATGAGGATTTAGTGCGAGAACTACAAAGAATAGAAAACAAAAAACGGAAACTGGAGTATGTGTGTGATATTTGCGACAAAGCATTTCGCCAAAAATACAATAAAAATCAGCATATGAAAACTCACTTCATGAAATTTAATTGTAATAAATGTGAAAAGTCCTTTTCACGGGATAATTTGAGGAAGCGGCATGAAAAAACATGTAAAAAACAGACAAATTCAAACTCTAACACCAAATTTACATGTAAGCATTGTGGTGTACCATTCGACACTTATGAGCTGTTATTCAAGCATGCCATTGACAATCATCCCTTGAATGGACAACAAGGTGGGGAAGCAAGGAATAAAAATGACATTGCTATCCATAACCAAGCCCCTACAGTTGACACTTCAAATAAGAATAATCGTTATGTTCGAAAAGGCGCACTCGGTGATAACGTTTATCAGACGACCATTATTCCAGAAAAGGGGGAAAAATATGACATACTGGGATTTTTTGCCGAAACCAAAAGTGAAGTAGACAACGAGTTGGTGATGCGGCGGGATAAGATCCGAGATATAAAATGGTATTTGAACGTAAGAGTTGAAATGGAACGGAACATTGATGATGGAAGGAAAGAAAAGGTAGCCCCCTATTTTCGCAGTAAAACATATACCGCTTTAGCAAATGATGAGAACGATCACAATCTTAATGAGGCATTTCAAAAAATGAATGCATCTTTGGAGGAATTTATCCACAAGGGATCGGATTGGGTTGTTAAGAAAATCATATCATTAGAAGTCAATACTGTGAAATATTCACCCATTGCCGGTTCTAGCTATATGGAACTTCCTACCAACCTTCGTTTTTCTGGTGGTTTGGTAAATGTTAAAAATGAGGATCACAAATGTTTCTTGTGGAGCATATTAGCAGGTCTACATCCAGCTCAACGAAACCCTAATCAAGTTTTACATTATAGAAAATATGAACACTCTATGGATTTAACCGGAATCGACTTCCCCGTTTCATTGTCTAAAGTTGAAAAATTTGAAAAACAAAATGACTTATCCATCAACGTGTTCGGGTGTGAAGATGGGGTTGTATTTCCACTATACCTTTCAAAAATGGACAATGGATATAAAGAAATTAACTTATTGTACTTATCAAAGGAAAATAATTCTCATTATTGTTGGATCAAGAATTTCAGTCGTTTCCTTGGACACACACGAAAGCATCACGGTCAACTTCACTATTGCCATCGATGTTTGCATGGGTTTATTAGAAAAGATTTGCTAGATAAACACCGACCATACTGTGACAAATTCGATTTTCAAAAAATTGAATTACCAGAAGAAGGGAAAAATATTCTCGAGTTCAAGGATTTCCATAAAAGTATGCATGTTGGATTCACGATTTATGCTGATTTTGAGGCACTGACTCGGAAAATGGATTCATGTTTACCAGATCCGAATATATCATCTACAACACATTGCACGAAATTTGAAGCTTGCGGTTATGCTTATCAAGTCGTATGTACCAACAGTAACTACACCAAACCCCCAGTTGTTTACAGAGGTAAAAATGCTGTCGAACGTTTTTTTGGAGACATGTTTAAAGAAGAAGAGTATGTTAATGGTATTTATGGTGACATTGAACCTTTGATCATGACCGATGAAACAGAAAAAAAATTCAAAAGTGCAACTCATTGTAATATTTGCAGCGGCAAGTTTTCTGATGGTCTCATCAAAGTCAGGGATCATTCTCACATTGGTGTGACTGGGGATCGATATTCTGATAACTATAGTAATTACAGATCAGCAACTTGTCAGGCCTGTAATCTGAATTTGCAAAATCCATCATTCATCCCCATATTTTTTCACAACTTTCGCGGATTTGATTCCCATTTACTGATAGAAGCTGCCGGAAAATACAAGGACAAGAAGATCGTGTGTATTCCAAATAATATGGAAAAGTATATTTCCTTCTCTGTTGGAAATTTAAGGTTCTTGGATTCGTACCAGTTCATGTCGGAAAGTCTTGAGAGGCTGGTAAAAAATTTAGCTGTAGACGGTCTCACTCATTTTCACCACTTTAGAAAAGCTTTTCAATCCGATGAAATAGCCAAATTGCTACTACGTAAAAATGTCTATTGTTATGACTATGTAGATAGTCATGATAAATTCGAGGAGACTATGTTACCCCCTAAAACAGCTTTCTACAACACCATAAAAAGAGAGCATGTTTCTAATGATGACTATGATCACGCACAACGTGTCTGGGCTGCTATGGACATGAAAACACTTGGTGATTATCACGACCTTTATCTATTAACTGACGTTTTATTGCTGGCAGATGTGTTTGAAAGATTCAGGACAATGACAATAGAATACTATGGACTTGATGCCTGTTATTTTTACACAGCCCCTGGACTTGCTTGGCAAGCTGCCTTAAAAATGAGTGGTGTCAGTTTAGAATTGTTAACATCTCCAGACATGTATAACTTTTATGAACTCGGTTGTCGAGGTGGAATAAGTATGATTAGTCAAAAGTATGCTAGAGCTAACAATAAATATGTTAAAGGTTATGACTCTACTAAACCTACCTCATATCTGATGTATTACGATGCCAATAATTTATATGGTTGGGCTATGTCACAACCTCTCCCAACTGGAATGATGCGATGGTTAGATGCGGGTGAAATTCAAGAATTCAACTTGTTAAAAAAAGCAATTGATGGTCCAAAGGGCTACATGCTTGAAGTCGACTTGGAATACCCAAATGAAGTACATGAAAATCATAATTCCTACCCCTTAGCCCCCTCACACAAGCACGTGGTGGACGAAGAGCTTTCACCATACAGTAAATCGTTGAATGAAGATTTATATGGTGAACACTGGAAAAGACCTAAAACGATCAAACTGATACCAACGTTGGAAAACAAATGTAACTACATTACCCACTACAGAAATCTACAGTTATATATGAAATTAGGAATGAAAATCAAGAAGATCCATAGGATCATAGAATTTGATCAATCTCCCTGGCTAGCTAAATACATATCCTTTAATACGGAGAAACGTCAAAAATCGAAAAATTGCTTCGAAATTAATTTTTTTTAAATTAATGTGTAATTCCGTCTTCGGAAAAACCATGGAAAACCTAAGAAACAGAGTTGATATCAAACTCGTCAATAACAAGCGTAGTTTAAGAAAATATACTAGCAAGCCGTCGTTTGAGCGGTTTCAAATCTTCAATGAAGATTTGGTTGGAATTCAAAACAAGAAGACGAATTTATTACTCAATAAACCCGTCTACGTGGGAGCGAGCATATTGGAACTTTCTAAAATCGTTATGTATGATTTTCACTACAACGTAATGAAGTCAAGATATGGGAAAAATATCAACCTTCTCTTCACCGATACAGATTCTCTGATGTACGAAATTTTCACTGAAGATATTTATCAGGATATGATGACGTTTAAAGATTATTTTGATACTTCGGCATATGATGTAGAGAACAAACTCCATTCAACAGTTAATAAAAAAGTTGTTGGGAAAATGAAAGATGAATTATCTGGTAAGTGTTTTATTCAAATAGGCATACCCGCATATTTAATTTCAAACCATAAATATAAAATACATGTAGAATTGTCTATGAAGCAATTTTTTATAAACACAGAAATATGAAAAATTACAGGGCATTGTGTGGTCTTCATATATGAGTAAAACCGTGTTGATTAATAAGTTATTAAACGTCCTGATATAGTGGGATGTAACATATTTATGGAGCAATCGATTACAGTCACTTGAAAACAGGGTCCCAGATTTGTATATGTACATAGAGAATGTGGTGTGGTAAAAAGTCAAGTGAAAGTAATTTACCTGTACTTGTTCATACTTTAATTGTTTTCATACTTTAAATGTCAAATATGTTGGTTTTTTTTTGTTTTTTTTTTTTACATTATAATTACTATTTGATTTTATCCTTTTCAGGAGTCCCTATTACGGAATTTGTAGGGTTGCGTCCAAAGATGTATTCCATAATCTACGATGTTGATGGAACACAGAATGAAAAACGAACAGCTAAGGGAATAGCCAAGTGTGCCGTAGACCAACAAATTAGACATGAACATTATAAACAGTGTTTGTTTCAAAACAGAATGACTTTAAATGATATGAACTTGATTCGTAGCGATAATCACATTCTATATGTGAATCACGTTAGAAAAACTGGACTGTGTAACTCTGATGATAAGCGGTTTTGGAAAAATTCCATACACAGTTATGCGTTTGGACATTATAAAATTCCAATTGTAAATAAAAGTTGTAATGTATATTGTAAATGAAATTAATACAATAAAATATGTGTACTTGTTTTTTTTTTTTTTTTAATTGATGCTCATAAGAACTACAGAGATAAAGCTGAACATCACAAGACTACCGTTTGCACAAATATAGTCACTGTAGTTGGCTAAAATACTCCATTGGGTTATAATTCTCCTCTCCCGGGATTTTAGGTTTTTTGTTTATCATATCACCTTCTTCACTGTCCATGGATCTTTTATTAGAATGGTTAAGCACTCTTAAATGTTGCGCTGTGTAGGGTGGTGGTGGAGGCATGGCTTGAGATGTCAACGGAAGCAACCCTTTTGCAGTTTGTGGTGAATGGTGTTGTGGAGGATGTTGCATAGGTTGTTCTTGTTCCTTTAAAGAAATGAAATTAAATTAGTCATTTTTGAAAAGGTTGATATGTTTAGATTGTATTTTTATTGGAATTCGACTGAATTAAAGATGGATAAAAATGAAAAACTTACCTCAAATTCTTTAAACAGTTGCTCCAACGCTTCTTTCATGTTAACTAGTTCACAGAATTCATCATAACCAAGAGAGCATCTTCCCGGGTTTCTAGGATTGTTGTTGTATAAGTTTATATAAAAGTAGTCATTCACTTTTGTTAATACTATAGCCATATTCCTCCCGAAATTGGTACGCATCTCCAAATTTCCCTTTATACTATTTTTCTTTGCAAAAGCGTAACTTTCCATTATGTTTATTCTAAAATTAGCAGTATATGAAGAATAAAAATATGTAGTTTTGAGTTAGGTGTTGGGTTTATATATAGTATTAAAAAAAGATTTGGGAGGGTGGGGTGGGTATTTAAGCTACGTCCCTCTTCATTTGCCCAATTGAATTGATGAATGCATATTTGAATACATGTAGATCTATTCCTATTGGAGTACAGTTCTCTTCAGGGTTTTCTGACTCGATGTTCTCACGGTCTAGAAAATGGTGATACATTTAATGTCAGAATTAATTTTTAATACTCTAGCTTATTAACTAATTAAAACAAAATGGAAGATCTGAACATGGGAAAAGGATAACCCTAGAAAGGCTTTTCTAATTTATTATAAATCATCATCATGTACGGAATAATTGACAGTTTAAAGTTAACCATCATATGATTTATCAAAACAGGCGCTTAACTGTTTGAGTTTCTTTGGTGGGTCAGGTAATTATATATATATGCATATCTAACTTGAAATTATGTGGTATGGATATTTTATTAAAACATACTGACGGATTTTGTAATGTATTTTATGGTAAAAATTTCCATTCTTAATTTTGAACTCGGACTTCTCTTGAACTGTATTTTAATTGTATGCATTTTGCACCCGTCAGGAACCTCTAGCCTTTTTTTTTTTTTTTTTTTTTTGGTCTTGTATGTAGGGTTGATGTCTCTTTGACACATTCCCCGTTTCCATTCTTTATTCTATTAATCCCTCATTTACTGGATAACACAATGTCCATTTGCACAGAAAAAAGAAAATCATACACAAAACATATGAAAAGATTAAAAATTATCAAAATCGCACTATGTTGATATAAAACGAACAGAAAAACCACGTGGGGTAACAGAACATTTAACAAAAACTACCTAAGCCATTGAAAGTCATTTATTGTTTTATGAATTTCATCATAGGATATAGTCATATATCACGAGTTGTCTCTCTCTAAACACAAACGATTGACTAACACAACAAATAACATAGTGTGACAAACAAACTCATTCCATATAATGAACAGATAAAAAAAACCTGTCATTTTATGCAACAACCAAACTCTTTTGTGTTCAACGAAATATAGAGGGGTGGGGGGCTAAATAATCATGTTCATTGAGTTGTGGCTAATCTTACATGGTAGACAACTCTATAGTTAAAATACCATTCGGAACCTAGATTTTAATAGATTCATCAAAGCCCCTAGAGAGGTCAAGATTTCCCGCGGATTTTAACCATATGACAATGTCTGAAAAAATGGCTGTCTCATATTTTCTGTGCTTATTAATCATATATTTCCAAAGTGCTTGTGCAGTTCGATACGATATAACGGAAGTATGTGAAAAGGAATTTGACTTAAAATTTAAGTTCATAGGGTATGTATGTTCTTTCCGAGGAGAGGGGACATACATTTTCAAGGATCAGGGGCACTCTGAGTCTGGTGATGCAACCATAAGCTTTGATATGATCAATATACAAACTTTTGTTTTAATTCAAACACCAATCAGAAAACTGGAAATTCGACGAGGGGTTATGGAACTGTGTTCGAACATTTTTACTACCAACAGAGGAATTCTTATAACTGTTAACGGGCAGGAATGTGTAAGTATGTCTCCTCACATAAACAAATTGTGCGTACACCCGAACGAAAGCGTGTTCCCTCCAAAAAAAAGAATGTTCAAATAATTTCTTTTCTTTTTCTATATTTATGAACGGGTATTTGTTAGCTAAGGGATGTTTTAAAGCTTTACTATCCATGCATGTCCCAAGTCAAGAGTCTCTAATCTTAGTGAACTGATCGTTGGTTTTCTGTCATTTGAATTTTAACTGGTCTTTTGGAGTCGTAAAGCTTTTATACTTTGCAGTGTGAGTCAAATTATTATGCTCTGTGTTGAAGTCCCATACTGTGACCTATAACTGTATAATTGCTTACATCAACAACATTATGTCTGGAGAGTTGTTTCATTAGCAATCATACCAGGGCTTCTTGTGTTTAAAATCAATAAATTGGTTTGCAATAGAAAAATTTTGACCTAAAATTTCTGTTTAAAAACTGTTCTTGTATGTTTTCTGTTCAATCTGAACTTGTTTGTGTTGTTTTCTGTTCACACTGAAAAAACATTTACTGACTACATTGCATCACATTGATTTCAATTAAAAAACAAGAAAATATTTACTCTTTAATCTACATTTTTCTCTCAAAATGATACATCAATTGGTATTATATATGTATTTAATAGTTTTCTTAAATTTTGAATGTTTATAATTGGCACTATTTTTCCATTGTCCTTCCTAGAGCTGAACAGTCAAATGGTTTCAATATCTGAAAAAAAAAGTTATAGCAATTAATTACTGAATAAAAAAATCTTCACAAATAAATTTTAATACCAAAAACAATTTGTATAAGAAAGAAAAATTGTTAAATGTATTTGTAGAATTTAATAGAGGATAATCCTCAATCTTTAGCCTGTTGCACAAATTGTCTTAAATTTGTAGGTGTGTATTATCTCTAGTGCATGCCTTAGTATTTTTTTTTAATATATTTTATACATCTTCATCAGTTCAAATATTTAACTAGAAAACATTTTATTTATCCTAACAGGCAACTGATCATGATGTATCCACCATAACATCTACGGCAGACAAATTAACCATGATTCAAACTGCCACTCAAACCATGGAAACCATGGCAGAATCAATGACCTTTACAGTAAGTACAATTTAAATCTTAGAACTATATTGTGTGTATAGACACACACAAAAGGAATGTTAATATTCACAATCATGGATATATAGTTACCAGTAATAAGATACATGTAGCAACCCTCAAATAAACTGAAAGTGTGATAGAAATGTTGTTTAAAATTCAGCTGTTATATGCTGATCATTTTACGTAGCAAATAATTTTTTCTTCAACAAAACAATTTAAATACTTTTTTCTTACAGGTATCAGAAGCACAGGTGTCTTCTTCAAAGGCAGCAGACAAGACTACTACGTATACTAATGTAAGTAATTAAGCAAATATGCGTACCTTAAATACCTTCTTCTGTTTGCTCATTTACATCGGTTACTTGATCTACATGTACTTCTGTTACTAGCTCTGAATATGGCGGTGGTGGATTCAATATAGGAGAATTTGATCGTGATGGGGTACTTTGACTATCCAGAATATCTTCCTCATCAAAATGAATCTGTGATAGCTGAATTGTTCTGTTCACCTTCTCCCTACAATTATAAAATAATTACAATTCCATTATTTCTTTTTTAAATTGTAAAATTCTTAACAATGCATTTCTGTTTCCATTTTCAGACTGATAATCAATCCTTAGGCTTGGATGATGAAAGATTGGCATGGTTGTATTCAACTGTAAGCTTGATTATTGGTAAATATTTTTAAAATTACATAGTGTGATCATAGAAATGTGTGAAAATGCCAAGCAAACATTTATTTGGTATACCTATTTGTTTTTAAAAAAACACTAGTTGCACACCATATCCTGATATTAAAATACAAGTATTACATACATAAATGATCATATTAAATGATAGCAATCCACCTTTTAAGGTTTCTAACAAACTTCATGATTAACAGGAAATAACTCATTTTTCCCCTTGTTTTTTTTTTCAGTCATTGCTATCGCCCTGATTGTCTGCTGTTACAGATGCTTAAAAGCCAGAGCCCACAATTCATCAAAGAAAACCAACCTGTTCGAACTTTCATCTGACATACATTTTGAAGTTCCTGAAGCCATTAAGATAGATTAATTTTTAGAAATTATTTTTTTTGAATATGCATTCTAACATTTTCTAAGTCATGTGGAAGTCATTATTCTGAATTTCAAATATATTGATTCTTACAGGTTACTTTCAGTATATGATTTTGCTGACTCTGCTTATATTACATCAACTGTTTCCAGAAAATGAATTTGTCATTCAATTAAACCAACTTGTAAGGCGTATACCAGCTATAGCTCGTGGCATTAACGGGAACAGACAAAATAATCAACCAGAACCTCAGCACAATAACCAAGACGGACAAAATAATCAACAAAATGTTATTCAAAATGTTAATCAAAATGTTAATCAACCTATCCCACCTCAGAGGTTAAGAAGATCTGATCGTATAAAACGACCAGTGCAAAGGTTGTCTTTGTAGAAGTTGTGTAAAATTTAAACAAAATTGAATGTTACCTTTCTTGTATGGTGAGTATTACCATCTCCAATATCTTCCTGCCTACGCCATCCTTTTTCTCCCTCATTGCTTGGATTAATTCAAATAACCACACTAAAATATCACTCCTAGTATAATACAGATACATTAACCCCTGTTTCGGAGTTGAATGCACCAAAGTATGATATAATGAAGCCAAGTCTATATCATAATCTTCCAATCTATCTAAGCAAGATAGCATGGTTAAAACTTCAGTTTTACTCGTGTCGTCTAAACTGCATATTATACACGGTTGGTGGCAGACCACCAGGTCTAAAATTTCTTCTTTATGATATTTTAACCTGTACACTATATGAGATTCCATTTTCTTAATTTAAAATGTTTGCAAGTATGAAATAAGCATGGTTTTCTCAATATATATAGTCTTTGGAGATAATTGCTAGTGAAGAAGTGTAACCAAATTTAATACCAAAATTCTCCCCCATTGTCCTATTTTAAATTATATGGGTAGTGCAGCGTTTAAGTCCTTTATTTCAAAAATTATATGAACAATGCAACTATTAGTATATGGTTTAAATCTGCTTTGTGAAAAGGTTACCAAATAATAACATGAAATTAAGAAACTGGTCAATTTCAGCAGTTCATTATAAGTTCAGTTTTGTACGAGTTTGTGAAATATTTTAGAATGCATATTCAAAGAAAGAAATCATTGTAGTTTATATTTACAATATTGTTCCACAAGCATCCTTTTTTATTCATTATATATCTGGCATCCCACATTATTAATATTTCCACTTGTTTAGTGATTTTTTGTTAAATGTTTACTATAGATTTACATTCTCAATGCAGATAAGTTTTTATTTCACATGTTTTATGTACAGTTGTTTTAACTGTATATACCTCATTTGCCTAACCATACTTAAACCAGTGATTATTAATTTTCAATCTTTTTTTTTATCTTTTATCAATATGGAGATAATTCAATGGCAGCTTTATGTTTGAACTATGGTTGATAAACCATCCTCTATGAATGTTATATTAGTAATGGTGCTTATGGAAATTTTTTAGTTGTTGAGTATATAATAAACCCTTACAATGTAAATATTTTGATGTTGTTATTGATGTTTTTATCAACAGTATTACTTGTGATTGCATCATGGCCAAGTATTAAATTTTGAATGATAAACATATACCCCCCTTTGCTAAATATAGTAAGAATTTTCTTGCAAAGAACTGAATTAAAAATATATATATTTAAATGTCTAGAATGTGTCATCATTTACAACACATGTGTTCAAATCTGTCTTGAGTAGTAATATGAAATCATGTTTTTATTTTGTTGGTTTTTACCATTAACAACACTTTAATCCAAATTTGTCACTATATAGTAATCACTGATTCTTATTTCAAATGAATCCTTCATATATTAAATTGAACTGAAATTTTTGTAATATGTTACAAAGTGCAAATTAAATACATTTATTTCCACCAAACATCTACTTCAATTTTATTTACATTATTCATTGTTTTCATATCTGTAACTTGACTATTTGCTGTTGATGTTATTATAATTGCTTTTATTTGTGTTGCATCAATCAATTGAATATCTGTGATTTTATAGTATTAGTGTTTTTATTAAGTCATTCAACTTTCACCTCAGACCCATATTTACAGGTTTCATTCTTCATTTTTTTTTTATACATCTTTAGGTAAAAATGTTTTTATATAGGTTTAAGTTTATATTTTATAATATGTGTTGCATTACATTTTTATAAGCACAGTTTTTTATATTATTTTTAAGTCAGGGAGTTTTATGTGATATCCAGATTATGGCCTTTTCCAACTGATTTGTTACTGGTCGTGTTGAATGTATCTATATATATATAGTAGTTTATAGTTGTATTTTTATTAAGTCATTCAACTTTCACCTCAGTCCCTTCTTTCACAAGATTCATTCCTCATTTTTTTTATCAAATTTCAGGTTAAATGTTTCTATATAGGTGAAGTTTATATTTTATAATATGTGTTGCTTTACATTTATATACATGTAGTTTTTATACTAAATTTAAGTCAGGAAGTTTTATGTGATATCAAGATTATGGTCTTTTTCCACTGATTTGTTACTGGTTGTGTTGAATGTATATATATATATAGTAGATATGTAGATGTTTTTACTGTTCTTAGCAATTCATTCAATTTGTACTGCAGTTATATATCAAAATTATTTTCCTCTGCTTTTTTTTTTCATTTCTGAAAGTGTGCATTTGATCTGAGGTAAAAAGTCTAAAATGTTTTTATGTTTTTGTAACAGTATTGACACTTATTAACCAAGCCTTCAAAATACCTCAATTTTACATATAGGTACTTTTTATTACACTGTTCTGATACTGTTTTTTTGTTGAATGATAATAAAATTTGTTAACTAAATAATGTCTTTGTTTTGTTGTATAGGTTATTATTTTCAAAGTTCAAACTATTTGCAGGCGTGTGAAATTCACAGCTTTACTTTCATCATCGCTAAGAAATGCAACAATTGCTCAATTATAGCTAAAAATTGCTTGGGGGGAAATTTAATTCTTAAAATCACATCTGTTTAAAAGATTACCATCATCATTTGCTTTAATGTAATGATTGATAGCCCATTATCTGAAAATAACCATTTAATGGCAGATGGTCAATTGACCATCATCATTTACTTAAATGTAATAATTGTTCAATTATTAGAAAACTACCTTTTAATGACAGTATCGTCAAATGTGAGGTGTAGTTTAAATGAATTAACTTGTTGGAAATATATATTTATTCAGTCATGATGGATACAAAATTGACATACAACTTTAAATGTTTCTCTTCCATGCAAATTCAATTGAGGTGTCAATGTGATTCTGAAGTCTCTTTAGATAGTTCCACTGATTCACATCTAAATAAAGTCCTTGTATTGTTGGTTTACCATTTAAAAATTTCCGAAAATCAAGTCTCACTATTTTCTGATACAAACAAACAGTAACAAAATACTCTCCTGGGAGTTGAAATGGTTTCAGGTAGCTGCATAATGTATTATTCGATTGTGTTTGGGTATCCTCTGGTGCTTGTGATGTGATGCATTCTGATCTATTGCGTACATTTGCCTTCTCTATTTGATACATAGAATTTGTCAGTACCAAACTTGCACTTAATAGTGATAAGAGAACCACACTTCCAGTCATTTTTACTAAACTCAAATGGAAATCATAATTTCGGTATATGGAACTCAGACCCGATCTTACACTTGCTTGACGGTCTAGTTGTTGACAGTTCTCTGAAGGCATGTTGAATAATGTGTAGTTGTTGGAAGATATGGTTTATGTAGAATATGATATGCAATATAATTAAACCTTATATGACCTTTCTGAAATACCACATTTCTTTCATATTTTAAAATGATGACACACATTCCTATAATACCACATACTTTAAGTGACGTCACACATTCCAAACATTTCATTGCACTATATTGCAACATCAATGCTTTAACTCCCATTACAACACTACTAATGGCAAACTCAAAATCTCAAACAAATCAAACGAATGCATAACAACTGTCATATTCCTGACCTGGTACAGGCATTTTCTTATGTAGAAAACGGTGGACTAAACCTTGTTGTAAAGCGCCAAACCGTTCACTTTTATGGCAGTCGCGTCAAATTCCATTTTGACAACGATGTGTGAATAAGGCAAACAGACACAATAGGTAAAATATGGCACAAATAGGGGTACAAAACAGGGGCGATAGATACCAGAGGGACAGTCAAACTCATTGATCGAAAATAAACTGACAACGCTATGACTTAAAAAGGAAAAAGATAAACAGACAACTATAAGTACATAAAACACAACATAGAAAACTTCAGGCTAAGCAATTCGAACCCCATAAAAAAAATGGGGATAATCTGAGGTGCTCGGAAAGGGTTAGCTGATCCTGCTTAACACGTGACACCCGTCACGTGCTCGTGCTCATGTTATTACAATGCCGGTAAATAGTCTAACGCAGTAAGTCACATTAGGGAAAAGGAAACGGCATTGTAGTTACGACATAATGAACTTATCCGATAACTTCTGTGAAACGGATATTCCACAACGGTCAACCAACTCGTGATGGCGTCCGTAAAATTTACAAAGGGATGAATTCAACTTAACCATTTGGAATTCTTGGTCTTAAAATGAAAACTCACAATTTGGAATCCGAAATCGTCTCTTTTGTCGTAAAGTTATGTGTTCAACCGATCCTCACAGTCTAGATATGAAAATATCTAAAAAGATTTTTACCTCATCTACTTTGTAGTTAGAATTATTTAATTTTTCATAAGTTTCATTTATTACACCAGCAATGGTATTCATAATCAATTGTAGTTAAATTGACTACCGGTATGAGTTTGAAAATGTCTCGTGTATTACTGTGGGACTCTAGACAAACAAAATGTACACTTGATTTATCTTACACCTAATAGTTCCAAATCACCGGCCGTGTACACTGATTTATACACAGTGGTATATAAGGTCAGCAGTGAAGCGATGCACGAACCTGCATTACGTAATTGTGTAAAAAGAGTTTTTAAGCCCGACAGGAAATCGCTTGAATTTTATGCGACTGATGTACAAGTAAGATGTTTAGCGCTATAATACCAGGTTCAATCCACCATTTTCTACGTAAGAAAATGCCTGTACCAAGTCAGGAATATGACAGTTGTTATCCATTTGTTTGATGTGTTTTAACTTTTGATTTTGCTATTTGATTAGTGACTTTCCGTTTTGAATACCTGGTCATATCACCCCCTTATACATTGTTATACTTCTGACAATAATTAGCCATGCTGATGATCAAATTAATAGTAATAAATGTACTACATAAAAGCGTTACGAACAAGTCAGATTTTGAAAACATTTTTACACCGAACACAGCTAGCTGACTTTGAACTATGAAAAAATCCATAAAAGTAATCTTAACTATAAATCCCCTATATTTATTTGTTTCATAAACATAGTAAAAAGAAAAGTTTGAAAACGACTGACTATAGGTATTTAAAAAAACTTGTTCCGTATGAAGATATTTGAAAAAAACTGGCCGATAGATATAAACCATGTCTGGTATAATCTAATGTTAAGGATCTATGAAATTGTGTATACGTTTGTCATGTTTAATGCCCTTCCAACACTAGTGTGCAATTTTGTAGCGTTCAGTTTTAATTGGCGGAGGTAGCCGGAATGCCAGAAGAGAACCACCAATCTGACAATCCCTTTCAATTAAGATTGGAGTCGAATGCACCTGCCACGTGCGGAATTCGAACTCAATATCTATAGAAGTTCGACTACTTAGACCACTCGGTCACCGAGAAACAACTCCTTATAACGTCTAATATATAGTTTTATCGATTGTGTCCTACACCCGATCGTGACATTTTGAGTATGGATTCGCTTTGTGGTTTATGCATATATATCACGAGACTTTTTTGACTGTCGATACACCTGTCGAGGAGTTGATATCAATTCCTGTGAAAGGTCATAAGATTGCAACTATGATAATTTAATTTTGAGATGAAAAGGGATCATTGAGTTAGAGGATTTTACAGATATACGAAGCTTTTGGGTAATACATGCTACACTAAAAATGGAAGTCTTAAATAGTCCCTTTTTCCTGAGCAAGCTTATCACATCTGATCAAATATTATGACGTTGGTGGTTGGCCCCAGTCGACCTTATTAAGACTGGGTCAGGTATATTTGACGTCAGACTTAATAAGTCATTTAATAAAGATTTGATCAGAGGGATACATACAGAGAGGAAGACCGACATATAAACTTGTTAGAGTAGTATTTAAGTTAAGAGTTTACCTATGTTTTGGAATCAATGTTATAAGAACAAGCTCGAGCTTATTGTTACAACCAATATACATAACGTGTCAGGCATGGGTAAATATAGTGTGCTCAAGAATGGGAAGTTGTCAACAGGAAAATAGTTTATTGATCAGTATAACATATTTCTAATGATAGATAAGTAAGAGAAAACTATTTAAGCTCCTTTTGTCTCATATCATATTTTACATTTTCGGACGAAAATATATTTTATCTGAGTATGTAATGTTATTAGAATGTAAAATATTAACAGTTTTTCTTAACTTTTTTTCCAGTATCAGTTAATAACAATATGACACTTAACACATATTTGTGAATAAATGATAATTTAGGGCGATTTTCTATTCAAATTTGCATTTAAGCAACATTATACAATCAGCATTATTTATATTTTAACGCCTACTGAGAATAAAACAAAATCATAACTAGAAAGTGAATAATTTCCACCTTTCGTTTTTATCAATTTTAAAAGATCTCAAATGCATACGTCCGCAGAATGTTTAAAAGAAAAGTTTAAATGCATAGCTACCGAGATTACGAGACTTTTCCACGAAATAAAATTGTGTCATAAGATATGAAAAGTGTACTTTAAAACCTAGACAAAAAACCTAGACAAAAAACCTAGACAGTATTAATTTAGTTTTATACTTTTGTGATAAGAGAATAATAAATTTGGCTATATAACTACTACTGAATTTCTATCATCATTGTTCTATGAGGGTATTCATCCGGGTTCTTCGTATCTGTATGGTTTATTTTTTTATGCCAATTTTTCTATTCTTAATTTCTGTCAATTTATATATTTTGTCCATTATTCTGTATGCTGTAAATCAGGTTCAAATCCTCACCAATGAAATTTGCACAAATGACTAATTGACGACGATATGACTTTAGGGGAGAAGGGGCTATTATACGGATGGGAGAACGTGCAATAAAAGGATGGGACACAGTTAAATACTCAACAATATAAACAAGCAGTTTCGTTTGCGATGGGAAATATATCAAGCCAAACATCTTGCCATTTATATTTATGAACTAACATTCAACAAATATAATTTTATCACTATTTTCACATTTCCCAACCAATTGGGAAAAAATATTCTCCTCACTAGTGAAACAACTGTTCTCTCGGCAAATGGTTGGTCGAAATTTCAATTATGACGTCAAATTTAATGATTTCTTTTGAATTTCCTAATGTGACGTCATGATAAAAAGGCGACCATGCCGGACGTCACATATAAAGATTTCTGCAAATCTTTGAAAAGAAAAGGTGAACTTGTTTAGATATTGTCTTTAAATCAGCAGAGAAACAGATTCCATTACTATCTCTCGTGTATTACGATATTTCACCACTATCAAGTAAATTTTAAATATTTAAAAAGCTCGGCAAACCTCGCGTTTTAAATTTTAAAGTTTAACTGTCTCGAGTGGGGAAATATCGTAATACACTTGATGCATTGATAAAATCTATATAACCACAACCTGATTTCATTGGAAATCTAGTACATACTTAAACTGGAACCAATGCATAGCCTTTATCAACAATAAGAGATATTTTTGTCAAATGTTAATTCTATTTTAATCTCATTCTAATGACAATCTAATTAAAAACCGATCTCTCATCGCTCCTGTTTCTGATATGTCGCGTGGGAGATCTAACAAAACCGGCTTTGAGGTCACATGTGAGTGAACTAAAAGTTATGAATTTATAAAGATATGCAAATGAGTTGACGATCTATTAATAAGCCAATCAAAAAAGTTTATGAATTATTTTGACTGACGATTTCGTCGTAAATAAAATGAGTTACATCCCTTTGCCTTACGTTAAACTTCCAAGATCGTGGAAGACTCAATTTCATTGGTCGAAAAAGACACACCTACGAGGTCACTCACATGTGACCTCAAAGCGGGTTTCGTTAGATCTCCCACGCGACATATCAGAAACAGGAGCGATGAGAGATCGGTTTTTAATTAGATTGATTCTAATGAATGACTTTTAGATATTCTCTAAAGTTTAAAAATCGTGTATCCAATCGCGTATTCTGATAACAATTATAACGAAATAATTAATAACAATTACAATAAGTGCAGTTGCATTATGTAGAATATATTTGAAAACTTCCATTTACCCAAGGGTAATTAAGGTGGATTTAATTGAAATCCATAGAATGTTTTTAAAATGTCTCAAAGTGTAGTTTTTATTATGCTTTTTTGTCCCAAATATAATTAAAACGTAGGTTACTGGACTTTTTTTCACGCTCTTATAACATGCTTCTAGATAAGAAAAAAAAACATGGGGTCAACGGACTTGTTTTCTTGCTACATATCAAATAAAGGCAACAGTAGTATACCGCTGTTCAAACTCATAAATCCATGGACAAAAAACAAAATCGGGGTAACAAACTTAAACTGAGGGAAACGCATTAAATATAAGAGGAGAACAACGACACAACACTACAATGTAACACACACAGAAACGGACCAAGCATCAGACAAAATCCCACGAGAATAACAAATATAACATCAAAACCAAATACATGAATTTGGGATAGACAAGTACCGTAAAATAGATAAATTCACCACACTTTCTTTTATAAAAATTACTTCATCTGGGTTATCTTCCCTCTTATCTGACTTATCTTCCCTTAGATTTCAAAGTTGAAAAAAAAATAAATCAAACGCAAAATTGTGCGGTTTTTTTTTAAATATAGCCGTAAATATGATACAACACATACTTTTGTTATATCAAAATGAAAACTCCCACACATGAATTGCATACTTCTCTCTCTCTCAAAATTGCACAAATGCTATCTTCTACTTTTAACAAAAATCAAAGATGGAGGAAGACACTCTAGCCTACTTAAATGACTTTGATTCTGAATAAACGTGAATATTGTTTTTTTCCTTTTTAGATTTGAATATGTCAGTTTTCACGGGAAACATTATACAAAACTTAACAACAAAAGGGGCAATTTTTAGTTACCTATTCTTCATTTTCTTTTTTCTGGACTTTGATGTTCCTTGGGTTCTTCTTTACGGTTTGTATTTTTCCCAACTAATTTGCTTTTAGATTTTTTTATGATTTAGTCAAGAATCTCGTTCCGACAAATTAATTTTAAGAGGTAGTATCTACGGTTTTCCCAAAGAAAAATTGTTGACAATTTGTTTCAAGATTAGAGTATATTTTGTATATAGAATATAAACGAAAGCTTTACAACATTTTGGAGCAAATCTTGACGTCCATTTCACGATAATTATAATTTATTGTGTTTCCAAGCATATAACATATCTGATACCTAATTAATGTATTTGCATTTACATGTTCAAAGATTAAAATGTTTTTATTCTTTTTCACGTATGAGATATTCTTATCAGACGTTCCCTTTAAAGTACACTTTATGTAACTTTCAATGAAGTCATGATTGCATTCTACGAACTGTTTACTACATAAGTAGATTTACAAACTTAAAATTACAGGTGTGCACATACATGTAAGCATTTAGATATTCGATCCTATCGTTTTATTTAATATGTTAATATTGGTTGTGTTCAGAGGTACATTTCGAACGCACGTGTGTGTTATGGTGTTGTTTTCATATTGCATACCCTTGTAATTGTATTTTTAATTTAATGTGTACTTCGATGAAGTGTGTATGAAATTATTTTTATATTTACTGTATGTACTATCTACTACATCAGCCTATTTTGTCTGCACTCCTTGTCAGCTTTTTTGTATCTTTGTTTGAATTTTTAGTAAGTTGTGTTGTATGACTGTGATGTATGTTTACACAGTTTTGACTCCTGGATTAAAATTATTGTTTGTATGGATTGCTCAATCGATTTGATACAAACTGTCCTACTTTACTATATTTGATGCCTGCTGTTGTATTTATTTATAAAATACTTAATTACACTTGAAATGGAAGGAGTTATAGAACTCGCATCTGATTGCAATGAAAAGAACTGTGAACAAAAAGGTCCAGTGGTTATTGAATGTATGTTCAAGTATTGTTGATGAGTGTGGTTTTTAAATACTGATATGTTTCGGGAGCTGAGAGAAATTTTGGAGGATCCTGATCACCCAGAGAATGATTGGGTTTTTAATGAGGAGGGAAGATTTCCCTGACATTTTTGCTTAAAAACTTACTCGCACGTTGAAGTCTTAAAACGCATGAGCGAATAAATCATCAGCACAATGAACCAAAGTTTGAGAAAAAGAAAGAAATCGAAGACATCGGCAAGTGATAATCATCTATTCAACTATATTATACATTTATTCAAATTAACTGCACTTCTTACAAACTTAGATACCGCTATTGATATGACAGATGGGAGAAGATATGTGAGGTCAGCAAAATATGAATTATCAGTTTTCACCAAAAAAAAAAATATATATATATTACGTTATTGCCTGCATTCATTTGACTGCTCCTTCAGAAGAAACTTAATCAGTTAAGAACAAAGAGATATATTGGTTTTAAACAGAACAGTAAACATTCAAGGGGGAAAGAACAATAACCTTGCTCTGGATCAATATGTAGAAATACTGAACAGAGACAGCAAGGACATAGTTACAGGACACCAGACCAAAGAAAGTATTGTTGCGCACTCAAAGCAATATCCCCATTTAATCAACTACATTAAACACTTTGATATCATATCCGAAATCCGATAACGAAAAATATTCCACAATATACAACAGTATAAAGCAGATGTAATGAAGGTAGCAAAACATAACTGATAAAGGCTTTTGAACAATGCTGGTAAGCTTGATGCTTTGTTGTTCTCGTTTGCACCCTTAGGATAGTTTTTGAAATCCCTCTTTAAAGATCTTTTTTTTTAGGTTAAACCCCATTGCTTGTACTATTTTCCCATCCCATGTCAGGAATATATGAAAAGTATAAGATGTGGTATGATTGCTATGCATACTCTCCAACAGAGACTAGATGACATAAAAGTTTTAACAACTGTAAGTTACCGTACGGCAACAATGAACAAAACACAAACCGCATAGTCAGCTTTATATATGTTGGTCATAGGTACGTCCCGGACTTAGTAGAATGTTTATTTTTATATTCATATATTGATATTTTGCAGTGTCCGTGTATTTGATTGCAAAGGTTTTGTTAGGGACATTCAGGATTCCTATAGCTACTGCACTGGAAACCCTGCAGTGATCTCTTGATGTTTGTTTTGCGATAGCAATGGATTATTTTGTACCGTATTTTCGCAAATTTTGTTCACAGTACTCTGGATTCATTTATTTCCTAGGTACCAACTTTCGCGTATTGACGATTATTGACGCATATTATGTTTTTGTTGATACTTTATTCCGTGGTAAATCTATACCCACAAAAATTGGCACCGAACGAAAAATATGGTTACCTCAAATTACCTAAAATATTAGCATTTAACTTCCTATTTTCTGAAAGGCACCAATAAAATAATTAAAAGCGACACACATAAATGTCTCGCCTGTATTACTGACACTGACTGATTATGATTGAATTTTTATTGTTTGTTGGAAGTCTTTAAGACCATGAAGACCTGGTAATACTACAGGTATAGCATTGTCAATCACAAGGAGAACGGAGTGAAAGGGTCCAGGTTCTACTTCTGAGTGCTTACGAGGTCGTTATACTAAATCTGTTAGTGTACATGCATATTATTTTTTAATTCTGGGAATACTTGGTTTATTTATTACTTGAAATCGGGTTTTGCACTAGAATCACAAAGTTAAATATGTTAAGTCATGAGCTGTACTGTTACCCGCTGTCCAATGTTAGACGGAGGGAGGGTTGAATTTTCACAAACATGTTTCATTCTTTTACATAAATAAGGCCGTTAGTTTTCTCATTTGAATTGTTTTACATTGTCTTATCGGAGCCTTTTATAGCTGACTATGCGGTATGGGCTTTGCTCATTGTTGAAGGCCGTACGGCTACTTATAGTTGTTAATGTCTGTGTCAATTTGGTCTCTTGTGGACAGTTGTCTCATTGGCAATCATACCACATCTTCTTTTTTATATTAACCATAACACATTATGTGCCTCTCCCAAGTCAGTAGCCCGTATTGTTACCCGCTGTTCAATATAAGGCGGATGGATAGTTGAATTTTTACACACATGTTTAACCTTAACACATTGTGTGCCTCTCCAAAGTCAGGAGCCTGTATTGTTACCCGCTGTCCGATGTAAGGCGGAGGGAGGATTGAATTGTCACATAGATGTTTAACCTTAACATATTATGTGCCTCTTCCAAGTCAGGAGCCTGTATTGTTACCCGTTGTCCAATGTAAGGCGGAGGAAGGATTGAATTGTCACAAAGATTTTTAACCTTAACACATAATGTGCCTCTCCGAAGTCAGGAGCCTGTATTGTTACCCGTTGTCCGATGTAAGGCGGAGGGAGGATTGAATTGTCACATAGATGTTTAACCTTAACATATTATGTGCCTCTCCCAAGTCAGGAGCCTGTATTGTTACCCGTTGTCCAATGTAAGGCGGAGGAAGGATTGAATTGTCACAAAGATTTTTAACCTTAACACATAATGTGCCTCTCCGAAGTCAGGAGCCTGTATTGTTACCCGTTGTCCAATGTAAGGCGGAGGAAGAGTTGAATTGTCACAAAGATGTTTAACCTTAACACATTATGTGCCCCCTAAGTCAGAAGCCTTTATTGTTATCCGTTGTCCAATTTTAGGCAGAGGAAGGGTTGAATTATCACAAAGATGTTTAACCTTAACACATTATGTGCCTCTCCGAAGTCAGAAGCCTGTATTGTTACCCATTATCCAATTTTAGGCAGAGGAAGGGTTGAATTGTCACAAAGATGTTTAACCTTAACACATTATGTGCCTCTCCGAAGTCAGAAGCCTGTATTGTTACCCGTTGTCCAATTTAAGGCAGAGGAAGGGTTGAATTGTCACAAAGATGTTTAACCTTAACACATTATGTGCCTCTCCGAAGTCAGAAGCCTGTATTGTTACCCATTATCCAATTTTAGGCAGAGGAAGGGTTGAATTGTCACAAAAATGTTTAACCTTAACACATTATGTGCCTCTCCCAAGTCAGAAGCCTGTACTGTTACCTACCTTTATTGTTTCACATTTTGTCATCCTGGGGCCTTTTATAGCTTACTTTACTTTGGTTTTACTCTTTTTTTAGTCTGTATGTTGACCTGTAACTGTTTTCTTCTTTGTTTTTTGGTCTGTTGTGGATAATTGTCTCAGTTATACCGCATCTATTTATTTTCATATGTACACCTTACAATCACTCTATACATTGAATATGGTTGACTTTAGACTTAGTATTTGAGAAACAAACGTAATCACAAAACTTAATGTTGACCATATATGCATGCACCATGAAAATGCAGTCGAGTTCAAATATACTTTAAGAATTACACCTCACAATCATTTTAAACACCAAGTACTGTTGGCCTATGAGTTATAGTATATGAGAAACAAGCCTAAAAAAACCCGTACATTGACCAATGAACCATGAAACAGAGGTCAATATCAACTAAACTCTGTCAGATGGACATGTACACCTTACAATCATTATGTACACCGAACATTGCATAGTAAAAACAATTGTTCATGTCATCATAGGGAACATATATGTGACCAGCCACGAGATTTCCAGGCTTATTTTATTTTAATTTTATTATAAAGGTACTATGGTTAAAATGATTTTTTTTGCATTATTATGACGTATACATAGATTCAAAACACCCTGACAAGTTATTTTGCTAGAGTCTTCAAAATAACAGAATTATGGTCATTTTTGTTATTTTCGATTTTATTAAAAGTATTCATTTTTTTCTTCAATTTTTTTACGTTTATGTAGTTATTATAGTTGCTATGTCATGATGTGTTTTTTAAGTTTAAACCTATTTCATTTGCTATAAATATTAGCAAAATGGATGAGACACAAGTAAATCATACTTATGAAATCTTCTCCATATTACAATACAAGTATATATAAAATAATAAAATTATGAGCATGCATGTAAAGCGAACAAATTCATTAGATTTTATACGAACTATAAATAAAAAGAAGAAAAGAAAACAAAAATAGAAAAAGAAAAAGAAGCAAATCATATTTTTCTGTGATGATGACTAAGTTTGATAATGATGATCATCCGTGCCAGTATACGTAGCAATAACACTTTATGAAGGTACTAGAAATCTGTTAGACCTTTTAGTTAAATCTTGAACATGTTTGAAAATTAGGAGATCTGGTTCATTAGAAAATTCAAGGTCTCCGCAAGTTGATAGTTTCATATCTATAATAATTTTTTTAGTAAGCCAATTATGATTATTTAGTAAAAAAACACGTAGGATCCAGTATAATGTTAGCTTTGGAAAGTTTAGAAATGAAGCGGAACATCGCAATTGCGTTAGAATAATATTCACTTTCCTGGGACCGTCCATATAATACGGAGCAACCCTTCTCTGAACGCTTTCATTTGTCAATTCTCTCTCTTAAATTTAGATATATAGTCGACATTGCGAATTTTTAAGTTAAGCTTATTTCGTTCTCGTATTGTGGATGTAATAAAAGATTCAGTGGTAAGGGAAAGGTTACAAAATGTAGCAATGATATTTTGACCGTTTCGCAACGGATAGTTGGTTCTACTTTGTTTCCATGGGGGACAAGATTACACAGGTACTCAGGTGCATGATATTATTCTTATTATAAAACATCTGTAATTGTCTTTTTCTTCGTCGTTCGTATAAAGATTCCAAGCGAACCTCAGAGTACAGAGTATCAGTTTTAGGGAAGATTGGTAGACCCATTACAGTTCTTGCGGCTTCAAATTGCAAGTTTTCTAATTTATTTGAATAACATACTCCACATATCTCCCAGACTTCCGTGGCATTTTCAACAAAAACTACGTATTTTTTTCTAAATTTTTTCGAGACAGTCCATATTTTAAGGGTCGGGGTCAAGTCTTTTTAATTAATCAAAATGTAATTGTAGCTTTAAAAACTAAGCAACTATTTTTTTTTAATTCGGTTGCCATAGCAACAATGTACCGTAAAAATTACTTTAACATTTTTCTTTCTTTCGGAAGGAAAACTACATCATGGCTAAGAAAGGGAATACCAAGATATATAATAGACCATTAAGGACAAAAAAAAAAAACTTCAGGAAAATTCAAATCGGAAAGTCCCTTCTCGAATGCAAAATAAAAAGCTCAAACACATCAAAGGAATTGAAAACAACTGTGTATCATTCACTATGCTTTATAATACTCATCTATTATCTTACTGTAAATACATTTTGTATATGTATCCTGATAAAGTGATTAATCAAAGATATGTTAATGCAGAGTAAGATGAAAAACCAAACAGAGTGATCAATTATATTAGGGCATGTATCGAAAAAGGATGTAAGAAAACTTTCAATTACCCATACATCTTGTTTAAGTAGTCCTAAGACAGTCATACATGTAGATAAAAACATCAAACAAGGAATTAACATAGGATAAGACAATATTGGGGTCCTAATGGACAGGTATATCTTGCTTGATTTATATGAACCGGTATATATTAATACATATGTTCATATTTTCCCTTAAAATGTGAAACAATGAGAAATACTCCAAAAACTTTGTGTCTATGCTGCAATCTAATTTGGGAAAGTTATATTTTTTTCGGTACTATTTTTTTTCTTAATAATATCTCTCAATGGTAAAATTATTTAAACCATTTTGTTAAATTAAAAACATATTATTAATTCAGTAAAAAGTGACTTACGCAATGAAATCTAAAAGACAAATTGTATGAATTTTTAACCTTCATTATGAATTTTATGTAAAAAACTAATTCTTTTTTATATTCTTATATAAAATTCAAATTTCCTCAACATGCTCAAGTCATGAAAAAACCCACTTTATTTTACCTCATTATATCATTGAACATTCAATAACAGGTGCCCCGATGACGTTACGTGACTTTACATCGGCGTTTTCTCACTATGACATTTACCGCTATAAATCTGGAAATGTCATGGCGGGTCACAGTCTCACATATATATATAATTCGTCCAATAACAGTCCGACAATGTTCTTCCCTGGCCGTGATTCGAACTCATGCTACTGGGATATCGTGGTACCAGATCGCATTGTACATGGCAAGTTTGTCTGATTTCTTATCATTGGATCTCAATGTGAAGATCAAAATGTGAAAAGTGTAATAATGCACGGACAACGGACTCGAAATGACTGACACAAATGGATGGCAACCTGGGTATGCACTTTGATTTCATAGATTTGCTGATACAAAATTTCATTTTGTGATAATATATATATATAAATAGTAAAATTTAAACAATTGCTGTCTCATTTAAAAGCGCAATACCAGTAAACCTTGACCCAAGAAAAAAAATAGAACACGGATATTTCATTTTAAACATTTTCCTTAAAATTCTGTCAAAAATCATTATCAGAACTAAACAATTCAGCACCGTCACGAGCTGCGGCATTGTACCGATACCGATACTCAATTCTGTCACCATCACTAACACCTGGCAAAGTTTCAATATTTTTAATCGTGGATTCAATTTGCAGAATTTTCAATCCCCACATGAACTGTTTTGGCATAATTCAACAAGTGTGCTAGTTACATTATTTAGTACTAAGTTCCTCCAACTCGGTCTCTTGCAAGAAATAACTCATTAACACCTGTCTCCTGTAAGTATTTGTAATGAATACTGTCTTGATTTCCTTGTTAACTCTTCTTTTTTAATGAAAGGAGTTGTGCATTAGCAATGCAACCGAGTTTGTATTGTCCCGACCAACTCTTCCTATTTCCTGAACTAAATCAAGGATACTTCTCGGTGACCAATATGATATGATGCTGTGACATCTAACCACATCAATACCCATTCCTGATGCAGTAGTTGCAAATACTATTTTAATGTCACTAGACTTTTATCACATTGCCTCTATAATTTTTCTTTTTATTCTTGTCCGATTTTTCAGAATAAAACATTTCAATGAGAGATTTACACTTTGCCAGCTCAGTTGTAGTACATTTGTACAATTTAGAAACTTCATTTATGCTGTTGGCATTTATCAATGTTTTTGGGAAATCCTTTCCTAAATGTTCAAGTGAGTCTTTAATTTTTAAACAACAAGTTTGATATTGCTCTTGTCTGGAGGCACATCCAAAAACATAATACTGTCCATTTTGAAGTTAAGGACTTTCATGACTTGCTTTTTTATCTTGTTAGTGCAAGTAGCGCTCAATGCTAAAGCATCTGGATACATAGCTCTCATCTCCCAAATATATCTGAACCACTTCCTGAATGCTTTATGCTCTTCCGTCTTTCATCACCTCCTCTTAAAAACAAAAATGTTTTACAAAATTTGCAAAAGAATGCTCACCCAATAAACAAACTTATGCCCAACTCTAGAATCGGGAGCTTTATTGCAATGAAACAAATACAACTGACGTTGCAATTTCAGTTGTGCCATCAATCACGTGCAGCCCATGTTTTATTGTAATTAGAACAAAGCTTTATTTCAAAAGCAAAAGAAGAACCTCATATAAATATAAATCAACATGCAGATCCCAAAAAAACACACTATGAATACGACGGAGAATTAATCAATCAATCGACACAATATACCACATACTCCAATGTGAAGTTTATCACTTGCACAAAGGACCTTCAAATTAAATATGCACCCACTCACCAAAAAGCCTTATATTGCGGCACTAGGGTGAAATTTTGCGTTATATATTAGTTTTAGTAGGAGAGGAAATAGAGGTCAGGTTGTTTAGCTTTTACTTTTAGTGTAACTTGTTCTTGACACTGAAACTTTTGTGGAACCCCTGTTTGAACCCAAGAATGTTACAGTGGTGCCGTTGTTGTGTTTTGAGGATATCGCATTGTATGAGAGAGAGAGAGAGAGAGAGAGAGAGAGAGAGAGAGAGAGAGAGAGAGAGAGAGAGAGAGAGAGAGAGAGAGAGATATTCCACATTGTTGATATTTTCGACTGATTGCTAATTGTTTCATTATCATTTTCAAGGGTTGAGTTAGCAAATGAGGCTCCTCATGGGGGGGTCCTAGTAATCACATAATCACCATTTTTTTGCCAATATAATCACATAATCATTAGATATTTGCTTATCTTTAGTAATCAAATAATCATAAACTAAAAATACAGTCCTAGGTAATCAAATAATCATGAAATATTTGGCTTAATAATCAAATAATCATTAAAAAAACGGCCAAGTAATCACATAATCAAAAACCCCATGAGGGCCCTCGCAAATCAAATATCAGTTAATATAAAAATAAGAAGATGAGATATAATTGCCAATAAGACAAGTTCCCTTGTCTCATATGTAATCCATAAATTTTGGTCCGGTATAGATATATTATGTAAATAACAATTGTGAACAATAATTTGAAAGTAAATACTGATGTAAGGTGTACTTGTAATATTTAAATGTTCATGTTAGCAAAATAAAAAAATCAACATTATGTTAGTTTTATCGCCTACTGAGAATTAAAACCCGTCATAACCGCAAAGCAAATAATTGTTACCTCTTTATCACTAGAATATAGGAATCTAAAATGCATATGTCTGCAGAATTATACAAAAAACACGTCAGTACTGTCTAAACGCCTACAGGGAATACAAATCATTTCCACGAAATAAGTATTTGTCTTAAAGATAAAGGTACTATTAAACCTAGACCTTATTTATTTAATTTTTGAAATCCTTGTCTAATATAAGGTACGGTAAATAAATTGCAGTCCATTAAATATTGTACACGACACTCCTGTGCCAGTTGATCTTTTTCATATTGATGCTTTGACAGACCCATATGTATGCCATATTTTCGTTGTTCCCATTATCCTCTCTTTTTGTTGATATCTTATAACCAGAGTTATATATTCTTTATTTCTTTGACAGTTTCTACGTTGGCAATATTTTGTCCATTATTCTGTATAACTTTTAGATTTCAAAATATTACTTCGGGAATTGCGTTACCACGAAAGACTTTAAGTGGCAGTTTCTACAGTTTTCCCCAAAAAATAAGCTTGACAATTTGTTTCAAGAATATAGTTGTTTGGTTTGTTGAATAATAATGAAAGCTGTCTTGTTGCAAATCTTAACGTCCTTTTCACAACAATTTACATTTTATCGAGACGATGAATTTTTTAAGGTTCTCGGATTATATTAACAATTGAGCAGGCCTACAAAGTTCTATTGAATACGAAAACCTGTTTACAAACCAAAATGAAATCGTGGTGATCCGAAAACTTTGACAAATTCGGCAAAAAAAAAAAGATCGTATAGACGTCTTAGCAAGATTTGCAAGGACAACGATAAATATAGTGAAACAGTGTTACTGATAGACGAGTTTTAATAATAATAATAATTCTTTAGTTAAGAGAGTTACACAGTTAGTTAAAAAACAATTCTTCCCTGAGGCTCTCATGAAATACATTGAAATATAACAAAAATAATTTTTCAAAACAGGTAAAAGTATTGAATTCAGTTTATGGCCTCAATAAACTTTAATATGTAAACTGTACCTAAATATACGCAACTGGGTTAATGACTACCACGTGAATTTACGATTAAATTCTTTTAGAGACAGGGTGAAATAAATGAGATTATGAGTGTGTAGTAGAAGTCTGATCATGATTTAAGCAATGTTGTAATTCAAAACACAAAATGGGTGCAAAAATAAATTTTTACGGACGAATTTTCCAATGTCAACAAATGTCACAGACGCATATTAACACTAAAGCGTTGATGATATATGCTGCCTGATTATTAAGTCTTTGCAAAAATGGTTTATACCTGAGTATGTCAGTCATTTAATAGTTTAAATTGGCTTCCAATTATATTTCAGTAACTGCAAGTTATTTTTGATCGGTAATGTTGCCTTTCCGTTAGCTGTTTTGCTTTGTTGTTCGTGCCGATATGATGTTACAAGCCCTGAACATACCAGTGTTTTCTCAGGTTAAGCCTTGCGAATGATACAATACGGAATATAACACAACCGGTTTATTAATAGATCAGACGACAATACTGAAACCTTTAGACCTAACACCACAAAAAAATGTCTCCAGTGAATTGAGAAACATAAACATTGAATCGGTACAAATTTGTGGCCACTCAAACGTGTGTAGTGTTGAGATGGGTCATTATTCCTGACAATCTTGCTAGAGAATTGGTGTATCTGCTTATCTGGTGCATTAAAATTAGTACCGTTTATGTTATTACACGTGAGTTATGATATTTGGAAATTATATGTGTCTTTTAACTATTTGTGTCGTTAGGGTTAACTGCTCTTCCGTCCGCTTTTGTTTTATCTTATATACCACACCCCTGATTCACACAATACCGATCACCCGCTCTATGATCGCGACCGTATAATTTTATTAAGTAATAATTTCAGTCGTTTTTTCATGACCTTTCAGGGATAGTAACATCAAAAGACTAGGCAGACGATCTAACTTATCGTATCAGCTAAAAGAGGGACGAAAGGTACCAAAGAGACAGTCAAACTCATAAATCGAAAATAAACTGACAACGCCTGGGCTAAAAATGAAAAAGACAAATAGAAAAACAATAATATACGAGTTATCTTATTCTGGGACACATTTATTATTTTACTTATGAATGTTAAGTTAACAATTAGAGAACTTACATTCTGCATTTGTCACATATTCTAGCTTTTAGTGGTCTTTCACTATCAATTTTAGGAAAAAAGATCTATTTATGAAACCAGCCCCCATGTCCCTACATTATCAGCAAATGCAAGTTTACAATGATAAACAGATGTAAGTCCTCCCTGCAAAATGAATAAGTAAGCATTTATATTTTTTTTGAAAGCCAAACTTCACTTTTGTGTTTACTTATTAAAAATACGAATTGTGTAAAACCGCAGATATACCAAAGGGATAAGTATCGAACAATTACAAGTCGCAAGTTAAGGACAGCCAGACATCTGCACGCCCAAAAGGAGTATACACGTGTTAAGAAAATTATGTGAAAATAACATCTTAGTTGAGTAGACTTTGTTTCTTTTTTCATTTCCGGATAAACATGAGCCCCTTGACATTGCAATAAAACAGCGCTGTTGTGCTTTTTCCCAGCTTAACACAAATAACGTTGATGCTTTTAACACTGAGAAAAGCTCGTACTTCTCTGAAATTTTGACGCTTGCTAACAATGTGATGACTTTACGT
Organism: Mytilus edulis; assembly: GCF_963676685.1. NCBI lineage: Eukaryota > Metazoa > Mollusca > Bivalvia > Mytilida > Mytilidae > Mytilus > Mytilus edulis. The sequence continues at coordinate 13,611,881 of NC_092346.1, read as the reverse complement.
GCACATCTGTTCGCTGCATTTACAAATGCGGGAAGATCCTGAGCAATTTACACACCATTATGGACAAATAAATGTGCTAACGAATACATGTACTACCAAATTGCAGTTAATAAACATAGCACACACTTTATCAGGAATGCTTCACAGTAATTTTTAAAACAGTTTATACCAAGAATTTGGTGCTATCATATAAATGATAAGTAATTAGCTGCATCTTTCACGTCACAATTGGCGCAATTTTGACATGTATTGTTCAAAACGTTACCGTTGGGTCAATATTTTCAAAGTGTACACTTATGAGTTCTTAACTGAAATAATTGATATGCCTAGATTGTTTAAGTCACAATAGTTTATTAGAATAAGCATTTTGAGTCGAGGACGTCTATATTTTTTGTCAGCTTCTGAGGTTGTATTTTTGTCACTGCTATTAACGAGTTATGTGCCATAGGGCCAATATTTTGGCCCTTAATTGGTAAAAATATTTTTCATATTTTTAGAACAAATACGACTTTATGTCTTTTAGAAATGTTGAAAATTAGTTTGTTTGATAACTATAGTTAAATTAAAATAATTTAACGGTTTTATTTTGTATACTGTAAACAGTAGTTTGACGGTGACTTTATTATGTCACTTTTATAACAACAAAAGGTACCCGCGCTGGAACAAACAAAACGTTATAATACAATTGTAGTCAAATGAAACTTCAAATTTTAAAGAAAAGTTGATTATTTCTTATAGACTTGAATACATAGGTTTTACTGTAAAACAAGTGTAAGAAAATCCTTCATACTATCAAAATCTTCATACGTGTACTGCTATCAAATTATTATCTATATGTTATAAAATCATGAAAAGATAAGTAAGGATAATCGGGAAAATATTAAAAAAAACAAGAGTAACGAACTACCTCTAGTTAGAACTGTGGTCTCCGAACAATGCAGATGCAAGGGGAAATCCGTAACGAATGAATGTAAACAGTAATAAAAATATTTTGAATGAATAAATTAAATACACCTAATCATTTAACAATATGTTAAAAGGAAAAGAGTTTGATTTAACACATGGAAACGAATGAAAAATTATTGAAAAAAAAAATCATTGCTTTATCTATAGCTATTCATGTATTTTTCATATGCTACACGTGCTCTGTGTTGATTGAATATTTATGCCACAGTCCGGTAAACTTTCGCAGCACACTCGAAAGTTAATATACTTGCAATCAACAAACACTGAATGAAGTATTATTTGACGATAATACGTTATATACACATGGAAAAAATTATTGCAACACCTTGATTTTTAAAAATTTGAAAAAGCAGCCTCTTTTTTTGGATGAAATATAATAAAATATTTGTATAATATTATTGAAACATAGTTTATGATAACATTGGCATTGACACAAACAAAAAATGTTTGAAAAAAAATGATTTATATAACCACAATTTTAATAACAAAATGAAGTGTTTTTTGTACAAAAAAATGCATTTTACAACTTTTACTGTAGTCGTTCAGATCCGAATTAATCTTCAGATGACTGTTCACATCATGGTTGATCGTTATACGCCAAAGAATTAGTACTTTGTGCGCAGCCTCCATTCAAACGGATAACCGCATCTAAACGTCTCCTGATTCTTGCCAAAAATCGACTTATTTGTTGCTAAGGTAGCAGCAACCATTTCTGATGAAGGACATTGTTTATTTCATGATGTGTTTGAACTGGGTTGTCCTTTCGCGCACATTCCGCCCAATAGTGTCCCATATATGCTCGATATGGTTCAAATCCGGGCTACGATCCGTCCAAGGAAGATGAACCGAATTCCATTGGAACAATAGATCTTCCTCCACGATGCTAATTTTCAACTTTAGCGAGCTCTGCACTACATTGGATACGGAAAACTGTGTGTCTGTTCGTAAGCAAATGTCTCCGAAATGGTCTTATCGCACGATAACCAGTAGCGATGAGTCGATCTCGAACAGTTCTTGTTAAAAGGCTCCTGTATGCCCACCACTCTCTTTTTAGAATTGTATTGTATGCAATGGGTTTCCTTCTGACCAACCTTCATTATGCTTGATTTTCCCTAGCAAATGGTATAGGGGGTCTTCTTTATCTCGGAAGGTCTTTAACATTGTTTAGTGCCTTATTTTTATTCTCAAAACGACTTATAGTGGAATGGTGATGACCAAAAATACGTGCAGTTGTTTCAGCGACATCCCTGCTTCTCTCATGCTGATAATCTGCCATCTTGCTGCAGTTTAGAGTTGTCGAGGACCCATTACAAGGTGTCAATCACATAACTTTAAAAACTTGGTTATTTAAAGTGTTGAAAACAATGAGGATGAAAACATCTGTTTTGCTGTTTATGGGTACAGTAGCTGCATGTGCAGATACAAACTTATCGAGTCGATATTTATTGATTAAACCCAGGTGTTACTTAAATAATGTTTAATTAGTTCTATTTTACCAAATTATATCACAAAAAAATAAAAAGTGTTTTTATAATTTCAATTTCAATTTGATGTTGCAATACTTTTTTCCATGTGTATAGATCGTAAAAAATGTAAAAAAAAAAACGTGCATACGTGAATTATTTCCGTATATACATGAATGCATTCATCAGTTCAATACTTTTTATAACCCTGTAAGTGCAATAAACTCGTTTCACGTAAAACACAATTTCAAAAATAAACATACACTGATACGATTTATAGAACTAATGGTTATTTTTTTTCAATTGAAATGTTTATTTGACCGGAATTTACAAGTACTTCTATTAACTTTTTCTGTGCATTTACAAAATTGTCATTTTCCTCAAATACCTTTGTGAGGAAAACTACGAGAAAATGCACGAATATGAAAGTCGTCTAAGAAAGTACGACGTCAAAGGAATCGTTGCGTAATACGACAAATATGGCGAATATGACAATTCCTTGGTTCCGTATTTTTCCGCCGGAAGAAATTGCTGAAGATCCCGAATTTATTGGCGAAAGTGGTGTAAAGAATATGCCAGATAGAGGATCGAAGCTCCTGCAATAGCATATTTTATGCTCATGTTTGCAACCAATAGTCCTTGAAACAAACAGGTAAACTTTTTCGCTCTTCTTGCATTTATGTCTTCATGAAACAGATAACATATTATTGATAGAGTATATTATCTATTTTGTCATACTTTAACATGATGAGGTAATTGAGTTGGCTAATTGCTTTGATTATCCTATATATATGTGCAGATATCAGTATACATTTAAAAGAAACACTTTCCGTCTGCATGTGAATGTCATAAAATCTTATCTAATGATCACCTCCCCCTAATCCATCCCCACCTAAAAAATAAAAATAAGAAAGAAATAAAAGCCCAATTGGCCTTTTCAGAATCTAAAGGACTATGGGTTAATTCATTGTTTGTACCCAAAATGAAAATAACGTCACGTCATTGGTTGAATTACCATTGTTTATGACATTTTTAACCAAACACGACGTTTTGGTGTACATTTTTGAAAATATTACCCATAATGCATTATATTCTGAAACGGCGAATTTACAGATGTTCAAAAGAAGTACTGTAGCCAATGAACATCATTTAGAAGAAAAAGAGTGAAAGTCTAATGCAACTATAATTAGTAAATACGACAAAATTGTTTCAGTATGTCAATATGATAAGTTGATGTGTGGTTTGTACTTTTTTGGGGGGAGGGAAGGGGGAGATGCGCGTACGAATGTAAACTGTATGATAATGATCTTGTGTTAATATTTTTCACGGTTTGTGACTGAACACATGAACTTAATTCATGATCGGAGAAGTCCAGTTCTTATTTTGCCGCCGAAAATAATGTAATACTATAAACATCTCAGAAATATGATATTTCTTTTTGAAAATCATTTACTTCAATTCTCTGATTGGATAAGTTAGAAACCCCAAAATGTATTTAAAGAACATTAAATATGTAAAATGTATAGATACCCACTAATCCCGCTCCAAATAGAATAAAACAACACAAAAACACACAATACAATTTACCAAAAAATTCTAAAAAATCTTGCCAAAAATATTTTTTGATTTCTTTTTTTTATAGATTATTTCAGTTAAACTATTTTATATCATTTTATTTTAGCGTATATTTTTTTTAATGTATAATGACATTTTTATTTCAGATATGCTAGATCATTTATTAAAACCAATATGCAAAGAATCAATAGATATAGACATTCACGTGTTCACCAATGGATTAAGACTTGGCCGCTCACAATAAATGAATTCAAAGGGTTTCTTGCCGCTATTTTCAATATGGGACTGCATAAGAGACCGACACTTCAGTGCTACTGACAGAAAGGGAAACAAGAATACAAGTGGTTTAGAAAGATGTTTCTAAGAAACAGGTTTCAAGTAATTCTAAAAAATTTAGACAACCGTAAAGTTTCAGGCAGAAATGATCCCACATATGACCCATCGGCAAAGTTTAAGCCGATTCTTGATTCATTGAACATGCGATAAAAATATCTGTATACACCTGGAAGAAACCTATTGATTGATGAGTCGTTGGTTGGAACACGTTCACGGTCTGACACAATATATACCGTCAAAAAACCACAAATTTGGCATTAAACTTTGGATGCTGGTTGAATCTATGACCGGTTATCTCATACATAGTACTGTTTACAGAGGCCGTCGTTTTGATCATGTGCCTGATGGGGAACTTCAAAGTAGTATGGTAGTTAAAAGTCTTCTGACTGCAAGTAGTTTATTAAATAAAGGATACCCCGTGTTTTGCGATTTTTGTTCCTAGTCTATCACTAGCATTAGAACTGCTTGTAAGTAGGACATTTATGACTGGAACTTTGAGAAGTAACCGGCCAATTCCACAAAGAATAAAAGTAGAGGCTCTAAAGAGCCTGTGTCGCTCACCTTGGTCTATGTGAATATTAAACAAAGGAAGCAGATGGATTCATGACAAAATTGTATTTTGGTGATGGTAATGTGTTTGTACATCTTACTTTACTAAACAGTCTTGCTGCTTACAATTATCTCTATCTATAATGAACTTGGCCCAGTAGTTTCAGTGGAAAATGTTAAAAAAAATTTACAAATTTTATGAAAATTGTTAAAAAATGACAATAAAGGACAATAACTCCTTAGGAGGTCAATTGACCATATCAGTCGTGTTGACTTATTTGTAAATCTTACTTTGCTGATCATTATTGCTGTTTACAGTTTATCTCTATCTATAATAATATTCAAGATAATAACCAAAAACAGCAAAATTTCTTTAAAATTACCAATTCAGGGGCAGTAACCCAACAACGGGTTGTCCGATTCATCTAAAAATTTCAGGGCAGATAGATCTTGACTTCATAAACAATTTTACACCTGTCAGATTTGCTCTAAATGCTTTGGGTTTTGAGTTATAAGCCAAAAACTGCATTTTACCCATATCTTCTATTTTTAGCCGTGGCGGCCATCATGATTTTTATGGCTGGGTCACCGGACACACTTTTAAAACTAGATACCCTAAAGATGATTGTGGCTAAGTTTGGATTAATTTGGCCAAGTAGTTTCAGAGGAGAAGATTTTTGTAAAAGATAACTAAGATTTACGAAAAATGGTTAAAAATTGACTATAAAGGGCAATAACTCCTAAAGGGGTCAACTGACCATTTCGGTCACGTTGACTTATTTGTAAATCTTACTTTTCTGAACATTATTGCTGTTTACAGTTTATCTCTATCTATAATAATATTCAAGATAATAACCAAAAACAGCAAAATTTCCTTAAAATTACCAATTCAGGGGCAGCAACCCAACAACGGGTTGTCCGATTCATCTGAAAATTTCAGGGCAGATAGATCGTGACCTGATTAACAATTAAACCCTCATGTCAGATTTGCTCTAAAAGAGGGACGAAAGATACCAAAGGGACAGTCAAACTCATAAATCCAAAACAAACTGACAACGCCATGGCCAAAAATGAAAAAGACAAACAGAAAAACAATGGTATACATGACACAACATAGAAAACTAAAGAATAAACAACACGAACCCCTCCAAAAACTAGGGGTGATCTCAGGTGCTCCGGAAGGGTAAGCAGATCCTGCTCCACATGTGGCAGCCATCGTGTTGCTTATGTGATTACAAATCCGGTGAATAGTCTAATTCGGTAGGTCACATTCATGAAAGGGAAGGGGATTGTAGTTACGACGTAAGGAACATATCCGATATCATTTGTGAAACGGTTATTCCATAACGGTCAACCAACTCGTGATGGCGTCCGTAAAATTTACGAAGGGATGATTTCAACTTCACCATTTGGAACTCTTGGTTTAATAGCTTCCTTGTGAGCAGTAACCCTCTATCATGAAAATCATGATAGGAAATGCAAGCACGGGAATATCGTATCAATTGGGAGATACATACCCCGTATGCAGGTGCTGCTGGAATGTTGCTACTTAGAAATGGAAAGTTCACAATTGGAAAGCTGAAATCATCTCTTTTGTCGTAAAGTTTTGTTTTGAACAGACCCTCATTGTCAATTTCTAGATGTAAGTCAAGATATGAAGCTTTGGTTTTTGAGTTATAAGCCAAAAACTGCATTTTACCCCTTTGTTCTATTTTTAGCCATGGCGGCCATCTTGTAAAAGTTAACGACGACGGACGACGGACGACGGACGCAAAGTGATGGGAAAAGCTCGCTTGGCCCTTTGGGCCAGGTGAGCTAAAAAAACTGAATTGCGTCCGGATACATCTGTATTTATTAGAAGGCAAGAAACATTGGTTTGTGCATACAGACAAAACAAACGGAAACCAGTTCGCCTAGTGCCCACATTTTGCAAAGCAGGAGTTTCACCACATGGCAAACCAACCGCAATATAAAGTTATAGCAAAAATATATGAGGAGTCGATCGGAATGATAGTTTACAGCATTCTACAACGATGAAAGAAAAACAGTGAAAATGTGGAAGAAATTAATGTTTAATCTTTTAACATTCTTGTTAAAAAAAACCTCAAACAACCCTCGTCCACTATCACGCCTCCAGTTTATCCATGAGGTAGTTGAAAGCTTATGGACAGAACACCTGAGAAATCGATTCCCGGGTCAGTTAGAAAATCGGAACTTCGAAGGTAAATCAAGAACTTCGAAGGTTAGCTAACGGCAAAGTGAAAGATTGTGTCGTATGTTCTGATCGACATAACGAGAGAAGGAAGCGATCAAGACTACAATGTGGTAGATGTCTCCGCGGTGTACACAGTTTGTGTTTCAGCCGACGTTTAGTTCTATGCGGCGAACAGTAACATTTTGACATTTACACATAATAAAGATTGTTACATGTAATTAAAAGGCTGTCCAAGTAAAATATCAGGCAAATCCTATATTATGGGTTGCACAACATAATTTTGTTCCCACTGAATTTTTGTTTCCAATGCAATGTTTATATCATACAAAGGATATATATGTCAAAGATATTTCTGAATCAACAGTGGATGGCTCAGAAAATGATTTTAAAGTTCACTATCAATGCAACAAAATTTTGTACAAAATGAAGAGTTATCTCCCCTTTTCAATGAATTTTCAGTGCTTTCTATGTATTTTTTTTTCTTTATTTGTTGCAGTTATTAAACAAACAAAATTTAATTTTGGGAAAGAATGAATTTGTGATATGCTATAGATGAAAAAATTTTAACAACAAAATATGTCATGTGCCATCCACTGCCTAGTTTTTCCATGGACACCCTCTTAACATGTAATTAACTTTAGAAACACTTTTTCAAAAAGTAAGATCTCCCGCGGAAGTTCGGTGGTTACAATTGATGACTCTGGCTTTACTCCACAAAAAAGTAAATACCCGTTTATCTGTCTCCGCTACGCGTCGCCAGGTAAACTAAATTTGCGACAGTAAAACTACCGATGGACGTCCACAAAGCTTCAAATATAATACAGTTATCTCTTAATTTTGAGTAATAAAAAAGTATAAAAATTCATGAAAATACATTTAGTTCATGCTTCTATTGAAATTGAAATTAACTCTATTGAGTAAATTCATTATTTGAAAAAAATTCACTTATATAAGTAACTAAAAAAAGTAACTTGTTTAAGTAGCGCCCCTGAATGGCTACAATATTTTTTTTTGATTTTTAGCGAAATTTTTTCTACAAAATTGAGAATAAAATGTTCACGTGTTGTTGCCTTAAATAAATGATTTTGACGAAGACACATAAACTTGTTACCAATAGATCAATTTAGCCAATCTAAATATATGTCTTTGGAAAATGCATTGTCTTGTATTGGGCATTATAGGGAAGATATGTTCATTCCATTAAAATACAAATCCTCTCCCTTAGCCCCCAACATATAAAAAATAACAAGGAAGCTATTAAACCAAGATTTCCAAATGGTGAAGTTGAAATCATCCCTTCGTAAATTTTACGGACGCCATCACGAGTTGGTTGACCGTTATGGAATAACCGTTTCACAAATGATATCGATATGTTCCTTACGTCGTAACTACAATCCCCTTCCCTTTCATGAATGTGACCTACCAAATTAGACTATTTACCGGATTTGTTATCACATAAGCAAACACGACGGGTGACACATGTGGAGCAGAATCTGCTCACCCTTCCGGAGCACCTGAGATCACCCCTAGCTTTTGGTGGGGTTCGTGTTGCTTATTCTTTTGTTTCCTATGTTACATATCATGGGTACTATTGTTTGTCTGTTTGTCTTTTTAATTTTTAGCCATGGCCTTGTCAGTTTATTTTCGATTTATGAGTTAGACTGTCCCTTTGGTATCTTTCGTCCCTCTTTTCAAGATACACACAAAAAGACTTGAAGTGTTAGCTGTCGCAATAAAAACAATATCTTGTTACAGAAAATGATAAATAATACTTTGTTATAGACAATCATGCTTCTAACGAAATTTTTATAAAAGCTGCCTTAATCTTTGAAAAGGGCATTGCCTTGTTTTGTGCATTATAGGGAAGACATGTTCTTCTTATTTACATATAAATCTTCCCCCTTAGCCGTAACATAGCAAAAATAACTAAAAAGGCCTGAAGTGTAAGCTGTCGAAAAATATCGTGATACAGAAAATGATAAATAATATTTATAGACAGGTCTGCTTCTAACGAAATTTTTACAAAGCTGCCATCATCAATATTCTTGAGTCATTATATTTGGGTGACTTAGATTTAAACAGAAACTTGGCAAACAAACAGTGCTTCTCCTTTGTGGACTCTGTACTTAATTTGCTTTCGGAAAATAGAGCATTAAGAAAAAATGAGTAGAAGCTACCATACAAATAAATTGAACATGAAGTATACCAAATAATGTAGATTTACGCATCTACAGATCACTGTATGACCTTTCGTACAAAACAATGAAAGAACATATTATACCATTTAACTGCACGTTGTGAGTCATCCGGCTATACAAATGTAATAAAAGATAAAGATTCAAATTTTTGTAACTATGTTGATCGCAGGTATAAGTAGGTGAATTGAAGAATATCACTTTTTATCACGTCATCGCAATGCCTTTCGTATCATATTTTCGTTGACTTTTAGTCGCTTTTGAAAAGCAAGCTTTAGAAACCAGGGTTGCTTATTTTAATATTTTAGTAATTTCTTAAAGAGTTCTACGGACGGTTGATTGTGATGATAATTCTGTTTCAACAACGTGTTTTCTAATCGGCGTGGACAAAATCTAGTTCAATAGTTTAATTGAAACGTTACTGGATTCAATGTCCTTTTTTCAATAATGACGTATTCGGATTAATACCTATCAATAACGGGAAATTACATGATTTTAAAAAAAAACACACATACCACATATATCTAAAAGTGAACACATGTTTGGAGCTTGCTTACCAAAAAATATATAAGGAGTGATTTTCTGTTTGTCAAATTGCAAAAAAACACCTGTCTTCAGTCTGCGCTTAAAGATATCATTTAATTCTTCTTGCATTGAGATTGCCGTTTCATTGCTAAATTGCCACATTTATTTTCGTTCACTCTTAGACAACGACTGACGAGATTGATGACCTCGGATCACTGAGAAGCCAATGCATATGTTCCGGGTTACCGTAGTTAGATAAGATTACACGCCCTCTTTTGACATGAACATTTGAATGACACAAAGAACACGACAGAGAGTCTAATAACAATCCGTACAGAGAATTACTTAGAAAACACCGATGATGCTTTACAAAAAACACTAGTACAGTACTCATAACTTATATCGTATAATGTAGTTCTTGCAATGACAGATACAGAATTAAGGGTCATATACTAAATTTGCTCAAATTGAATTATATCGTTCATAGCTAAACGTCAAAAGTAAATCTGTGCAGAATGTAAATGCAGAAGAAACATAAAAAAATCCTCTTGTTTCAAATCATTGATGTTTATAACCCACATGAAAAAAACCCCAACCCAATTCTTACTTTTGATCAACACGTAAATCAATCACAAGAAGGACAGAAAACGACCATCAACATCAAAGAAAAGAAATCTAATAATAGGAAGTGTAAGCAGATTCTGCTCAACATGTGTCACCCGTCGTGTTGCTTATGTGATAACAAATCCGGTAAATAGTCTAATTTGGTAGGTCACATTCATGAAAGGGAAGGGGATTGTAGTTACGACGTAAGGAACATATCGATATCATTTGTGAAACGGTTATTCCATAACGGTCAACCAACTCGTGATGGCGTCCGTAAAATTTACGAAGGGATGATTTCAACTTCACCATTTGGAAATCTTGGTTTAATAGCTTCCTTGTTATTTTTTATATGTTGGGGGCTAAGGGAGAGGATTTGTATTTTAAAGGAATGAACATATCTTCCCTATAATGCTCAATACAAGACAAAGACATATATTTAGATTGGCTTAATTGATTTATTGGTAACAAGTTTATGTGTCTTCGTCAAATCATTTATTTAAGGCAACAACACGTGAATATTTATCTAGAAATTGACAATGAGGGTCGGTTGAAAACAAAACTTTACGACAAAAGAGATGATTTCAGCTTTCCAATTGTGAACTTTCCATTTCTAAGTAGCAACATTCCAGCAGCACCTGCATACGGGGTATATATCTCCCAATTGATACGATATTCCCGTGCTTGCATTTCCTATCATGATTTTCTTGATAGAGGGTTGCTGCTCACAAGGAAGCTATTAAACCAAGAGTTCCAAATGGTGAAGTTGAAATCATCCCTTCGTAAATTTTACGGACGCCATCACGAGTTGGTTGATATCGGATATGTTCCTTACGTCGTAACTACAATCCCCTTCCCTTTCCTGAATGTGACCTACCGAATTAGACTTTTTACCGGATTTGTTATCACATAAGCAACACGACGGGTGCCGCATGTGGAGCAGGATCTGCTTACCCTTCCGGAGCACCTGAGATCACCCCTAGTTTTTTGGTGGGGTTTGTGTTGTTTATTCTTTAATTTTCTATGTTGTGTCGTGTGTGTTGTTGTTTGTTTGTCTTTTTCATTTTTAACCATGGCGTTGTCAGTTTGCTTTAGATTTATGAGTTTGACTGTCCATTTGGTATCTTTCGTCCCTCTTTCAAAACGTTACCGTTAGGTCAATATTTTAAAAGTGTACCGAAAGCGAAAGTGCACACTTATGAGTTCTTAACTAGAGTAATTAATACATCTAGATAGGTTTAGTCACAATAGTTTATTAGAATAACTATTTTGAATCGAGGACTACTATATTTTTTGTCAGCTTTTTATTTCCTGTACATTTTGTGTAAATATCGGAGCAAGACCAATGTATTCGGTCTTTGCTGTGTTAACATTTTGACCTTCAACAAGGATCTCGGGTTTCTTAGAGTGTGAAGCAGCGCATATAGCATTATATCTGTGGGATTTAATTGTACTGTCAAATTTGATTTTCATTGATACAGGGTTGCTGCTCACAAGATAGCTATATATTAAACCAAGAGTTCATAGTGGTAAAGTTATCCCTTTGTTAATTTTACAGATGCCATCACGAGTTGGTTACCCGTTCCCTTTTCCCCGAATGTGACTTACCGATTAAGACTTATGTTGTGTACTAACATGAGCTACACGAATGGTGCCACATGTGGAGCAAGATCTGCTTACCCTTCAGGTGCACCTTCGATCCACCTATATTTGGTGGTGCTCGTATTGCTCAGACTATAGTTTCTGTGTTGTGTATTGTTTATAGTTGTTTATCTATTTGTCTCTTCCTTTTTTAGCCATGGCGTTGTCAGTTAAGTCTTTCGTGACTTTTGAGTTTGAATGTCCCTGTGATATTTTTCGAATCTTTTTTAGGACATTCCCACGTTATATTCCCGTTTGGTTCTTGCAAAAACGAAAATAAAGTTATTTTAGTAGAGTCGCTCATGTGAAGTACATAGGTACATTGTACAAGTATGTAAACATAAACGCTGTTCCAGAGTACAAACTAATATTATTGAGGTTTTTGAAGCGTTTGATGTTCTACTATGGATATTTTTATTAACGCTATCAATGCTGATAGACATCATTATTGACGGCCGTAGTAATATCTATCCCTTGTAGTTAGACGCTGTATAAATTTTATACGTTTGTCCTTGCTTTTAGACTGGACAATACTTGGCAAGAAGCACATTTACGCTAAATGGTGTTATGAAAACAATAATAACGAAATGACTCTCTGTAATAGCGATGGTGAAACATGAGATTTTCATCTGAGCGTAAATTGGGACTCCTTCTAATCATGATTCTGTTATGATTCTTTGATAGTTTTGTACTCGTAAAAAGTTTTTGCATCATAACTTGATGCATTTTAATTCGATTGTTTTAGTTATATACTTATTCATTTTTCAGAGTTCGTCAATCTTTAACATTTTTAAAAATTAAAGTCAGTTTATCAATGTTCTTTGAGCGAGGTTACTTATTTTAAAATAATAAACATAGTGTCTTACGTATTTAAAGCAAGGAATTATAATTCCTTTTATAAAGACAAACAAAAAGGCAAAACGTAAGTATTATCACAATAGTTAGTATATTTACATGTTTTGGACAGCAGACAAATACAATATTTATATATAAACAAAATTGTACAGGATTATTTGTTTAAGCAAAATCGAGAGATCGCGAACAAAAGAAAACGTGTTTGTTAACAATATTATTTACTTAATTTCATAACTTATGTTTAAAATTGAACAAAGAAAACGTTATTTTCTCTTCTCTTTTCACTTTCTCTCTTAAATAAATTCTCTCTTTATTGATCAATATTGAAATAATGGATACACAAACATATACTGTATATATTTACAATTTTGAATACTAACAATTATTAACAAAGTTTTTAAATATATAATCTAATGTTTAACGAGGCCGGGATAAGGTACCGGTACTTTCTGTATCAAACTAACAAATGTGAAATCTTTCAATAAAGTATGTATAATTAAAAAAAAAACGTGTAACGTAAAAATTAAAATGCTAACACTTATATTTAACAGAAAGTTGACATACAAACAGTGCTCTCCTTGCAGACTCGGTACTTAATTTGCTTTAGGAAAATAGAGCATTAAGAAAAATGAGTAGAAGCTACCATAAAATAAATGAAGATAAAGTATACCAAATAGTGTAGATTTACGCATCTACAGATCACTGTATGACCTTTCGTACAAAACAATAAAGGAACATATACCATATAACTGCACGTTAAGGTTCATCCGGCTATATGAATGTATAAAAGATGAAGATTAAAGTTTGGTAACTATGTTGATCGCAGATATAACTTGAATTGAAGGATATACATTAAAACTTTTTCATAGTTTAGCCTAAATATTGTGAAGGTTATTAAAGAAGTAATGCTTACAACCACTATCCCCGCCCAAAAAAAAGCCAACAAAAAAAAAAACAAACAAAAAACTACAAAGACCAAAAAAATCCCGATACAAATGAAAAAATAACAATAAAAAACAAAATAGTTCGACGGACTGTTGATCGTAATGGAAATTCAGTTTCATAGATAAAGCATGTTTGTTTTAACCGGCTTAGAGTAAATCTAGTTCTCTTTGTTTAATTGAGGACGATACTGGATTCAATTTCCTTTTTTTCCCACTAATGACGTCGACGTAATTGGATTGATACCTAACAATTACAGTAAATTGAAGGGTTTTCCAAAGACAAACATACAACATATATACAAAAGTGGACACAAGTTATTAGTCTGCTAACCAACATATAGAAGTAGTTCATCGATGGTATAACTATCCTGTCAACACTTATGTTAGTATTTCAAATCCACACACGTTGCAATTGCGTTCTACTCTAATCTTAGTATTCTAGAATACTGTGAATTTTTTATTATTCGCGGGATACCAATTTTCTTTTCTCTCGTGGGTATTCTCTATAGGCGTGTATGCAGCCTTTTGCAAATATCCACGAAAATACGATTTTTTCCTAATCCACGAAAATTGGTACCAACGTTAATAAAAGAATCAACAGTAACCAGTCTAACTGATGATCAGCGATTTTTTCCCGAACACTCCGGCTTCCACTAATAAAAAAACTGTCCGCTATGATATAGAAATAAGTGTCGAAAGTGGCGTTTGACACCAACAATCAGCAAATCAATCAATCGAGTTTTAGTAACACATTGACCGTTTAATTGTTTGCTCTCATATATGTCGTTTAATTCTTCTTGCAATGATATTGCTGTTCAATTTGCTAAATCACCACATACATTTTCGTTTACTATCAGACAACAACTGACGACTTTTTTTTTGTTATCTCGGAGAGGCAAATGAACATGGTGCGGGTTAATCTAGTCAACTAATTCCTCTTTTAATATGAACATTTAAATAACAGAAAGCCCACGAAAGAAAGTCCAATAACAATCGGTACAGAATAACTGAGAAAACACCGATGATCCATTACAAAACAATAGTTCAACACTTATAACCATCAGCGTTTAACGTAGTGATCTCGACTTCAGCTACAGGGTCAAGGGTCATATACTAAATCTGCTTATATCAAATTATGCCGTTCATACATAATTAGACATGATTTTGAAAAGTGCAGAACGTAAATGCAGAAGTCACGGAAGAAAACTATCCTCTTGTTTCAAAACATACGTTAGCACAATGATGTATAAAAACCACCAATTCTTTGAAATTTATCATTGCATCAATTATTCATAAGACGGACAGAAACGGAACATAAACATCGAAGAATGAAAATTTAATAATAGGAACGGAAAGGTTGCACTAATTTTTGTAAATGACCATAAATATTTCAAACATTCAAGTATAAGAAGGACAATGAAAGATGGATATAAAAAAAGATAGTTCGAATAAATAAATTTGATTTGCATGATTAGAAAACACAAGATTGATCGCAAAACAAAATTTAAAAATGTATTAGCAAAAATAACGAGCTCAAAGTTAATTTGAAAGATTGAAGCCCACATCACATGCTCACTTTTATCAATCAACTGAACTTCTGGAAAACTACTGTCAAATTCCTGATATGATACACGCATTTGTCGAGGAAAATAGCGGGTTAAAAAAAGAGGGACGAAAGATACCAAAGGGACAGTCAAACTCATAAATCTAAAACAAACTGACAACTCCATGGCTAAAAATGAAAAAGACAAAAAGAAAAACAATAGTACACACGACACAACATAGAAAACTAAAGAATAAACAACACGAACCCCACCAAAAACTAGGGGTGATCTCAGGTGCTCCGGAAGGGTAAGCAGATCCTGCTCCACATGTGTCACCCGTCATGTTGCTTATGTGATTACAAATCCGGTAAATAGTCTAATTCGGTAGGTCATATTCATGAAAGGGAAGGGGATTGTAGTTACGACGCAAGGAACATATCCGATATCATTTGTGAAACGGTTATTCCATAACGGTCAACCAACTCGTGATGGCGTCCGTAAAATTTACGAAGGGATGATTTCAACTTCACTATTTGGAACTCTTGGTTTAATAGCTTCCTTGTGAGCAGCAAACCTCTATCAAGAAAATCATGATAGGAAATGCAAGCACGGGAATATCGTATCAATTGGGAGATATATACCCCGTATGCAGGTGCTGCTAGAATGTTGCTACTTAGAAATGGAAAGTTTACAATTGGAAAGCTGAAATCATCTCTTTTTTCGTAAAGTTTTGTTTTCAACCGACCCTCATTGTCAATTTCTAGATGTAAGTCAAGATATGAAGCCGACTTAATTGTATCTGTAGTATCCTTTATCTCTAGTTCGATTGGATAGATGCGTTCCACATAGTCACCAAATTTTGAATTGTTTAGTGAAAGAACATCATCTATATAGCGGAAAGTAGAGTTAAAGGATATTGCTAACTTCTTGTCTTTCTTCCTAAGAAGTTCCTGCATGAAGTCAGCCTCATAATAATAAAGAAACAAGTCGGCGAGTAGAGGGGCACAGTTTGTTCCCATTGGAATGCCGACAGTTTGTTGAAAAACACGTCCTCCGAACGTAACAAATATGTTGTCAATCAAGAAATCAAGCATCTTGATAATATCAGTTTCAGAGAATTTTTTGTTTGAATCAGAGTGATTCTTTACAACGTAGGATTTATCCCTCCCTAAGACAAGATACTTGTATCTACGTTGGCCATTCTTTTTTATGAAGCAAAGTAATACCAACTCTTTCAATTTGTCTTTAGTTTGGAATGTGGAATACTTGTGTACAGAGTAGAAAAGTCAAATGTTTTAATACTGTTACAAGATGAAAGAGAGTTAGATTGTATGTACTCTAAAAGATCTTTTGAATTTTTAAGTATCCACATCTGATTCACGCCACCTCTAGAATAGGCAGTTTCACAATAACTTTGAAGCCCGTCTTTGATTGCTGATAAAATAGATATTAATAATTTAGAAAGAGGTTTCTTGGAGCACTTGGAAGACCCAGCAATATACCGTTGTTTGTAAGGACACTTATGTAGTTTAGGTATCCAATACAGTGATGGAAGATCCAGTTCTTCATCTTTGGTTGAAATTCCAAAGGAACATAGAACAGACCTATGATTATCCAGGATTTCCTCTTTGGTAAGTGTCGTGAGGGTATATGTTGAGTTTCCAAGTGAATTGTCAATACCTAATTCGTTTATCAAGCAGTTGATGTAGTGACTTTTACACACAAAAACGATGTTATTTGGGGCTTTATCTGCGGGGACAACAACATATTTGTCATGGAGGTCGGATAGGTGTTTTGCAACATTTGAGTCTTTAAAGATTGACGTAGCATGGGCATTGATGGACCCATTCAGTTTCTTAATTCTGATTTGTATCAACGACCTCACTGCCTTAATCCATTCGGAAAGAGTGTCTACGTCTTCCTTCTCGCGCTTAGCCCATTGCCTGGCATAATCCTCGACTGAATCCATCAAAATTTTAAAGTTGTATTTCCAATTGATGGATTGAGCCTCACGATATTTGGGACCTTTCGATAACACATTTCGTAGAGAAGTGTTATTAACAATGTTAAGGTCACCGGTAATAACGTGGCCAGCAGGATTATATGTGAATTTGGAACTAGCACAAGTGCAATCAGGAGGTTTAGACTTGAAGTCGTCAATATCGAGATCCTGCAAAACACGTTTGTAATTGAAAATTTTAGTTGCAATAGGTTTGGTATAGGTATAAGAAATTATTGGTACAGACTGGTCTTTGAAATAAGGAGGTATTTTCGATTGTACTAATTTATGATGAAGGATATTGCCTAGGTTGACTACCTGGGTTAATACCTGGCTTAACATCTGTCTTGTAAGACAGTTTTTAAAGGGGCCTTTATACTTATAAAATTAAGGGAACAACACAGACAACATTGGTTAAGGTACAAAAAATTGAAATCCAGTAACCTGTATTTTGTTTTAAAGTTGACACTAAATATTTATCTTTTAGTCTTTGAGAAAAAAGACGAGGTGTTTTTTCATAAAACCTTGCTTTATTGATGTTTTGCTCAAACACTTACGACATTTTACAATCTGAGTAGCAGCTTTCTGCGTTCTTTAAGTTATTGTTAAAAACACCAATTAAGTGACACTTTGCTTGGAAAATTTGTTCATAAAAGTTAAGATATTCAAACAAAGCACTAACGGATTTTACTTTACTATGTATGGGTAATCAATGTATGTTTGTTAGTTGAATTAATTTATAAATCGTTGTACTGTTATCAATTGAAATCCTACCCACATCAACCAGCATAAAACATATAGTGAAGTTTTATAAAAAAGATTAGGAATGATGAATACACTGATGGTAACATCATTTTTCAAATTCGACGCTGGAAATATGACTATAATTTTCAAAAACATTGCGTACCTATTAATCACAAGGTACGTTATTTGATAACACTTGGAAAACATATCCGTCTAAAGATTACTGTTAGCGACGGAAAAAAGCATTTTTTTTATAGCGCATTACATAAAAATACAATCACTCTAAGCGCTTTACATGTTAAAACAAAAGTACACAAGTTCGTACATACACGAAATTACAAAGTTAAAAATATACCGAAATATGTATAAAGCATACATCAATTCAACTATAAAAAGTTAAGACTACAGCAACTTGGTAAAAAATGACTTAAAAGAATTATTAATGATTAAGTCAAAATTTGAATAACTAAATATTTCTAAAATTTGCTGAATTTTGTATTTAAAAATAAGTTACTAAAATATTCCAAATACAAACGTTATATCGAAATATACAGAAAAACATAAAATCAGAATAAAGTTCCAGGTCTTAACTTATGAGCGATCCACAAATGCAACTTTGAATAGATGCGTCTTTAGTCCTTTCTTAAATAGTTCTAGCGATTGTTCATTTCGCAGATTTGCCGGAAGGCTATTCCACAGAATCCTGGCCGCCACATGGAACCTCCGTTCACCATATATTTTGGTCCGTGAATTTTTTGGCATCTCAATTAAAGAAGCATTTTCAGATCGCAACGATCGTGCTTGTTTGTAAAAATGAATTAGTTCACTAAGATACGAAGGTGCAAATCCATGCAATGCTATGAATGCGTAAAGCAACAGTTTGTACTGGCATCGGAATTTGAATGGTAGCCAATGAAGAGTCATAAGTGTTAGAGTTATATGTTCAAACTTCTTTATGCGGGTCACTAGTCTGGCAGCTATGTTCTGAACACGTTGAAGTTTGGATAGACTCGAGGCATTCACACCATAAATCAAAGCATTACCTTAATCAAGTCGCGACGTAACAAGAGAGCATACAAGAGTTTTGCAAGCGTCCTCCGTTATACATGATCGAATCCGTCCTATGTTACGAATCTGATGGAAACAGGATTTGGTAATTGGATTTGTCTGTTGCTGCATGCTGAGGGTTTGATCGAGAAAAACTCCAAGATTTCGAACACAGGTAGATTCACTTAGTAACTGTAGCTTTAAATAGGTAGAGGAATACAAATCATCGTAGCAGGTCTTTTTACAAGAATATATTTTATTAATTGGTGTGTCAAAAGCACGCGTAAATGGATTGGATTTAAAAAAATATATGCCTCAAATCACATGACATAGATTGTATCGTCGAAAGTGTGTATTTTCATGACTTAAACCATTGTGGTTCATGGTTTCTTTTTCAAGAATCAACGCTTATCCATTGTATCTATATCACTTAACATTTTCCATGTTTCAGAAAAAAATACGTAAAAACAAAACAAAAAATGATACAGAAATAACGGAATATCAACATCAAATACCGAACTTTAAAAACTTCAAATATCATTGAAGAAAGGAATTCTTTTGAAATGAGAAAAAATGAATATTAAAGATAAATATGATAAGGGCAACGATAAACCCACATTTAATGACCTTATATTAACATACTTTATAATGTGCCTCTTTTATAAAGATATTATTAAATGCATTCGTACTATTTACCAAATTGAATTCGATATTAATAAAACAACACAACAATAAATGTTTTCAACAGTTTTATGCCTTGGCAAATATGCGTACTGTGTTTTGCAAAACAGAAAATAATATATAACTATTGTTAAAAATAACATCATGTGTGCCTTAAAGAGTTCGTCTTTTGTAAAGAACCGTTGAACGTGTACATTTTTCATTAATAACATAAATAATATGAATTGCTTTCTGACGCATGCACTTAACCTCAATAGAAATGTTCTTACACTCAAAAAGTTAGTA
This sequence comes from Mytilus edulis, assembly GCF_963676685.1. Classification (NCBI taxonomy): domain Eukaryota; kingdom Metazoa; phylum Mollusca; class Bivalvia; order Mytilida; family Mytilidae; genus Mytilus; species Mytilus edulis. Next base: position 13,591,714 of record NC_092346.1, on the reverse strand, counting down.
GCAAAATATTTGAATTAAAATACACAGGTATATGATTAGCGAAAAGTTAAACCTTAAATCCGATTAAAATGAGATTTGGCAGGAGGTATCTCAAACGTCGTTATCGAACTAGAACAAATTTTGACTGTATCAACATGTACGACATGATTAGTTGCGACTTCATGATGAAAAGAAAAAACAAACAAAACAGAAAAACAACAAAGAGAACGACAACAAAAACGTAAATATGCTTTACGGATGACAAGGGTTATATAAAATATAGCTAATTTTATGTAATCAATTATTGCCTAGTTAGGAGTGATTTAATATTTTTAAACAATAAAACTATCAGAAAGTTACCACATTAACTTTATGTCATGTCGACATAGGAGTGATTAGGTAAAATTCTTGATTACGAAAAGATCACCAGCATCATCAATTTACTGGTTTTAAAAATGGCAACAAATACAGGATTAAAATGTAGTGTGTCAAACTTGTGTTTTATTTACAGAAGACTCATAGTTAACTCTCAATTAAAACATTTAGCTGAATTGAATCACGAAATTGAGAGTCTACTGATGTGATTTATATTTCAAATGTAGAAAATTGTGGATTAAACCTGGTTTAGCGCTATAAAACCAGGGTTAATCCACCATTTTCTACATTTGAAAATGCCTGTACCAAGTCAGGAATATGACAGTTGTTGTCCATTCGTTTGTGATGTGTTTTGTCATTTGATTTTGCCATGTAATTAGGGACTTTCCGATTTGATTTTCCTCTGAGTTCAGTATTTTTTTGTGATTTTGCATTTTTTTTTATATAACATCAATGTCAACGTAATAGAAATAGACAAAAATGTCAGACTTTAGGTAAACAATCTAGAAGCACTATGAAAGCAAAATATAGGATTAATATTGTTAAACCGACACACCCAATATAATACGAAGATTTTCTTGGATCCGTTGCACACTGTTGCTTTCTTTTATATGATGATAACGTTTTCTTATCTATTTTTAATTGAGTAACCGGCACTTTACTGGTTGGTTTGCCTAATGCTTTTGGACAAACCCATGAACATGCATTATTATATGATTGTGCATCTGTTGTAGATATAGCAGGTGAAGTATTCTTTGGTTGCTCTGTTGTATCATAATGAGTTGTCAACGTTGGTTTGAATGTTTGTGGCCGTGTCGAAATACCATCATATAAAGTCGAAAACAAAACGGTTGCTATTGTTGGTGGATGACTTGTTTCATCTGTTGAGATCAACAGGTCGGTGGATGGAATGCCTTTATGTAGGGTTGTTCCCTCATCAGTTGTAGTTTGTAATCCTGTAGAAGAATAAGATGATTAAAACATAACATCCACACACTATCAATAATAATTATTTCAGAGCTAGGAATAAATGTCATTGCAACAAAAATGATACATAACGCTTGAGTACTCTCACAAAAAAGGAAAACGACACATTTTAAATTTCATGCGTCCGAAGAGCTTTTCCGGATTTACCTTCATCAGAAACGCTCAAAGTCGAATATTTGAAAGCCAAGGATGCATAAGGACCGAAAACGTTGAAGAGCTATCAACTAAATGGACCTATTTTTTCAGATTCCTTGTTATAAATCATGTCAGTACCAATGTTCTGACTACTGAACTGATGATACCCTCGGTGACTGATAGTCCACCAGCAGAGGTATAAACTCAGTGCTGTAAAACATGAAAAAAACACGTTATAAATGCAATGCGTCCGAAGCGTTTTTCCGGATTTTCCTTAATCAGGAACGCTCAAAGTTAAATATTTGAGGCTAAGGATGTATACGGACAGGAGAACTATAAACCAGAATGGACCTAAAAATACAAATGTTTAGTTGCCTAAATTTCAAGAACAGCGGACTGAGACTAACTAACTGTATTTCATTCAAAATTTAAGGCAATGAAATGATTAATATCAGATATTTTCACTGACTCATCTTATTTTAAATTTGAAGTAATGACTATTATCAGACATTTTCATTGACATATCTTATTTTAAATTTTAAGTAATGATTATTATCAGATACTTTCTCTGACATATCTTATTTTAAATTTGAAGTAATAATTATTATCGGATATTTTGTTTTTGTTGCCTAAATTTCAAGAACAGCAGACTAACACTTACTAATTTTTTAATTATTTTATTCAAAATTTAAGGCATTAATTATTATCAGACATTTTCACTGACATATCTTATTTTAAATTTGAAGTAATGATTATTATCAGATATTTTCACTAGGTAAATGAACATACAGGCTTTTGTATCATATAGTTCATTACCTTGCTCTGGTAAAAATGATTTAGTTATAAGCATGTGCCAATCGTCAATATATCGTATGTATTCTTTTTTAAAGTAGTTAATCATATCAATATGTTGAAACATTAAAGACGAACAATCAAATAAAGATATTGAAATATTTAAGTAAAACAATTAGATAAAGATGTTGAAGTATGAAAGTTAATAAATCAAATGAAAACGTTTAAATATCATGAATATTAAAGTCAAACAATCAGATAAAGGTGTCGGAATATTAAAGCAAAACAACCAGATCAAAATTTTGAAATATTAAAATGAAACAATAATATCAAAATGTTAAAATATTCATCTGACGAAAAACAAGTTAACTCTGAAATAGAATATAGTCAAAGAGCAAATCTAAATCTACATACACATAATCCATATCTTTTATTACCTTGTGTATAAAATATCCAGTTTCCAGTTGCACCATGATAAGATGTGCAAATTCCAACATTAAGGATTGGCCACAAATTTGTTCCACTTGTCCAAGAGAGAAACAAAGATCCAGTAACATCAAGTCCTCGTCTAACATTGATTGTGTTATCATCCCAAGTTATACAAAATTCTGTATAAGCAGAACAGTCTAAAACTGGACCATACATTGTACTAGATCTAGTAGGAGATGATTTACCGTTCCGAATAAATGATTCTGTGTTCTCAAAATTACCGATAGTAATTTCATATAGAGGATCTGTATCGTCGGTTCCAGAAATTAAACCAACATATGCATTTGAACAAGCTTGTACTTTGAAAGATATAATTCTCTCGCTTATGGATTGGCTGAGCTCAGGTAACATAATGTAATCTCTATTTTCTGGGGTATACACTGAGAATTCTGTACCTTAAATGTGAAATGAAAATAAGGGTATACATATATTTATAGATTTCTCTTCAGTCATCTTACAATTTTACATGCAAGTATCCATACAATACTTAAAAAAAAAAAAACGGGACGGCCTTCGTTTTATATACATGTTTACAGTCAGTTATAAATTGCTTTGCAATCAAATTTTGGTATAGTTCATTATTTTTCGATCCTTGATTTAATAGATTTATCGATAAAGGATATAACTATACTGTTGTTATACAATCACTGAGTCTTATGTGTTTGGGGAAAAATATTACTTTGCCGATTCATAATTTGAAGCGAAAGTAATATGCTGTTTTGTAGTGTTCCAAAGTTAAATTTGGGCTGTTACGTTGATTCTTCCTCTTCTGTTCCTTGCGTTGCTTTAAAGAATTTTCCATTAATCATGGCAACTTTTTTTCTTATCCATAGGTTAATTTGCTTGAACTTGCGTAAAGTACAAAGTAAGTTAATTTGTTTGCGCTTTCGTTGTGTAGCAAGTAAGTTAATTTAGGTATATCAGAGTGGGGTGCAGAAGTTTTTTGTACTATATGTGGAATTTAACGTGTACGCAGGGACTGTGGGAATTAATCTACCAATAGTTTTCGTTTACCTGGTTTAAAAAAATAAAAATAATCAGGTCAAAAAGAAATAGTAAATAGCTGTTTTAGGAAGAACGAACATAAGTTAGCAGTATCCTTTAACTTAAGTTCCGCTATATGGATGATGTTCTCTCACTAAATAATTCAAAATTTGGTTACTATGTTGAACGCATCTATCCCATTGAACTTGAGATAAAGGATACAACCATTACAATTGGGTCTGCGTCATATCTTGACTTACATCTAGAGATTGACAACGAGGGATGGTTGAAAACAAAACATTAAAAAAAGAGATGATTTCGGCTTCCCAATTGTGAACTTTCTATTTCTATGTAGTAATATTCCAGAATCGCCTGCATATGGAGTAAATATCTCCCAGTTTATACGAAATTCCCGAGCTTGTATTTTCTATCATGCTGCTCACAATGAAGCTATTATACCAACATTTCCAGGTGGAGAAGTTAAAACCATCCCTTCAGTAATTTTACGGACGCCACCACGAGTTGTTTGACCGTAATGAATTATCCGTTTCACTGATGATAACGGACTTATTCCTGGGTTTGTACTAACATGAGTAACACGACATGTGCCACATGTGGAGCAGGATCTGCTTACCCTTTCGGATCACGACAGATTTGAGTTTGAATGTTCGTTTGAAATCTTTTGCCTCTCTTTTATCTGAAATCGCACTACTTGATGATTTTAGGTGTTCCTTTTGTTTTTCAATTGAATGAGAATAAGATTAGTGATTTAAATTCAAACAATAATTTATGAAATGTTCAGTCTCTAGTCCAAGCGCAAGAACTTGGTCAGCAGTTAGATTCAGGATTGAGATCTGGGGTATTTGCGGATATTTGTCTCAATAACAGTATATCTAACGACTATAGGTATCGCTGTGTGTGTCGATGTGGAATTGTCTTAATTAAATTTGATTCTGAATAGCACAAAGCATTTGCAACTTTGAACAAACAATATAAAATTTTACAATCTTAAAAATTTTCTTTTAATCATGTATATCAAACAAAACAAAAATTATTCATATTCATTGCCATCTATCGTTGACTGTTTAATTCGTCAGTATTTTCGTTATTTTGCTTTTTAAATATGTATATATTAAAGTACTCACCATATGAAATGATCAATTGAAGAAGCAGAGTGAATAGTAAAGGTATGGTATGTACAACAGCTTCCATCATTCAAACAATTAATGATCGGGTCTTTAGATATTTGCAGTTATATACGAACATAGGTGAAGTTCAATCACTTCAAATTGTTTTCTCTACTATCATCATTTGTTACTTGTTTATCGAGCCCAGTAGCAACTGTGTAATATGGGAATATTGCTATTATTCAAATATACTTATAAAAGGCTCCTATTATAGGCTATGGTACAGATAACTAGCAGTGTGATCTGCAGGCTCTAATGATAGACTTTGGTACAGATCTATATTGATGTAACCTACAGGCACCTATACATGTATTACACCTTAAATATAATATGATAGAGATCAATAGTGGTGTAACTAGTAGGCGTCAATGCTAGGCTATGGTACAGATAATTACCGTTAGCAATGTGAACAAGCCTGAGACAAATAAACAAATGTTAAAAACAACATAGTTACATAAAGAAAAGGTGTTTAAATAAAAGATATGAAGATCTACATGGGTAATAATTATACGCGTAGGTATATGCAGCACTACTTTTTTATAAGTGGTGACTGGCAGTACCCCTTCACATAAGCTTTTATCCTCCAGGTATGTAACACGAAAAACGAATAGACATGGGTAAAAGTATGATTTCTAATAAAGTGTGAATCAATAAAAAGTAAAATCACAAAAATACTGAACTTAGAGGAAGATCAATTGGGAAAGTCCATAATGACATGGCAAAATCAAATAACAAAACGCATCAAAAACGAATGCTTTCATAAATATCCGTTTTAATGATTTAAAATAATCATATGGTCAAGTTAACCAATCTGTTTCATTGTTGGTAGTGAAAAACGTCAATAATTGACGTTGTACGGTCTACAACGCGACGTTAAGATATTCAAAATCATGATTGTGTTAAATCTGGCTTGTTTTAAAAGTGTTATGAAAATTTTGCATTAAGTTATTAAATTCATTTCATACAATGTCCCTTTATTGTAGCGATAAATTAACAAAACTTCACATTATTTGTCTCGAAAGTTAAAATGTGCGTCAACGACGGTTTTTGGTATTTCAGGATAATAAACGGAGGAAAGGATTGTTTCTGCATTAAACATATCAAAGATAAAAAATTGAAAAGTAAAAACCCAATTGGCAACAACACACAATAACTATAAAAACGATTTAAATGTTTAAGTAAATTATAGTTTGAATTTTAACCAAGGAATATAATGACCTTACACAGGTCATTTGTTTATGCCTTTAAGCAAATTTCATTGAAACTTGGTATCGTCCGGATGATTTTTCAAAAGTGTGACCTATCATTCTGAAAGAAAATAACTCCATATAGGTACATGTATATAAAATATATCTAACACCAGTGATTAAACATTTATTCCGAAAAATGCCAATATAAATATATATGAAAGTTTAAGTCACTAGTATATTTAAATGTCCTAATCTTATCGGATACATAAATAGAGTTGTAAACCGTATGGATGAGATCGTATCAGAAAATAATTCAATATTAAGCACACAATGATATTATGTCAAGTTAATAACCTTCGTTATGTTAAAAAATTTCACTAGACGGGTGGTTACATGAAATGGCCTAAGAAAAGGTGTGTATACGAAGAAGAGGATTCCGCCTAGAGCCATTTAACGTTAATAATTGTTTACAAATACTCTTTACTTATTCTTTAATACAGATAACCACGGATATATGTCAGTGTAGGTCATATGTCGATGAATGTCTTTTAATAATATATTCGCAAGTGAAAAAAACCTATTCATTATATTATTAAATTAACAAATGCTTTATGTCGATTATGAAAACATTTCTTCCATCTTCATACTTGATACCTATTTATAACATCATATGATTTAACAGATCTTTTTCCTTAAAATTAGAAACATAGATACAATTTTTTTGTTTTTGTTTTAGGTGATAAAGATCTTACTTTGGGTAGAACCACACCGACCCCCTTTTTCCCCCGACAAAATAAACCAAAGATGATATTATTAACATGATTGACATTTTTATCGATAAAATATTTGTTGGGTTTGGAAACTAATACTTCAACAGGCATTCGGTGTGCCAATGAGCACTTGTCGTGCTCCACTATTTATCGACTTGTTTTTTCTTCTTCTTATATAAATCAGAATTCATACAGAAACTTTTGTAGGACAAAAAATACACAAAAAGTTCTTTACTTCATTTACAGATATAATGACGATGTTCTTTCACTCAATAACGCACATTTTAATGAGTGCTTTCATATATCCCAGTGAACATGGGATTAAGAATGATACCGGAAGTAGATGGTTTACTTCATGATTTGATCTTTTCCTCGATAATGGCTAAAATAAAAAACTAGAATATATGACAAACGTTTTTTTTTCAAATAGCAATTAACTGTTTCTAGGCAGTAAGATACTATCTTCAGCATCGTTATGTATAGACATGATTGAAAGGGCGTGCTTCTTACACCAAGACTCCTCCAAAGGAGTTTTAATATGTAAAAAAATCGGCTTAAGGTCAATGAACTGTAAATAGGCTTTGGTAAAAGTGTGCATACAACTTTTGCTCGTTGAATTATATCTGAATATCGAAAAAAGTAATGCAGTTATCTCTTTTATTGTCTGAAATATTACTGATTGAATGTTTTCATAAATATCCGTTTTAGTGATTTAAAATAATCATATGGTCATGTAAACCAATCTGTTTCCTTGTTGGTAGTGAAAAACGTCAATAATTGACGTTGTACGGCCTACAACGCGACGTTACGAATATTTCGACGTTTTGTGGTATTTTTTTTCACCTAATACACCAATTCGAATGATTTATACCACGAAAACGCAGTCGGTGACCATATTATTGTTTTACATCCTCAAACAGGTAATTTATGTACCAACAACATATGATTTTTAAAGAAAAATCTAATTTTTTTTTTTTAATTTTAAATTTTATGATTTAAAGACAAATTTAGGAACGTTTTTTGCCGGTGTTATGTTCTTTCAATGCAAATGTTCACATTTTTTGAAAGAATTCAATCAGTAATATTTCAGACCAACAAAGAGACAAATGCATTATTTTTTTCGATTTTTAATTAAAGTTGAACCAGCCAAAGTTGTATACAAAATATTAAGAAAATCAGTGACATAGCCCATCTACTGTAACTTGACCTTAAATCGACAATACATAAGTTTTATGGTAAACATCACTAATTTTGATGACCGATGCAGGTGTCGCTGTCGTAGCTTACTGACGATTTATTATCGCTGCCTAAGATCTTTCGCTACTGGTATAGTCGTCTATTCTTTAATATTGAGTTATTGTCCTGATTGTGACATTTCGACTAAGTATGGACTCGCATTGCGGATGCTGCATGCTTTTATTCAAAATTTTAACTTTGGTTACGTCACTTCTTGGTCGATTTAAAAGAGGGACGAAAGATACCAAAGGGACAGTCAAACTCATATATCTAAAACAAACTGACAACGCCATGGCTAAAAATGAAAAAGAAAAACAGAAAAACAATAGTACACATGACACAACATAGAAAACTAAAGAATAAACAACACGAACCCCAGAGATATACCAATGCCTTAAATGAGGACAGTCACATAAACAATGTGGTGGGGATACATATGTTAGTAGCTCTCAAAGCCCAGTTTTACTGTTGCCTGAAATAGTGGTCTTATCTCACAACATTGTAATATCTATTTGAAAGGGGTTGACAGATTAACATTTAGTAATACACCCAAATCTAACAAATACATAAATATATAAAATACTTATTTACAGCTGGTATGTATTTAAAATGTGCGTGGTAAGCAAAACAAATCCCAAAACTTGTAAAACGCTGTCTTATTGATTTATACATTGGCTTTTTTAATTCTGTAAATATTCAGTAGAAAAAAAACCAAGAAGACGCTTATTTTTTATTTAAGATATACAAGTACATAAAACATTAATAGCCTTATGCATTTTGACATGAGTATGTCAAGCATTTGCTTCCTTTTACTTAAAAACGAAACATAAATATGATTTAAGGTTCTAAATTAGTAATACACTTCGCCGCAATGTTTTGCATGTTGCCAAAAGTGAATTTTGTAAATATTGAAAACTCTGATTCAATTAATTTAATTTAGAACTTGCGTATATTTATCTCTAAATCACTTCAAGCAAAAACTGACAATAAGTGATTACTGTCTTTGAATATCAACTATATTTGAACAAGGCTTCACCCTTGTTGCCTTTAATTCTGTAATTGATTTTGTACAGTGTTGTTGCTTTTAAAGATGGGGAATTTTCATAAAAATTACAACTAGCATATTTTTAAAACATGATCTTTTTATTAATTTCACCTATTTGGACTAGCGTAGTCATATAAAAAAGAAAATTATAACAGTCAGGTTATGACCAGTACGCCGAAAAAAAACTCTACACATAGTCACACAAAAATACATCGCTTTAGGTGAATAATTATTTACTATAACAAAGACAGTAATTTAAACATTAACTTATTACAACAAGAACATGTTAATTTTTTCTCCGTTTCAGAACTTAATGGATCATGAATGATTTTCAGTCATTAATTTATAATCATGCGCCTAGATACTCACTTTTCAGCCTCTGTATTTTTTATGATAACATTGAAATATACATAAGAGGGTTAAAATCACTAGGACAAACTAATGATTCATACAGAGCGTTATTGGTACCAGTTATATTGAAAAAAAACTACCAGAAGAAAAACTGGCAAGAGAATCTGGATCTAGTAGCACCCGATTGGCAAATTTAAGAAAAGATATGTGTAACGAATTAGATACCATGGGCGCTGCAAACTCAACAGACAGTCTTAAAAAATTATCAGTTACTACAGCATTATTGACAAATATGAAATCCCAAATAAAGGCAACAGAAGTATGCCGCTGTTCGAAACTCATAAATCGATAGAAAAAAACGAATCCGGGTAACAAACTAAAACTGAGGGAAACGCATTAAATATGAGAGGAGAACAACGACACAACATTAAAATGTAACACACACAGAAACGAACTAAGCATAAGACAAAATCCGATGAGAATAACAAATATAACATCAATTTTGGATAGAAAAGTACCGTGACACGTCTTATAGTAATGTGAATTCACACTCACATATAAGAGAAAACAAACATTGACAAACGACACAACAGAAACACGACGTTAAAATGTAACACACCTAGAAACGAACTATAATATAACAATGGCCATATTCCTGAATTGGTACAGGACATTTTTTAAAGAAATAAATGGTGGGTTGAACCTTGTTGTGTGGCATACCAAACCTCCCGCTTTAATGGCAATTTTAAATATAACATATAATGACAACATAACATTACAGGGCTACAATACAAATAAATAGGAGAACATATTGGACAAAGAAACACACGAATAATAGCTAACAAAAGGCAAAATCGACTATCAAGTAACTTGTTTTGTTTGTATTTGAATGTATTTCCCAAGAGGAGAATGAAGCAATACAGTTGTGTTAAGGGGGCTCACGGGTTTAAATTTTCGCGCCCACTGCGAAACAAGTTGCGCATAGTTACGGTATCCATGACGGAAACCGGCCAGTTGTCACAACAATTCATACATTATTATTTAGCGTATTAAAAATAGTTTTGAACCAATAAAACATTTGTTTATTAATACAATATCTTACCTTACGTTTATTTATATTTATTTTTATCTCATGAGTTATTTTGTTATTAAATTTTGCACTTCCGGTTTTATAAAATGTAAACAAGGAAGTCAAAAACGAAAGTTATTTATGTAGTTTGTACTATTCAGGCGGTTATTGTAGACTACGAAATAATAAACGGAAACGACGGAATCTGATGAACATTTCGGTGTTTTTATATGTCTTTTATATGCTGTTTCACCTACGAAATGAACCAGCCAAAGTCCTGTGCACCTGAAAGAACTCGAGACAAATGGTAAGTAAAATAAATCGGAACAACCGTAAACTATATTATAACCAGAATATCGTCTGCTGTAGGAGTATGTCTGTAGTAAGAAATGAGCGAGGGAAGTTTTCAAAGAATAAACAAATACAGAAAACTAAAAGAGTAGAAAACTTGGTTTACAACCGACCAAATTGTGTAACACAAACTTTTGAAGATGAAATTGATATACATGTTGTCCCTGATATTTCTATCGACCATCCTTACGTCAAAGAAACCACAATCACTAACTGTTCTGATCCTGTTTTCCAAAACGAAATTGTTATAGATTCGGCAGAAAATGATTACAATGTAGATTTTGACTTAGACTTCACAAACATTCCATCAGATCTTGTTGATTTAAGTTATTGCCGTTTTGTGGTAGAACTTGATGTCCTTGCCAAACAATTACAACAATGCACTAAGTGTTGTACTCCTTTGCACCTGCATAACTCACTTGGAGTCAGACCCCTTGGCTTGTCAGGAATATTGTTTGTTCAGTGTACTGAATGTGGAAATGTTGACCGAATCAAATTGGGCAAAACTCACTATCGTACTGAAGTGAAGAGAGGAAATGGTATTTTTGATATAAATACTAAAGTGGCTACAGGTACTTTAATATGTTACTCTTTTATTATCTTTTCTAATTATAAATGACTACCAATTATTGCATTGAGCCAGTCATATGGAGACTTTCTCTGAAATAATCATGTGTACATGTATGTATTAAGAGATTGTACTTTTGGTATAGGTATGTTGTAGCTACATGTAGTCATTTCTTACGAAAACTTTTTGTCCACTATGTGCGGTAAAAGGTCTGTTTTTCCTGATAACATGTTCGTCTGCAGTGAGTTTGTTCGCCCATACATATTAAAGTTGATGATGTGGTATATATGATTGCCAATGAGACAAATCTCCACATAGACCAAAATTACTCTAAAATTAACAACTATAGGTCACCATATACAGCCTTCAACAATAACGTCAATAAGCAAAGCCCATATCTCATAGTCAGCAGAGTCCACTGGCCCTTGTTTTGTTCTCCTTACTATAAAAAAATATATATCAAGAATACATGTACATGTATTAAAGTTTAATAAATTTAATCAGATATTTATATATGATAATATCATATATATTCTAGATATGTATGGAAACACATGAGAATGTTTAAAAGTTGATAGCTTGTTTTGAAGCATTCATGGTTCAATGAGATAATGATTCTCACTGACTGATTTAGTTCTTGTCCTTGATGGATTAATAATTGTTTGGAAAAAGTAGCCTGGTAATACTAACAATGATGTACAAATTTTAGATCATGAAAAGAATTTACAATATAAAAAAAAGGATGTGGTATGATTGCCAATAGGACAACTCTACACAAAAGACGGTTAGAGACCAAATGACACAGAAATTAACAACTATAGGTCACCGTATGGCCTTCAACAATAAGTTAAGCCAATACCTCATAGTCAGCTATAAAAAAGCCCTTGAAATGAAAATGTCAAACAAGAAAACTAACAGCCTAATTTGTGTGCGAAAAAATTAAAGAAAAACAAATATGTAACCCATAAACAAACAACAATTACTGAATTACAGGCTCCTGATTTGGGACAGGCATATACAAACAGAAACAATTTTATTTATTATCTATACAGTACTCACAAATTGACTGACTATTTTTTTTTTCGGTTAACAAATACATGTATCAATAAATACATATTCTACTATGCACCTCAAAGAGAAAGTAATAAATTAGTTGAGATTCAATAAAATTTTCAACACTCTTTAACATAATCTGTTCAGATAATAAACAGTATGCACTTGACACCAATGCGAAAATTAATAAAATTAGGGCTAATAGAAATTTGGTTAATGGTTTTCATTCTCCACTTTAAGATTAAAGGTATAAAATAAGGAAAGTTCTTTTGTACTGGTCAGGGTAAGAAAGTTTTTTTCCATATTCTAAACTATTTTTTCACAATGACTGTTTAACTTATAAATTTTCAAAGGAATTAAATAACGCCTGTGCGTTTAAACATGCAAGAATGCGAGATTGAACTAGCAGAAATTGACAGATTCTGCTAATAGTTTCACCAAAATTAGTCATTAATGTGTAGTATCAAACAAAATTGCATTTCTGGCATGTAAAAAAAACATCTATTTTTTCATGAGAATGGATGAAGAAGAAGGTAATTATTTCTGAAAATGTTGCTTTTAGTATGATTACTACATTTCAGTATATGTATTAATTGATACCATATTGAACAAATAAGTATTTGTAGTCAAATAAATTTTATGAAATTTAGATGCTTATTTTAACATAAAATTTTCAGGGATGATTCATGCTGGAATTGGGGAGACCCAATTAAACAATCTGCTAGCAGCAATGAATATACATTGTATAAACTCCAAGACCCTGAAGGACAGAGAAATTGAGATTGGTGAAGTGATGGAATGTAGTGCAGAGGCCTCAGAAAGGAAATTTTTGTTAGAGAAAGCTGTTGAAGCTATTTCACTTAATGAAGGTTAGATCACACGACTGTATAAAAATACATATAAATGCAGCTTTCACAATAGTTTTGTTCTGGTGAGAATTCCTCAATCATTAAATATTTATTCATGTAGATCACTGGCTATAATTACTATAAAGATTAGATTTAGAAATGTTATTTTTATATTGAAAATAAAAGGATATGTTTTTTAAATGCATTTGTCTTTCGGCAAAAGTCAAAATAATATGAATTTACCTGGAAAGCATTTCTTTAACATATATTATATATTCAACTGAATGGAGGAAAAACATTTAAAAAGAAATGTTAGGAGTAACTTTGAGTTTTTTATATTGTACATGAGTATTTTAGGATTGTTTCAACTTATAAACAGCTGGTTACAGTATATGAAATAACATACATGTGTCAGCTGGTACACTTCATAAAACCTCAAACTTTTTTTTCTCAAACAAAGCAACTTTTATTCAATAAATATCACATTTAATATGTAAATCTCGCAGTCTGAAACCTTAGCTCCATATCTGTTGCCCGGCATTATCAATGACAAAATTCAAGTTGGACTTGTCAGTTTTTGCAAATCTTAAAAAATTCTTTGTTTAGCCACATATATCATGTATATATAAAGAATGTTCAAAATTGGTCTTCTGACTGGAAGTTAGAAAAGATATTCGGTGCAGACTGTATCTGTCTCAGAACATGTTGTGCTGAAGTTACAAGTATGTATCACTAGTTATCTTGATAGAAAACTATTAAATCAACTCTTCAAATGCAATACTAATTATCAGCCAAATGTGAAAATGTTAATTTATGTTGCTACATTTAAACTTGACATTATTTCTAAAAAGTGCATTTTCAAATTTCAAATTTATCAATATTAAACTGGTTCATTTTCTTTCAGATAGTCAACAACAAGAGGGTATACATGCATCAACAGACACATGCTGGCAGAAAAAGGGTTCTGGAAGAGCATATAACAGTTTATCAGGTTTGTTTTGATCAAGCAAATTACTATAGTATCATTATGCCTGTAAATATAAAGGTTTGATTCTATGAAATACAAAAGATATATTTTTAATAGGGTATGGAATTTCCTTGTCTGTTTAATGTTGACTAAACAAATTTTGCCTAGATGCACATGAAAATAAATAAAGTTTGTGTATTAACTGTCTTCTGATTGGTTAAAAGTATTAGTTTTATTTTCAATGTTGCCAATTTTTATGGCAACACGCCCACTCTGACGTTGTGTATTCATACGCAACCATGTGTATACATTGTTATTGTTAATATAAATAATATAAAAAGTGCTTTGAGCCATATTTTTGATAGAAATTTATTTATAATGAATGGCAATAATTTATTTTGCATTTATTGACCCATAAAATAAATTTTTGACTCTTCACATTTTGCATAATCCGTTTTGCATTAAATAAATATTATACCTGCCCTACTACATTAAGCTAATTCTCTTTTTGGCAAGATTCCCTTGTCTTGGCCACTCACAACAAGTACAAAAGGGGTTGGATCAGGGGGGGGGGGGGGGTTGATATATTTACGTATTAAATAATTCTTCAATATTTATGCCATTTTTAGCTCACCTGAGCTTTTCTCATCACTTTTCTCATCACTTGGCGTCCGTCGTCCTGCGTCTGTCGTCTCTAAACTTTTACAAAATCTTCTGCTCTAAAACTACTTGGCCAAATTTAACCAAACTTGGCCACAATAATGATTGGGGGGGGGGGGGGGGGGGGTGCTAGGATGAAAAATTTTGTCCTGCATTTTTTTTATTTTTCACTCTATCCGGTCCTGCTTTCTTTTTTTTAGTTTATCCTGACTTTTTTTACATAAATTGTCATCCTGACTTTTTTTTTTTTGCAAGTGTCTCATCCTGCCATTTTTTTTTACTCAAAACTCCTGTTCTGCCTTTTTTTCAAATTTCATCCTTCTCAATTCTATATTTTTTTTACACCTCTGTTGTTTATGGGTTATCAAATGTTACCGTTGTCTGTTCTGTAAGTCCTCAAGTTTGCATTAACTTTATTTTATAAAACTGATACATGATGCTTATTACCATGAAACAAAGATCAAGTTCAGTAATTTTTTATACGACCGCAAAATGTTTTATTTTGTGGTCGTATATTGGTATCATGTTGTCGTCCGAATACTTTTGGTTTTCGCACTATAACTTTAGTTTAATATAAGAAAATAGAAACCTATGAAATTTTGACACAAGGTTTATGAACACAAAAGAAAGGTTGGCATTTATTTTGGGAGTTGGTATCCCAACAGTTTAGGAATTGGGGGCCAAAAAGGGGCCCAAATAAGCATTTTTCTTGGTTTTCGCACCATAACTTTAGTATAAGTAAATAGAAATCTATGAAATTTAAACACTAGGTTTATGACCATAAAGGGAAGGTTGGGATTGATTTTGGGAGTTTTGGTTCTAACAGTTTTGGAATAAGGGGCCCAAAGGGTCCAAAACTAAACTTTTTTTAATGTACGTATTTTTATGCTTTTACTTTTCTACATTGGCTAGACGGCCTAGCCAAGATCAGATGTGCATTTCATATTGGGTCTATGTTATAGGCTTGTAAAGACAAGAAGATACACTTTACATAAGTAATACATCTTTGAACTGAAGAAGAGGATGTAGGGTTTCACAATGAATATCAAATATCATGTATAGGTGTTACCGTTTTGAAAAAAAACACTAAAATACACGCTGAAAATGGGCAAAATTACAGGTTATGTTGTTTCATTTAAAATTTACCTTTTTTTTTTATCAATTGATAGTTAATAATTGAACTTAATTTGAACTACATTATTGGTTCACTGTTATAGACAATTTATTCTTCTTTCTTTTACTGGTTGTTGCAACAAAAAATCTTCAGTGGTTACAAAGTTATGATAAAAAGTTGAATACTATGCGCTTGTTATGCAATTTTGTACTATTGTTTTTAGCTTGCTCAGTGTAGTGATAAAAGAGAAAAATAAATTAAATTTATGCTTTTATGTCTTTTATTTTCTCTTCTAGTATATACATTATCAGAAACTACCTCATTTATCAAAATTGCAGTACCCTAGCTGGAGATATATGCCATCAAAGTTGGATATACAAATAAAGTGAAAAAATGTCTTGTCCGTAGACATGCATTCCCTAGTAAACTGGAAGCATAATTACATTTATGTTGCATTGCTTAGTTCCTGTTCTTTTGTAGATATGAAAACACTACTAACATTTTTTTCTACCATCTATTAATAGAGGAAAAAATTCAAAAATATGTCAGAATGTCTTGTACATTTTATTATTTTGTACAGGTTATTACTTGTACAAACATTTTATACAAGTAATTACTTGTATGAAGCCATCGTACAGGTTATTACTTTGTACAAATATAATTGTACAATTACCTGTCCAATTTTTGTGGTGAAAAAGATAATAACTTGTACAACTCACTATTTTGTAATGATATTTGTTTCTTCTTATTTAAAACTCTTATCTTTGAGTTTGTTAGTCTGGTTTTTTGCAATTGTTTATTAGTATTGATTTTGAAGTTTACAGACGAACGACCGACACAAAGAAATAACATAAGCTAACATGACACCTTGAGCAAATTTAGCTAAACAGCTTGATGCCACTTTTGGACTTCTGGGGAAAGTGACAACGCCGTTAAAAGCAAAAATAAATTGTAACCCTTCTACCATTTATTTTCAAATATAAATCATTACAAAAAGAAGCACAAATAAATTGTAACCCTTCTACCATTTATTTTCAAACATAAACCATTAAAAAAAGTTGCGTACATAATATCATATATTGGAAACAAAAGTCAAGCCTAGTAGATTAAATATCTTATTTGTTTGCACACGACAAGGAAGCATGACATCAAGTTCAATCTTTTGTCTTAACATTTGCCTGTCTTACAGCCACCACGACAGCTGCAGTGAACATGGCCTTGGCCACAACTTAAAAAAAGCAATTGTACATCTTTCCGGACGTTAACCTCAGCTTTTGCTCTTTCGACGAATCCCTGACTTTGAGGGTAACGTGCACTACCATGCACCAATTTTAGCTCTGGCCAAAGAAGTTTAAGTTCTGTAACTACATAAGACGTACATTAACTTCAATTATCACTTTGCAGAATATGTGGAGCTCCCAGATGTAAAAAAAAAAAAAACGTCAGTGAGTTTGTAAGCCACTCCAGCTGCTCTTTTTTTGTCTTTTAATTGTGCAGTACACTATATTTAGTGATCCTGGTAGTGCACGATCCACTTTTTTTTTCAAAAAACACTGTTCACACATCTGAATGAAAAGTCTGATTATTTCTCTGTTGATATTGGATTTTTTTTAACTCCTTATTTAGCCTCGCTCCATGCTCAACTCAAGAATGTGCAGGTCTAATCAAAGTGTAAAAATTATCTACTGTACAATAATAAATTATTTCGTCTCCTTTGCGAATAACTTTTGCAAGTCCTGCTTCACTTAAAGCATCATACTGCCTTAAGAAATATCTTTGAATTATTAGATTTATTATCATCACACAATTTAGTTATTTCATCATGAAATTTCTTTTCTATACTGTTTTCCAATTACACTGAAAAAGAAAAGTACAATAAATAGATAAACA
This sequence comes from Mytilus edulis, assembly GCF_963676685.1. NCBI lineage: Eukaryota > Metazoa > Mollusca > Bivalvia > Mytilida > Mytilidae > Mytilus > Mytilus edulis. The sequence goes on along the minus strand of NC_092346.1, from coordinate 13,573,674 downwards.
AGAAATCAAAGTTAATAAAACCATAGAACAAGTTTTCTTATAATGTGTTATTATTTTATTTAAGTAATAATTAAATTTTCTTCGTTTAGATAATTTTTTTTCTGACAAAAGGACATATGTGTAAATGGATATTACTGTGAACAAAAGAAGATTTGTTAAAAAGGCATTTCATTTTTATATACCTCTTTGGTGGATAAATTCAAAAATAGATATTCAAAAAAACACGACGGGTGCCACATGAGGAGCAGGATATGCTTACCCATCCGGAGCACCTAATATCAACCCCAATGTTGGTGTGGTTTGTATTGCCGAGTCTATGGTTTTTCTTATTTAGCCATGGCGTTGTCAGTTTCTTTTCGACCTATGTTCCTTTAGTAATATTCGACTCTCTTTTAATGATCATATTAATTCATTTTCAAAGTACTGGTAAACTGGTTCAAGGATTGCTGTGATACGGGTCATTGGATAACTCTAAATACATATGTATGTGTGTGTAAAAAAAGTAAAACAAAAATACAGAATTTTAAGGCAAATTTTAAAAGGGTGTAGCCCATAGAAACTGACAAAATACAGCACGAGACTTAATCAACCAACAGAACGAATAGAAAACTACCGCGATACTCTTAACTTGGTACAAGCATTTCCACTTCAAATCAATAAAAGTCTGAAATGGCCTATATCTGTACTCGACTGTACTGATGTTTACTTGACAAGTCTGAATTGGTCAGAAATTTACTATCACCTTTACTGGTGACCCAATGGATGGACATGTCGCAGTGATGTCACTTGTTTAGACGATCATTTTCGATAGATATTTAGCTAATCTGCAATCAATTCCATCTTCTTGCCTAATATATCATGTACTGTGTTACAACTCTTGATTGTACTGACAAGAAAATGTAACACTAGGCAACCGAAAGCTGAATTATTATAGTTCAGTCTAGGTGGCCGTGTGGTCTAGAGCGCTGGACAACTCGACCACCTAGACTCGATACAAAAATCAAACTTTGGGTTGCCGGGTGTTACTTTTCCTCGTCAGTTTTTATCTAACGTCGTAACACAGTACATGATATATAAATTATGAAGATGGAATATTACGGATCAGGTCAATTATCTATTTTAGAGGATTTTACAAATTAATGTAGGATACAGTCTCAGAAATGATTATACTCTAAGAACGTCTGAACCAGTGACAACTTTACGACAGAGTTTATCCATCTGATCTCCAGTGATAGTGATACAAGGCTTGAAACACATTCTGTATATATAATTTGTTTAAATAACAGGCCAACATATATATTCAGTCTTCTTTAAACAAGACTCATATAAGCTTAGAGTACAAATCAGCACAGTCGAGTATGGTTAAGATTGGGGTCTCGTTATATCAAGTAAAATTCACATCAATTGAGACTGGTTGAGTAAAAATCAGTCGAGTACATATATAGGCAATTTCAGACTTATACTAGTTTGTAGTGTTCCCCAAGAAATGGTGTGTTAAACCTGGTTGCATCGCTAGCTAGCTAAACCTTCCACTTGTATGACAGTTGCTTATAGTTCCATTATATTGAGAAAAGTGGGTGAGCAATCTAAAATGACACAACAGGTAAGTGTGACCAAATGTCAAAATCAAAAGCTCAAACACATCAAACGAACGGAAAGAAACTGTCATAGTTCTGACTTGTATCAGGCGCATACTCCATACGCGGGTAAAGTTGGTATGTTGCTGCTGAGGTGACAAAAAATTAAAATTTCAAAACTGAAATGTTCTCCTTTGTCATAGATTCTGGTACTGAGATAATTGTTGTAGTCAAATTTGAGGTACATGTATATGTCTAAAAATTAGACCACGGAAGCTGTATCTTTGGATTCTTTTATTTCAAGTTCAGGAGGATATATAAATGGGACCCAATCAGAAAGGCTTCTGATTTTACCATTTGGTAAGAGACTTTCCCTTTTGAATTTTCGTTTGAGTTTTTTTTTTGTTGTTTTACTTTTTTCATAACTCATACGATATTCAACAGCTTGCAATTGCTACTCAGACTTTGTAGAACGTCATCAGTGTCTGAACAAAAGATTGATGAGTCAGGGTTTTGTCAAAGAGCGTCTCGTCTTTTTTCACAAAGCTCATCGGACAGAACCAAGTCATAAAATATATTTAGTGTCTACTTTACAAATGATATTAGATGGTTTCAACTATACATTTTGGCATTGGGAGTTCCTGGTGCCGAATGGTCCAAAGGTGCTACTCGGACGCAAGAGGTTTTTACAGTGTTGTTTTCTTTTCGTTTACCAAAGTATTTATATTTTACATCATTTGTAATTTATGGAAAAAATGTATACTATATATGTTTCGGAGTTTAGTGTGACGTCCATTTTCACTGAACAAGTCCAAATTTTTGTCTATGAACAAGTTGAAGCCCGCCTCCGGGTGCGGGATTTTCTCGCTGTTTTGAAGACCTATTTGTTTATTACATGTATATTCATAAATGCCTGTGGCATGGAGTTTCTGAGAAGCCTCAGATAAGCCATCAGCGTATATATGCTTGATTCATGAACACTGAATGTGGAAGCTCATCCATTTTCAAACCACAGTTAAAGTAGATACCAATATTTCTTTTATGACATATAAAATGTAAAGGAAGACATAGATTTTTCATTTTTATTTCGTACTACTTTGAAGAAAGAGTTAAAACAACAGAAATATAAGATAGACCATAGATAAAAATATTCAAACCCATCTTGTTATGTTTCTAAGTCCAATTTAAAAAACAATGTAATTAATTTTTTTATTTTTAGTAAAATCAAGAATTAGTTCTTAGTTATGTTACACATTTTGTTAACGTGTGTCTATTGTGATAATATCTTTCTTCCGACTATGTATTCATAGAAGAAGACCATTCATCATTGTTTTATGTGCCATTTGATTGTAGTTTATAATATTTATTTGTTTTGATGAACTTGATGGACCACTAATGAGTTGTTTAGCTATAATAAGGGAATGTTGGTCGACAACGAATTCACGAAAACATCGATTCCCTCGTATACACACACGTGTACAAAATATATTTTTTGTAGTGTTTTTTATTAAATTCCCCGGTTCTTATCATTTCACAAACCATGTTTTTTTACAATGAAATTATAATAAATTGGATATGTCAGTTCTATTAATCACTTTCTCTCTACAAATATTGAATACTGTAGAGTATGCTACTCCTTTTAATGCGCTTAATATCAACTGAATTTGTAAAAGCAAATACAACTGTTTTGAATTTTTATCTCAAACGCAATGGGACCTATAAAAGGTGTTGAATTACAAATTTAGCGTGAATAGTGGGCAGACTGTTGAAAAATAAGATGATACCAACTAACGACATTTAGAATATATAGGTATCTACTTCAAAGTAATAAGGATCCCTCGTGAATTATAATTAGTTGATTATTATTAATTAAAATCAGGGTCACCGATGACTACTTATATGTTGTATTTGTCATTTTGTTTTTGCCTTATTCCATCTTTTTACTTTAACCATACTACAGAATGCAGTCTGTCTCTTAATTGTCATTTATTTCTGATCTAGCCTGCTTGACTTTTTGTTTAAATCGTCATTATGTTTTTTCTTCTTCAACATATATGATATTAATTTGATTTCAAGCAACATTTTAAAGACTTTAACGGCATTTACATAAAACGGACAACCAATTATTTTAAATGGTCAATAAGAACCTTTTTGTATTACATGTAAACAAATGTTTCGCGTATAATTAGCAAATTCCATACAAAACATCATAGGTGAATAAAATTGAGAATGGAAATGAGGAATTTGTCAAAGAGAAGGTCACCAATGTGTCTTCAATACAACAAGAAAATCCCTCACCTGGAGGCAGACTTTAGCCTGCATTTTTGCAGCCAACTTTTGTTTAGTTATCTATATTTAAAGTCAAGTCTTGTATGCATGTGCTTAACAGAAAAGTCAATATTTATTCTTTGTTTTCAAAGTATATAAATATGTTTGCGTATTTGTTTTCTAGTGGCATCCAGTAGGTATATTACCACGCCTTTTCTCTTGATTATTACGTTTTCATATTGTAGTCTTTTATTAGTTTTCGGTAAAAAAAACAACCTCCGACATCAACAGCTAACTCAATATTTGCTTGTAAATAAAGGCAATATAACGCTGTTAATTGTCATAAATCGATTAAGAGAAAACAAATCCGGGTGTGTAAAACGTAACATATAATGTTTGTGTCATGGTCACATATGGAATTTTCACATGTATATATAATAGCAGGTGTTTGATAACAATTATTTGCATAACAAATTAAATAATGCAACTTCAATAAAATAGTATTACATCCAAGACACTAATTCAACGCAAGTTCATTGTATACAGTTTATATATGTATGAAGTCATTCAAGAATAAATATCTTTTTATATCAGAAAATGTAGAACATATAGATGATGATATGGATGAAAATCAATTGACATTTTTGAGGGGAGCTAGCAATCATCATCAGCTAATTAACTGATATTTATTACACGCAGTATTATGCAGTATTATTATTTCCAAAAAACAAACTTATCTATCGGTTTAACCCCATAGAGGTTTAATATTTTTTTTATCTGTATGACCTGATTTTGTTTCAATTCACAGGCTGCTTCTTTTTAGTGATTTCAACACTTCTGAAATACTGCTGCCTTTGTGTATCTTAGTTGCTATTTTCCTAATACAGTGACAAGAGACATATAAGCATATGGTAAATCCACTTCTCTGCCTTCTGAAATAAAGAAAAAAATAATAGGAAAATTCCTCAATCGTTTCAAAATTGACAAATAAAGGCAATAAATCTATGGACAAAAAACAAAATCGGGGTAACAAACTAAAACTGAGGGAAACGCATAAATATAAGAGGAGAACAACGACACAACACTAAAATGTAGCTAACACACACAGAAACGGACCAAGCATCAGACAAAATCCCACGAGAATAACAAATATAACATCAAAACCAAATACATGAATTTGGGAAAGACAAGTACCGTGACACGTCTTATCGCAATGTCAATTTACACTCAAAAATAAAAGAAAACAAACGACACAACGTTAAATTGTAACACACACAGAAACGAACTATAATATAACAATGGCCATATTCCTGACTTGGTACAGGACATTTTTAAAGGAAAAAATGGTGGGTTGAACCTGGTTTTGTGGCATGCCAAACCGCGCACTTTAATGGCAATGTTATATATAACATAGAAATGACAACATAATATTACAGGACTACAATACAAATAAATAGGAAAACGTATTAGACAAAGAAACACATGATTAGAGAATAACAAAAAGCATCAGGTTTAAAATTTAATACGCCAAACAACGAATAGATTGTACTTTAGTATACAATTTACACAGTTGAGGCAAAGGCATCTTATTTCAATTTGACTTCATGGATGTTGAAATCGACATATCAGATCTTTACTGTATATTTTACACATACTATACTTTACCGGAAAAAATATTTTACACACATTAATATTTAATTATAAGATATATTTAACATGTTTAAGTCTGTAAATTATAAAATCTATTTTTGAGAGATTTGAACTAAAAATTAAACTTTTCAAAAACTATCAAACAAATTATCAAAAGTTCTTTCCTTATCAAACTTTCAGTCTTCTATATAAAATTATAAAAAGGTGGTATGCTTGCCAATGATACAACTGTCTACCATATAAATTACCCCTTGTTTTCGATGGGTTTTGTGGTGTTCGTGTTGCTCAGTCATTAGTTTTCTACCTAGTGTTTTGTATACTGTTGTTTGTCTTAGTATATTTTTGTTTTGCCATGGGGTTGTCAGTTAATTTTCGACTTATTAGTTTGAATGTCCCTTATGTATCTTTCTTCTCTCCTTTACCAGAGACCTATTACCTAGATTTAATCAATTATAGATCACCGTAAGACCTTTAACACTGAACGAAACCTCATATCGTATAGAAAGCTATGAAAGGCCTCGATGGCATGATGTGTATACTTTGTACATATTGTCACCCTAAAAACAAAATATTGCATCGCGATACATTTAGTCACAAAATTCCTCTGTTTTCATTTTTTAATAATGGTTTTATCATACATTTAAGTATATTCTAAATAAACGGTTTAATTCAAATGGAGATGATTTTGAAAAAGTTGCAGATCTACTCCAATATCTCAATCTTAACAACTTTTTTCTTAACAATGATATGCAATCTAGTGATATTTTTTGACACTATATTCAATGTATTCCTCGTGCTCAATTTTAAAGATTATTTACATATTTTTCTTTATCATTTGTATTTTCATATATATAAGGAAGTGCCTGTACAAAGTCGGGAATATTACAGGAGTTTTCCGTTCGTTTGATGTGTTTGAGCTTTTGATTTTGCCATTTGTTAATGAACCTTCCGTTTGAAATTTCCCTAGAGTATTCCGTATTTTTACTGTTTTACTTTTTAGAAACAAATGTCTCGTTCATGTCAATGAAAACATAAGTTTTCAAATTAATTCATATAAAAATTAAATATAATCCTAAATTAACACAAATCAGTAACTCCGAAGACAATAATATATAAATTCTGGTATGTTTTGGCTTTCATATTTACCTTTGATATTTCAACAATCAGGCAGTATTCAAATGAGTACTCTCGCCGCTACATAGTTTTTGTGTTGTTGTTCTATTCAACATGACACTGAGGAAACTACTAAAGCCAACACGTCTACTTCATATCCTTCGGAAAAGAAATAGCATTACGAATTGGTTTATGACACAAAATCAATACGCGCACAAGAAAGAAATAAAGCAAAGGAACAGCACCTTTATTGCCCTTCTTCATATTAAAATGACAGCGATGTCTCCTATATGGAGAAAAACCTCTTACTTCTCTGTAACTTCAAAATGTCTTTTGATTGGAATTGTTTGCTCTATATCGTTGACGCTATATCATTGTATTGAGAAAAAAAACCGATTGCAATGTATATCAACAAATTAGGAATAACACCTGAAAAAGCAATCTAACAGATACTGTCATTGATACTATTTTTTATTATATCAGATGGAATACAGACTCTGATCTATGACACGTGTGGAAAACCATATTTTACCGTTGTCAGTTCCTGTTCTCGGTATCAATACTACTTCTCTCTAATCGAATGATCTTTACATATCTCAATTCGTTCGTAACACCTGTGCATTTTCGAATCGTGTGAGACTAAAATCGACACGTTATAAGTTTTTCTGTCACTAATTGGTTGATAGATGCAATGTGTAGGAGATAATATTCAGTTGTTTCTTATACTTAGATCTAAAATAGACGTCTGAATTATCGATCTGTTTTATTGCGATATTTTGCATCAGACAGGAGGACGATCCGTGCATGACAGGAGACACGTGCCTGTTAGACGCATCCGGTGTTACTCCGTTCAGGGTTCATGCGATTTCTTTCCGCAGATTTTTTTTCTTGGTTGAAAACAGTCAAAATGGAATGTCTTTTAAACATTAATAAAAGACCTTTTATTCATAAAGTGTTTTGAGTAAATGTTTCTTCCTAGATGTAAACTTTACATACTACACCTAAAGGCAGTCTTCACATATTTGAATGGAGGAAAGTATACAAACGGTCTCATTGTATGTTGAATTATTTTACTAAGACTAAACGATTGTATATTTTAGATCTCTTTAAGTACATCCATCCTTATTTGTAAAAGTAGACAACATTTGCCATTGCCTTTGTAACAAAATATATCGTGTAAACCTACCTGCCATGACGTACAAATTAAAAAAATGCGGCATTCAAATTCGATTTTATTAAATGTTCCCACATAAATATTTTAAGCTTTTGTCGTTTTGAAATATAATTTTTACTTGTAATTTAAAATAGATTTTTACTGAATGCCCTTACTCCATAAAAAGTTATTATACTTTCTTACGGTAGGTAAGTATAGTACAAAAAGCCATCCCGAAATGATTTGTCGGTTTTTTAAACTACATTCAACTGTAGGGGGGAGTATGCCATACCTGTCAACCTGTGACGATGAAAATGCATTAAAGAATCAAATCTCAGGTCAAAACGCGGACAAACTTTTTCGAGCTGAATTTCAGTATTTATGGTACATTTTCTTATAATGTATATCAAAGATACCAAAACATCAATGCATGTTTACTTTGTTAAGTCATTTTAAAACTTATTAAATATTATTTCATTGCACTTTTAAAGATTTTTATAAATTTGTGTATCTCAGTCTTATGTGCTTTACTTTTTGAGAAAACATACTACATTGTACAATCATCAAACACTAGAATTTAATGTAATTGTTAAATGTTTGAGACTGTTATCTGTTGGAGAATCATTGCACTTGTGCTAGTTCCCAATTCACATATAATCCCGCTGGCCACGTTATTACCGGTGACCTTAACATTGTTAATAACACTTCTCTACGAAACGTGTTATCGAAAGGTCCGAAATATCGTGAGCCTAAATCCATCAATTGGAAATACAACTTTAAAATTTTGATGGATTCAGTCGAGGATTATGCCAGGCAATGGGCTAAGCGCGAGAAGGAAGACGTAGACACTCTATCCGAATGGATAAAGGCAGTGAGGTCCTTAATACAAATCAGAATTAAGAAACTGAATGGGTGCATCAATGCCCATGCTACGTCAATTTTTAAAGACCCAAATGTTGCTAAACACCTATCCGACCTCCATGATAAATATGTTGTTGTTCCCGCAGACAAAGCCCCAAATAACATCGTTTTTGTCTGTAAAAGTCATTACATTAATTGCTTGATAAACGAATTAGGTATAGACAATTCACTTGGAAACTCAACATATACCCTCACGACACTTACCAAAGAGGAAATCCTGGATAATCATAGGTCTGTTCTTTGTTCCTTTGGTATTTCAACCAAAGATGAAGAACTGGATCTTCCATCACTGTATTGGATACCTAAACTACATAAGTGTCCTTACAAACAGCGGTATATTGCTGGGTCTTCCAAGTGCTCCACAAAACCTCTTTCTAAATTATTAACATCCATTTTATCAGCAATCAAAGACGGGCTTCAAAGTTATTGTGAAACTGCCTATTCTAGAGGTGGCGTGAATCAGATGTGGATACTTAAAAATTCCAAAGATCTTTTAGAGTACATACAATCTAACTCTCTTTCATCTTGTAACAGTATTAAAACATTTGACTTCTCTACTCTTTACACAAGTATTCCACATTCCAAACTTAAAGACAAATTAAAAGAGTTGGTATTACTTTGCTTCATAAAAAAGAATGGCCAACGTAGATACAAGTATCTTGTCTTAGGGAGGGATAAATCCTACTTTGTAAAGAATCACTCTGATTCAAACAAAAAATTCTCTGAAACCGATATTATCAAGATGCTTGATTTCTTGATTGACAATATATTTGTTACGTTCGGAGGACGTGTTTTTCAACAGACTGTCGGCATACCAATGGGAACAAACTGTGCCCCTCTACTTGCTGACTTGTTTCTTTATTATTATGAGGCTGACTTCATGCAGGAACTTCTTAGGAAGAAAGATAAGAAGTTAGCAATATCCTTTAACTCTACTTTCCGCTATATAGATGACGTTCTTTCACTAAACAATTCAAAATTTGGTGACTTTGTGGAACGCATCTATCCCATCGAATTGGAGATAAAGGATACTACAGATACAGTTAAGTCAGCTTCATATCTTGACTTACATCTAGAAATTGACAATGAGGGTCGGTTGAAGACAAAACTTTACGACAAAAGAGATGATTTCAGCTTTCCAATTGTGAACTTTCCATTTCTAAGTAGCAACATTCCAGCAGCACCTGCATACGGGGTATATATCTCTCAATTGATACGATATTCCCGTGCTTGCATTTCCTATCATGATTTTCTTGATAGAGGGTTACTGCTCACAAGGAAGCTATTAAATCAAGAGTTCCAAATGGTGAAGTTGAAATCATCCCTTCGTAAATTTTACGGACGCCATCACGAGTTGGTTGACCGTTATGGAATAACCATTTCACAAATGATATCGGATATGTTCCTCACGTCGTAACTACAATCCCCTTCCCTTTCATGAATTTGACCTACCGAATTAGACTATTTACCGGATTGTAATCACATAAGCAACACGACGGGTGCCGCATGTGGAGCAGGATCTGCTTACCCTTCCGGAGCACCTGAGATCACCCCTAGTTTTTGGTGGGGTTCGTGTTGTTTATTCTTTAGTTTTCTATGTTGTGTCATGTGTGCTATTGTTTTTCTGTTTGTCTTTTTCATTTTTAGCCATGGCGTTGTCAGTTTGTTTTAGATTTATGAGTTTGACTGTCCCTTTGGTATCTGTCGTCCCTCTTTGACTATGTAGCTTTTATCCATATCATTTTTCATTTAACAAGGAAATTAGACTATGATAAAATATAGTAATACAGTTAAAGGAAGTATAAATGTAAAAAATAATTTTCAACTTTTAAAAAAAAAATGTATAAAGGTATCAAAATAATAAAAAGTTATTTTTCAATATGTATTTGAATTTTATATTTTTATGATTTAATCTTTTTCACCCATAAAACGTAAATATAAGGAATAATTTTGAATGGTGACAAATAAGGGGAAGTAACTCTACTTCAGTTTGTTCAATGGTGCAATTTATTTACGACCTAAAGCTAAGGTAATTGTTGTTAATTAACAGTGTGTTTGACCCCAAAGCTGTCAAGTGAAGCCATGTACTTAATGGGTCACTTAATTTGACAGTTTACATAGCTAAATGAACTTCCTGTTCATGGAAAAATTACGAATTTGACGGTATTTCAAAGGAATATTACTTATGAAATCAATCTCAAGGCTAAGAAATACGGGTGAAATCGGGTCATTTTCGGAATTCCCGGGTTATTTCAATGACCCGGCGGGTGTTCCGGGTGATCCCTCAGAATTGTGAAAATCTCGGGTCACACCCACAGAATACGGGTCACTTGACAGGTATGGTATGCAAACACGGCAATTTCGAAATGAATAGTAAAGGGAATATTTAACATTGATTATCTTACATATCTGTTATCGATTGAAATTATCATATTTAAGTTGAAATAACGATCAACGCAAGTAATTTCAAACTTTTAACATGTTTAAATTCCTTTAGAACTTAAACAAATGGCATATAGAAGGGAGCAGATCTCGCTGGTTTTTTCTTAAATTCAAGCGATAAGCATGGGTTTGTTTTGCAAATAATTCCCACTAAATTTCCTATGTTACTTAATAATTTCTCATGCATCTCCTTTTAATTTAAATAATAATTTTTCTTATCTATGAATACAAATATCCCTGGTGTCTTGAAAAAACTAACAACATATTGTCCTAAAGAACGAACAATAAAAAATAGGAGACACAAATGAAAATAAAAAATGACACCGGTTTATGGTTCTATATCTAAGCTATTTCCTATTAAGGATACACTTTCAATAGTGAATCACCTTTTAAAATTGGCAAACGTGCATAATGTTTCAAATATAACCATTAAGTTTAAATCAAAATAACGACTAACACTTTTGTTGGTAGATAGCGAGGTGTTCTAAAAAAACATTATGAAACTTTCTGTAAGCAACTTTAATTAGCGGGAGTCTCTTAATATTTTGAAACGAGATGATTACGTCTAGTTTTATGACCTCGCCGAATCTTCTTCGATTAATTTGGCTCAAGTACACTTGTTGTTCTTCTTCGAATTAGCAGAAATCTGATATTGATATCTTTTTACTAGTCAAATAGCCATTTTAATATGTGAATTTGATAAACGCAAATGAAGCAATTACCCAACAACACGCATTTGTGAAAAAGTGGACAAGCAGTTTTTGCAAAATTGTTCAGGCATCATAAATCATGTCTTTCCATATGATAACATGATTGCCTATGTTGGTGTTAGTCATTAATGATCACACATAAATGTTTATAGTGAATATCTTGGTGTTCGTGCATTCAATCGTTATACCAAATGCATGTCTAAGAAATTTTGAAACAACATCAAATCTCATGCCAGTGATGTTTAGATATCATTCAACTAAGATTGTTGATAAGGTATGCTACAGGTAAAATATTGAAAACCTTACGTACATAAAACATATTTATTATAAGGATAAATCCTAACTATTCTTCTGCCTGTCGATACTTTCATGTTGGCATTGCACAAGTCTTGTCTTCCTTGAATGTCCATGGCGTTAAAACACTAAATCAAAATGCATCTGTTCCCAGTTTATTAGAGTTTGACGTCGCGCAAAAAAATATTTTAACTTATCAACGTAATTTCTTACCCTGTTATTCTTGCCCTTAATCAACAAAATTATCTATGGGCGCTCGAGTCTAAACGTCGTGCAAGAAACATGCATTATAAAGAATAATTTGCAGTGCAAAACAAGCAGATTGAATATTTTTTTGTTATCATTACTCCATGATTATGACACTGTAGAGACTATTACATGTATATACCTTCTCATTTATTTTATTGTATTTAATCTGAACTAAGTAAAACTATTTTGAAGGGATTTTACTTTTAAATAATGGATTTTGGCTTGTCCTTTTTTCATTTTTTATTCTTGACGAATGAAACTATTTCCCATACATCAAATAATTACATCAGAGAGTAACTTTTTTATACATAAATGTTGAATGCACCATATTGCGAACACGAAAGCTATAAGTCTCATTTTGTGTGATGTCACAATCGTGAAACAAAGGTTTGTGTATACCTCAATTAGGCTGAGAAACCAATGTATCTCATAAGTTTTACATAAAATTTGAAACGATAGACCGGTGCATAAATAGTTAGTCGAGCTCGTGTTGAGTGAGAAAATGTTCTGAATCATTTCAACAGCGGCCAGCATATAACTGCCATCAACACTAATTATAAAAAGGACCAATTTTAATAGACCAGAAGACAACACAAAAATGATAAAGGAGACTCCTAACTGGGCACAGGCCAATTTACTCGTTGCGTACTGAAGCTAGTTACATCAAATCTCAAAAACGTATAATAAAAGGGAACCAAAGGAATGAGAAATAATAAAAAAAAATTGAAATGCACTTGTAGTGATAGATACAAATTCGAACAAAATCAAGCAATAAATAACAACTAAAATAATCATCCCCCAATAACACAACAGCTACATACTTATTATTTTATACAGGTATTTAGATGAAGTGTTATTGTGTTATTTTTAATTCTGTGTTTTCACACACACACACATACGCATACAAATCATAAAGTAAATATCTGAATTGACTTACATTATGTCCAGTCAATACATTTTTGATTTGAATATACATCGAATATGAATATGGTCAATGCATTGCCAGACACATTTATATAAAATATAAAATAACACTAGTTGACACCGTTAAGTAATTGCATGCCAATTTAAATACATTTTTCAGTTTTAGTAAAAATTACGAATGGATTTTGATTTACGAAAAAGGTTTTCTACGGTGTGCCATTTGAAAGTTGATCATCGTGTATTACTATTAAGGTAACATATTGGATGTCGAGTCAATGATGATAACAACACTTCTTGTAAAGAAATATGTGAACCATCCTAGTGTTTGTTATTTTGTATATGTGTAAGGAAAATGTTAGGACACTATGGAAACGTTCGAAACATCACACTGTTTGCTTTTTCTACCTGATTTCTGAGTTCAAAGTTTAATTCAAAAAGGGTACTAAACAAAGATGCCAGTCTTAAAAGTTTTTACACCTAGTACGTTTTCGTCTACCATAGAATCTAGAATCATAGGTGGTGTTCGTTTCAAATAGTCGGAAGTCCAAATCAATAAGATGTTAAAGAGCTCTTAAAAGCAAAAATTCCGAACAGTTTTGCTGAATACGGCTGAAATAAGCAATGGCGTTGAGTAAACAAGCATCTTATTATTTTGAACAGTATTTAAGAAACAGTTAACTTACAGAAAAGAAAAAAAAACCAATGCTATTCCATGTCGTCACAAAGTGCTAACATAAATTAAATACTGGTAATCATAAGACAATGACCTTGCTTTTATCCATATCAGGCAATAAAATAAATCATATTTTTCAGTTTTATTATAAATTACAAACGGATTTTTATTTACGATAAGGGTATTGGTCTGTGTGCCATTTGAAAGTTGATCATCGTATATTACTAATAAGAGTCAATGATGATAAAGAAATGTGTGAAACATCCTAGTGTTAGTTATTTTGTATATGTGTAAGGAAAATGTTTTGACACTGTAGACATGTTTGAAACATCACACTGTTTGCTATTTCTATCTCAGTAAGAAACAAGATTTAAAAGCTGTGGAAATTGTCCGCGCTAACTAGAAATCATTACCTTAATTAATCCATTTAGCCTACGTATATCTCCTGATATTGTAACACAAAGCAAGTATATCGACAGTCTACAAGTACGTAAAGCTCGTAAAATCAGGTCGTCATCGCCCGACTGAGAAGTTAATATAGAATAGAAATGTGCGTTTTATTATCTTGTTACCTTGTTTTATTCTTATATAATAATAGAAACAAAACATTATTTTGTTATTTTCTAGCAATTGTATCACGTAGATATTCAAATTTTCATTTTGTTCGTTGCACATGTTTTACATGACGATCACGAAATATGAAATTACACAATTCATTGTAGATGTATATTTTGGAATTGATTAATCGTTATAAGGATACGTACAGACATCGCTGAACAAACTCTGAAATAATCACATTTAAGGTAAATGGTTATTGATTAGATATTTGCTATTGATTATTATGATATTCCAATTAAGCATGTCCCAAATAGATATTTTACCTGCTTTAGAATATTTCAACACTAATTGAAAATCGTATTTAAACAGAACCCTTCGGAGATGATTATTCCAATATTTAGTTATACACCTCCCTCCTATGGTTTTTGACAATTAAAGACATTGCATTGGGTCAACAGCTTTTTAAGTATTCATAAACTATTTGCTTAAACAAATAAAATAAAAACAGGGCTTCGGAAGTAATATTTGTTTTAATTAAATATGCTTAAGTTTAAGTAAACGGAATATTTCATTCATATGTAACATATTAAAAAGTTTGAACGAATATCGTCAAAGCAAACTATTATTTGTTTTGCTTAAAGAACTTATCGTCTTTACATCTGTAAATACTGACTATATTAATTGATTTAACAAAGTAAGTAGTTTATTGTCTTTCTACTAGTAAAACATGAAAATTTCATCAACATTGCATCATAATTATTTTGCTAAAATAGTAACATCGGAAAAAAACAAATATGCTTTTTTAAACAGTCTGATGGATGGAGAGTTGTCTCATTGGCATTCATACCACATCTTCGTTTATCTATGAACTTTGTAAGCATTACTTTTTTTTTTATTTAAACGAACAGTCCACATATACTCCCGTTCAATGCCAGAAACTAACTAACCTGATCCAGATTATATTCTGATAATACTGTTAGGTCAACAGCGAACGGGAGAACTTTTTCGCTTTCCTTTTCATGTGACATTACATGAAAAAAGCAAAGCCTCATTTATCTGGTTACTTGAACGAAGCCAAAGTTTGGTATACAATATGTAGGACAATCACAACGGGATTTTTTTAGACGAACACATAAACATCTATACCGTTTCCGAAAACCTAAGAAATTCAAGGGTATAATTTATCAACATTTAGGTAAACACAGCCACAATATTAAATTGATAAGATTTCAACCGCTCGAAACGATCCAGAAACAACAAGGGCAATCGCATAAACAATTTGAAGATTCCTGTACAATTATCGAACTGTCTTGGATTAAACGACTTTAGACAGCTTATCTACTGGGTCTAAATGACAGCATACTTGGACAAGGGAACATATCTACTACGTCTTCTATTGATATCATGAATATTGTTGATAAAAGAAAACGTAAAAATAGGTCTCATGGCAAACGTATCAATCGAAATCAACGAATTAAACATCGTATAAATTATAAACTTAATAATCTCATATTTAGATATAAAAAACAATAGTTTGCATTAATTATTATGTAAACTGGGTCAAACATCTATTAATAAATTACATGACATTTTCAAGGAGTGTGACAAAATCACTTTCTTCAGCCAGCTTTATTAATATTCGCGTAAAATTACAGCTTTTTGCCACATACTCTCTTCACGCGTATCGATAAACCTGAAGATCATAAACGGCACTTTCTGAAAATTAAATATATTAACCGAGGTATTGATTTTATCAACTTATCGAGTATATATAATGATTTTACCGTTCAAAACTTTATATCTCCCTATGTTAATAACACAGAACCACCGATTAATTCGTACACATACAACAACGCCCAGCAAAAGTTTAATTTTTAATTATGCGTAAGTAACATCAGGCTTCATTGTAAAAAATTATACTCCTCTAACTTGAAATTGTGAATCGTCAAAGTTATGAACCATATGGCCATGCTATTACGGGGTATCTCAATATCGTCCAATACATACAGAGGTTAAAAACTTTTTGAAAAAAGGACCCAAATATCGTCCTCCGTCTGAAATAAATTGAAAACAGTTTTGTTAGGTCACACAAGTCGCTCTTTTCTCGTATTGTATTGGTGTAAACGAGAAAAATCTGATTAACAATATCTTGATTCTTATTTAAACAAATGTATGAATGTTGTTGATATTCAAATATCACATTTTGAAAATAATTCAAAAATAAATAAAAGAGTACATAATACTGCTATTTCTAGAATAAGAAACATATCATAATCACATCACAGCTTAAGGCCTCCTCTGAACATTTAAAGGTCCCTTCCTTCTATGTATTGATTACCTAAACTACACAAAAAGACAGCAAAATATCATGTATCTCGGCCTCTAGTAAGTGTGCTTTTAACTAGTTCCTTAACTACTATCAATTTGAAAAAAACTTATCATGTACTTTTGTAATAAAATATATTAAAATTGTGGAATTAACTTTTTTTGGAGTGTAAAAGTTCTTTGGATGTTTTAGATGATTTACGTGCTTTTGGTGGTACTTTTGATTCTGTTGACAGTTTTTCTACTCGTTACACTACACAGCCACAATATCTTATCAAGCATGAGTTTTCCTATTAATAAAATGGTCGTTTGGTAAATGTGAATGCAAATGTATTTGCTGCTACTCATTTTAAACCTTCTTCCCTAATGAGAAAGGTAAATATGCTAGATATACTTACTGGAGGTGTGATGAGATGATTGAAGTTGTTAATTTTCTCATTGATAATATCTATGTAAGTTTCGGCAACAAAGTTTATCGATATGTTGTAGGTATTCCTATGTGCACTGATTCGCCTCTTTAATAGCAGACTTATTTTTGTACTGCTATGAATCACAGTTTATGACGAAAATCAGTAAATACTCGTCTAAATTGCATTTAACTGATGAATTCAACAACACTTACCGTTATATTGCTGATATTTTTTCCTTAAATAATCATGAATTTTCTTAATGTACTGCCGAAATTTTCCCTAAAGGAACTTACTTTAAATAGATCAAATGTAACGGTAATAACTGTTTCTTAGATTTAGATGTTTCAGTTTTGCACGGGAAACTCTACACTAAATTTTACGACAAAAGGGCCGATTTTTCGTTCCCTGTTGTTAATTTTCCTTCTTTGGGTGGTGATGTCTCTTTGGCAACATCTAACGGTGTTGATATATCATAACTTGTTCGCTTTGCCCGTGTCTGTTGTGACAATTTGGATTTTAATGAACGTATTTTATGTATTACAGTTAACTATTCAGTCAGGGATTTCGTTACCAGAAATTACTTAAAACTTAAATTTTCCATAAATATAATGATTTGGTTTTTGAAGTTTGGTTGTACCTGTAAAAACTTATTTTATACGGGATAGCACGTCCTCATTTTTACGGAGATGCTGTTTACCGTGCCCGTAAATTAAGAAACGATCCTGGTAAACTTATCGATCCTTTTAATAAACTTATTCTAAACAGTTACCAATTCAACACAGTAATTAGATCTGTGAATATTGTTTTTATTGGTATTAATATTGATTTTGTTATCAGTAAATTAAAAGAAGCAAACTAAATAGTTTTGTTATATACATATGCACATTCATGACTCTACAATATGTCGGTACCTGTATCTGAGGATTGCACAAGGTCATGTTTTTCTCTGACTGTTTATGACGTCTTTACACTAAATCCATTGGATGTTGGATATGTAATGATTGATAATTTAGTCTTAGATGCATGCTTTTTTTATTATTAGTTGTTATTGGCTTTGAACTGGCTGTCAGTAACTGTGAGTACTCTCAGATCTGTACTTAGTGTCTTTTGTGTTTGGGATGTACAAGTACCCGGCCACGTCCACTTTGTGTTTTTGTTAAGATGTATTTCTATATGCATCCATCTGATGAGTTACATGTAAGCCTTTTTAATTGGTTTTTATATTTCGTTCTTATGTTGTACCGTTACACCACTGTCCCAGTTAAGGGGAGGGTTGGGATCCCGCTAACATGTTTAGCCCCGCCACATTCTGTATGTATGTGCTTGTCCTAAGTCAGGTAATTCAGTGGTTGTCGTTTGTTGCTGTGTTATATATTTGTTTTTCGTTTATTTTTTTGTACATTAATTAGGCGGTTAGTTTTCTCGTTTGATTCGTTTTACATTTGTCATTTCGTTTTTTTTTATAGCTGACTATGCGGTATGGGCTTTGCTCATTGTTAATGGTCGTACGGTGACCTATAATTGTTAATTTTCTGTGTCATTTTGTCTCTTGTGTCTCATTTGCAATAATACCACATCTTCTTTTTTATATTAACACATTTATTGCCAATCTGTCTCAAGACTTGCAGATTTAAGCAAAAATCTAGAACGATTGTAAATGCTTTTTTACAATTAAAGGATGGCGGTATACAGTAAATCTACTTTAAGCACAACTTTAGTTTTGTATTTAATCTTGCCTTCCAATTGTTTGCATTTGGTCGCCACTTATGGAATTGAGTAGACAAAACGCGCGTCTAGCGTTCCAAATTTTAAGCCTGTAATCTTTTATGAGTAATTATTAATAGTATGTGCTGCATAGGACTCATGTCATAAAATGTGATTGATA
Source organism: Mytilus edulis (assembly GCF_963676685.1). Taxonomy (NCBI): domain Eukaryota; kingdom Metazoa; phylum Mollusca; class Bivalvia; order Mytilida; family Mytilidae; genus Mytilus; species Mytilus edulis. Next base: position 13,554,522 of record NC_092346.1, on the reverse strand, counting down.
GTATATGCTGCCGTATAGAACACTTTCGGTACATTGAAGAAGGAGATACAAATGTCTTGACTGATCGTTTGTTAATTTCAATTTATTTTTATTCATACGATTTTACAACAAACATGTATCCGAAGATTACAATCATATATAACTGTTTGTCATAATTATAATTAGTCACAGTCTAAACATTTTTAGTGTACATAAAGATACTATTATAATTCGAGAACAAATGTAATGTGTGGTTTTTTTCGTGCGTCGTTAATTTCAAAACATTAATTTCTTATTCTATACATCCTTCCGATAATGATAATGACCTCCGACCATTTCTGAGGCATGCTATATGAAATCCTTTCATCATCATATTAACTAAAATGCACTAAATGCTCTACTTGTTCGTTAATTCAACACAAGACTAACAATAATAATAGCACTACACAGAAAACTGATGACAAAAGTTAACAAGTACTCTTGAAAGATAAGATGTTTGAGACACCATAGTTTTACTTTTTCAGTGAAGTCGGTTGATATCATGGTTTGGATAATATATTGTATATGTAATCATTATCAACATTTAAGACTCTTTGAGATTTAAAACTTGAAGTAACACACTTCCTTTCACGCATAAATATAAAAAAAAATAATCTGGATGAAATATCAAAAGATGAACTTTTCTATCCAATTAGAGAAAAAGGTGTTTAGTGTCTAGGACTATCGATGACTATAACTACTTAGCTTAATTATCTTTTTTAATGTACGACAACGCCAAATATTACAATATAATTTTCGATGCATAGAGAATTAACATACGATTTACAGATATTTTATCGCAAACTCGAGGTAGCAAAATTGAAAACACCAAACATTACGTGCGTCTGTATATTGTTTACATATTTTGCAATATAAGCATGATATGAACCTTAATGGAATAGCTAGTGTCCAGAGAAGGACAACATCCCTACATTAAAGACAACTGACAACTCCTCAGCGAAAAGCGATAAAATAACATCACTGAATACCACTCTTATAATTGTAAACTGAAACATAACATTGAAAAAAACAAACACTACTTCAAGCAGTTATGTACATGACGAATTCAAGTGCTCTACCTGTTACACTGTGACTCATGTCGTGTTACTTGTTTTAAAATCAATTGGTAAAGAACATCCGATCAGTTCATTTTTTTTATCGTGAAACGGTTGACTTACTATAACGTTTTGGCTTTATCAATGCGTATTATAGGTCCGCTTCGAAAAACAAAAATTCGAAATATTCTTATTAGAATCGAAAGAATGTGATCATGCCATGCTCTATGCAAATTTTAACATGGTTAGGCACTATATTTGTCAACATTTTACACCTCGTTTACACTCGGTATAAGGATATTGACAAATATAATGCATATCCATATTATAATGAGCAGAGACCAAGGCATGAAAGAATTATTTATTATGTAAGTCGACAGAAGTCTACTAATGTACAAATATCACGAATCTATTTATACGACATTTTAAAATTACACAGAGAAACTAAGAGACTTCTGGGGACTAACAAATTAGCACAACAAGATGCTTCAACATGATTTAAACTTAACAAAATGCGTATTGTTGTACCACAATGCATACTAACGGTCCTACATCCTACATCGATACTTATATTTTGACATTGCAAAAGGTCATGTTGTTTTCTCACTGTCTATGCCATCTTTATTCATGTTTAAATAATTCATTGGATGTATATGATCCAGGAAAACACGATTTACTCATTAGTTTTGATTGGGTTGTGCGTAATCTAAGACCTGTTGTCTTTTGTTAGTTGTTTGTTAGTACTAATTTGATGTTTCAATATAAGATTTGGTACAATGTGGATTGATTGCAAATGAGTAAGTTATCTACAAAAACTAAAGTCCTTTCGAAATGTTTCAGTTTTTACTAATGGTCGAAAAAAGTAAAATAACAAAAATACCGAACTCCATTAGGATTGACGTTTTAGGCGTTATTAAACTAAGCTATGTTGTCAGGATTACTATTAATATACCACTACCTCTTCCTAGATTTAAAGGTATAGATTATAGGTATAGACTTTGTTTATCATCTTATTTTCATGTTATAGTTGTTCTTGACTTCTTAAGTTATTAACCTTTACTGTTTATTCCATATTTTTTTTTGTATTTTTTTTTTTTTACTTAATATTTATTTATGCGTCCTGCAAATGTGTGTTGTGCTGTGGTCATTTTTCGAATTCTTGTTTTATATGTTTGCCTATATGATTTGTCAATATGGCATTTTGTTTTTCTTTATTCACATATTTGTTTGTTTTTATAGTGATTGTGATTATAATACAATGTTCACTGCTGTACCCCTATTTTTGACATTTGTACCTATTATGTCGGTTTGTTTTGTTCACTCATTGGTGTCGATATAATGGAATTTTATGGGACTGTCATACAAGTAAGAAGTTTAACTAGCTATAAAACCAGGTGTTATCCACCATTTGTTACAAGGAAAAATACATTGCGCAAGTCCGGAATATGACAGTTGTTTTCCATTCGTTTGATGTGTTTGAGCTTTTGATTTTGTCATTTGATTAGGGACTTTCCTATTTAAATTTTCCTAGGAGTTCGGTATTTTTGTTATAATTTTACTCTTTTTTTTTAGATGTTTACATACTTCAGTCAGTGATATATTTCCCTTATTTGAAAAGTGGAAGTATACAAGCGGTGTCAATGCATGTTGAATTCTTTGACAAAAGCAATATATTTTTGGATCTCCTTAAACACATTTTCCCTATTGATTAATATTTACAGAAACATACGTTTTTATATTATCTATAATTTATGGTGCATTTTGCTTTAAGCTATAAATATAACTTTGCATTTTGTTTTCACAAGTGTTTTATTGTCTTATTTTTGCACACACTTATGCTTAAGTAGATTGTTTTGATCTTTTTGGTTTTTAATTTTTTTTAACGTTGTAAATGCTTTTTGTTTGTAAAAAAAAATTGAATTTGTTTCGTTTTTATCTTTTCTTTACGGAGGTTTGTAATAAGCAGACTTTGTTGTGAGACAGAATAGTAATTTTTTTAGAACTGCAAACTAAATCCCTAAATAAATAGTTAAAATATTGTTGTCATGGAACATATGAAGGACCACATCGCAGTTAATCAGCATTAATTAAAAATGGGAGATTAAAACTTTGATATGTAAACGCCAAACAAAAATAAATAATTACATTAGATGTATGTTTCATTATAATACGTTATTTTGATTGGCTAACAGCAATCTCGCGTCATTCCGAAACTAACCCTCATTTCAAAATGAATTGTAACATTCATGATGACACACATTTTCACAATAAAGTGCACAGGTAAATAAAAAAAAACTTGATAGTAATCGTGTTTTCATAATCTTAGCGAAAAAATGTTATTATGAGTATTGAATGCATCTTTTAGTATTTTCATAGGGTTGTAAAAGCGTTGACCGTCTGCACATTTTTAGAATAAAGTGCGTCCACGCTTCATACAAAATGTACTTCGGTCAACGCTTGTACACCCTAATGAATTTACAAAAAGAATTATTCAATTATAAAATAAAATTTAAAAAAAAAGTAGTATAAATGATCAAAGTCTTGAAGAGTCCCCCTGTTGTTTCTTTTTGAATGGTCTTGCGGTGGCATTTTTTATAATTTCCATTGAATACAGTTAAAAAACTGTAACAAGTCAGAAACATGACAGTTGTTATCCATTCGTTTCATGTGTTGGAGCATCTGATTTTGCCATTTGATTAGGGACTTTACGTTTTGAATTTTCCTCGGAGTTCGGTATTTTTGTTATTTTACTTTTTGCTGATGATATTCCAATTACCTACCTTAAACAAAAGAGTCATACTAATTATAAAAAGATTAAAGCGATTCAGTAAAAAACCACAAGCGTCATCATTCTTTGTGATATTAATTCTCTAGGAAAGAAGAATAGTTTTTGTTTTTTTAAATCTCTTTCGTCGTATATAATGAAGATATAAATGACCGATTCCTAGTGTTGCTGGTAATTCCAATATCTTAAGTGCGTCATTTCAAATGATTATCATTTGCATTTAAATTAAGTTTTGACTTAACATTTGTCTAAAGTTTTTATTGCCATTCTAATTGCCTTAGAAAATATTGTGATGGCTGTCACTTAGACGTAGATTCAGAAAATGAGTAATGATATTGTACAAAGTCTTCAATCACAATCTTAAAACTTTTGCCATGATTTTAAAACCTTTGATGTTTCTACACTACTATTGCAAATGTTCCTGTAGAAAGTTTTCATATCTAATTAAATGGTCTTTTGAATAATCTCATTGCAAATGTAACTGCTGTAACTGGTTTAAAACCTTTTTCTGTAACGAAAAAGGAAAGTATGCTAGATACAATTACTGCAAATATGATTGAAGCTTTAGGTTTTCTCCAGGACAACACATATGTACGTTTCGGCGATAAAGTGTTTCGACATGTAGTAGGTATTCCTATGGGCAATAATTCCGACTCTTTAATAACATACTCATTCCTGTATTGCTATGAATCTCGGTTTATGACCAAACTCAGTAAAGACACGTCATTGTTACACTTGGTTGATATATTCAACAATACACATCGTTAACTTGATGATATGTGTTCGTGAAATAATCCAGAGTTCTTTGAATATACTACCGAAATTACCTAAAGGATATAACATAGACAGCAGTAGTTGTCCATTTTTTGATTTAAACATTTCAATTTCTGATGAGAAACTCCATACTAAAATTTCCGACAAAAGAGACGATTTTTCTTTCCCTATTGTTAGTCAATAGACGGCGATATTCCTTTGGCTCCATCATACGGTTTTTATATATCCAAACTCGTTCGTTATGCCCGTGTGAGTAGTGATGTCATAGATTTTAACGAACGTAATCAATGCATAACTGGTAAATTATGAAGTCATTACCATAAATTGCTTATAACTTTTACTAAATTCTGTCATAGATACAAAGATTTGATCAGTAAATTTGGCTGTATCTGTAGAAAACTTATTGAAAACGGTATTTTACATCATAAATTTTACGGTAATATTGTACTTTAAGCATGGCAATCAATATGTGATCCAAGTAAACTCGTCGAACCTTTACAGTCGTTCTATAATTAGTATGACAAGTCTTCCTAGTAGTCGAATAAAAAGACTACAAACATAACGTAAATTGTTAGACAATGTCGAACTTAAGAAAACTCTACATACATGTTTTCTAGTCCCTAATAAATTGATTAGCATGAAATGTCTTGCTTATTTCATCATTTTAGTTAACATAAACAAAACATACCAGGTCTTACAAGTCATCTTTTTAATTTCCAATTCCAGTTCCAACTTTCAGTCGATCCGCTCGGTCCACCTATTTTGCAGAACCTACATATTACATAGATGTTTTATTTGGTATCGTCTTAAATATGCATGAAATATGCCACTGGTCAATAAACAAGCAACAACAAAGCAATCACAGTAATGAAAAGGTACTATCTCCCATCACAAAAATATAAGTAATCATATGCAGGTGATAGCATAACGAAAACAATTCAAACGAAACAGTGTGTATTCCTTCGGATAGTATACATTAAACAAATTTCATGTATTGATTTTTTAAAGCCTAATTTACCAACGAAAAACAAGAACGTTTTTCAAACTGACACTTGTTCGATCTGAGTATATTTAAATGTAAATCACCATAGTATTTTTCATTTATTTTGATTTGTGAAGATGATGGAATCTACCATACATAAATTAATTCTACTTTTTGGTCTTCTTGGTTTAGTTAATCTTGATACATGGTGAGTTCTTTGTATTAAAAAAATAAAAAACATATACAACCAATCGCAAAAATGATTTTGTTTTAATTGTTCAGTTTTAAAGCGTATTTCTTTACTTTTTGTATTGAAAGTTTATAGCGTTTGAAATGTTTGTATTTTTAGAAAAAGCAACGAAATAAGTATCGCATAATATAGAACGCATATTGTAATTCTGATCGCATTCTACATACATAAATGCATAATTTTATGGTACTATATGAACAGTTCGTGCCTCTAGACTAACAAAAAACACTTACAATAAATGACACCATGATTTCTAAACTATGGAAATCTTGTGTTCACCAGGATAAGCCATGAAAATATGAAAGTTTTACTGAATATTGTGGTGCATTAAATGTATGCGAATTCATTTATTCCATTATACTGTGATGAGATTTGTGAAGTAATAAATTAAAATGACATTAAGGTAACGAAATTTTCGCTATTTTTAATGATTGTTTTAACCTTGGGGGATGTTTAAGTTTTAGCTTATAATTACATAAAATTAGTACACAAATACACTACATTAGTTTATATCGATGTTTTTTGACAGTTGTATGATTTTTAGGAAAAGTACAGATATATGCAATTTGTGTTTATAGTTCAAACATGCAAAACAAAACTGTAATATTACGAAAATTGAGTCATGGAGTTTGCACTTCATAAATACAGTTGTTCACAAACAACGCTTCTTTTGGGTAGACAAAGATAGATATTTTGTTTTGTTTACCTATTGGTTCCCAGATATGATCTGTATGCTATGTCTGATAGAAACACAATACAACCAGTATAAATACTCATGGATAGCGGCAAATTTGAATTCTGATTAAGACCCACAGTGAGATGAGGGGTAGTGAATAATTTTAGTATAAGTTTGAACTCTTAGTAGTTCGATGCATATAGATGTCGAAAATATGCAATACAGCCTAATTTTTCGACCTATAAAACAATTGTAGTGCATAAAAACGTTTTATTCTAGGATATAAATTTTTCCGAAACTTCATAGGAAAAGTGGTACAATTTTAGCTGGAATAGGATCGGAGTTACTATAGGAAATTGTATTGTCTATATTTTCAGAAGTGCAACATAGAGATACAATTTAAAGCAATTGCTTTACAATGAAAAATGTTTATTAAAGATTATTTATCATCACAATACGGTACTTTACTGATCTGGACATCATACGGTTTAAAAGTCATTAAAATTATCTTCAATAGATGCTGATGAACAAAATTACATGGGGTATTGTGCTTTTACATTTCATAAATTAATTTTGATCATTTAAGGACGTCTTTTAAAAATCCGTAAATCTTATAATGGTGCAAAAATCATGGCTCCGATGAAGATTCAAATTCTATATTACATTGTATGTGCTAGGAATGTCCTTCAGAAAACCTCTTCAAACTGCATTTTCTGACATCACATCTGTCATTGTAACGTTATATCGTTATTTGGTTGAGTATCAAGGATCCTGGAATATATCCTATAGACTTCAAATAGTTACAGTTTGTACCTATTTTGGCTTCGAGACATGCAAATACAAAATGCAAAATAACGAATGTGTTCTCTTTCCAGTACAATGGATAAAAAAATCTATAATATGTCGTTCATTTTCCACGTCTTAATTCAGCGATCACCCTTAAAACTTAATACAGGCATCTTTTTATTATAAACGATTGTATGGTGACTCAACAGGTCTTGATTGTTCTGTATTATTGGTGTTTTGTCTCATTAAAGTTTAACTTACATCATCTTTTTTAAACCCCAAGAGATAACCTCTCCCAAACAAAAGAAAAACCCTGCAAAGTTAAGATTTCCAGGATGTATAAATACGCAGTCGAAATGAGGAAGCTAAATCTGATGTCTCGAGTAACAAGAGTGTCACATTGTCATCTCTTAAAAAACCTTGAAGCAACTCTTTTTGGGGGATTCGTACGCGACCCATTCAAGGTCCAAAATTTTGAATTCTCCAATTCGCAGACACATAAATTTACCGACCTTCGAATTCATATACGTGTAGTCTCATCTTCTAGAACCTACCTAGTATATTTAGTTATAAATTATTTCTGGCCCTGAAGATGTTTGAACTGGGTCACCTATCAATTTTATTAAATTGTTAATTTGCGTTGGTCCTTAATATGCATGTAAAATTTGTCACTGGACGTCAATCAATCAACCAATCCATGTAGTTATTTATCCAATTGTGTTTTACGCACCAAGTACTGCAACATAGATGTCAAAATAAGTAATGTTTGCCTCATGTGAATGAGGATATTTTTATCTTCTTTTCAGTGATCTCTTTACTATTTCGTATATATGAAATGGAAGATGTGGTATGATGGTCAATTTGACAACTATTCACAAGAGACCAAATGACACAGAAATTAACAACTATAGGTCACCGTACGGCCTTCACAAACGGGCAAAGCCCATACCGAATAGTCAGCGTTAAAAGACCACGGAATGACAAATTAAGAGAAAACCAACGGTCTAATTTATGTACAAAAACATGAACGACAAACAAATATGTAACAAAGCAACAAACGACAACCACTAAATTATATTCTCCGGACTTGGGACAGGCACATACATACATAATGTTACGGGGTTAAACATGTTAGCGGGATCCCTACCCTCCTCTAACATGAGGCAGTGGTGAAACCGTACAACATAAAAATCAGTTGAAAAAGGCTTAGGCTTAATTCATCAGATGGATACATATAGAAATACATCTAACAAAAACATAGAGTGGACGTGGCCTGGTACTTGAAAATCCAAACATAGAAAAGACACTAAGTACAGATTTGAGAGTACTCACAGTTACTGATAGCTAGTTCAAAGGCCAATAACAACTAATAAAAAACCACATCCAACATCAAACGGATTTAGTGTATAGACGTCAAATACAGTCAAAGAAATACATGACCTTGTGCAATGCCAAGATACAGGTATCGACAGATTGTAGATCCATGAATGTGCATATGTATATACCAATAATATTTAGTTTGCTTTTAATTTCTTGATAACAAAATCAATATAATAACCAATTATAACAATATTCAAAGATCTAATTACAGTGTTGAGTTGGTAACCTTTTAGAATAAGTTTATTTAAAGGATCGATAAGTTTACCAGGATCTTTTCTAAATTTCCGAGCACGGTAAACAACATCCCCGTAAAAATAAGGATGTGCTATTCCGTTTGAATTAAGTTTACTATAGGTACAACCAAACTTCAAAACCTATCTATGGAAGAATTTAGTAAGGACTGTGGAAACGAAATCTCTGACTTGATAATTTACCAGTAATACATAGATTACGTTTATTAAAACAAAAACGTCACAACAGACACGGGCATATCGAACGAGTTGTGATATATAAACACCGTAAGATGGTGCCAAAGGAACATCACCATCCAAAAAAAATGGACCAAATCACTAATTTACCTACATGTTAAAATTATTCTGAACTGTTTATACATGTAATTTCACCTCCATATTACAATTCTATGCATACATTATAAGGAAATAAATTTGAAAGGTGTACGAACAAAATGTGCGTAAGGTAAACACTTTCCTCATTAGTATTGTTCGTATGTTCACTTGGTGATCATTTTTATTTTATTTGAAACTTTGGTATCATCAATACTTTTGAATGAGCACGCTTAAGAAAAAAAAATTATTTAATGGAGGAGCTTTTTTTAAAAGGGTTTGTTTCAATCGGAAAGGGTAGTCAACTCCTTTTTGTAATTATTGTTGTTCGGTTTACTGTGAACTGCAACAGATAAAGAGACAATTTGAATATCTTATATATATATAGTAACATGGCTGAAACTGTCAGTCTTCAATGACGATTTTTTACCATTTGTTTGTGCTTCGGCTTAAATGATTTCAGAGGGTCAAAGTCTATAACAGCAAGACAATATCTACGATTATGTAAACGGCCAAAATTGTCAGTTGATTCCTTAAAGAAATTATTATCTTTAACGGAATTCTTAATCGTGTTTGGTAAAGGTACAGAGAATTTTGAAACATCAAATATCGATATAATACACGAGACAAGATCTGCAAATGAGTTAACATGACTGCGATCGTAATTCGTTTCGATAGAGCTGTTGCCTTTCATTGACAAATGTTTCCAGTTCTACTCCCCTTCCCCTAGTTTAGAAACAATGTATATTCTCACATTACTTTTTAAATGGAGGTTAAGTAAACGTCCTAAACAGTACTTTAAAAATCCGATAACACTTTTGGCCACTTTTAACAGATATCGATATAAATAAACGGGCGTTGATAATAGTTAAGTGTAAATATGTACATTGATTATGTCAATTGAGTACGTAGGTTTTAAATGAATTAAACAGTGACAGTTGTATTCTTGTTTCACGTTAGACAGTAGATTTGTATCTTTCAAATACAGGTTCAAGAGTTTGAGGCTCATATTGATTTGATCTTTAAAAATATGATTTATTTCATTCCCGTCAAAAAATTAAACGTAAAACTGAAAAACATTTTCAGTATTAAAAAATATCTACCAGTGATTTCTTCATAAAAATTTAAAGAAGGAAAGTGCCATATGTACTCTTCAAAATAAAGCAAAAAAAAAAGTGTATGTCACCGACCTTTCAAAAAAGTTATGAAAAAAAAAAGATGGCTGCCGATGTGAATGGCTGTGTTGTTTCGGTAGGCGACTTCAATCCAAATTTGTGCGATTTAAGTCAAAATTCTATCAGTGAAAGTGGATTTAACGGAATTGATGTTGTAAATCAAAGCAGTGATGAGACTTTCAGGGAGTATTCCCCCCATAATAGCCAAATGGTTCGAATTCTTACTGAAATGAGTACCCCATGTCGTTCGAGTGTAAACAACATCGTTGATGATAACATTGAGTCCCAAAACTCTCAACTAAATGATTTTGTCCCTAACCAAGAATTTATAGCAAGATTAGATGACAACCTTTTCAATCTCCCAAGAGATCTGTATATTCCAAAACTTTTGGAAATGACTAACGACATAGAAAATACAATAACATGGTATCGGAGTATCCTTACCAGCAGAGCAAAATCTGTACAGGGGTGCCCAACAGGGAAACTATATACACGTAAAAGTACAAGTAGGAGCTCGTCAACTCTTAAATATGCAAAAGATTGTTATATTCTGTACATGTTTATCAATGGTGACAGTTCTGGGATCGATGAAGTATTTAGAAAAGACGATAACAAATCAGTCAGCGATCAAAGTACGGTACCGAACTGTAACGTTATTGAATTAAGAGCAACCCTACAATCGGCCTTAGAACGTATTTCAGAATTAGAACGTTTAGAAACGGAAAACCAAAAAACAATCAAACACATGAAAACCGAAAACAATAAGTTACAAACTGATCTCGAAAATGTGAATGAAATATTAAGTCGACACTGTGTTGCGAACGAACGAAAATTTATACAATACGATGCTAACCACAAACTATTTAATCAACAAACCAAAGCAATTGGAGAATTCAATTTTGATTCTTATACGACCAGCGTTCAAAAAATAGGAGCTGAGATAGAAAGGTTCAACAAATTACAAGCTTCTCTACAAAAACAAGTTAACGAGTTAAAACTATCAACTCAAAAATCATATGCCGAAAAAGTATCAACGGAAACCCCGGCTCGAACCTCTAATCAACCGTTTCCAAAGCAGATGAACTCTATTCCGAATAGAAGTAATCAGCAGACAAAAATAAACATTCCAGTGTGCTCACCCGTAACGGACTTACCAAACGAAGTAAACAAATCGACTAACGGTAATATTTCACCACTGTCAACTCCGAAGTCTTACACGAATACACACTCGGACTCACATAAAGATAACGGTTTGCGTGAACTTGATAAACAATCGAACACGTCTTATAAAATACCTGTACGATTGGATGGAGTAACCGAGAATATAGATACCGCCCCCGCAGAATCGGATGAAAACTTTTTTACTGGTGTTAAAAGAAAGAGAACGGCGAGATATTATCTATCGGGCATTAATCCTAAATCCACGAGATCAGGGATTCTAGCTTATCTCGAGAAAGAAAACGTACATGTGACTTACTTAAGATTGTTTAACCCAAAACATAGTGCACAGCGAGTATCTGCCAAACTCAATGTTGTTGAAAATTGCGCAGATTGTGTTGAATCGTATAACTTTTGGCCGGATGGCGTACAGTGTAGAAAGTGGTTAAGTAATTATGAGTGGAACCATCGCTTTTCAAATGAAACTGAAAACGAACAGCACCATGAATAAACTCTTTTTCAAAATGTGTAAAACAAAACTTAACTATTGTATTTTGCGTATATTTATTTTGTTTTTGATTATGTCTAGTCTCAAATTATTAGCTTGGAATGTTAGAGGCATAATGTCCTCCACTGTCTGTTTAAGTAGTCTTTTAAAAAATACAGATTGTGATATTTGTGTTGTTTCTGAACACAAACTTAAAAAGAGTTCCCTACATTACCTTTCCACTATTGAACAGGGCTACACTTGTATAGGTAAAGCTGAAGAATTACCAAATAAATATCACGCCTATCATGGGAAAGGCGGTGTTGCTATATTGTATAAAAATACACTAGAGTTCTCTGTTAGTGAGATACATGATATCAACTCTGAAAGAGTTGTAGGTTTACAGATAAAAACCAAATCAAATGGGTCAATTTTTATTTTTGGAGCATACTTACCTTCTGACGATAGCTTAGATAATTATAGAAATGAATTGAACATGTTAGATAATTTAGTTTCTTATTATTGTAATTATGGCAGTGTTATTGTAGCAGGTGACCTTAATGCTAGTTGTCGTACTAAAGACAGATTGCATTCAAACCATTGTAAATCTGATGAATTGCAAAAATTTGTTAAAAGACACGATTTGTTATTTTCAGGTGGTCAAATTAAACATACAGGGCCTGATTATACGTTCATTACTAAAAAAACTATGATTGATTACTTTCTTGTAAATAAGGGTGTCCTAAGGCAACTGAGGTCTTGTGAAATTCTTGACGAAGGTTCGATTAGCAGTACTTCTGATCATTTACCGATAGTAGTAGAACTTTCGATAGATAATAATCCACACCGAATAATGAATTCGTATAGCAAATTTCCGGCTTGGCATAAAATTAATGACGATCATATAAGAAAATATCAAGAACATATGGACGTACCAATAGAATTGTTAACCGACCGAATTAATTCAGACAATTTAGATGTAGATACTGTTAACACGGAAATCGAAAGTATTTTACATGAAGCGGCAGATTCCGTTATTCCTAAGTGCGTATTTAACCCATATACAAAACCATACTGGACACCCGATGTTAAGAAAGCTCATCAAATGGAACGGTCAATGCGCAAACGATGGCTGGCAAATGGACGACCCAGAGGAATGAGTCATGAATCGTATAAACATTACAAAAAAGCCAAATACGAATTCCGGAATGTGCAAAACGCAGCTTACGAACAATATATTCAAAAATGTTACGATGACATAAACGAAGCAGCTGAGTGCGATATCCGGTTATTCTGGAAACTAGTAAAAAGATGTAAACCATCAACATCAAGAATTTATCCGGAAATTATCCATAATGGTGATACATGCAATGATCCAGAAAGCATTGCGAATGCCTTTATGGACTATTTTTCAAACATTTGTACAACAAACAATACTGATACTTTTGATGCGTCAAAGAAACAATTTATTGACAGTGCGTATTCAGAGATTTTAAACACCTGCTGTAACTCCAACGAGAACCTACCTGGTGGAGTCATCAAAGAAAGTGAAGTGCGCGATATTGTCAAATCATTGATGCGTAAAAAAGCCAGCGGCCACGATAAAATTCAAAACGAACATTTAATATACGGCGGAGAAGTTCTTATCCGTTGCCTTACTTCATTTTTTAATCTCATAGTGAAGAAAGGTCGTGTTCCTTATGACTGGAAGTTTGGTTTACTGGTACCACTTTTTAAAGGAAACAATAAACCTAAAACATCTCCTGACAGCTACCGTCCGATTACACTTTTGCCGTGTGTTTCAAAGGTCTTTGAGCATGTTATAAAAAACCGTTTGCTAATCATATTGGAAAACATAAACTTCCCTAACTGTCAACAACAAGGATTTCAGAAGAACCTCGGTTGCCTAACAGCTTCCTTTAATCTACATGAGACCATTTTTCATAATCTTGAATTTTGTAGTAAAATTTTTGTAGCTTTTCTTGATAGTAGGAAAGCATTTGACACAGTCTGGAGACTTGGTCTTATGTACAAATTGTTTCAACTAGGTGTTAACAATAAATTATGGGTAATAGTAAATGACTTTCATACAAATACAAAGAGTGCTATAGTTGTTAACCAGCACCAGTCACATTTTTTCCCAGTGTTAGAAGGTGTAAGACAAGGCAGTGTGCTGTCTGGTTTACTGTATTTAATTTTTATTAATGATTTAATATGTGAAATTGAGAAATGCAATCAAAACACAGGTATATACAGTATCAATTGTGGTGCACCTGCTCTTGCCGATGACATATCATGTATTGCCACGACCCCACTGTCTCTCCAACGCATGCTTGATGTGTGTTTCGAGTACTCTAGAAACTGGCGGTTCTGTTTTAACGCAAGCAAATCAAGTATTATACAATTCTCCATAAATACGAGAGAAAACAATGTTAACTTCCACTGGTGTATTGGAAATAAGAATATTCCATTATCTAACAACTATACACATTTAGGTATTGAACTTAATTCTCGATTCAAAACAAAGAACAGAACTATAAATGCTTGTAGAAAAGGTAAAAACGCATTCTTCGCATTGAAAGGAGTAATGTCAAGAGCAACTAATCCGTCTGTATTAGTTAAATTGTACAAAACTGTTGTCTTACCAAGCGTTCTTTATGGCTGCGAAACATGGAGTAACCTCAAATCCTGTGATATAACGACGCTTAATTGTTTTCAGCACTTCATTGTCAAACACATTTTAGCTTTAAAAACTTCTACCAGATCTGATATGTGTGAGAGCATTATTGGAATTCATCCGATTATGAGTTTTATTCACAAAAGAAAACTGTTCTTTTTTCAAAAACTGTGTACGTTAGATAACAATTATCTTTCAAAAAGAATATTTTTGATTCGTCTATTTTCATTCCTCATAGACCCTCACCGCCGTCACTATGGATTCATCCCGGATATCATTGACATTCTAAGAACATATGGACTTATTCAGTATCTTACTGAATATATTGATACTGGTAGTTTCCCATCAAAAAGTCAGTGGAAATCGATTGTTCACAAAACAGTTAACGAACAACAGTCAGTCAACTGGTTAAACCGTATTGCGTTAGATGACAATTTTATGCGTTTTAGAAATATTCATAAAACAGTTTCTATGACAAACTTCTGGAAAAAAGCACAATCGTTTGCAGAAATACGAAATTCATATTTTATTACAAAACTGTTAGCTGATATACCAAATTCATCAGGAGATAAGTGCGTCGAATGCGAAAATGACTTTAGTGATGTATATGTACATGCATGCTGTTCCTGCATTTGCACTTTAGAGCTGCGCGAATTGTGGTGGGGTATTATCATCGAGAATTTTCCGCTACAACTTTATTCTGAGCTAAGTGAATATGACGATGAGGAGATATATCAAATTTTGCTCGGAAGAATTCCATTAAATTTAAGTGTTGAACATTCTGAGTTTGAGAGACTATGTCACGCCCATGTGGTTCAGTGCTTAGCATTATATGGCCGTTGTGTAAGGCTATGCAATACATGATATGTCATCAATCGAGATTATAGAAGGCCTTAATTCTGAGAGACCAAAGTGTATATATTTGTCTGTATATGAGAAAAACTGTTGTGTACCTATTTCGTTTATTTTTTTGTTGTTGTCTGATATTTAGTTAATTGTATGTATTCATTGTATCTCAATTATGAGGAAATAAAGACACGAACGAAAAACGAAAGGTTCAAGAGTTTGAGGCTCATATTGATTTGATCTTTAAAAATATGATTTATTTCATTCCCGTCAAAAAATTAAACGTAATACTGAAAAACATTTTCAGTATTAAAAAATATCTACCAGTGATTTCTTCATAAAAATTTAAAGAAGGAAAGTGCCATATGTACTCTTCAAAATAAAGCAAAAAAAAAAGTGTATGTCACCGACCTTTCAAAAAAGTTATGAATAATTTTCATGTTTTTTTCTCGTTCGTTTTGAAGAAAAGAGTTGTCTTTCTTCAGAACATTGCATCTGACGTCATAGTACAAACTTTCCTTGCTGGCGCACTATTTGAAAAAAGAAATCGCAAATTGGTCGTTTAAAACCCACATTTAAATTTCCAAGAATAACAACTATATTCACCTACTTTATTATCCGGTAATACTAGAGATTAAGCATGTATCAGTTTCAAATCTTTATGATGTTGTTGCCGCACAATATAAACCTTCAGAAACACCATCCGCCGGAATGGAGAATTGTTTAAAATAACATTTCACGCCGCTTTTGTATTGAAAGTCTGTTTTTGTCCTCTGTCCCACATTAGCAAAATTATTGAAAATAAAAATAGAAATGAAAGATGGCACTGGTTAGCTTTCACAGTATTTGAATATACCAGACTAGATGTCCTTGTTTCTTTTTCGCGTCAATTTCAGAAGTTTGCCGTAACGAACTCATTCGGTACTGTTGAAAGACGGACATACAAAAGCATGGACGGAGTTCTTTATACCATTATTTTTCCCGACTAAGACGAACGTTTAGAAATTATTGCATCGAGTTTGTGAATTCATTATTTTAGAATATTTTTAAAAGATATAAGGAAATTAAAAATATAGATATAATGTATGAATGAAAGTTTTGATTCTAAAACGTTATACATCTATCTTAAAATACAATCCTTTAATTACTACCTCATGCGTTTTCAATAAACGAAACAGTAAATATAAAATACAAAACGTTTTTGATTCAAAAATTAATTTAGAAATTTTCCGTTGAAAACTACAAAGTAAGATTTCTCAAACAGGATAAAATATAATAAATCTAAATTGCTCATTTTGGAAATTAAAACAAAGAAAAGGTTGTTGCCGGCATTGAAAATTGAATTTTTTTTTCAATCTTTCCGGTCACAGTTGTAGCTAAATGAAAGGGAGCGATTTTATGTAAGATATTATTCTTGGAGCAATTGTTTTTGTCATAAGTTAAATTTACAACAATTTAGTTTTAAACACCGAAAATTTTGATTTTAATTCACATTCGCTGAGTATTATACTGAGTTCACACGTTATTCAAATTCGATTCGCATTAACTAATTTGAATTAGTTTAATTCGCATTCAAAACGTTTAACGTCCTAGGTAACTTCAATTCTAATTCGAATTGGAATGCGCGTCAAATTCACTTTACTGTCCTAACGACGTTAACTTTTAATTCGGATTAACAAAAACGTATTTCTAATGCGAATTAGTTAATTGGAATTGGCCAATTCGAATCAATTCGAATTAAAAAAGAAGAGTGTGTGGACGCGATTAGCAAATTCGATTCGCATTCGATTCGAATTCAATTCGAATTAAAGGTACGTGTGAACGAGGCATTAGTTTTATTAATATTTTTTGCCTTACAGCTAATTTCCTAATGCATGTAGGGTAAAACTTTGGTTGGCTTTCTTGCTTTGTTTGTATAAATGTTTACTCAATCAAGCTCTGTAATTAAGATTGACATGTAAACCTGTATATATGCTATTTAATTGAATTGGACGTTATCAAAATAAAATTATACAAAATATACAAACAAAGCAAGCAGGCAAACCAAAGTGTTGGTCTACATATATTAGCAAATGAGCTGTTAGCTTCAGTGAGATTAGACAATATGTTTATCATTTCTCCTTAAGACAATTTGAAATGAAACAAATGACACACAAAAATGACCCTTTGTCATCAATTTATTTTTACTATAAGATTTTGTCAAATAAGCAGTATAAATATATTTTAACTGTATTGCAAAATCGGACATTATTTTACGAGAATCATCCAGACATCAGTTACATGCACATGTTGCCAGTATGTCAAAAATTTTAGGAATAATTGATGATCGGCCTAACATTGTGAATACTCAATTTTTTATTTTTCTTAAAAATTGACACCAAAATTAGAAGGATCATTGCATAAGGAAGTTTTAAGTTGATAGGACTTCAACTTCGTCAAAAACTACCTTGACCAAAAACTTTAACCTGTAGCGGGACAGACGGACGAACGACGTACGCACAGACCAGAAAACATAATGTCCATAAATCGGGCATAAAAATACTTTCACCTAACCTGTACACAATCGGTACAAACGAAAGACAAAACTACGCAAGTGAAGAAGAAAAAAAAATGAAATGCAGATCGACGCAAATATAAGACAAAATGTACGCAAGTGAAAGAAGAAAAAAAATGAAATGCAGAACGGCGCAAATGCAAAAAGTCAAGATTAAAATTCATATTTTATTATTTTTATTAGAACGAAGGTTAAATATAGTGTAGTATCTTATGTGTCCATTTGTGTTAAATTTCCACAGGGTATTAAAGTAGCGTGATGCATAATAGTTCCTCTTTTCTTGGGAGACGTAGCGTACCTACGTAGCGTACACCATGTTGGAAACCGAGAAAATCGCGAAATAGGACGTTATAATTTGACGTTGTTTCATTGCTAGAAACAACGTCATAGAGCTTTTATGTCACTACCAAGTTGCGTTAGCTGATGCGCATAAACAATAGGCTGTTTGGTCTTTAGTTAAGGTTACACTTCATATGGAGGTGCTCCTAATTAAAGGAGGCTTATACTAAGAAAAATAAGTTTACTTCCGGTTTACTGGTTTACTATTTTGGAATACATTACAAGGAAAAGTAATCGAAGGACAAGTTTAAAAACTTTTCACAAAATGACGTCTTGTCAAAATCAAAACATTCAAAGAATTTAGTGTTTCCATCGATTTTGTTTATTAAACAGAGTGAAACGATAACGATCTATAATAAAGCATGTGCAATTGATCGGGGCTACTGAGAAATGCTTGCAAACTTTTTGTTTAAATAATTTTACTAGTTCACATTTTTGAAAGATTTATTTTTTTATATGATTTGATCTTTTAATCGTTCAATCCGGATTGAGGAGAATTATGATATCCAAATAAATATCATCAACTGCAAATAATAAAGAAGAAATAAGAAGAGAAACACAACCAGCCAATTCTCGATTTTAAACATCGACCTTCAAATAATTGAACAAATTGCTTTCAAATAATATAGTATTCAAATCTCTTTCAAATCGTGATCTTGCGATTTGTTAGTACTATCTGCTTGCGATTCATTAAACAAATCTTAAACAAATCAGAATTTTCACAATTCCCTAAAACTGATTTATTTGTGATTTCTTTCTATTGTATGATTTGTAAGCAATTTGTTTCTTTTTTTGTTCGATTTCTTTATGATTTGCTTACTTAGAATATCGTATGACATGATTTGAAAGAGATTTGTTAACTTTGTTAGCTAGAATGGTGTGATTTCGATATGATTTGTTAACTTAGAATATTATATAAAATGATTTAGAAATGATTTGTTTACTTAGAATATCGTATAAAATTATTTGAAAATGATTTGTTAACTTTGTTGACTATCTTGGTGTGATTCATTGATGATTTGCTACAATGAATAAATGTCAATGCATTCAAATTTTCTTTGTTTATCTATCTCTCTGACTTCCGGTTGAGGTCAAATTCAAATTTCAAATACAAGTTTAATGTTTCAATTGTTGTTTAGTGACCAGGTCCCGGGCAAAATGGACAAAGCTATATTACAATGTAGCAGATTTGGACCACGACTAAGACCCATAACCTATTCGACATCATTCTACTTAGTACACCCTTTTGGTTGGCCTTTTTTTCAAATTCGGGAGAAAAGTAAAAGAAACTTAAAATTCGTCCCTCATCGCAAGCAAAGCTAGTATTCTTTTTTACAATTAGAGAAGTAGCTATTAAAGGTAAAATGAAGTCAATTGCGCTTCAAAGTTTGGGAGTTTCAGGGGCAGAACATATTTTTGATCTAGATGTTACTGATTTAATCTGTGAAATGATGCACGATTGATGCCAATTTATTTACGATTTGCTTGTGATTTGCTGGGGGTAGGAATATACAATTTGTTTATAATTTCTTCATAATTTGAAAACAATTTGTTTATGATTTGCTTGAGGTAGGAATGTGATTTACTTCTGATTTGTTCAAGATTTGATAACAATTTCTTTACAATTTCTTTACGATTTGAAAACAATTTCTTTATTTGCTTGAAGTAGGAAAGCAATAACTTCTGATTTGTTAATGATTTCAAAACAAATTCTTCACAATTTGTTCATTATTTTCTTATGAATTGTAAGCGATTTGTTCGTGATTTTTAATTGTGATTTGTTAGCTCATTTGAAATTTTATCACTTTCAAATCACTAAGAAATCATACGATTTGTTTATCATTTGTTACCATGATTTGTTTCTCAGTTTTTTTTTTGTTTGGGTCCCTACGGAAATGAAATAAATTTCGGAAATAAAAAAAAAAAAGCGTACGATAAAAATGTTGATTTTTTAACCGCCTCCCCCCAGGTGTACGTTTTGGACACTTTGGAAAATGGTTGACAATTATGGATGACCCCTTACTCTTGGTATAAAAAATATTGACTAAAATAACGCCTACCAATGTTAAAATGAGAAAAAAGCATGGCATTAAAATAATTATTTCTTAGTTAAGTCTACAGTAGTCTATCAGTATACAAATCTCACGAATCGATTTATACGACATTTAACGGTAACAAACACATTGCAAGGTCTTGCAAGGACTCAAAAATGAGCTCATCTAGGAGCTTCATTATTATAAAAACTGAACAAAATGCGTATTGTTATAAAGCAATACTTACTAACGGTCCTACATTGTACATCGATACTTATTGTTTGACATTGTAAAAGGACATGCTTTTTTGTTGACTGTTTATCCTATCTTTATTCATGTTTTAACAATCCATTGATTCGATCGTCACTGACGAGGCTTTTGTAGACGAAACGAGCGTCTGGCGTAAATAAAGTTATCCACAAAAGACAAACAGAGAATTAAAGTCCTTTCAAAATGTTTCCTAGTTTCTACTAATTGTCGAAACCAGCTCCTCCTACACAAGCAAGGGTTGAAATTAAACAACAAACTATCAATAGAGTTGATATCAATAGTTTTAGGTTAAAATAGAGACAGGTAATTGAAAGAATCCGATCATCCCTTATTTCAGAGGTCATTGCATTGCTTGTTGAAATATCAAAATGCTTTGCCATTTATTTAAAATGAGCGAAGGTAGTTTTATTGCGGGTTTCGTCACGATAGGACCTTCAATTATGTGCACAACCAGCTCAGAATAGTCAGCCTACCTTTTTCATAGATGACGCATATTCGGATATATCTTATCCACAATTTTTTTTCAATTATTTCAACTTATTTTAAAACTATTGTTGTAGAAGAACTCACTTTATGTATATTTATTCCATTTTCAAGTAACTTCCATCATGTCCATAAAGGTTAACTTGTCTTTAATTTCAGATTTGAATTAAAAAAAACATGAAACACCAAAGTGTCGACACTATGGACGAATCACCTATCAGAAGACTGTTTTTCTGTGTGTTTACATGCTTGGTATTGGATTTCCAACGCTGCATCGATTGGCTTGCTGGTTCTTAGAAAAAAATCTCAGAAAAATTTCACATTTATACATTGTGGCCCTACATTGTATTTTTTTCTGAAGTACTTGATGGATTAATTCTTACTTCGTCCATGCTACTTGATTTAAATGGTGGATTGAATACTATTAAATGTGTGGGCATCCGTTATGCAGAAGAAATTGCTCTCACTTTCGGAATTGTAACATTATTTGCTATAGCTGTAGACAGATATTGGTTTATTGTCTACCCACAATTATACAAGCCAACATTTCTGAGCACCATACTTGTAATAACTGGTCTTTAAATTGCATCGTGTATCTTTAGTCTGAATGTTTTCATTGAAAACATCTATATTAAAATGTGCAATATATTGATCGAAGACGAAGACTCTGACTTATGGTGGCGAGTGTATGGTTTTATTGTGCATTTCGTTTTACCCTTAGTTGTACTGATAGTTCTTTACTTTAGAATAGTGAAAAAGCTTTGGATGAAAGAGGAAGTTTTGAGTGCAAGTACTGTGATGAAAAGAAGAACAGTTAAATTAACTTTTTTTTGTATGTTTCGTTGCATATGTTATGTGTTGGTTGCCGTTTTATATCTTCGAAATTGCGCATGACAGTATTTCGTGGTCTGATGGACATGAATAATTGTTTGTGAATAGTAGATTTGTCACAATATTTGCAGTTTGATAAATCCTATAATCTATGGATGCTTTAGTCAAAATGTAATGCAAGAAATATGGCTCATGAAAAATGAATTGCAGTGCAAACCCAATCAGATTGATGTTATGAATAGTTCAGAGATAGTTTCTTAATGAATTTGACTTTATATAAACTAAACATTCAAGCTAGTTGGAAAAAAGAAAAAAAAACATATGATCAAGGATTATCATTCATCATGCTGAAGCCATAATATGTTGTTTTTGTTGCAGCATTCTATTCTATCCCGGGAGTATTTTACCTTAGCTATTACTCTTGAAATTTTGAATCCTCAACGCTATTCGAATTCGAGTTTTATTTGACCTTTTTAACTTTTTTGTCCGAGCGAGTGATGTTTATTTTTAGACTAATGTTTAAAAGTTTAATCATAAAAAAATCTATAATCATGATAATGACGTTATATTAAACATTTATTTACTTTTGTTTAGGCATTTGTTGTTGAAACCTTAGTAACTTGTCCACACAATAAAGATAATATATAATCTTACTGTTTACAAATGAAAATGTATGGTAATAACGGAGTATGCAATTTCCGAAATATCAAAGGAATACATTAGACAGTCAAATTTTAGTTATAAATGATGATGACATCATGTTGCCAACAAGAAAAAAATCCGAGTAAACCCTTTAGTAAGAATAATTAATTGCAGTACAATGAGTAATAAACATCGAGGGAAATGGATCAAATCATAAAAAACAGCACGAAAAAAATATAAAAAAGTCCGTAGAAAGAGACATTTTATCAGCTAAAAATAAAATCGACCAAGGGACAAAAGTACATACAGACAATAAATACAAACAAGTAAATACAAACAATCATGTACTTGTGTTGTAAACATTTGTTCAATTTATTTCTTTTTATAAAAACAAGATTTTTCAAAAATAGCAGGAAATCATTTCAGATTCATTATCATTGCGTTTTTTGAAATTAATAAGGGAGTAATAAAGAATACTGAATAATTTATACGACTATTAAACCTGTTCAGTGATAATAGAATTCGAGAAATTATCGCGGGATAACGAGGTTTCTTAGTTATTACATTACCATTTACGACGTTGGCGACTACAGTGAAGTCGCCGTGGGCTCTTGTGAGTTGTTATTAAAAGTTATGGCTGAACAGACGTGTTTGTTTATATTAGCGAAAATATCATACTTTTAATCTCCACATTTATGGTACCGTGACCAATGGATTTACACAAGCTCAAGTCGATACGATCCGGGAACAGAAGTGCTGTTACAGAACTCATTCGAAAGATAGATGCAGCGAAGCATGATACAGATTTCGATCCAGAAGAATTAACCGCAACATTTGACAACCTTAGCGAGAAGCAAAAGTTATTGAACAACTTAAACGAACAGATACTCAACCTAACGGAAGCAGAAGATATAGAGGATGAAATCCTGGACTCAGATGAGTATTGTATAAATTTAGAAACAAAACTCAGACACATACGAAATTTTATTCAAGATACTCATACCACATCACAGTCACGTCAGAGCGAAATTTCATCACAAATGCTAAGTGTTGAACCTTAACCGTTCGTCTCAGCAAACTTCACAGAAAACTCATGCACGCAGTCGTTCCAAAATCCTTTCTCTCAAGCTAGTAACACAGTGAGTACTAATATAAATCCGTACACATCCGCAAGCAGTCAGAATCATTACTTACCCAAACTCACACTTCCGATGTTCACGGGGAACATATTAGAGTGGCAAACTTTCTGGGATTCGTATGAATACGCCATACATTTAAACCCTTCATTGATCGATGTCCAGAAATTTAATTACCTCAAAGCACAATTACAGAATGAAGCATTACGAACCATAGCAGGTTTCGCACTTACTAACGCAAACTTCGCAGACGCCATTACTTTGTTGAAGGAGAGATTCGGGCAAACACATAAAATCACACAAGCGTACATGCAAGTTTTAATAGAAATTCCACCGCCAAGAAACAATTTTGTCAGTTTGAGACACTTTTATGATCACATTGAAACTTCGTAAGGAGGCTAGAATCTTTAGGCCAATCACAAGATTCTTATGGAACGTTACTTGTGCCAATCATTTTGAGTAAGTTGAACCGTGAACATGGAACAGAAAGCTGGTTATTACGGGACCTTCGAAAGGGCATTTTTAATAAAATAAACATTATCGACGCAGGCCAAGATATAAAAACCTCTCTAAACACGTGCACAAAACAGAGAAATACTCAATCTAGACGATTATCAAGTACCAAGGTACGGTAGAAGATACGGAAGCGTACGAATAACCAATCATAGACCAACATGATGAGGAACACGCACAATTTTAAAAGGGACTTTCGTAGTTAATTTAAACTTAGAACTTAGTTAATTTTCAATTTATATCATTTATCAAGTTGAGACTTTATTATTTGATTTATTTCAAATATAGCCAGTTAATGTGAAATTAATAACTTGCACTTTTTGTGGCCCCCAGTATGTAGAGATTATCGCGGGACAACGACGTTCCTTAGTTATTATATTACCATTGGCGACGTTGGCGACTCCCGTGACGTCGCCGTGGGCTCTTATGTGTTTTTATTAAAAGTTATGGCTGGACAGACGTGTTTGTTTATATTAGCGAAAATATCATACTTTTAACCTCCACAATAGAGGAGAGATACAGGATTTACTTTAATGAAACATGGCGTTTTGAATTAGATGTTATGAAGCGTAAATTGTTTAAATAATATGAGGAAGACGCTACCTTAAATGCCAGCTTTATACCAAGGCAATGTCCTATATATATTAATTGGTTGTTGGTTGCTTAACGTCAAGTGGCAAATATGTCATGCATGTTCAGGGCGAATGTCCTAGGCTTCATTAACATATAGTTTTTGTCTAAAATAAAATAAAAAGTTCAGATGTAAAATGTTTAGGGAATGATAAATGTTTCAATGTTTCATTGACTTTCAAAAGGCAGGAGGGGGTATGGTATTTTTTTTTTCATAAAAAAAATATTCAATTCCCAAATTGATGAAAAAAATATCTGTTCAAACAGAGGACAAAAAAAATATTTTGAATCCGTCTCTCCTCAAAAACGATTTTATCTTTCAAATATGCAAAAAAATTTAACTTTTATATATCTAAAAATATTTAAAACTTCCCAAACCGCACAGGTAAGTCTGTACACAGTAGTTTTTAAGGTGAAAATACGGTCGTATTTGCCAATTTGTTATGATGAACCTAAATACTAGTGTTAAATTTTGATTAAATAATTTATATAGCGCTGTCAGAAGGGCTTTAGTGAAAAAAATCCTACTCGAACAAAAAAACATTCGTATTCCTGATCATTTTCAGTTTATGGGTTCTACATCAATTTCATATACTAATTCAGAGTCAGTTTTATGTCATTTCTTGTATATATTTTTTTGCTAGCTTACTTTTCAAGTTTTTATTATATGACAGCAAAATAAAATTGAGAATGGAAATGGGAAATACAAGGATGTCAAAAATTTTTAAAAGAAAAGGATGCTAGTAACAAAGTTATTTTTTGTCATATCAGGGCCTTTTATAGCTGACCAAGCTGAATGGACTTTGCTCATTGTTGAAGGCCGTACTGTGACCTATAGTTGCTAATTTCTGTGTTATTTTTGTCTCTTGCGGACAGTTGTCTCATTGGCAATCATACCACATCTTCTTTTTTATAATTGATTTGCTCTTTTTAAACATATGATAATTATATAACTTCACATGTCAGGTGAAAAAAAGCTTGAAAGATTTCTTCAGCTTTTTTTGTTGGATACATGTAGGTGCAATTTGGTTACTGAGTGCAACTTTGGTACTGTGATGTTATATAACCAAAGTGTGTATTGCTAAATAGGTTGAAATGTGAACATAATAGTGATATAGTGATACTTAAAGTACTTGGTAGATTGAAAATGTTATGATCAGGTTTAAACTGACCCATAAAATATACAGGCCACTGCTGCAGATTGAATTTTATAGAATGTAGCCCACATACTTCCAAGTAACATGCCCTGTATATACCTATCAAAGTCATGGTATTCTCATGGGTTATCATAATAACTCCATCTTCCCATAAAATCTAATTTTGGACAATACGGGAGCATACAATATATACAGTACTCAATGTACTACTCAGACTCAAGTCTCATTTTTTTTATTAAACTTAGAGAGAAAAAACAAAACAGTGTCCATCTCCTAGGACTTTATGAGGTAGATATCTGACATGTGACATAATCAATGAAAAGATTTGTTGAGAGTTCAGTTTGGCAAAGGAAGTACAGAATTAGAAGATTGTGAATTATTTGAATATTTCTTTTTTGTTTTAAACTTTTGTTAAGTTTTGAATTAGGCTGTGGGCTACCATAGGCGGATCCAGGGGGGCCTTTCATGGGAAAAAACTGTTGATTATATAGGGCATGACTGGAGCCCCCCCCTAGCCCCCAGGGGGGGGGGGGCGCCCCCCTTTCATGGGGAAAAACTGTTGATTATATAGGCATGACTGGAGCCCCCTCCACCCCACCCCCACCCTGTCTTTTCAGGTCAGTCAGTGAGTCAGCAGGGCCCCCTTGACAAGTTCTGTATTCTCCACTGGCAACATGAATAACCGTGATCACATTCAACAGTATAACCAACGTCATTATCACTGTTCCTTAATGTGGGGAATTATGCGGCAGATGAACACAAGTAGTCATGGTCAACCAGTGCACCGGAGTTAACCCCGCATGCCGCATGGCCGCCATTAAAAAAATCATCGTACGAGATTTAACGAGAGTGACGAAACTTTTCAGATGGGTCGTGTAGAGAGAGTCATCGTTCTTTATTCAAAAACGATGCTTCTACCATAAGTGCCAGCTGAAGCTGTCATGAAATCAAGAACCGCTATTATGTACAATAGTTATACAATTCTGACTAGAATTATCGTGGTGATCCTATACTGACAGGAAAATTTCCCAGTTTACAGTAGATTATACCGTTGTGTTTCCTGTTTGAATTATTTTACATTTGTCATTGT
Organism: Mytilus edulis; assembly: GCF_963676685.1. Classification (NCBI taxonomy): domain Eukaryota; kingdom Metazoa; phylum Mollusca; class Bivalvia; order Mytilida; family Mytilidae; genus Mytilus; species Mytilus edulis. The sequence goes on along the minus strand of NC_092346.1, from coordinate 13,527,232 downwards.
GGGCTCTTATATAGCTTGCTGTCCAGTGTAAGCCAATGCTCTGTGTTGAAAGCCGTACTTTGGCCTATAATTGTTAACTTTTTATACATTGTGACAAAGATGGAGAGTTGTCTCATTGGCACTCATACCACATTTAATTGCTAATAAACAGATTATTTCTAGTCTTACAGATGTTTTAAGTTAGGGAAATCACCTCCTCATGAGATTGTGGCCTACAAAATCAATCTTGTTTTCAAAACCATTAATAATCTAACAATATTGGTATTTAATGACATGTAACATTTTGTAAAATGTTTTAAAAGAGGGACGAAAGATACCAGAAGAACAGTCCAACTCATACATCGAAAATAAACTGACAACGTCATGGCTAAAAATGAAAAAGACTAACAGACAAATAAAAGTACACAAAAAACAAGATAGAAAACTAAAGACTGATCAACACGAACCCCTCCAAAACTGGATATATTTTAAATTATCAGAACTTATTAGAAGTACTTGAGTCAAATCAGTGAGCATGGTTTTGACCTTTTCAATTTATTTTGTTTAAATGGATATACATGGATTTTAAAACGATTACAAGGTCCGAAAACAAAATATTCAGATTTATAGTAAATTTTTAAGTCAGACTAAGGTACGTTTTGTATAGATAATGTTATCAATAGTAGACCGCTTACTACAATGATATCTTAATTTAAAAAAAATGCATAGCATGTTATGAATACTGACACAAGTTTAGAAGCAATGCTCATTTATTTTTTATTTGCAAGAAAATTGGCAGTTTAAAATAAAACTTGTTTCTAATATTTTTAAGCTGACCTGCTAATTAATTACTTTCTATGCCATTGATACTTTTCCATGGAAAGGAGACAATCTTAGTTTTAATTGCAAAACTTGTTGTTTAGATCACCCCCAGTTTTTGGTGGGGTTCGTGTAACTTAATCTTTAGTTTTCTATGTTGTGTCTTGTGTACTATTAGTTGTCTGTTTCTCTGTTTCTTGTTTTATCGTTGTCAGATTACTTTCAATATATGAGTTTGACTGTCCCGTTGTATGTTTCGTCCCTCTTTTTCATTATCATATGTCAATACTTTCCTTTCTAATTCTTATGGTACTTCCGACTTGAGAGTTGTAATCTAATTGAGACATGTATAAGTTTACGGTTACTTAAACTTATGCCAACTACGATATCAAGTGTCAATATTTCATTTCTATGGTAACTATCCTGTACTGGCCATAATTTTAACATAACATAATAAAATTGTTTTGAATAAACATTGAACCACTGAATTTCTTCCTATGTGAAGTTTATTTTTTCTGACATCAGACACGCGAAGCAATGCTTTTTTGATAGATGCTTCTGTTCTTTTTTGTAAATGATTGTTAGTTTTCAGGTTGTAACACAGAGATGACTGCTGTACCCATATTTTGACTAGTTTATGTATAATGTCTTTTTTATTCGAGCATGGTTGTAAATACAACGGAATTTAATGAGACTGTCATACAGGTGAGAGGTTTATGGCTATAAAACCAGGTCCAATCAACCATTTTCTACATTTGAAAATGCCTGAAACAAGTCAGGAAATGACAGTTGTGGTCCATTCGTTTGATGTGTTTTGTCATTTGATTTTTCCATGTGATAAGAGACTTTCCAATTGAATTTTCCTCGGAGTTCATTATTTTTGTCATTTTACTGTTTTGGGACATTTTATACTTCAGGACTGATAGTTCTACACGAATCAAAAGCTCTATAAGTTACCGGTTACTAAAACGTATGTCGACTACGATATGAAGTGTAAATATGTCTTCTTTATTATAATATAATGTACTGGCCTGATCATTGAGTACGTATTTAACTTCAGAATGGATTGTTCGACATTAGCGGGAATGGGCTTTAATTTGGAATAACAAAATTTGTTGTCCGTACAATGTACCAATATTTTCTATCCTGTTACAATAGTACATGACGGTATCTGTTCTTTTGATACGAAAAAGAATAGTTTTGTAAAAAATGTAATTTGTTTCAATATATAAATGAGGGACATACTTTTATTCGAATCGACCTTTGCATAGTTTATACCAATCACATGTAACTAAATATAGAATCAATTTACATTCACTCAATGCAGATACTCGAAGATACTCAAATGTTTCCAAGAATTAGCATATGTGTAGTATGTTTGATAAAAAAAGTAGTCGAAGATTAATAAAATTTTACATTAAGAGTGTTATAAATATAGTTATTTTCATTCAGAACCATGGATTATTCTTTTTCAGAATCAACCCGGACGATACCATGTTTCAATGAAATATGCTCCAAGGCATAAAATACTGAGTTGTTTGAAGTCCTTATTTTCCTTGATAAAAATCCAGTCTATAATTTACTTCAAAATTATATTCTTCTGATAAGTTTTTGTTGCCGATTTGGGAATTTATGTTTTTAAAGTTCAATCGATGAAAGGTTATAAATAATGCATATTTTAATGTTTTCTTGTCGTAGAACACACCGAGGGATTGATCAAATGAAAGACCGACCGTAGGCAGTTCTTTCTTTGAGCAATCCTGACACCCCGAGGTGTGTTCTGCGACAAGAAAAACCTTAAAATATGCATTATCTGACTTATAAACAGTAAAAAAATATTTTTTTTTATAAAGATTAAAATTTAACATCCTATTTTACCGACCACACTAAAGTGGGATATTCCTTTCTAATGCGTTTAGGTTTAAATACACCCTACGGCTCATTTAGGTGTGAAATAAAATTCACTAATTAATCTAGATATATACCTTTTAAAAATTATTATCCATACACAATAAAAATACTACTGTAACATGTGTAACTGCATGAAGAAAGAAACAAATGAATTGTTACCATCCGATATCGGTGTATGACAAATACAAGACACATTGTAAGTAATTCATTGTACCAACTTAGTTTATGGAAAAGGGAGAGGGTATGTTTTTTTGTGAGTTACGTGAATCTTATTCAATAGAATATAAAACGGTATACATAAATTTTAAAAAAGTTTAAAACTGACACGAAGACGAACATAAATACATGTAGGTCACAGTATGATTTCCTATTCAGTGTGTATCGACCTGAACATGCATGAAATATTTGCCTATGGACGTTGAACAAGCAACCAACAATCCATCAACCTATTCAGTGTGACTCAATAAGATTTTCAAAATCTTACACGCGAAGATGTTAAACCTGGCTTTATTTCATGAAAGTCTATATTAAAATTTATCTCACATATATGATAATATTTCTGTAATGTAGCGATAAATTAACAAAATTTCACGTTATATTTGTTTCTTATATTAAAATGCGGACAAAGACAATTTATTTTACACTTGAATGTGAAACGTAAGTATATTAATTTTTGTTTTATAATAAAAACCCATCTTCTTTCAAACAAGTTCAAAAGTTAACTGCTTGAAATTAAAAGAGTTAGATAATCTGAGTAAATACCTTTATGCGTCAGAACAAATCCGTAGCAATTGATTTTTTGTTTATATCTTTGTAAATTGTATGCCAAACTCCATGTTAGAAATTGGTTTTGTTACTAATGATGTACATGTATATGTAAACTGTATAAATTGTTTATTTGTTTTATTCTATAAGCGGAATTTGCTTACGAAATAAAGTAGTAAATTATAATTTCACACACTGAGAGCTTCTGAAGTATTCAGTTGCTATTACATATGTCGATAACAATTGTTATCCATATTGTCGTACTGGCCAAAACATTTAGTACTTTCTGCATCTTTATATTGATTGTTAGACATAACAATAAAGGAATTAAAGATTCAAATTGCTATATCTATTGTATTCGTCAATAAACTGTGCCATTTTCCCCTCTTTTACTTGTTTTTATTGAGTAATCTATAGATTGCAATATAATATAGCATGTTGGTAAAATAATAAAATATGAATGTCAGGAAAAAAGATGTAAAATCATTTGGCAGGGGATTGCATCTTATATAGGTCTTTATGTATGAAAATTGTTAAACAAAGGCTCAAAAAGAATATTGTCCCTGTCTACCAATTACATTATTCTATTTTTGATTGTTTCTTTGAACATAAACAGAAATCAAGTAAACTACGATGGTCCGTTTAAGGACTGCCAAAACAATAATTATTAATGAGTGTATTGGTCAGAAGAATCTGATACATCTTGATATTTGAGAAAAAAAGTTTTTTTTTTATTTATCTTTTTGTAATGTCAGAAAATGTCATTTTTTCCAATATTTATACTATTATTAATTTTTTATATTTAAATTCAACTGAAACGAAAAATGCATTTTACAGTTCTTTTTACGACAAAAAACGTAGAAATAATGGAAAATATTCATTTTCAGTAAACATTTATAGATGATATGTTTTTGTGTCTTAATATGCAAGGTTTAGTTTACGTTCTTTCACTATTTAAATTAAATAATTTTTATATTTTTTTCTTACTATTAAGGTCCAGACATCTCAGTTATAACAGAGCATGATAAAAAATACATCATTTTGTCGAGCCTTGGTATGACAGTTCCTAAAGACGTTTTAGTTTTTGAAGTAAAAACTTGTTGGAACGCATATGTCGGTTTAATTTCTGGACACACCGACAGTAATCCATTATATGAGATTGCTTTGGGTTCATATAAGAATACAATATCATTTATTCGAGAATGGAAGACAGTGAGGAAGCAGGTGCAGTTTTCGACTGTACTTACAAAGAAATTTGGATCACTTGGAATACGTTCACTATCAATGTTGAATTTGGAGATGGAGTCACTGGAACTTTCCTCACATGGACTAGTCCGACACCCTTACTGCCAATACTAGATATCGAAATTCGTACGTATTTTGTGGTATCGGCAGTAGACTGGGTATTTCATATACAAGGTAAATAGTTAATTATTTACACACTTATCTCATATATATCGGTACAAATGTATACTATTTGGAAATAAATTAAAAAGTATTTGGAAAAAATGTTTTATACTAAAAAAAGGGCAATTTGCTTTACACGAAAAATCTTAAGTACGAAAAACTTAAATTGTTCACATCATACAGACTTCATTAGCATGTTGTGCTCCTAATAGAAACTGCTCAAAGAGAGTTATGGGGAAGATTGAGTCACAACTCACTTGCGACATGCAGTCTTAGATTTTCAAATACCAGATTAGTCGTCTAATCTGTAATTTAATCAACTGTGTCCTATCACAAATAGTGACATTTTAACCGAGTGTGGACTCACAAAATGAGAAACAAATCTCATTCAGAAACAGATAAAAAAAATATAAACAAATCAAATTTAAAGCAAAAAATAAATAAATAAATAAATAAACATTTAAAGGGACAGAAATAATAAGTTTCTCTATTTTGTAAGATACACTCCACAATAAAGACATCTCTGCGACTGATATTCTATATAAGAAACTACAGATGAAAAGTATGATCCTTATCAACATGAAACCTATCATTCTGCTGCAAGAAACCATCATTTATTCAACGATTCATACAAAATAAAGTAATTTATGGTTTTAAAAAAGGGGTTTTTAAATTTCTTGAGCAAGCTATTTAAACGGTCGCTCACGGTCGTGTTAGGAGTTGATTGCCGATGTTCAAATCTTACATTTTAACAGCTTTGCACTAGATTTAAGTACCTTTGATTACTTTTAGATCGGTGCGTTGTGTCTGCTGTCTAATTGTTAGGTTTTTTTTATGATAGTGTCGATCTAACGAGTAAAGCCCTTTCATTTTTTGCTTGAATGTTTTGCCGTTAATCGTCTAGTTTTTAAACCCACCCCAGTGTTGCCTGTCTCTAGTCTGGAGCCCCTAATTCGGTGTTTGTCGTTGGTTTTTGGTCATAAATCAGGCCGTTTGAATTGTTTATAATTTCTTTTCATGTCGGGTTTCTTTAAAGCTTTCTATACGATATTGGTTTTATTTATTGTTAAAGCCGTATGTTGACCTATATTTGTTTACATCTGATCTATGATCGAAAGAAATAATTACAACTGTAATAAAAAAAAACGGAAATTGGTCTTTATTCAGTATAAATAAGGAAACAAGGTATGATTTCCTATAAAACAACTATCCACCTTCATCAATGAGCAAAACATATACCGCATAGCAAGTTATAAAAGGCCCCGACATAAAAAAAAAATGCAAAACAATCCAAATAAGAAAACCAAAGGCCTTTTTTATGTACATTTGCAAAAATAAAAGTGACATACAACAACAAACGACAACCACTGAATAACATGCTCCTGAGTATGAACAGGCCATACTAAACGTGAAGTGTATATATTTACAAAAGCTTATGTTCACAGCAATAAATATATATTAATCCCAATACAAACAAAAGAAGATGGGTCAAAGATTGTACAAAACCCAGGGATTCATTTCTTCTTGTTTACCTCTATTTGGTACAAATGTTTATACTTTTCGTATCTAATCCGTGCTTTTGTCTTCAATGTAATCAATATTTGGTTTATTGAAGTCTGAAGTGCAGTAATACTATCTCAAATCGTTACTTGGGATGATTTTGTGAAGAAATAAAGTCATTAAGATAAGGGGTGTTATACTTAAAATATAGGATGTTCTGACATACCTACATACCGCATAACATATTAGCATTGCAGAAGTACACACATTATTGGTAGTGTTAAAAGATAGATTGTAGTATATTTTGTTAGTCGTCCTTGTGAGTAGCTGTTAATAGTCTGCGTCGGCAATGTTTGTTTGCAATACAGACATTGTTTGATCTAACAATCCTTACACAAACATACCGACAAGAGCAACACACATCTTTGAGTACCAGTCTTTAGGACTTTTCGGTCTTTACTTGTTACTAGGGGGAAGATATACGATAACTTAAAAAACCTATTTTAATTCTTTTAAATCTTCACAAATGACACTATAGGTAATCAAAGGTCAGCAAAATGAGACTATTCTGCGTAACCTATTCTCTTCATTTTGTAAATTAACCTTTTGTAAAGTTCCAAGAGAGACAATGTCAGTATCAATGTAATGTGTTACCAATTGTTCTGGTGTATTTTTAGACCACATAGCAAGTTATAAAGGCCCCGACATAACAAAATGGGAAACAATCCAAATACCAAAGGCCTTATTTTGTACAAAACAACAAACGGAAAAAAATTGTAATACAACAAAAAACAACAACCACTGAATTACAGGCTCCTGAGTCTGGACAGACCATAGTAAATGTGATGTTTATATATTTACAATAATATGTTCACAGCAATAAACAGATTTTAATAAAAAAAAAAAAAAATACAAACAAAACAAGCTTTGTCAGCACATACTTCTCGTTACAAAAAACTATCGTAACTGGTAGTTCATCAGTAGCAGAGTCAATTTATACAAGAAGTACAAAAAACAAATGAAACATCTTATGTGCAAATCATGTATAGTATACGTATGCATTCCATCTGCAAATGGTTCTACTATGAAGGATTGTTATCATGATGAACTGTATGAACATGATGACCTATAGTTGTTAATTTCTGTGTCATTTTGGTCTCTTGTGGAGAGGTGTCTCATTGGCAATCATACCACATCTTCATTGTTATATGTTATATATGTAAGACTCTCAAAATAAACTGAAAAGTTGATAATAATCCTTCAATTATTAAGGTTACCGGTATTATAATAAAATGCATCTTTCAAAAAAACGAAGTTAACATCAAACGATTTATTTTTTCGTGATACGCTGGCCATCATAGAAATCAATTCCCTTCCAACAAGAAGTGTTATTGACCAATATTCTCGACTGCCTACATTAGATGTATTTACTTTTCAATGAACATAATAGAGTTATAAAAAATACTTGATAGTGTTTGGGTATAATAGTTTATTTTTTATTGATGCAGATCACCTAACAACTACTGTTGATGCAATAACACTGCTGACGAGACACGCCACAACAACTAATGACTTATCGACACAAGTTCATTTCACAGCAACAAACTCGCGATCTACGGTACCTGTAAAAATTCAAATCGTATCTAATATAACAACTCCACCAAATTCACAAACAACGACATCTTCGAACTCCAAGTCTACCTTTAATTTTACAACTGAAGCCAATTTACATTCAGACATTTCGAAAGTATATGATGTAACAACTATTTCTACGAACCAAAGGGCAACTAACTTCTTATCAACAAAATCACGCAAACAAACAATGACATCTGAATACAATCCTAATTTGTTCGATTTTATAACAACACGTAATAACCTTACGTCTTTGAATCCCCAAATCTATAATTAGTTTAATCAAATGTTTGCTCAAGTGTTAAAAGTTAGAATACATGAAAACAATTAGAATAATTTTCTCATAGTTTGAGTTAAATGAACCAGTTTTTTTTTTAATTTCCAGGGCAACAAAGATCAACCGTATTTTTAATTTTGGGATGTTGTTCCAATTGTGTGTTTTTTCCCCAAAGTGAACATAAATTATAGAAATTTGTATATAAGTCAAGTAATTGTGTTAAATTGTAGAAGGCTTTAAAACCTTGGAAATAGTGTGCAAAATGTTTATTTTCATTTAAATTACACAACTTTACTGATTTTTAGAATATATTTTCAATTAAATGTGTATATTTTTCCAATAACATCATTATCTTCATAATACTTCAGTGCTAGTAAATCTCATGCATATAACGTGAATGTTTCGGTACACATGGTTCATATCTGTAAATTTGTATTCGTAAAAGTAGATGATGATTAAGAATGGGCTTTGCTTTTATATATTTTAGACACAATTACGTTACTGTCATTTTTATTGCGATGAATACTCTGTCCATATATGATACCTTAACACAGTTACTAAAAAATTACACAGTTAATGCGCCACTTGGTCTACTTTGGAATTGAGTTTGTCTGTGGAACCTTGCGGATTGTATGTTGTTCCTCTGCCTTTCTCACATTAATATCATGATTTGATCTCACTTGTATAACGAATGTTTATAAACGATTGGATAAGTTTGGTGATGAGCTCATTTTGAATACCCGTCATTAAATAGTTGGGTAAGAAAACAGAGAAGTAGCTACAGTCAAAACCGGACATGATGACAACAACTCCAATAATGCAAAACATTATGAAAAGAGAGAAAAAGATACCAAGAGGGAAATCCATAAACCATATTAATGGGAAAGAAACAGCATGTCAAAAAAAAAAGACTTAGTATATTTCTCGGATTTTTATTGGCTAATGGCCGTCGTTAAAAACACGCATAACTCCGGGTGTTGCTAACCCATTGACCCAAACGTTGCTACCCATTACCCCGGGGGAACGTTATGTGCGTTTTTCTGAGTTCCGAGGTTTCTTCTCAGTAAATAATTAGATTCTGTAGATACTGTTTCCGAATGGATTAAGGCTGTGGGGTCGTTGATACAAATCAGAACTAATAAACTGAATGAGTCTATCAATACCCTTGCTACTTAAATCTTTAACGACCCAAATCTTGCAAAACACTTGTCCTACCTCAATGACAAATATGTTGTTGTCCCTGCAGATAAAGCCACAAACAACATCGTTTTTGTGTGTAAATCTCATTACATAAACTGCTTGATAAATGAATTAGGCATTATGGGGTTTATGTTGAGTTTCCAAGTGAATTGGCAATACTGTGGATTCACTGTTATTCGTGGGATACCAATTATCGTGGATTTCATTGATACGAATTCAAAATTTCAACGAATTTCAAATGTATTATAAGCTTGTATGCAGATTTTAGCAAGACCACGAAATCAAATATCCACGAAAATATAAGTTTTACTCAATTCCCGAAAATTGATACCCACGAAAATAAATGAATCCACAGTAATTTGTATAATCAAACGTATGTTCACAGTTACTTTGGATATAATAAAACCGAAATCCACATAAACATGATTAATGACTACTCTTTTTAAAAGACTTTATATTCAACTGGCTTAATACAAGATTGTTGGCACTTATACAGTTATTAAATATTTGGGTATTATACTTGATACGAAATCATTAGAGACCCGCTTGCCTTTAGATCAAACAAGTCGCATCAGTAAATTTATCAAGAAGTTTTCAAACACACAATCTTGTACCAAAACATGACATTTTACAACTGTTAGGACATTTTAATTTCGCCCTGCGGGTTGTTAATCCAGTTCGTTCAGTGTGTCATATCTGATATCTGTATCAACAACTGTCAAGGATGTGAAAGCCAACATATATTTGACCGATGAATGTCGTACCGATTTGCGTTTTTTGGTACTCGTTTTTGATAAACTGGAATGGCATTAACATGTTTTACGATTCTCCGTATACTAGCATTAGGGATATCGAATTATATACAGATACTTCTTCTACCATTGGTTTTGGTGGTTATTTAAGGGGAAATGGTTTTGCACTCCTTGGCAGGAAGATTCATATTCTCCATATGAAAAGATATATTGCATGGCTTTTCTAGAACTCTATCCTATAGTCGTTGCAGCCATCTTATGGGGTCATTCATGGACTACTTAAAGAATCTTTTTGGTTAATAAAGGTCATTCCAGATAATTTTTGATAATGAAACTTATGAGAACGCTTACATTGTATGCCTGTAAAAATACTTTTTATTTTCGCGCCCAACACGTTCCTCGAGTTCGGAATAATATCAGTGACCCTCTTTCTCGTTTGCAGGTAAAACGTTTCAAGATCCTTGCACCTTTAACAGACAAAGTACCTCACAAGTTCCCGCCACTCTCACGAGAAATGTGGCATTAAAGTCTACAGTGTCAGATTTATGGCGACATGTGTTATCAAATAGACCATTTCAGACTTATAAAGTTGGATATCGAGCTTATACCCGCTGGCCTTTAGATCTAACAAGTCGTAACGGTGAATTTATCAAGAATTTTTTAAACAGACAATCTTGTACCAAACGTGAAATTTTACAATTGTTAGGGCATTTAAATTTCGCCATGCGGTATATAAATCCGGGTCATTTATTTGTGTCATATCTAATATCTGTATCAACAACTGTAAAGGATTTGAAAGCCAAAATATATTTGACCGATGAATGTCGTACCGATTTGCGTTTTTTTGGTACTTGTTTTTGTTAAGCTGGAATGGCATTAACATGTTTAATGATTCTCGATAAGGTATATCAAATTATATACAGATACTTCTTCTGCCATTGGTTATGGTGGTTATTTCAAGGGGAAATGGTTTTGCTCTCCTTGGCCGGAAGATCCATATTCTCCATGTAAAATGAAAAGTTCTCTAAGCGAAAGAATCTGGTTTATTAATAGTAAAAAAAATCGTCTTAAAGGTGAAATACATGTTAAATTTTGTAGATGTTAGTAGCAATCCAACAAATAGCTCTAGATAAGTTATAAAAAATAATTGGCGAGCTCCTACAACCAAACGCTGGTCTATTGGAGAAATAGTATTCATTACACGATTTAATGCAAAATAAATGCCACTGGTCCTTTATAACACCTATAGCTAATTGTTTGAAAGTGGACTATATTTCAAATTCTGACATACATTTTGTACGTCATTGAACAATTTTCTTTACTGATGTGGGGCTGATAAACCAATATTATATTGCTCCCTATCTGCCAATATGAACAAATCACACACAACATATTCGATTTCATGCCAAACGCATCATTAATTAATGGTTTATTTTGCTTAAAGCTATAATTATAACTCTGAAGTTTGTTTTCACAAGTGTTTTATCATTTTATTTTCACACATAGAAATTTTTAACGTTGATTGTTTTTTTAAATATTTTTTTTCCACTATCATTACGTTTGATTTTTACCTTAAATTTTTATAATTAGTAAAAAACTTTTGTTTAAGGTCGGTAGGAGGGATATAATCAGCAATTGATGAAATTAAATGCCGTTTTTAATTGCATTCAATAGAGAAAATAAAATGAAAACGGAAGACAATTCAAAGAGAAATAACAGAAGGACTCTTTAACACTTTACACTACAGTTTTTTTTATAACTCAATGGATAGTTTCCATTATAAAACTTATGTACATATACTTTTTTCTGAAGAAAATTCTTTAATTAATTCATATTTAGAAGAAGTTTACTTTATTTTAATTGCTTCCTTCCAGGAAACAATTCCCCCGACATATTTTCTGTATGCAAAGTGACCTCAGTGTGACCCATCTCGTAAAAATCCGGTGATCACAATACGCATGGATGTCCTTAAAATAAACTATTGCTTGAATTTACATGTTAAACACGTGCTCAATTCTTGTGCTTTTTTGTTGATTTTTTGTCGATTGTTGACAAACAGGTGACAATCGTTAAACTTCGGTTTCAAAACACGAACTTTAATTACCTGCCATATTTTCACAACAACACTGACCGATTGAAAACAAAATTGAAGATTATACGAAATTCACATGAAAAAAAATATATATTCGTGCACAGAAGACTAAGTTTATGATGTTTGTATGCATTGGTTCAAGGATTGGAAGAACATTATTTTTTATCGGTCACTCGTTTCTTATGTCTTAAACATTCTATAAGACTAATCTTTATGAACATTTTATCTAATACCCTCGAATCCCCCACAAAAAAACCCGCACGTAAAAACTGATATATTGTAGAACTTGAGAAATACTCTGCATATATTTCTAACCCGTAACATGTTTTTTTTCCATTGAAACTTCTTGCTGATTCAAACCATGTGATAAACATAAACTAAACACACCAGGTCTTATTTCCATCAAACTGAACAGTCCCACATGTCATCTTTTTAAGTTCCAGTTCATCATCCCGGTTCACCTATTTTGCAGAACTTACATGTTAAATAGATGTTCAATTCGGTCTCGTCTTTAATATACAAGAAATATGCCACAGGTCATTAAGTGAGCAACAACCAATCGATCATGATACTGAAGAACATTAAATTATATTGACTTTTTTAAAGGCTGATTTACCAATGAGAACCAGGACCAGTTTTAGAAATGATATTTTGTCGATCTGAGCATATTTAAAAGCAAATCACAATAGTACCTTTCATTCATGTTGATCTTTCAGGATGATGGATTGTATCCTACATAAAGTAATTCTTCCTTTGGTCGTTTTGGTCAGAGTGATCGTGATACACGGTGAGTTCTTTGTACTTTAAAAAAACATATACAACCAATTTCAAAAATGTTATGATTTTGGTTCATTTTTTACGTTTCAAAACGTTTTTTTTTTAAATTTTTTACTTGAAATTTCAAAACGTTTGAGCCGAGTGTGATCTAAAAAAAAGCAATCAAAATTAATATCGAATAAAACAAGAAGGCATATTTCTCACATTCTACATGTATAACTGCATCCTTTTTTAGTATCATATAAGCTCTTATCACATATTTTGCCTCTGGACAAGCAAAACCACTACAATAAATAAATCCGTATTTGCTTAAATATGGAACTCGCGTCTTGTGTTCCGAATGATAAGTCTTGTAACTATGAGTATTTGATAGTGTGGTGCATTAAATATTTTATGTATTCACTTTATAATGTTTTGAATTTGATGAAATGATACATTAAAAAGACATTTTACAAAACGAAATTTTTGTTATTCTAAATGATTTTTTTAACTTTGAAAGATAATTAAATTTTAGCTTATAATTAAAGAAATATAGCACAAAAAATAATTTATATTGTGTTTCTGTCTGTATTTAACCAACAAAGATATACCATCAAGAATAATTTATGAAAAGAATTCAACGTAATATGAGTAACGTTTTCTCAGAAAGTATGGACAACTCCTATCAAATAAACAAAAGCTTTAATCTTGCTCTTCAGCTTTGTACTTGTTTGGCTTTATAACTATTTTGATCTGAGCGTCACTGATGAGTCTTATATAGACGAAACGCCGTCTGGCATATCAAGTTATAAGCCTGGTACCTTTGACAACTATTTAATCAATATTTTGGTTTGCTATTACCTTTAACTTTCATAATTTTACATATGAACTCAGAAACACCTTGTAAAAGCAACCAAACGAAACATCAATTATTTGACAGTTTTTGTTGTGTGATTTGTACATGAAAAGTACAGATATATGATGTTTGTGGTTTTACTTCAAACATGCAAAAAACATGTTATATTACGGAAAATAGTCATGGAGGTATAATTTCGAGACTGTACATTAAATATAAGCCTTGCGTATGTATGTGAAGTTAGCGGTCGGTTCGTTATTCGATTTTCAATATTCAAATTTAATTGAAAATCATAAAAATTAAAATATTCGATAACATTAAAAACATGATTGTCAAAGTAAGGGTACCTGTAAAGTGCGAAACGAAATAGAAACGTAACGGAACAAAACAACACGAAACGAAATAGCGCAAAACGAAACCAAATACAGCAAAATGAAACGAAATGAAAGGAAAGAAATATTTATTTTATAAATTTAACTTAAATCTCTGCCAAATGACTTATAATACAATATGTTTGTGTGTTGCAAAGTTTGTATGCATCTGAATTTGTTTGTTTTAGTTGGAACAAATAAAATGAAACCGGCAGATAGACGAACGTTAATGTTCAGGGGGAGTCGTACACACCGGTGCTTACTGCCCACATGTTAAGTTTTCACACGTCGTTTTGAATTATAAAAGTTTTCCGGTAAAATATTACCATAGAAACAAAAAAAGGGGTGGTACACCAGAGATAAAGAATATATGTGAGACTATATTTCAGAACTGGGATATTGAGGACACGCACGAGGGTCTCAATCTAGATTTGGGGTTATATGACTAAATGAAGGCATGCACAGACGTGCTGTTAAAATTGGTCCCCTTTCTATATTTTAATTATATTAATAGCATACACTGAATTTCACTGAGGTCAAATATCAATGGGTCAGTCATTTTTATCCTCCAAACTATAATAGATGTTCGTTTAAATGCTGTTTTATCGTTTTTATTCAAATTAAGATATCAACACTTGTACTTGGATGGAGAGGTGTCTCATTGGCACTTCTACCTAGGAATTTACCTTCGTGTACTGTTGCACCTAAATTAAACACAGAATGAAAATAAATAATTGAATTTGACCTTATAAAAAATCTATAACTTCACCCCCGAAATATGGATAACTAAAGTATAGGAAATGCATTTAAATTGCACATTGCTAGAACACAATGAAATTTACATACCAATGTTAAAATGGTTAGACAAATAGACACTCAGGAAATACGAAAAAGTTCAAAAAAGCATTGCATAACAAATATATTTGCGAAACGGTAATATATTTATAAACGTATATATCACGTATGTTTACATCGTTGTTGTTTTCTGACCTGAAGAATTCTCATAAAACTTATATATCTCCTCTACAAAGATATATTCGTATTTAGAAGTCTGTGTAAAAAAAGAACAACCACTTAATATAAAGTTACTGTCTTACGTAACTCCGAGGTTGTATCAATTATGGAATATGTATAGATGACCTGCTCATTATTGTCATATTGACAAATATGGCTGAAAAGTATGATAGTATGGTCGACACGTTGCTAGATGCTGTATATTATATATGACAAAAACGCAACATAAAATGTCATTTAAATGTAACCATTCTGTTGAGAGCAAAATCAAGTATGCAGTTAAATGGTTAAAACAAGTTGGTTATGGCTACTAAAATGTTCCTAAACCTCATTTTTCTTCACAAGCAAACTTTACTTTAGGTATATACAGTAAGATTACTAAGTATACGCACACTCGGCGGAGGTAAGGAGATTTAAACCCTAGATGAATTCCACCTCAGACGGCTTTATTTTTCGGATTTTTAGCAATTTCTGCTCATTATCGCTTACATAGCGGAGAAGTTGATCTCACTGAGGATAGCATCATGGCGTACTTTAATCCTTAATTGTTTGAAATTGTAAAACCCGACCCGAAATAATACGATTGATTTCACTAAAAATAAAGAAATTATCCAGCACCAAGAATTTGCATATTTAATTTAAGAGCCTCTTAAGTATCAAGAAAATAAACAGATCATACCATAAATTATCCGAATGTAACTTGATATAAATCCAAATAAAAATTTACTTAGACAAACATGTGACAAACGGGAATCTGAATAGAATTACAAAACACGTACCCGAAATCTTACATTCCGACAAAAAGACTACCCGGAATCTGCTTTCAAGACCACTGCAGACCCGAAAGGCCAATGCCAAACCGAAATCTCTTGAAACTCATATAAAATGCCCAGAATTTTCCTGACATAAACAAACTGTAGTTATCCCAAGCCCTCCAAGTTCACACGAAAAGACAGCCATCATTCGTAACCAACCTAGGTTTTCACAACCATACCTAGACCTGACAGCGAAATAAAGCGTAAACAATGATCTATTATTAAAGCTTTCGTTCGATATGGATGACTCGCGGCTTAACGTCAGCCCAGGAGCAAATATTTCATATTCACGATAACAAATAAACCAAAATTACGATATGTAATTTTCTTT
Source organism: Mytilus edulis (assembly GCF_963676685.1). Classification (NCBI taxonomy): domain Eukaryota; kingdom Metazoa; phylum Mollusca; class Bivalvia; order Mytilida; family Mytilidae; genus Mytilus; species Mytilus edulis. Next base: position 13,510,755 of record NC_092346.1, on the reverse strand, counting down.
ACGTGTAAATATAAGCTCACACAAAAACAGTCCACAGAAAAATATTCTAACCACTCAATCATATCCCGATAATCCCACTTTACGGACCCATGTATATCAGTTCACACTGTCTTCCCCTATATTAGTAATTATAAAGACATTGAAATTGTAAAAAAAAAATGTTTATTTCGTTTCATTTTGTTTTGTTTTGCTGCATTTCGTTTCGTTTTGCGCTATTTCGTTTCGTTTCGTTGTCTTCCGTTCCGTTCCGTATCTATTTTGTTTCGCACTTTACAGGTACCCTCAAAGTAAAGAGGAGTGCAAATATATGTAGGACATCGTTTAAGACTCCTTCAAGCTGTCGTAAATCAGATATAAACCCTTATGGAAGTCGCATATTTGTCTTTAGCATTGCTTATGAAATACATTTCTATCAATAAAACGATATCAAAGATGTACTTTTATATATAATATTTCTTAAAACAAAAACAGAAACCGATCACTCTAGAAATGTTTAGAAATATAAATAGACAACTTTATGGACAGCCCCCCCCCCCCCCAAAAAAAAATAATAATAAAAGAAATGTATAGTGAAAACCTACCGGAGACCGCTTAAATGATGGTGATACCCCCCTGGTCTTTCAATGTCCATAAAATTCGACGATGTCTTAGACTTTGAATATATAAAGATTGTATCAGAAGGATTTCCCAGAATAATGTCATCTTCGATATAAAAAGAGGGCTTAAAATGTCATTTTTCAATTAAAATATGTCGAAAATGCAGGACAAAGAGCACAGGGCGATGGAGAGACCGCCCCTGATCTATCAATCTACCCAATATTACGCAGATAGTTAAACATAAAGATATAAAAGTTACTTAAATGAATTTAGGTAAACGTCTTGTCTTCTATGTTTACAAAGGGCTGAACGTGCCAGTTTGATATTCAAAATATATAGTGAAAACCTACCGGAGACCTCTTAAATGACGGTGAGATCCTCCTTGTCTTTCAATGTCCATAAAATTCGACAATATTTTAGACAATGTATATATAAAAATTGTATCAAAGGATTTTCCTGAATAATGTCATCTTCGATATTAGCAGAAGGCTTAAAATGTCACTTTTCAGTTTCAACTGTCGAAAATTCAGGACAAAGGGCACAGGGCAATGATGAGACCCTTCCACCCCATGCCCTGATATCTCAATCTTTCCAATAGTATGCAGGTAGGCTACTTAACACAAGCGCTAACAAATAAAAAAATAAATTTGCTTGCTACTTAACACAAGCCCTCACAAACTAACTTACTGGCTACTGGAAGCAAGCGCTAACAAAATAATTTGCTTGCTACTAAACGCAAGCGGTAACAAACTAACTTACTGGCTACTTAACGCAAGCGCTAACAAATTAATTTACTTGCTACTTAACACAAGCGATAACAAATTAACTAACTTGCTACTTAACTCAAGCGCTAACAAATTAACTAACTTGCTACTTTACGCAAGCGCAAACAAAATAATTTACTTGCTACTAATCACAAGCGCTAACAAATTAACTTACTTGCTACTTAATGAAAGCGTTAATAAATTAACTACTTGCTACTTAACGAAAGCGCAAACAAATTATCTTACTTTCTACTTTACTCAAGTTCAAGCGAATTAACCTACCAATAAGAAAAAAAGTTGCCATGATTAATGGAAAATTTTATAAAGCAACGCCAGGAACAGAAGAGGAAAAAGCAACGTTATAGACCAAATTTAACTTTGGAACACTACAAAACAGTATATTACTTTCTCTTCAAATGATGAATCGGGGAATTAATATTTTTCCCAAAACATTTTAGACTCAGTGATTGCATAACAATAGTATAACTTTACCCTTTATCGATAAATTTATTAAATCAAGGAGAAAAAAAATGAACTATACCAAAACTTTCAATTTATAACTGACTATAAACATGTATATGAAACGAAAGCTGTCCCGTTTTTTTTTAAACTTTTGTATGGATACTTCCAAGTAAAATTGTAAGATGACTGTACAGAAATCTATGAATATATGTATACCCTTATTTTCATTTTACATTTAAGGTACAGAATTCTCAGTGTATACCCCAGACAAATTCGTTTACAGTATGTTACCTGAGCTCAGCCAATCCATTAGCGACAGAATTATATCTTTCAAAGTACAAGCTTGTTCAAATGCATATGTTGGTTTAATTTCTGGAACCGACGAGACCAGTCCTCTATATGAAATTACTATCGGTAATTATCAGGACACACAATCATTTATTCGGGACGGTAAATCAGCTACAGCTACTAAATCTGATATAGTGTATGGTTCAATTTTAGACTGTTCTGCTTATACAGAATTTTGTATAACTTGGGATGATAACACAATCAGTGTTAGACGAGGACTGGATGTTTCTGGATCTTTGTTTCTCTCATGGACAAGTGGAACAGATTTGTGGCCAATTCTTAATGTTGGAATTTGCACAAGATATCATGGTGCAACTGGAAACTGGATATTTTATGCACAAGGTAATAAAAGATATGAATTATGTTTTTGTAGATTTAGATTTGCCCTTTGACTGTATATTTTATTTCAGAGTTAACTTTTTTTCGTCAGATGAATATTTCAACATTTTGATCTGATTGTTTCATTTTAATATTTCAAAATTTTGATCTGGTTGTTTTGCTTTAATATTTGGACATCTTTATCTGATTGTTTGACTTTAATATTCATGATATTTAAACATTTTCATTTGATTGTTTAACTTTAATACTTCAACATCTTTATCTAGTTGTTTTACTTTCATATTTCAACATCTTTTTGAATTGTTTTACTTAAATATTTTAATATCTTTATTTTATTGATTTACTTAAATATTTCAATATCTTTATTTGATTGTTCTTCTTTAATGTTTCAACATATTGATTTGATTAACTTCTTTGAAAAGGAATACATACGATATATTGACGATCGGGACATGTTTATAACTAAATTATTTTTACCAGAGCAAGGTAATGAATTATATGATACAAAAGCCTGTATGTTCATTTACCTAGTGAACATATCTGATAATAATCATTACTTCAAATTTAAAATAAGATATGTCAGTGAAAATGTCTGATAATAATTATTGCCTTAAATTTTGAATAAAATAATTAAAAAGTTAGTAAGTGTTAGTCTGCTGTTCTTGAAATTTAGGCAACAAAAACATTTGTATTTTTTTTAGGTCCATTTTAGTTTATAGCTCTTCAAGGTTTTCTGTCCTTATACATCCTTGGCTTTCAAATATTTGACTTTTAGCGTTGCTGATGAAGATAAATCCAGAAAAGCTCTTCGGACGCATGACATTTATAACGTGTTGTTTTCATTTTTACAGCACTGAGTCGATACCTTTACTGGTGAATTATCAGTCCCCGAGGGTATCATCAGTTCAGTAGTCAGTACTTCGGTACTGGCATGATTTAACACAAAGAATCTATAAATTTTGAAATTATCCAGAAACTAAGATTTCAATTATCTGAGGCAAAGTTGGCCTTAGATGGATTTGGCTTTTTTTATGTCCATTTCAATTTATAGCTCTTAACGTTTGCGGTCATTATACATCCTTGGCATTCAAATATTCGACTTTGAGCGTTCCTGCCCAAGGCAAGTCCAGAAAAGCTCTTCGGACGGATGAAATTTCTAACAAATTGTTTTCATTTTTTTTAAGTACTCAAGCGTTAGGTATCATTTTTTGTTGTTGTTGCTATAGATTTGTTGCGTTATATCATACTTATTTATACAAATATGTCAACTTGTGTGGGCATACAGCAATACGTTATGAAAAATATTGCGAAATATTGTGTTATATCAAAACAATGCGATAAAAAAATATTGACTTGAAGTAGATATCAATATATTTAATTTATACCCTTACAAATTATAATCGAATTTAATTATATCGAAAGGGACAACCAATTTTTTCAATTAGATATATCTCAATATTTCGAGAACAATACCGCTATATGTTTCTTATATTACGATAATCGATATACTAGAAAATGGTTTGTTACGTTGTTACCACACATATCGATTTTAATATATAGAATGAATGAAAACGGGACGATTTTTAAAAGATACATGTCAACACTTACCTTCGGCAACTCGTACTCAACCAAATCGTACCCTTGGTACCCTTCAAATATGATTAACCCCGCTACTTTCTTTATGTTTCTCATTGTTGATGACCGTAAAGTGACATATAACTGATTATATCCATTTCATTTGAACTCTGATTGAAAGTTGTCTCATTGTATACAATAGTGATAAATATGTCGTCTAACAGATACAGTAAGAAGAGAAAAGGGAGGGGAGAACATTTTCACAAGCAGATAACACTATTAAAGGGTAACATTGACTGGGAATACAACAAACATCACAGATAAAGATGATACAGTACACGGAATGGAGAATTTCCTCATAAAATCTTCCTTAACTTTAACTGTTTATCGGGACCTTTTGTAGTCGACTATACGGTATAGTTTCTCTAATGTTGAAGGCCGTACGGTTGCCTATAATTCCTAACATCCGCTTTATTGAACTTTGGTGGATAGTTGTCTCAATGTCAATCATACCAGATCTTCTCATTATATATAGCTACGAGTTAACTCATATGCGTTAATCTGGTGAATTTCCCGGCCGTTTGAAAAATTGAACACGCTCATGGAGACTACGGAAAAAAATTGACACATATAAAGTGAGTTGACATTCTTGCATAATTTGGTTTTAATTTCAACTGTTCAACATTAACCATGTTTACAGCAAATATTAAAAAGTAAACATACAGCGAACCAAAAAAAACCAGACTTTAATAAAAAAAAAATCAGCTCTTGCAGTTCTTTGGTGTCCTTATACAATAGCAATAGATCATGCCTTTAGTTGGAGTCTCCTTTTCCTTTCCTGTAGATAGATAAATTGGTGATACAAAACATTGCTTCATTTATCAGACAGTGTGACGTAACGCTATGATGACGTATAAATAAGCTTACTATCTATCCGCGGTTACTTACATTACGGAGGTAGACCTAGGTTAAAGGGAAATAACTCTTAAAATCATCAGTCAACCATTTTCATCATAATATTTTTAGCTTCTAGGTTACATAGATTATTTCCAATCTGCTTCAGTTAATTGCTTTAAACACATCGATGAAACTTGACTTTTACAAACGCATCACTGAATTAAAGAGTTACCTCCCTGAACCTAGGTCTACCCCCTTAAATGTCTCAATGAAAAGTGACCGCGATTAAGTTATTCTGGTTTCTTATCGACGATGGTTTTTTCTCATGTATACGATGGACGGTGATTTAGATTAAGACTCTTGACCTAATTAATTTGAGCTTTTGAGTGTAAAAAAAAAATATATATAAAGACATTAATTCTTTATGTCCCACATTGAAGATCGGCTTGTCACCAGAGTGATTAGTCCGCATGATGAATAATTTTATAAAGCGTGTTCTGTGATTATCTTTATCCAGTCAAACTACGATTAGTATAAAAAGTATAGATTTTGAATTATTGCATAAAATAATCCACAGGAAATAGTTTTTTTTTCTTTCCTCTACAGTAAGGTTAAACGTTATACCCAGAAGCAAGAAATGAAAGTAAAACTGAAATAATGCTTTTCTTTAATTTTAAAGTGCTTTATTTTCTGTCTGCTACGGAGGATGTTATGGGCAAAAATTGTCAAGCACAAATATATAAATTTGGGCATATCCAGTTTTACAATTATATATTCCCGTTCATTATTGCATTCTGATTTTTTTTATAATGAAATATGTTAAGGTGGCTCGGGTGTCTTCCTCCATTTTGGATTTTGAAGTAGCATTGAACAATTGGTCTAGATCTTTAATGAAATGTGCAAATTTTGAGAGTAATATGTAATTCATGTGTAAGACTATTCATGTTAATATAGAAATTATGTGTTTTATCATATTTACGGCTTTGTTTTCTAAAAAACACAATATTTTTATTTGTTTCATTTTTTTTCTTCAAATTGAAATATAAGGGGAGATAACTTAGATAGTAGAGGAGATAACTCAGATAAAGTAATTTGTATAATAAACATGATAGAAAGTGTTGTGAATTTACCTATTTTAATATGTAGCAAGAAAACAAGTCCGATGACTCCACTTTTTCTGTGTAATAATAGCTATCTTCTCACATTTTATCTTAAAATTCTATGGTGTAATTTTCTGTTTTTAATACACAAAATTGGATTGTCCATGCATAATTTATACAAAATCTGACAATTTTGCACAACCTATAGCTTGAAAAAAGTCCAGTGACCCATACTTTTTATTATATTTTGGAAAAAATATGATAAAAACTACATTTTGATAAGTTATTAAAAAATTTTATGGATTTTAATTAAGACCCCCCCCCCTTCCCCCCAACCATTCACCTTAAACAGACAGGAAATAGTCTATTGCGTTTAGGAAGTTTTTAAATGTCATTTAAATGACCTTTCCCCTGTTATGTCGGGTACAGGACGTTTGCGATTGTTTTTTTTTTTTTATCTCTTACACGAAATGACTTTTGCACTAAAACATCGATGTTTATATCAAGTTGACATGAAATTTGGCCTTTCACCTATAAAATCCTAAAACAATTGTAAACTTTACACAACACGAGGCTTTCAAGAGCCTGAATCGCTCACCTGTAATTTTTTGCTTTAATCTTTCATCAATGATTATTTTTGATTTTCAATATATATTAATGAGTGGCTTACGAATGCCACTTAAATGTTCTTTGTATCGGTCATATTTTCTTCAAAAGCAAAAAATGCATTTTACCCCTATGCAACATTTTAGCCATGATAGTGGCTATGTTTCTTGACGTAAAAGGAAATAAAATACAAAGTTTACTCTAGATACTCTAAAACTTATTTAATTACCCTTATAGCTTCATATAATATTTTTGTTTTCTTACCCAGTCACTAACAGTATTTTTGTGTGTGTGCCTGGGGTTAACTCTCATTGGACGAAATTACAGAATTGAATGAAAACCAACACAAAAGATATATACTACAACATGAACAATAAAAGTAAAACATTACGGACATAAAATCAAACTTACATATGAAATTATCCAGATAAATAACATAAATTCAGGTATTATAAGTAGGTGTCATTATCAACACTGCCTTTAGCTTTAGTTACGTTACTTACAATGTAGTACCAGTATATATTTTGAGAAAAGCGCATATACCCAACATGCAGAATTGTCAGGCTTCAGCTGTCATATTGTTTGCAATTTTCGAACTTTGATATGGAAAAACAAGATAAAGATTCATGCTTCGTTTTAAAGTTTATCCTCACATCTGAATGCGTCAGATATTTTTTTAAAAGATAGTACCTGCTTTTCCCACTATAAACTCCTAATACACCTCTTTTTCAATGACTGTTATTTTTGTAGATGGTCAGCGGTCATAAAGCTATCAAATGATTGATTAACTTTAAAGCACTGCCCACATGTTTCTATCTTGTATCAGTCAGACACGGGCAAAACTAAATATCATCAACACTCATTAGCGGTACAAGATAATGAAACATGATTTTCTTCTGTGGGTTTTGAATAGGAAGAAGTAACAAATATAGCTGAAAATGTAATATAAAATTTGTTTGTTGTTTTGGTATTGGCCTACCCTAATTCATACTCTAACTAATATGCCATTCTGTTAATCTCAACGTGAAGTAGCAAGGCAACATTTTTGACTATTTGATTTCCCCGCTGCACGTTATACAGCGATTTATCTATCGATCCAACATTTTTTTTAGAGGGGTCATTTGGGGAGATTTCCCCATTCTATATTGATTTCTTGTTGGTTATCGACTTTGTGGTGAAATTTCCCAAGTTTATTGATATCTGCTTGGTTATCAACTTTGTGTGGAAATTTCCCCAATACTTGTTAACAAATAATTTCTACGTTCCCCCAGGGCATCATTAACTTGGTAGCCTTATTCATGATGATTACAAATAATTTTACTTTATAAAAGTAAAGTAACACGTGCTCATATCTGGAGTTTTTCTCCAATTTGTTATTGTGTAGTGTTATTTGATGCCATCATCAAATATATTTGTTACAATCATGCCAGTAAATTATTTGTTTGAATATTTTGGTCACACAAATAGAAAACTTTGAAAAAAGAGAATAAAATAGAAATTCTCTTTTTCAAATAGAATGGATCTTCTGTCTCTTTTATATAAACTCATTATAGATGCCTTAGTATTTCAAAAATTCAAAGATATGTAAACGGTTAATTTATAACTATAACCATATCAATGATAACTCATGTCAATACAGAATTGCGGACTACGGGGCTGGTGATTCCCTCGGGGATTAAAAACTCCACCAGCAGTGTCATCGACCCAGTGGTCGTAAATAATCTCATCATGGATACCAGAATTGAAATTTTTTATTTGCACCAGACGCGCTTTTTGTCTACAAAAGACTCATCAGTGACGCTCGAATAGAAAAAAGTTTAAAACGCCAAATAAAGTACGAAGTTGAAGAGCCTAGAGGACCAAACATTCCTAAACAGTTTGCCAAATATAGCTAAGGTAATATATTCCTGAAGTAGAAAGGCTTTAGTATTTCAAAAAGTTTTGTAAACAATTAATTTATAACTATGACCATTTCAATGATAACTCATGTCAACACAGAAGAGCTGACTACTGGACTGGTGATACCCTCGGGGATTAAAAACTCAATCAGCAATGGCTTACGATTTGAGACCAAAATATAATATAATAGTTTCTTTTAAAAATGTTAGTTGTATACTCCTTGCAACCTAAGGCAATAAATTAAGAAAAGAAAAAACAAAAAGTAATAGGTATAGATTATAACATGGCCTTTTCCATATTGGCCCTGGTATCATCCCGAGACTCCCATATCGGCCTCGAGGCTTTTTATAATCTATTTATCACATATCTGAGTTCTGCAGAATAGAGACACAAAGTTCAATTATTACAATTTAATAAAACATAACAGGTAAAATTTTAAATTTTGTATCACAAAAGTGTCGGAATACCCCAGTCCCACTAGGCCACGATCGCACTACGATCTGTGAAAAAAATGCAAATTGTGATGATCGTAGTGCGATCGTGTAGATCGCAGTAGGGTCGTATCACGGTCGTGGTTAGGTCTTCACGATCGTGAAGAGTATGGCCAACTTTGAACATGTTCAAAACAATCGTGGTGCGGTCGTGGCGAAATCAGGTCGTAGTAGAAGCGTAGTGAGAGCGCACTAAGATTGTAGTAAGATCGCAAAGGTCGCTGTACAATCGTAGCGAGAGCGTAACTAAAGCGTGATTCTATTCGGAGAGACTGCGCTACGATCGCACAGCGACGTTATCACGACCTCACTACGACCATCACGTTCTCACTGCGACACAACTACGCTTCCACTACGACTATATCACGCTGTTCACGACCATAGAACGTTTCTAGCACGCCCTTGCCGTCCTTATCACGCTCTTCTTACGACCTGACTACGTTCACACTACGACCATCATTCTCATTGTCATTTTCACATAAAATATATAAAAAAGCTCCCTAGATTTTGTTTGTTTGAATGTAATTATCCATTTGTTCTAACGGCTCAACCATGCTTCTCGTTTTTATATAGATTAAACCGTTGGTTTTCCCGTTAAATGGTTTAACACTAGTAATATTTTGGGTCCTTTATAACGTGTTGATTGATGTGAGCCAAGTCTCCGTGTTGAAGGCCGTACCTTGGTCTATAATGGTTTACTTTTATAAATTGTTACTTGGATGGATAATTGTCTCATTGGCACTCATACCACATCTTCCTATATATATATTGAACATCTATTTCATCTCTGCTATCGTTCACTAAAACATCGTCATTGAGCTTTATGGACCAGCAATAAGCTGCAATTTAGGTTGGATTGGTCGGTCTGACATCTCTGCTTGATCAGGATTCGTTACTTTGCTCACTCTGCCTCTACATCCACTTCTACAACCATGCCCACGTGTTCTGATAGATTTTGGTGGCATGACTGTATTGTTTCCGAGAAATCTACGATTTAATCAGAAATAGAAGGAATTGAATTGTATTGATATGGTACACGATGTTGACGTTATTGCTGAGAACGTAGTGAGATCGAGCTAAGAACGTAGTATAATCGTGGTAAGAACGTGTTATAATCGCAGTAAGATCGTGTTGCAATCGGATAACTAGTGGTATGGTCGTAGTGAGAACGTGAAGAGCGTAGAAAGATCTTGATAAGCGCAGTGAGGTCGCAGAATAAGCGCGGTGAGAACGTGGTATAGTCGTAGCGGGATCTTTGTAGAAGCGTAGAGAGGACGTAGTAGCATCGTGAAAGCAACGAAAATTTACATTTTCATGCCGCTCATACCGCGACCTCACCACGATCTAAATTTATTTTAGATCGCGGTGAGCGTGGTGCGATCGTGTTCTAGTGAGACTGGGGCTTAAAGGACGTCATGACGTCACGTCATTTGGAATCAGGGCACAATATCAATATCGTCTTTTTTGCCCCGGGCAATTTTGAGGTTATTGCATATGCAAAACCCAACGTATTCGTAACAAATATGTGATAATACATAATTCTAAATTACAATTGCTTTTATGCGTTTTATTTCGGTACTTCGGTATTGGCATGAAATACGGGAATTTTAATTAAAATTTGCTGTTAATTTAATTTGAAATATAAAGAAACAATCTTATTTTTGCAGTTCTCTGATTTATTTTCTTGGTTTTTGTATAGTTTTGAGCCTGTCATCCAATAACGTAAAAATTCAATAAAAAAGTTCTTTGTATTTGAACAGTTTAACATTTATCGGTGTAGCAAAAAAAGAGAAACCAAACAACAACAAATACTTAAAAAATATGTGAGTAAAAGGGATGCAAGATATGTCAAAGTGTCCATATCCAACTAAGTAAGACATCACGTGACTATGGTGACGTATAGCGAGCCGCCATTTTGAATTATTTTGTCCCATTTAAATTGCATAGGTTCTTCAATAAAGTTCAATTTTCTCATCACTTTGACCCGTTTTTTAACTTTTGCAAATCAATCCCTGGTATTCGAACATAATTCTATCTAACAATGTAAATTCTGATAGTTTAGTTTTTGATTAAATTACGAATTTCCACGTCCCTGGAGATTCGTAAAAATCGTACTTTTTCTCGTTATTTTCCCGTTGACTCAATGTTAAAATATATCGACCCCATGTCTACTTGTACTTCAAATTCACAAGTTCCGTAAATAAAAGTAAAACTTTGCAAATCGATTCAGAATAATAAAACATAGTTTCTGGCAAAACATTATACTTAAAAACAGTTTAATTTTAGAGCAAATTTTTAAAAAAGTGATTTTTCAGGATTTTTCAAAATGGTGGATGTGTATGGAAAAGTCGCATTAATTTTAATCATCATGTATTTTTCATGCAAAACCTGTGCTGTTTCTGTTATTTTCTTTGATGATATTTTGATATGATTAATTTCAAAATTTCTTGATCATAGATAAAAAAAAGTGTGAAGTGAAAAAAATAACACGGGAACTTTTATTTTGACATATATCAGGATATACTGTTTCTAGAAAATAGTTAACACTGAAATTTATAACAAAATTATTTTTTGCTTAATTTTTTAAAGGTATTTTCCCTGTTTTCTGTATAATTTTCTTTCTTTAGAAATATATATTTATATATATATATATTCCTTTTTGAAACAAAATGTTTTCGTCCCAAGAGAAAAAAAACCATGCCCAACAATTGTTATAAATAAATATTCTGTACCTTTAAAATCTAATGTCCCTTGACGAACACACAGGTGAACTCTGACTTGGGTTATAATGTTACATAACAATATATTGTCAGGTAGTGTAAAGGAATCGTGTCAAACCGAGAGCCACCAGGTGACATTAACATCCTGTGTAAACATGTATTTCCAGAGTTTAGATTTTGTGATATACAAAAGTTTTCATAAATGTACAAATAAATATCTTCTCTTCCCCGTGTACACAACAGAAGAAATATATATCATAAAAAACGTTAAGAAAATATGAATATTATGAAAAATTCTTTGAAAAGTTGATTTTTGCTTAAAAAATAATAATCAAATATTTATGTTTTACAATAGTTGTTTTAAAGAAATATTCTGATTCAAATTTTATATTGAATAGTTTTTTTTTTATTTCTTAGAAAAGTAAACGAAATTTCATTGCATATGATTTAGTCATTTGTTTTATCTACATCTACTTCTACATAATACTTCTTTACTTTAATATGTTGAAGATAACAAGAAGGCACATACTATATATAACCAGGAAAGCAAATTAAAAACTAA